>NC_067208.1:7622377-8265857 GCF_026262505.1 Trichomonas vaginalis G3
GAAATATTTCAAAATATTAATTAAGGGTCCACTGTAAAAATTGAAAGTCTCTCAAAATTGAGAGGCGATTTGCAAATAATTGTTATCGTCTTTTTTCGAAAATCCACTTTTCCTAGTGTTCTGATTAATATTTTGTGAATGTAACAATAAAGTATATGTTTTAGTAAGATGATAATACATTCTATCTCTTCAAATCACATAAAAATTGCAAAATCAGCGAATTTTATAAGAACATGATTTTTTCGAATTTTTTCGCTTCTGGATGCGTGTTTTGAAAAATAGATATTTTCGAATTTTGATTTTAATTTAAGTATAAATTTTATATTAGGAATTTTTTTGACCTATTTCCAATCATTAATTCCTAAGTTTTTCTAGGAATTTAATTGAGAAGAAATTAGGAAATTCGGTTTAATGCCATTACATCCTAATATTGTGATGCATGTAGTTTATATTTATTGAGGCTAATGCCGGAATATCGTGCATTTTATAAAAAATTCAAAGAATTGACAATTGGATAGCACAAATTTAATTCTCTAGACAAAGTATTATTGTTTATATATTCAAAGCATTATCCTTCGTTTTGAAATGTTGGCCAAAATTTTCGTGTTATTTTTTGTGTTTCAGCATAAATTATGTATTGACTTATGAAAGATAAGCATTTTATTCATTATCATAAAGATATACCAAAACAAATTGATAAAATTTAAAAAAATGTGTATTTTAGTGGGTATTATTCTGGCCAATGCCCATTTTTAAACGATTTAATATTGACCATATCAATAGCCGACTCAATGTAAAAATTTAGATATTATTTTTTTCATTATTCAAACTTTGATAAATTTTAGTATAATGAATGATTTTGTTTTGTGTATGATACAGAAATGAAAAGCTTGATTAATATCATTTTGCATTTTTTCAAGAATGTTAGAGTACATCTACATTAAAAAATCGGATTCGAATTGCGATACTGCATCAAATTGTTGCACATCTGATAAGGATCTCAAAAGAGTAAAGTTAATTTTTTTGTGTTTTTTTAAGTTTTGGGCCTTAGTAAAAACACCATCTTGAGCAATATTTTTGGGACGATGATAGGCCTTATTTGGCCTTACAGTGGACCCTTAAAATTTTTTTTAAGTGTTCAGATGAAAATTACTTAATGGGATCAGGAATCACATATAATTCCAATAGTACTTCAAAATTTTATTAATATGAAGGCTTTTTTAAAATTTTTACGTGGTTTTTCTAAATTTTACAAAGAAATGTTGCTGGGGATATTAGGTTCATATTTGAACATATTTCTCTCTGTTCCTAAAGAGGAGTTGAAAGATTTCTTCAAATGGATCCATTTCCAAATTGAAAGCCAAATTCTCATTGTCAATGCTGATAAAAGCTATTTTGTCTCCCTTTGTCTCTTTGTTTATCTTAATAAAGCAGAATCAGTTCGTATCAACAATACAATATGGAAAAATCTTAATCTTTTTACAAAATGGAACAAATGAATCAAACCATTTCTACAGCATAATTACAGAAATAATTTATGCATAATGCAGTTTCATTATTGACATATAAACACTAGGTTTCATTTTCAAAAATTTAAAAAAAGAAAAAGGTGTATGTTATTGAGGTGAAATAAGAAATTCGGCTATTTCTTTTTTATTTTTAATTGTTGCATAATGAAGAGGAGTTTGTCTAAGATTATCTTTTTCATTGATATTTGCGTCATGCGAAATAAGAACTTTGGTTGTATCTTTACAATCAAAAAGTATTGCAACATGAAGACCTTCTCAAAGTTTATTTTTTAATTGAACTTGCATCATGTGAAAGAAGAACTTTTGTCATTGCTTTATAATTATTAAATGCTGCCCGATTAATATTGATATTTCCATTTTCATCTTTTTCATCGATATTCACCCCAAGTTAAAGAAATTTTTCTCAATGTGATCAAAAATGAGTTTAATCAAAATAAACTAGAAATGAGTCAAGAATACAAGAATATTTCAGAAACATTAGCAATAACAGAATGATCATAAATGTTTCCAAAAAGTTTCCGTTAAAACGAATGTGATACACGTCTCCAAAGATTCAAAATTTCTCTCCAACATGGAGGAAATGTGAGGTGAAATCAATGATGTTTTAACACTCATATCTTTACAAGCAAAAGAAGAATATCCATTATTATCAATCACCTAATGATGTTTGGGAACTCTTTTACAATACATCACCTAATTCAGAACCGATTCGAGGCACAAACGTTGCAGCAAAATCAACAAATCATGAATGTTTCATCTACGAAAGCATATTTATCACAATTTCAACACACAGTGCCATATATTTTACTAATGCAAACAATAAGTTCCTTAACTCTGATTGTTCATTTACTAACTGCAGTAGTATTACAAATAGTGGATCTATCAACTTTGATTGTGATAGTTCCATTGTACAATATCGATCATGTGGCTCCAGATCAAAAACAAGCTCGTATCAAGGGCATCATTCATATGTTAATTTAATTGAAAATTCAAATAATAAAAATTATATTTATGAAAGTTCTTTTTATGCATGCGGAGATATAGCAAAAGATAAAACAAATTATCTTATGTATGGAAATATTGAAGTTAAATCAATCAACACAAGTTTCTGTGAAGCAGACTATGACTCATGAATAATTCTAAGAACTTCAACTAGTTTAAGTAACATGACATTTTCATCAATTTGTAACACAACATCAACTTATTTAATTTTCGAATTAGATTCTGGTTATATATTTAATTTTTGTAATGTTTTTGAATAATGAACACAAAGAATCTAAATATGGAACATTCTATGCAGGTGGCTCAACTGTTCTTATTGGAAACTATTCATTCCTTGGAAACTCAGGACCAGGAGATGAATTTCATCAAACTGGTTCTGGTTCAATTACAGTTAAAGATTCTTTCTGTGACAGAAAAGATAAATCGCGTAGATCAGTTACACTAAATAATGTTCAAAATATATATTCTATTCATAATCTTTCTCACTTTTCATCATATCTGTGTGAAGCAGAGTTTCCTATTTTAGATTTAGTGATAAAGAAAAATATTATCACCTATGATGAAATTGTTTATCATTATTCATATCATTTTAATTCTTTTTGCATTGTTTTACTAAAGAAATAAATAACTTTTTCTACAATCCCATTAAGTTCCGAATCATGCATTCTTCTATTCGCAGCTATACGCCAACACAATTTACTACAAAATCGTTTATATCGATATTAGAGCCCACAACTCAAAACCAATACAACAATATATCTTTATGGAGAAGAATTTCTTATAATTATACGGAATATTTTTGGGATATGCTTCTTTGTATCTTTATCTAATAATGTATCTTTCGTTACAGACCTTGCTTTTGCCGCCTCTACTACGCGCTCGTTAGGAAAGAACTATACCACTAAGTATACGAAATCCGAATTACATCTAATTTTAAATTGTCAAGTGCGTGTCATTTGATAAATGCTATAACATGAATCATTCTTTGCTTGGTTCTAAACATCAGATTGTGATGATTTGCGATTGCCTTGATCAGTCATTAAAAAATTATGGGTTCTGATGGACCATCTCTCTCCCCTCAATAAATTTTATGCAATAGAAAAAACAATCCTGAACATAAAAAAGAAAAGATAGTCTATAGAAACACCAATTCAAGTGAACTTGGCATACGTTATTGAGAAGATTGTAACCAATGTAGAATATTGATATTTCATTAGAAACTTTACAAAAATGAGAATTAAAAGATTTTATTTTTTTGCGCATATTCATGTATTATGATTTGATAACGATAAAAACGGTTTTGATTTATTTTTCAAAGAGCATTCCTACTATACATGATGAGATCTAAATGGATTTCTTGGCATAGAAATCTCTAACAAAGATATCTCATTAGAAATTTAGTGTACAACATGTTTCTTTCATTATATTTATTCCTTAATCTCCAAACTTTTGGCATTGATTCCTGAATTTTAAGGTGAATTATAGTTTTAATACTTTTTATTAAGTATTCTTCGAGCAATACTATTTCAAGAATTTTTTATTACATTTTTATTAGTCCATTGATTCAACCTTGTATTCTGACTTGAAAGAATAAATCAGTTGTTATCGTATTTTTAAATTTGATGAGTTATTAATATCATCAAATTGAGATTCTTTGAATTTTAATAAAATTACTTCATTTTAAATCTATATTACATTTTGGCTTGGAGAAACACACATATCTGAGACATTGCTTATAAATAATTATAATCAATTTCTACAAAAATATTCAAAAATATATTTTTTAAAAAAAAAAAAAAAGGTAGTGGGGCTTCCAGGGGCTGCGCCCCTTCTAGCCCCGAAGATGTTTAGTATAAATGAAGTTTTTATTCGGAAAATTGTTAGTCTTCTGGTGTGAATTCGGAGGACTCTTCTTCTTCCTCCTCTTCCTCTTCTTCGTCATCGTCGGCGTAGTGGAGGAGGACGTAGTTCATCCAAATTCTGTATGGACGTCCTGATTTGGATTTAAATGAGATGGACATATTTTGTGTGAGTGTTATTTCAGTTTCGATAAAGAGTTGGTGTGCTGGTTTGAATATATGTTCGACGTTGGAGAATTTGTGCAACTCATCTTCTCCCAATTCTGTATTGATACAGACTTCGATGAAGTCACCACTGAGAATGTCTTCACCTGTGGGCATATCCACAACAATTAAATGAACGACACAATAGTTGTGAAATTCATTAGTAGGAAATACTGTTGCAGGCGTATTATATGAGGGGAAAAATGTTTTTTCTTCCCCAAATTCATCTGCTACTTCATCTTCATCGTATCCGTTGTTAAAAGCTTTAAATTCATGTACAATTTGAGCAAATTGTTGACGGAGATTTGGTGGCATACGTAAGCAAGCTTGTAACAATGTCCTACCTTCCACACACTCAGCAAATATGGGAAGGTAGGAACATATAATGTCCGTCAATTGGTCCTGGTTGGGGACCAATTGACAGAGTTTTGTGTATGCCGTTATTGTTTCTTTAACGGTATTTGTGTAGATACGGTTATATGGAGTATTTCCCTGTTGTTAAGGGAAAAATACTCATCCGATTGTAATTTCAATCTTGACCTCAACTCTTTGTTCGGTATTCTTTGGTCTATTCTTAGAGCTGTATTTGTTCGTGCGGGCTGTGGTTTTAAAACATTCGAGTCAAGTTTTAATTGCTTCGAATTGGATGTCGATTTGAATTGGGAGTCTTTTGAGTTCTCCTGAGCTTGGTTCTGTATTAAAGACTGAATAGCAGTGTCAGCTTCTTGTTTTTCGAGATAGTATTCTATTGAATTGGGCTTCACTGTTCGAGACGCGTACATTATGAAAAATGAACTGTTTTTTCGGACCACTCATAGAAAAGTTTGAGATGAACCGTTTTCGTCAACGGTAACCCCCTCTATTTTTTTATTTTATTTAATAGTTACCGTTGGAAAACCGTTCCATCTCAAATATTGAATGAACTATAAACGTTTTTTGTTTTCTATATATGCTTTTTTGTCCAACGGTAAAACTTTTTGCACAACGGTTTTTGAGAGTCATCGCCGTTGACCGAGTAGTTTTTTGTGCTGAACAAAAAGTGTCATATAAACATCTGTCAAAAACCGTTTTTTACTTCACTTAAAATGCCACGTAAGCTACGTAAGAATATACGTAAGAGGAAGGGAACATTGAAACATCCAATAGTAAAACTGACACCACAACAACAGTTGCAACAACAAATTATGAATGACCCCACTATGTTGCAACAAATGTCAAGCAACTCTATGCTTTTAAACCGAGTTATTGGTGCACAGAGTGGAGGTTTAAGAGCGGCACTTTTAGCGAAAATGGCAGGCTATGGTGGAGCTGCAGACGGAACAGCTTATAACCCTCAAAGTCAAATGAATTTGAGTTCACTCAAAAATCAAATAACATATGTCAAAAAGTCAAACATAGACATACAGAAACAAATAAGTGAAAACGAAAAGAAACTAGAATATGACAGACACACAAAGAAACTCAATGAGTTAAACGTAGAGAAAAAGAAGAAAGAAGAACAACTGAAAGAACTAAGTACAGAGGAATATGCGAAAAAAGTGTCAGAAAAAGCAGCAGAAGTAGCAAAAATGGAACAAGATGTTATAAATTTGAAAAACCATACTACTCAATATAAAGTACTGAAAGATGAAGAAATAAAACAAAAAGCCCTGAAGACATATATGGATAGCGATGAGTATAAAAAAGAAGTTGAAGCAAATGTAAAGGCAGAAAAACTTTTACAGTTGCAAAACCAAACCGTACAGTATGAAAACTTAGCACAAGAAAGTAAAAATAACGACGCAGCCATGCAAAAGGCAATGAAAAGCGCAGAATATATAAAAGCTAATAATGACTGGTTAGATGCCCAAGCCAACGCCAAAGCAGCCCAACTTATAGGGTCAATAAGGACAAAAATACAAGCGGATGAAGACAGTTCAAATGAAGCTTTAATGAATGCTGACTTTAAGAACGCCTTCGAAGCTCTTCATAGTAAGGTGAAACTAGTGAACGACTTCTCATCTGGAAAGAAACTGAAGTCTGAAGGTTTCGACAAAGAGTTAAGAGAAGTAGCACAAAATATGACGAAAATAACAGATGCAGCAACGAGACAGGCAGTTCAAAGTGCCTATGACGCCGTTAGAGCAACTGTTGTGGAAAGTCAAGAAAAAGAGTTACAACAGACCAAAACAGACCTAGTAAATGCTTTCTTAAAAACGAAAAGTCAGGTAGGACATTATGCTGCAGATGGAACATATGTGCCAGCTGGTGGAACTTATATACCAGCTGGTGGAACTTATATACTAGCTAGTGGAACTTATATACCACCAAACCCTCCAAGAGAAGCACCTGCACCAGGACTACCTAAAACATTTACATCGTCACATGGACACAGACACAGGCATGCACCAAAACCAACACAACAACCAACAGTTCAAAATCCAGCACAACAACCAACAGTTCAAAACACTGCACCACAACCAACAGTTCAAAACACTGCACCACAACCAACAGTTCAAAACACTGCACCACAACCAACAGTTCAAAACACTGCACCACAACCAACAGTTCAAAACACTGCACCACAACCAACAGTTCAAAACCCTGCACAACAACAACCACAAACAGAGCAAGGACATAAAAGAAGTAGAGAACAAGGAAACCAAGAATTCTTAAAAATGCTTAAGGAAAATTATGGTTACCCAGATACTCTTGACTTTAGTGACAGATATAAAGAAGCTATTAGAAAGTTCAAGGAAGGAAATACTGACCCGAACCTATTTAGCTTTATGGTTCAGCACCAAATGGGATATAATTTCAAAACCTGGAAAATACAAGCTCGCTAAGGGATATGATTTAATAGCATATCATCCAAATGACATGAATGAATTTACTCCGAGATATTTGGTGTCAGAGATAAATGATAATTCAACTCTCTTCATGAAACGCGTAAAAAATAGAGACGGAACGAAAGAAGAAAGGGTTATGAATGCGGATGGCTTAAATAGGGAACTTGTTAAAAACGGTCTCGGAATATATGAAATGCCAGCAGATGAGGTACAAGAAACTCCACAGGAAGAAGTTCAGATACAACCAGACATGGAAGAAATAGTTCAGCAACAACAGCTAGAAGAGCCTGAAGGAAACGAACAAGTCCCTCCTTTGGAAACTAACTTCACAGAACTAGATGAAGATTTGGAACAGCCGAAAAATCTTGACCCTCAACAAGTGTATGCGGAGAATATGGAATCTTTCCAAGAGTCTAAGAAAAATTCAGCTGACATAGTAGAAGAATATCGAAAAATGTTCGCCGACATACAAAAGACTCCAACATCAGATGAAAATATTCAGCATAGAATGGAAGTACTGAAAGAAAATGTACGCAAATACAATAACCCTTTTTACTTACGACCATATAACGTTCAATCTTTGGCTGAACTCGGTGAAAATAAAAGGTTAAATTTCAACAAAACATATAGAAATGAAACATTGTTTAAAGTTCATTCAGAACCTAACCAATATGGAAACAAACCTACTTTTGTTTCTGCAGACTATGGAACTACAATGAGATGGGGTCATAAAGCTAATCCGGATAGGTGGTTCATAAACTTACAACCACAATTCCAAGAAGTTGTAGACGCAATGGAAGTGAATGGTGAACCAGATATAACGGGTATTTTCAGCGCGGCTTTAATGCCATTGAAAGATATGAAAGATGCAGATATTTTGGACCAGTATGAAATGAACATGGCTGAGGAAATATAACACCTGACGTTCTAGAACATTTATCTCAAAGAACTACACAGAACCATAGAGATGGTATATTTGGTGAAGAGTTTAGAAAGAAAGTTAGGGAGAGAGAAGGAAGAGAACCTATTGTACATGACCTTGCAAACGAAAGTTTGCAAAATGTCATAAAAACTTACTTTGCAGACAATGAACTGAGAAGGGATGAATATTTAAGAAAACTCAAATGGACAGTACCAAATGAAATGTTAGTATTGAAAAACATGTTCCTTGACAAAATAAAACCAACTACAGAAATAAATGACGCAAGACTGAAACATTGGGTAAAAGCTTTCCCATTCACAAAAGATATTATTGGTTACATGGAAAGAAAACCAGAATGGCTACAAAAACATATATTTGGAAACGAGCTTATTCCATATGGACAAGCTCTGTTTGAAGAGCTTGAACCGGAAACTCAGGAAAGAGTCATGCAAACAATAAGCGAAGACTCAAATACAAACTATGACAAAATCTTTCTAGGATATTGGTTACCTGAGATGGGCGACCAGAGCCCAAAGGCAAAAAGGACATGGGAAATTTACAACATACTAGGTGAACATGAGGCAAAGATGCAACAACTTGAAGCAGAGGGCAAGTTACCAAAAGCGACACCAAAGAAGAAGAGTAGAACAAAGTGAAAGTAGTGAAGAAAGTAACTTCATCTAGTGAAAGTAGTGGCAATGAAGGAAAAAGAAGAGTTAAAAACTCAGTCAGGAAGAAAGTAAAGCTTGGTACGAGTGGGTTCTATTATGATATATAAATCCAACTATTCTATATTTTTACCCATATGAAATGTACGCCGCTCAGAATATAACGCCAACAGTTTTGGATGCTATGAACGGAAATGTTTCCGAATGGTATAACGAATGCGACAATGCCATTAGAAGGTCAGAAATAGTTCCTGGAACTTACGAATATACAACTGCTGTTTCTTATGGAAACGTAGGTGAGTTTGGTGAAGGTTCTTCAACAACAGTAGATATTGCTTGCGACAGGTTTCATATTATTTCTATTGACAACTCATTCTTATACGTGGAACAAGACATTGAAATAAAACCTTCTGCCAAGTTGTCTGACAAGAAAGGTTGCAATGGAATTTTCTATGTCGGATACCAATATGCTCCAGAAGTTTTCATGGGATATAAGATATATTCTAACTCTGACTTAGTTCAAACAGTAACATGGGCAAACTATGAATGGTTCGCTTTGAGAAACTCAGTACAACCACAAGCTAGAGAACAAACAGACCAGTATGCAAATATTGAGAAAATAAGAAGACTTGACCCTAACGTTCCAGGAGTTTATGTTAACCTTTCTGGTTCAGATGGAAATGCTGCCACTAAAGTAAAACTGAAACTTAGAGTTCCTTTGTCATCTTTCCTCATCTTCAGGTTTTTAAGATACTTGCCAAACTGGGCAGGAAAAATTTCTATTGAACTTACTCCAAGCAAAAATAACTTAGTCATTGCACCAACACAAGACCCATTCACTATTACAGACGTAAAGGGAACAAATCAAACGTCATTCGCCGAATTTTGCAAAGACAAAGTTGACTTAGACTTTGGTTTCTCAAACTTCAACAATGAAGTAAACTATTATTTCAATGCTGCTGGAACTGCTTGGGACCCAGTTAAGTTTACATGCGAAAAGTTTGAATGCAAGAGAATAGAAAGCAGACTTGCAGTCTATATGTTGGACCCAGATATTTCAAATGCTTTAGCTGCCAAATATATTGCAGTTCCACTTATGTTCCCTATACACCAAATATCTGTCAAAGACTTTGCAGGTGAAGTTGGAAACCAAAGTGCTGACCCAGGTGCAAGAACAGATATTGCTTTAACAACTGCAATGAAACATGCAGATACTATGTTTGTACTGTTCAGACGAACTATAAATGACTATTCTTGTTTCTACAACCCCGGTATTAAATATCATATAAACATAGATGGCAAATATTATCCAAGAGAAGAATATTCTACAGTTGAGGATATGAGGTCATACAACTTGACATTAGATGCTATGAACTTTAACAACAACTTCACAACAACCATTAACCCTGAAATGCAAAGTTCTATTATGCCATATGTGAAAGTATGGACTCATACAGGAGGTCAAAAAACTCAATATACAAATGGAGACCGTTCAAACTTTTGGCTTGGCATTCCATTTGCTGACTCAGAAGACTTTATGGGTGGTATTTCAACTGTTGGTACTGTACAAATACAATATACTGGTGACAGAGACGGTCCAGATGAATTGAAAGCAAAGAAGTTTACAAAACCAATAGCACTTTTCACGGAAGATGCTCTTTTGAAGATTCGTTCGATGAAACCTGCTGGGGCTCCTCAGATTGGCATAACGACAGCTTCCATCGAGCAGATTTTGGCAGCAGGTCAGTAAGTTGTTCTTGAACTGACTTCTCTCCGTCAAATATTGACAGTACGCCAGTTTTGACATAATATTGTATTATATAAACTTTCCTTTAGTAAATATCTGTAAGTTTTGAAGTTATATTTTTGTCTGCTTCAAGAACTTTCACCATTTCAGTTATACCAACTTTCTTTGCTTTATGAAAATATTTTGGTTCAGCAAATATTGCTATTCTATAACATTTACCATTGTTTGTATAAAGAACTATTCTGTCAATGTATTTGTATTGTTTGTGTGTGTAAACTTTGTTTTGCTTCAATTCGAAGAGATACTCGAATACGTCCATCTTTTTATTCTAAGTAAAATGTCATTTCCGAAAAATAGAAGCGTGAGTGTTTCAAAAGGTTTAATGGCGGTGGCAGATGTGAAGTTAAATTCACCAACTCAAACAAACAGTCAAAGTGTTGTTGTCAATGTCAAAGACAGAGATGTTGAAGTGGGGAAACCATACGAGGACGAAGATGGTATAGCAATTGTTCCTGTAAAAGAACAACCAACATATCCTGAAGTTAGCAGAGACTTAAGTTCTGTTGCAGATATTCGAAATGACCAACAACTTAAAGACAAACTTCAAACTCAGGAGAAGATTTGTCAAGCTTTAGGTATAATGTTAAACTTGGTCGAACACAACCCTGTAAAAGTGAACTCATATGTCATTGCACCTCATGAAGTTTTGAAAGAACTATTGAAACTTTTGACAGAGGCAGACGATATAAACATCAAAGAAATAGAACCCGACATTAGTTGCTGTGGTGTTTCATATAATGTCATTGACAAGATATACGTTATGAAAGGAGGTGAAACGTTGAACTTAAAGTATAGTTTCCCAGACGTCATAAAAATATTTGACGACCACAACATTTCATTAAAATTTATTTGCTAAGTAAAAATGTCAAAACTTCTTGAAAGATGTTTGAAGAAAAATAATATAGACTTTATTTCATGTAAAGGACTTTACACACTTTTGAACGATATGAAAGACCCTGTTTTGTTTGTTCGTGTAGACAAAGGAAAGTTCTATGTCTTTACAAAATATTTGAACTTCTTAGACAGAGAACTTCAAGAAACGCCATGTGAAAGTTTAGATGAAGTTCTTCTCCACTTTCAGAAAAACTTTTAAATATATATAAATGGCAGAAGATATAATGGTTTATACTATTACGACTAAAAACCCTGAGTCATATAATTCTATAACAACAAACTTACAAAGTCCTCAAGGACGGTATTGTAAACTAACTTTAAACACAATGACGACTAAAGCCTGTTTTGCTCTTTTGACACCAGAAGACTTTATTGTTGTGAATGGTAAAAAATACTCCTTTGAAGATACTTACTCAGATATACCACCAACAGGTTTTGTTGACTTATTTAATACTTTAAGTACGGGTGTAACATGTGCTGCAACTAGAGCAGGTTTCATTATGTTTGGATGTCCGACTGAGTTTACTATAAACGATATGAGCTATAATACAAAACTTATATCTGGTTTTTACTACCAACAGTTTCCTATAACAGGAAAAGGTGTCATACAAGGAATGTCTATTCCATTGACATTAAGCACACCAATCTTATATATTGTTTCAAACTTAGGTTCAAAGTGTTATTCGAATGTCGACAGAAACTATTATGACCAAAAGATACTTATGCGTATAAACAATACTTTCTCTGCTGGTTTGCCTATTGTTCATTCGAATGCAGAATTTTCAACCTTAGTGAACTCAAACACTTTGGCAAGTATAACGTTGACATTAGTTGACGCAAACTTTGTTCCTGTAAAACTTTTATGTCCTATGTATTTGTCAATGACGGCAGAAAGTTTCGAATTGGAAGATGCAACTGGTGAAAGTATTGTATTACAAGAACAACTTCAACAACAAATAGCTCAAGAACAACAAATGCAACAAATGCAACAACAAAGTCAAGAATAAAAAAAATTTTTTTTTTATTTTTATAAAAATGTACAGAATAGATGTTTCAGATTTTTATGACTTCCAAGCATTCAGAAATATGTGTCCATTTCGAGACTATAACAAAGCAGTCGAGAATTTGAAACGTTTAGTCATTTATGTCGACTCTGCCCCAGAATGTTATGTTATGAAAGAATGGGATGTAGTCTTTAACAAACCTAAAGCGACAATAGTGTCTGAACAAGAATGTAGACAGAAACTTAAGAAAATAAAAGTTGTACAAGTTGGAATGAAGATGTTAGATGCTTGGGATATCTTATTGTCAAAGTTAGAAGATTTTTCAGTTCGAGGTATAAAGTTCTATACACCTTCTCCAAACTTCTATTCTATCTTCACTGGATATAAATATGAACAAGTAGAATGGAAAGAAAATATTATAGAAGCTTGGTTAGACCATGTCAAAGAAATTATATGCAATGGAAACGAAAGAGTCTATGAGTATATCTTATGTTGGTTTGCAAACATCTTACAACATCCAAGTGCTAAAAATGAAACTGCTCTCATTATAATTGGAAAACAAGGAACTGGTAAGAATACTTTCTTTACAGATATTTTGTGCAAACTGTTAGAGGGCTATTCGAATCCGAATATGACAAACTTAGAAAACATCTGTGGCAAGTTTAACTCCTCAATAGAGAATATGAAACTTATAGTTTGCAATGAACTTCAAAGTATAGATACAACAAAAGTTTTAAACTCAGATGCTTTGAAGAGTCTTATAACAGATAAAGTTGGAGTTGTTGAAAGAAAATATAAAGACCAAAGAGTTTGTGAAAATGTTGCAAACTTCATTATGGTTTCAAACAATGCTGTTCCGATGAAGTTAGAAAGTTCTGACAGAAGATATGTAGTTGTCAGAACGTCAGATTCTCATATGCAAGATACAGAATATTTTGACGCTTTGTCAGAATGTTTGACATCTGACTTTTACAACCACTTGTTCTCATATTTTATGACATTAGATATTTCTAAGTTCAATCCAAGACAAATTCCACATACCGAAGAGAGACAAACATTGTTAGAAGCAAACAAGAGTGTATATGAACTGTTCATAGATGAAACTGACTTTGTGTCATTAGATGAAAGGTCATTGTACGATTCGTATAAACAATATTGTCAAGAATATGGTTATATGACAGCGTCTAAACGAACATTCTTGGCAAATGTCAAAAGTCTTTTAGATGTTCAGAATGGTGTATATACAAAGAAAAATTTTTATGAGTAAATTTTAAAAAAAATATTTTTTTTTATCCGATAGAAAAGATGACAAAATATATTTCAGTAAACAAGTACATGTCAGGACTTAAAGAAGAACTAGACCCATTCACATATTTGAATGTTTACTTCTACCATTTTGAAAAGTCTTCATTCAGCAAAGTTTGGAACATCGAACCAGTTAAGTTTGCTATTGTGACTAAAAATGGTGCGAAATTTGAAGACTTAGACATAGAAGGTTTGTTAGCAGTCAAAGAAAGTTTTGACAGAAGGTTCTCAAACCTTAAAGAAGGCAAAGCATACAAACTTGTTATACCTTATGAACCAAAGAAAGCAGACGACTATGAATATTATGAGTCTAAGATAGTTGAAGTTCAAGGTAAATTGGGTAAAAAGATTTTAGAGTCTAAGCCAGTGTTTACTCCTAAAGAGGAAGAGAACATTGACATTGACCCAGAAATGTTCTAAAAATAAAAGTTTATTTTTACATGTCAAATTTCTTTTTCTCTGGAACTGGTTCAGATTCTTTCTTCTCTTCTACTTTTTTCTCTTTCTTTTCTCTCTTCTTCTTTTCTGGTGGAGTTATGTCAAATTTCTCCGAACCATATTTCTGTAAAAGTTCTTTGTCCTTTAATAGCTCATCTATTCTGTTTTCTATTTCATCTTCAAGAACAGCGCATGTGTCTTCTTTGCATTCTAAGAAGTTTTGTTGGACTTCATCTTTCCAATCGGCGTCATCTCTGTCAACAAGTCTGTCATTGACAAATTTTAAGACTGCTCTTTGTAATGTTTTATGGTTCTTGTCATATTCCCAGAAACAGAACTTTAGAACAAATTCACCTTTCTTGTTTACACTATGTAAGATTTTATGGTCGACAGATGTTTTGCTGTCAAAAAGCTTGTCTCGAATATAGATAGCGAAATCGCTAGACATTTTCTAAAAGATAAAAATTTTAATTTTTCTAAAAATATGTTAGAAAAAAAGTTTGCTGACATTGACAAGAAATTTGAGAATGTTTTAAACAAGAACAAGAGGAAGTTAGAAAATGCTCAGATAAAGCCTATACATGACAAGTTCTTATTTGCTCAGAATGGTATAACAGGTCTAATTGCACCACCTGGGTCGGGTAAGACTTTCACTTATCTTAAAATGGCTGCACAACAACAAGAACTAGATGAGAAGAACCCATTCTATGAGTTAGTTGTTATTTGTAGTACTTCTGGTCAATTTGACCAAACCGTCAATTCGTTCAAAGATATTATAAAGAAGTCTAAGTTAGTATGTATAAAGGATACTGAGTTGTTAGATTGGATAAAGAAGTACCAAAGAAGAGTTTTGAAGTATAATGCTATAAATGAGTATATAAATTCTAAGTTTAAAGACCCAAATGAGGAAATGCAGAGAATATTAGAGAAGAAACACTTCAGAAACAAACAGAAAGAGATAGAATACATTTCGAAGAAATTGCAATCTTACGATTGGAAGACATACCCTCATAGATGTCTTCTTATCTTAGATGATTTCGCCTCTCATCCTTTGTTAAAGAACAGAGAACAAGACATGTGTCGAATTCTTAAGAAGCTCAGACACTTTAACATCTCAGTCGTAATATGTGTACAGACAGCAAAGAGTTTAAGTAAGGATGTTAAAAGAATACTTACTGACATTATACTTTTCCCCGGATTGTCCGAAGACGATTTCATGGAACTTATGAAAGAGTCCATGGCAGGTAAGTTTGACAGACATGAACTATGGGAGAAGTACAAAGTCATACAAGACCCTCATACTTCTTTCAGAATTCATATCTACGCAAACAAAGTTCAAATTGTAAAAAGTCAAGCTTGAAAAATAAATGGTTCATTTACTCTGATTGTTTGAAGTTGTCAAAATACTCTGTTATTTTTTCCTTTAACAATGGCAAATCTTCTTTGAATGTAAGTATTGTACAACCTTTCATATCATAGTGTGTTTGAGGTAACGTATCTTGAACTATTTGTTTCACATCTTCATTCGGTGTCATTGAAATCGGTAAGTTTTCGCGATAGAACCAATTTCTGTCAGATTTGTAAATCTTAGCAAGGTCGTAAAAGCTTTTGTTGTTTCTTCTGACTAAATGCAACATAACCATATCTTTATCTTCTTCATTTTCCATCTCTTCAGTATAAATCATATACTTATAGTTCTTTTCCTTACCTTTTGGTACCGAACGTGGTATTCTTTTCTGAATGCTTTTGTCTTTTGCTTCAATGACTTCATTTTTTGCTTGAAGTTTCTTTTCCATCTCTTCACGTTCTTGTCTATGAATTTCGTCAAGAAGTCTGTAAATATACCAAGCATAACGAGGCGAAGCCCACATTGCAACAGCATTTACAAGAAGTCTATGTACATACCAACCTCTCAAACCATTTGGCAAATTTTTACGATTTTCATGAGTTTTAGGCGACCCCGAAAAAAGTCGGTCTCGCTGTGCTTCGCTCAAAAGTTCTTGTGTGCTTTGGTTTTTGAACCAATCGTCTGTATGTTTGGTATCTGGAGCAAAACATGCTGTCAAAATACTTTGCATTTGGTACATATCGTCTTTGACCGAACGAATGAGACGGAGTTGTTTGTTAAACTGTATGTACTCGTATTCTTCATTTATGGCTTCATGGACTATAACTGTTGTTGTGTTCTCTGTTGTTGACATATCTGTCTTTATATTCCGGATAAAAAAATAAATAAAAATAAAACTAACTTTATTTTTTATTTCGGGAAAATTCATGACAAATTCAAGAGGTGAGAAAAGAGGTGAAAAAACAGGTGAGATCTCACCACTTCACCTAAACATTATTTTTGCTGAAAAAGTGTCATTTTTTCATGTCCGAAGACTCGAAGGTGCAACACTTCCAAAATACCGACGAACTCAGAAGAGCAGCATGGCAGTATCTTCTTGACAACTTCTTTGAGTTCTCCAGGTACACCTTGGAAAATGCTGAAGAACTCCGACACAGAGAATTTGGAGAAATTGCACTCCAATACTACCTTGACAAACAAAGGGTAAACAAAGGGTAAATTAAGACTAAAAACTTAACGTTTAAAAAGTGACATTTTTATGAGCTCCGAGTCACCGAGAAAACTTGGTCAGATGTTAGCAGCTTACTTCCCTGAGGAGGATGGAAGCGTTACATACGTAAGGTTCAAAAACAACGAACCCGGAATTGCGTACAAAATTCGCAATTACATGACCATGGAAGAGTACGAAAGGTTCCTACAAGAGAAACCAGCTCTAAACAACTCAGAAAAGAAAGAATAAAAAGTTTAACTCGTAATTGTTTATTTTTTTACTTGTATGGGCAAGCTGCAAGAATGAAGTCGACTATCTCAGTCTTTGTTTTGACGAGCTGGACGGCTCTTGCGAGTACGTCTGTTTTGCGGTCTCCAGCTGGTGTCTGACCTTCGTAATTGCGCATGTTCTTGAGAGCTCCAACTGTAAATGATTGTAGGATGAAGAGTCTCTCAGACTGCTTGAGGTAGTCTTCACGGTCACGAACCGAATCTGTGGTACGAGTCGAATCGGTCGATTTGAGGGAAGAGACTGAAAGCCTGTCGTCTTCCATAGGGGCAGTAGCATACTCTTTGCGTAAGCGGTTCAGACCTTCTTCGAAGTCTTGGTCTCTCTTGGACTGAGATTGGAATTTGAATTGGGGTGGAGCTTGCTGGAACATCCAAGGGTTGGGGAAGTAAGGCATAGGCTGAGGAGGGTAGTTCGGGAAGCCTTGTAGTGGAAATTGGTAGTAACCTTGAGGTGGAAATTGGTAGTAATTTGGTGGAGGGACTTGCTGGAACTGAGGTTGCTGAGGAGACTGTTGTGGTTCTGCAGCTTTCGGTTCTTCTGGCTTTGGAAGGCGTTCAGGAAGAGGAACGTCAGTCATCCGTTTGTGTCCTGTCGGAAGGAAAAACTTTTCCTGTCGGAAGGAAGAACTTTTTCCTGAAGTTCGACCAAAAAGTTCTCAATTTTCGAAAATTTGAATGGTTTACGGACGGACAACTGGAAGAGTTCTTCCTGTCGGAAGGAAAAATTTTTCCCTTTGTCCGGAAAATTTTTCCAGTTGTCGGGAAAATATTTTCCTGTCGGATGGAAGGACTCGGAATGCCAGAAGGATTTGACGAGGCAATTTACCTATTGAATTAACGACTGCGTAAAAGACTACTTGCGCAAGGTAATGAAGCCCAAGGTCAAGTTCACCGCTATTTCTGGAAGGGCTGTCTTGAATCTCGAGACTTCGACTGGAATTCCAATTCAAATACCAGACGGGACAGCCTACGATGGCATAAAGGACGCCAAAAGAGAAGCTCTTGTTAAGTTCCTAAACAAACGTCCTTGGATAAAAATACCAAACAAGGAGAACCCCCTACCCCATATGAAATTGGCAATTCAGTCTCTCCTTCACTTCTCGGGTCAGCCGTTCTACATAACCTGTGAAGGCGACATCCAACCAGTTCTAAACCTTAACGTTTAGAGTAAAAACATTTTTTTCATTTTTTGAATGAAGCAAGTTAAATTCGTCCCACACCAATCTCAATGGACCGATGAAGAGTTTCAAGCCATAGTTGAAGACGTTGAGAACGACATAGACGGCGAACTTGAAGGAGCTCAAATCACAATTGCAACCAAAATTGCAGAGTCAAGGAACAGATAGCTCCACTTAAAGCTACCAAAGCTACTCTTGACCTCATGGATAGTTACCGTTTAGATGTCAAGAGTGGAATAAGACAATTAAAATTAAAACTTCTAAACTACGAAGCTATACTCCAAAAGTTAGCAGAAATGAGAAGACTTTACCAGAGCTACTTACATGTAAGGGACTTACCTTCAAGCAGTCCGACCAAAGATGAATTTGTTGACATTGTCCCAATTTTGTCCGAAAGTCAGCTCAGATGTTTCGAACTGCTCCCAACATATCCAGAATATGAACGTTTGCCTGAACTCTTTCGGTTCCTCAAAAAACGTTTTTTGGTTCTCATGTTCGAAACTTTTATCGGAAGAGACAACAAACGTTCAGAAGAAGAACAAGATATTATTTTAAACTTGTTGTATGACATAACTGTCATAACAAGCTTTTTGAAGTAAAACCGCCATTCTCAAACCACTTCATTTTTCGATGTCCGAACAAGCACCGAAGCCAAACTCAATGGCAGATGTCCTTTCAAGGTTGCCAGACAAGCGCCCAGTTCAACTTCAAATTGCCCAATTGAAAGCTCATCTGACAAACACCATTAAGACTCTCCAAAGTAGTCTTATGACAGAGATGACCAATCTCAAAGCCAATGTCCTCACGAACCAAGCTTCCAATGAGAAAGTCCTGAACGATTTCGCGGAAACCTTGCGCCAATACGACATAGAGAACCGAACCTTGCCGACTCATCTACCGTTTCTTCGAAGAGATAGACGCCATCTGGAAGGTACTCGGAAAGGACAGAACATGCAACACCGTACTTCGTGAACACAGAATTGCCGAAGGTATTATCAAAGAAGAGGAAGAAGAGGAAGAAGAGGAAGAAGAGAAACACGAAGAAGGAAGGTTTGGGCAACCCTTGTTGCCGATGACGCTTACGAAATTTCCCAACCCTACCCATACCAAATCCGCAACAAGGAGACAGGCAAGGTTCTTACCCCAGTCCTCAACAACTTGGGACACTTGAACCTTAACCTTCGGAATTACGGTTCAATTCCATGGGAAGCTTGTCGCAATTCAATGGGTTCCAAATCCACAAGAAGACGAGGGTCAGACACATTGACGGTGACAAGCTCAACAACCGTAAGGAGAACCTCGAGTGGTTCTAAGAGTAAAAAAATTTTATTTTAGGGGGAAACCCCAAGTAAATTTAGGTGTTTATTTGGATAAGTATGTTAAATTAAGGGTAATTTGCAAAATTAGTTCCCGACCTTTGAATTGGGCTCTTTCGTTATCCCAGTTGCGTAGGAGGTCGTCCCAGAGGAGTTGTAGAATTGCCAATCCAAGGACGATTTGTCCTCCCAGGCATTGAGGATGTACTGCTCGTAGAGTTTCATGACCTCTGCCTTGCACCAGACACCCTCTCCCTTGGAACGTAAGGCTTCTTCGAAGTGCTCGAATGCGATTGGCTGCGTGACCATCCGAAATGACACTTTTTGTCCGTTTGGTCAATGTTTGTGTCTCGTGCCATAGTCGACGAAAATACAGACAAACAGGTTATATATGAGTTTGAGACCAAGAATGGTGTAACTCGACCTGTCCGATTCAAAGACTCCGAGGGCGACCATGAAATTAAACGGAAATTAGCTAGGAAGGAATATAAAATGGACTGGTTGCCACCACCTCCACCTCCACCACCTTTACCTGTTCCTCAAGTAAATAAGCCTTTCCCGTTCCCAAGAATTCCCACATTTTAATTCAAATTCGAATAAAAATTTTTTATTTCATGCAATGTTTTATTTCTGTGCCGTCTTCAAGTATGCCCCAGTACTTACGCTTGGAGAGGACATGAACTTCGGTGAAAATTTTGTCCAATTTGAATTGACCCATCTTTTCACCGACCATTCCCATTTCAATGAGTTTGTTGTATCCTTCTTCGTTCGTCATGAGTGCGTCAATGTTCTCATAGTAAACCACACTTTGGATTTGACTTCGGAGAAGAATTTGTTGTAGTTGTCAAGGACTGCCTTTGCGAACTGAGGGTAAGACCAATGTTCGACAATAGGTTTTAATGTGGTTACTAAGCCACTTTGACCTTGAGTGAATTCGTACTTCAAAACAAAAGGAGAAAACCTTTCAACAAAGTTGTCGACCTTCTCATAATGTTTACTCTTCATCTCTTGAGGTTTCTTAATGGAATATCCCCATGTCGAATTCATAAGCAATTTGAGTGTCATTGCAAGTTTGGGGTTTGAAGCTTTCCTAATATCATACAGTTGTTGTATGACTTTTCCAACTGTATAGTTCCTTCCCGGGAACTCACCATCTTCGTTTGGAATTCCAGTCGGAATATATTGGACAAACCTCATGTATGCAGCGTTAAGGTCGACATAGTATATCTTTTCATCTGAGTCGAACTTGTCGCAACCAATTGGTCCAGTTTGTGGAAATTCAAGTGAGTCTCTTATCTTCTGAGAAACTTCTCCTGTTATCTCATAAACATCGTCGAAGCAACCTGTTTCATATAAAACCTTCTGACCTAACTCAGATGCTCTCCAATACAATTTGACGTCAATTGGATGTCTCAATGGAAGTTTGTTTATAGCATCTTGAAGTTCTTGCAACCTCATTGGAAGTTCTTCTGGTTCAGGTTGGTATCCGAACAATCCAACTCCTTGTGGAATTGTGTACTTCTTTTGTACTAGAACTTTGTCTGGAACAACTTTTGGTCTTGCTAACAGTGAAAAGTTTGTTTCGTCTTTTGGTACAAAAGTTTCTGTCAGCTTGTCATCTGGAATTGGTTCCAACAAACCTTTCTCGAAAAGAATGTTTACAGCTCTGACAATGTTGCACTTGCCTTTTCCGAACAATGGGTTTGTAAGACTTTCGTTCAACATGAAGTGGTTGTGGACAATTACAATCTTCAACCATGGTAAATTGTCAACAACATAGTCGTCATGTGAAGAACCTTTAGCTGTAGGTATGTTGACTCGGATATTGACATTTGCCAACGGTGCAATTTTTGCCAATTGACCTCTGAGAATGTACCTTGTCTTCACACATGACTCAAGATACTTCATCTTCTCATCTGTAACAAGACCAGAGTTCCTGAGACATGTAAGAATGCAAGGTTCATTGACAATTGTTTCAATTGAATTGTAAATTCCATACCTTGTCAAGTCAATGTCAGACTTATTTATGAACGGGAAGTATCCAGCATGTTGTCTGACTGCTTGAGGGTTAGGTTGGTACCATTCGAACTTGACACTTGCAATTCCTTCAATTGCATTCAAAATGTCTGAGTCGGAGTCAACCATTTGTTCTCTCTTTGTAGTCTTGAAAGCGTCAAGAAGTTTTGCAGCTGTTTGTTCATTGCCATTTGCATAGTAAATGTGACCATCCAAATCTGTTATGGTCAATCTGAGATTGTCCTTTCTTATTTCCGTCTTGTATGCAGCAAGTACTCCCATGAAGCCTTCTTTGTTCTTTCCTTCGTCAAAGTTTACTGTAAAGGTTCGACCAGATGTAATTTGACTTCTAACTTCACGATACTTTTCATATGCATATCTTGTTCTTTCCATGGGAGCATGACCATCCTCTGCACTACCTTTTTTCCTTCTCAAAGGATGCAATTGTTCGTCATGTTTCCAGTAGAATCTGGCAAAGCCGTCGTGTCCTTCAACTTGAGGTTCACTAACATCGAAAGGCATGTCCATAAGACGTTCTTCTTCTAACCTCTCTAGTCTGTTTGGATAATTGGCACGTGCTGTTTCCAAATCCATTTCGTAGCAGACCAGCCAGTTTGTCATAGACTTTTATGGGTCTTCCCTTCCTATATTTAAACTTCTTCGAAACTCTCCAACCATATCTTTGCAACTCTGCTTTTATTCTAGCAGACTTTCTATCCATTCTATATGGGGGCATTTTTATAAAAATAAAAAAATATTTTTTTCTTTACTTACATAACCGCCTGCTGCCATAAGTCTTTGACGCCAACCCATACCAGCTAATGAAGGTTGACTTGGTTTAGTTTGGAAACTAAACTTTGGTTTTGGTTTATCTTCAGTTTTTGGTTTTTCTTCTTCTATCGGTTTTTCGTCACTTTTCGGTTCCTCTGACTTTACTCACCTGCAGGAACAGTTGTGTCGTCAACATCTTCATAAATATCATATGCCATTTGTTTTTGTTTTCCTTTCAACTTTTTGTGTTTGTTGTAAAGTTTAGAATATTTCGACTCTAAGTCAATGAGATGTTCTATAATGAACTGTTGGTCAGTGAAGTAAACTTTTCCATCTGTTGTCTCGAAAGCTCCTTCAGACTTCAATATTTTATTTGTGAGAGTCTGTTTCTTTTTTGAGATACTAGCCGTTCCATTTCTATGAAAAGTGACTTTGTAGTTAGGGTTTGTATTTCCAGACCTGGCACTTTCTATTATTGAATTTTTCTCTTCATCTGTAAGTTCTTTGACAGGTTTTGACAATGGTTCTGAACTTTTTGTTTGTGGTGTCAAATCTACCGTTTCAACTTCTTCGGTCATTTCATCTCAGTAAAAAATTTTAGTTTGGTTTGTTTTCAACTGGTTGTTGTTTTTTAAGTCGGTCTAAAACTTCCTGAGGTATAGGAAGAACTTGACAAACACGTTGTGTAACTGCTGGAAGCCGACAAATCCATCTTGAACCCATTTGTCTCAATGCTGTATTGTTCATTTCATCTCAGTAAAAAACTTTACATTCCCAAGTTTGAGGTGGTTGCGGTTGGTTATTGTTTACCCATTGTTGTGCATGGTTATATCCTCTGTTAAAGAATCTTTCACCTTGGTCCATATAGTGTCCTGCTTGGTTATAGTAGTCATTTGCTTTGTTATAATAGTTTCCTGCTTGTCTTCCTACATTGTCCATCCATCCTTGAACTTTTCCTCTTGTTTCAGGATTTGGAATAAGATTTGCATCTCGTGCTACATCCCAACCTTTCTGTACAGTTTGTATAATAGGTTGTGCTTTCTCTTTAAGTATACCTAATGTACTCAAAATCTTCCTTCCAACTCCAAATACACCTCTGGCTATTGTTCCCACTGGGGCAAAAATCTGGATGCAACTCCTGCTAATGCCCAAATAAACCCATTTCTTATGGGTTAAAAAAATCGAATCCAAACAAGGACCCCTATGTTTCTAAAGCGACAAAGAAAGCACTCATGATAAAAATCTTAGTTCAACACCAAATGCTTGGTTTATGGATATCTTGGAAAACATTCCGAGAGTTAGAACAGATGGACCACCATACTGGCTAATATTTGTTGGTCAAAACACAAGATACTGTGAAGCCATACATTACAGTCCAAAGCTATTTAGATATCTTAGCAGCTTTGACAATATTCGTTGACAAATACATCCAACAAAACTGAACATCTGACTGTGAAAGTTTCAAATCAGATGATGTAAAAACTATCTGCGTTCAAAAAATGTAAACAATATTTCATTGTCGACCAAACCATTCTGCTCTTGGTGTCATTGACGGTTGTATAAAAATGTTAAGACTTAAACCAACCACAAGGTGGTGAAGCAAATGAAATGTCATATGACGACAAATATAGACACTTCTCCATGGCAAAGATGAGACAAGTTTTAAATATTTACAATAGCCGTAAACAAAAAGGTTTGGGAAACTCCTCCGAAGAAATGAAAAACAACCCTGACTTAGAGAAAGACTATATATTTAATAATTTAGTCAAAAGAGACAAACAAGAAAGAATGCCGGGCTTCAAACTTCAGAAGAGTGACAAAGTAAAAATAGAAATACTAAACGCGACCCATATGAAAATACTATTGACTATGACAACAATGGAACCCGACAGGTACTCACATTCGTGTTCGTAAAAATAGAAGAAAGTATACAAGAGAATATTATGAAGTTTTAGGCAAACATGGCAAAATGTACAGACTGCAAGCAGAAGATAAAACTACTATTGTCAGACCTCGTGTTCAAACTTGTCAAAGTTCAAGGTGGTATACTTTCAAAGACAGTTTCTAACAAATATAAGACAACTCCTGACGAATATGCTAAAGAAGTTGAAAATGACGACTAAAAGCATTTCTATACCATGCGTAAACTGTCATGTAAGGTGGCATGTAGTCTTTACTTTGTCCCGTTGTTTGCGTATATCCTGAAACGCGATGTGTATGGTTTCCTCCTCCCTCAGTGTTACTCCAGTAACAATCTATAGCAAACTTAACGTCGTCTTTAACATCATATCCTTTACCTTTTGTCATTGCTGCCCAATCCCAATATCTATGCTTATGCCAACCTGCTTGAGATGTTACTTAAATCTATGTAGTGACTGTGTGCAGGTAAATTTTCACTGAAATCGTTTTACTTCCACCTGTTTCCTTTGAAGAGTTTGCACAATACAAAAACCTGTCGACTATTTGAGTCCAAGTTCCAAACCAAGTACTACTTCTGGTCTGGTAGAGTTCATTGACGTATAAATAGAGCCTATAGGATATAATGTTTGAAGTATTTCTGTCTTTAATGTTTGAAGCTCTGTTTTGTCTGCTTTCTTGTCATATAAATCTTGAGCAGTGAATTTAATATTATGTTCATCCTTCATGACATAAACATCTTTACATCTAATGTTTTTCATCGTCGTTATGTCGTCATCCGATGTTAAACCTTGTGGAAAGTTAGGAGGTTTACAATATATTGCATCCCCACCAGTTTCTTCAACCGTTCCTTCATACTTCTATAGCAACAGTTGTAAAATTGTATGTGTATGGTTCTTGTCTGCTTTCTTCTCTAACTCATCGTTAACATAAGTTTTTATCTGCTTTAAGGTCTAAACATCCTGAAACCATCCTGTATCGGCTTTAGTTTTTAAAATCTTCGATGTCCGTTCATGGTACCAGTCAACCCTTTCTATAATTTCTTTATCTTTTTCATCCACATATTCCTTATCCGCCTTCTTCACTAACACACTAGCCATAAGTCCCTTATCTACCTTATTTTCAAGGCTAACGTTTAAGTCTGTTATTTCAGATATAGAAATGTGTATGAGTCTTTTTAGAATATTCGTTTTCAGCTCTTGTCACTTTCACTTGACATTTTATTGTCAACATATGTTTTGTCTGCTAGTTCAGGATGAGTATGTTCTTTTGTTGCATAAGCATTGTTAGCTCTTTCTTCTTCTTTTGCTATTGCATTCGTCTACATATTCTTGTCAGCTTTGTTGTCAACATCTGCTTTCAAAAAAGTTCATTTATAGGTTTCTCGTTTAAAAGTTCCTTTTGTTGGATTTATACAGACAGTATTGTTCTTCTTGTCTTGAAACAGAAACCATCTGTCATTGGGTTTAATGTCAGTTTTTAAGTTTCCTTCTTTCAATGACTCAGATATCTTAGAATAGTTTGAAAAGTTTGTTGTGTTTCTTATTTAGAGCTTGCATAATGAGTTGTCGGTTGTGTTGTATTTCTCTCATGGAAGCAATATCTTTCGACATTTTTATTCTAGATAAAATATGCTTCCAATAGAAAAAGAAAATTCAAGAGTTGCTACAACTAAACCATTAGATGAACTTTTTACTAATGTCGGTCAAAAGTTTGAGACAGAGACCGTAAAGCATGAAGGCTATCGTTTTGACTACCATTAAGATGGCTAAAGAGACCCATCTGTCACAAAAGCTATTGGCTTTCGTAGAATGAAGTTTGTGTCTGTAGAAGATAAAAGTTTTCCATTTATTGTAAGGTTTCATATAGATTATATATCTGAAGGGAAACGAAAAATGTGGGAAGAAATTGAGCTAATACAAGTTGACCTTTCATCTTCTCTACAGACTGCGTTAAAAAATATAGAAGAATAAAATAAATTCATGTTATGCAAAATATGCTGATGAATATGCAAATACCGAGAGCACACTTTATGTGAGAATTGTATATGACAAACAAAATTCACAAGTGTCATTTCAATCTACGAAGACAATCCAAAGAAAGACGAACAAATATATACAGAATTCACTGCAATGTCATGGTATTATTTGCAAAGAATGTTAAATCAAAACGAACTTCCTTTAGCAAATATTTACAGTCGATATGCAAGAGATGAACCATATTTATTTAAAGATGTTTTCGACCCAGCTGCTATTATTGTTCATGCTTCATTTTCTGGCGCCCAAAACTCTTTCTTATGCTTGGCAAATGACTTTTACGAAAAACCTACAAAGTTATACGAACCACCAAGTGGAAGTATTTCAGACTTTCAAGTATGGTTTACTACAGATGGAAGAAAAAGAATAATTCCATTATACCATGTGTTTTACTTAGAACTTAGTTTCATATACAACTACTATCGAACGGTAAAAATATAATTTTTTAATACGGTTGAGGTGTTGGATTTGGTTGCCAACTAGACTGTGGTGCAGGTTCAGGCTGTTGTATAACAGGAGCTTGTTCTTCTGGTTCAGGGTCTTTAGGTATAATACAACGAACTGACCTACTCTTTTACCAATATTTTTGACTCCGTTCCAAATTCCTCTTCCTACGGTTTTTTATTCCATTCCATATACCTCTTCCAACATTTCGAAAGAAGTTTCCTATCTTACTGAAGAAACCCATTTTACTATATGTAAAAATCTAATGTCCGCCTAGTCTCTTACGTTTCCTGTTGAGTTCCATAGCATTCTTTAACTGGAGCTCATACATTCTGTTTCTCCTCTGGTAGAAAACATATTCTGGGTCAACTCCTGTGTTCGCGTCATCTGCATAAAGTTGTTTATATCCCACTTCAGGGTTTGTATAAAACTCTTTCCATCTCATATTTGCATACCATGGGGCAAACCTAACGCAGCGTCATTTGACATGGCAGTTTGCATTTGTACATCTGTTGGCACTTGACCATAGTTTGCCATTGCAGTTTGTATTCTAACTTCATTTGGAATATTCTCTGGGTTTGGTTGTCCAGGTTGCTGTGCATTCGCTAAGTTCTGTGCGTCCATTTAATATTAGATAAAAATATCTCTTACGAGTACATATGCTGAACATTTGCAGGCATTGGTTCATCTTCATATTCTCTGTACTTTTCTGCCACGTCAAATAAATAAATGACACAATGGAAAAAACCTAAAACAAGTAGTCCGATTTCAAACCACATTTACTTACTAATAAAATTTCTTTGTTATGACACTTTCTCCAGTTTATAGGTCCTCTCTCATATTCTATCTTGTCATATATAAACTCATAGTCATGTATGTCCTCTAACCATCTCATAACGGTTTCCAAACCACTTTTATCGGATGTAAAGTAAAAGCATGGATGGTTATGTATAACGTCTAAAGTTTCTAAAGAGTCTCTCAAAGTCCAGTCTACTTGGTATTGAAAATCCCATGTGTTATAGAACGGCGGGTCCACTATAAAGAAAACATTTTCCTTGTCTTTATATTTTTCATACAAATCTGTCCAATGACATCTCACAAACTCTATACCCTCAATATATTTTTCTATGTCCTCTTTGAAAACATTTGTATAGTTAAGATATAAAACTTTTGACATAAGTGTTTCAATGTCATGAACTCTTATAGAACCACTATATAATAGTCTAGCAGATATACTATCCCAGTCTATATATTCTGCTTTTTTCAAAACCTCTCTCACAATATTTTTCTTATCTAATGGTATACGTTCCATCTTACCTATAGGTATCTTTTCTTTTAACTCTTTCAATATATTGTTTGTGTCTGGAATATGTTTGAGACGGTTCATATAGTTGTCGAAGTCATTGCATATAATCTTTGAGTCTGGGAATATTATATGGCACAAATGGGATATATAGAAACTTCCACCAAACAAATCTACAAATGTTAGACCATTCGGTAGTTTCTTAAGTTCTCTCAATATAATATTTTTACATCTACTCTTATTTCCAAAGAACGGTAACGGTGGTTTTGTAAAATTCATTTATATATAATAATAAAAATGTTTTTTCCTGAAAAGTGACAGAAAAGTGACAAAACATGAAAACATATATAATTTGTGAAAAGCTCCTGGAAGACCCGTATATATAAGAACTTCATTTATAATAATCATCTTCAGGGCTAGAAGGCACGAAGTGCCTGGAAGCCCCACTACCTTTTTTTTTTTTTTACCAAAACTCCCTAGGAAATGTGTGTATCTAAACTTTGATACCGCTCCTAAAGATATTTGGAAGTATTTTTATAAAACTTTACCAAATTCAGAACCAATCAATGGCACAAACGTTTCAGCTATGTCAAAAAATAATGAATGCTTCATTTACAATTGCTATTTTCATGGGAACACAGATGATAGCATCATTACTTTTAAAATTAATAATAACAAAATGCTTATCTCAGATTGTTTATTTTATGAATGTAGTTCGACAAATTATGTTGGTGGAGCTATAAACTTTAAATGTGATAGTTCAATTATTCAGTACAGAACGTGTGGCTACAAATCAAAAGCGAATTCTGATACAGCGCATCATGCATATATTTATTTACCACCTAGTTCGACTAATATAAACTACCTTTATGCAAGTTCTTTTCTTGATTGCGGAGATTTGAATTACATGGAAACAAATTTTATTGGTTACGGAAAAATTAGAGTTAAATCAATTAATACTAGTTCCTGCACAGCAAGAAAAAACGCAGGAATAAATATTGTTGGCCCAACTAATATTGGCATCATAACATATTCAACATTTTCTCAAAACAAAGCAAATGATCAAATTGTAGTTTTTTTTCGGGTTTTAAACATCATATGCATAATTGTAATATTTTGAATAATACATGCACAACCAATGATGTAAATCATAGAGGAACATGTTATTCATATCAAGCAACTGTTCTAATTGATCATTGTTCATTTTTTGGAAACTCGCCAACTAAACGAGAATTTTCTACATATAATTTCTCTACGCCCAGTTCAATTACAGTCAAAGAATGTTTCTTTGATAGAGAAAATAAAGAAGGTCCGATTACATCTGGATCGATCACATTTGAGAATATTTCTAGTGAATATTCGATTAATCAACTTCCTCATTTTTCCACAAACAAATGTGAAGCTGAATATCCTATGTTGAACGATCTTACTCTGACAAATGGCAAAGCAGTTTATCACCGAGTTGTTCCCTTCATTACTGCCTGTTTTATTTCCATCAAAAAGTAAAACAATGATTATCAAAAAGATTGATGCAATTGATCCAAGTGAACTTGACATCCTCTATTCGGAAGTTCTTAACCAAGAGCCATTCAACTCAAAGAACTGTTTGTTTATCGCACAATTCTTGAATTACGCGATTTGTGAAACTAAAGTTGTTGATGTGAAATCTATGGTTTCTACATTGTCTATCATTTCCGCTCTTCCTATTTCTAACATTGACAAGGGCAATGGCATTTCTGCATCAGCATCGACAAGTCTTGAAGAAATGAACACAGACATGCATCCACTCGAGAAATCATCAAGACTGAAGCGAAAATGAGTTTCGATGAACCTCCAAGTTTCTAAGATTTGTACAGTTTCAACTTAACTATATATTCAAACGAACAAGACGAACAACAGATCATCTCAGCATTCAAAAATGCACGAACTTGGGCCATCCTTTCTATGATGAATCATTTGCATAAGAGTGAGACTGAATCATCCGGCAATACTTGCGTTGTGCATGTGAAATTAAAGACTTGCAAGTCAATTTGAGTACTATTCTTGATTCATTTTGTTCTTGGTCCTCTGTTTGCCCATCTTTCACATTTTGTTGGATCACACTTATTTCAGACAGTAGATTCATTTATACACTTCTTTGTAACAACGAAGGATGGAGTGATTATTGTGTTTTATTATCTGATTTCGTTGTTACAGTTGGTTCTATCAACACGAATAGTGAATCATTCAGTAAGATATACAATTCATTACTTCGTCTTGTTTTAGTTTTACTTCACGATTTCAACAATTTCGTTGTTGGTTGTTGTGATGTTTTGATTGATGTTTCTCCGATTCATTTGACACAATTAAGAAACATATTTTTATCTCTACAACCGAATGAAAACGTATCTAAGATTCAAATTCAATTCGACAAAACAGTCAATTTCACAGACATCATGAACAACATTTTCAATGATAATTCATATGATGAAAATGTTCTAAAACAGATTTTTCCACAAGTCAACAGTCTTAAAGAGAGTGTCATTTTTGTTAGTTTCCTTTTGTCGAATATGCCAAACTTGCAACAGTTAAAGACGAACACGACAACAGACGAGATCAAAGTTTGTTTGTCTTTCATCAGTGTTCTTAATCTTTGCCAAACACCAGAACAGCGTACTATGATATGTAACTCTGTTTTAGACCAAGTTCGAAGTGAAAACACTAAATAATCTATTGGTGCATCTAAAATGATCCTTTATGTCATTGTTTCACAAGATGCAGAAAGAAACAACTTCCCTGTTAAAGATGTTCTTATTAAAGTTATCGCACAGAGAATTTCGACACCTGCACCTCATCCACAACAACTTCAATATTTAGTTAGAGACATTTTGTCACAACACGCTTTCTGGTCTCTCCCTTCTATCAAGATGAATTCCTCTGTTGTCAACTTCTTCATGGCTGCTAAACAAGCATTCCAAAAGAAATAAAAATAAAATAAAAATATCATATTTTGAATTTCTACTCTAAATTTCATCTTTTCTTTTCTTTCAATTTCTTTCTTCATAAAAAAGAGAGATCTAGCTTTTATAGTATCAGTAATATGAAGATTTGTTATATTCAGAAATATGGGACATAAGGAATTATGGTAAAACAATTTATATTAAGAGTTGCAAGATAAAAAAATACATATTTGTCACTTTTTGACTTTTCTTGATTGGTTTCAAGAGATTCCAATCAAGAAAATCACTTATCAAATGATTAAAATACGCAAACAAAGAATAATCTCTATCATGATGAATCTCCAACAGAGGTTTGGGAACAGTTTTATGAAACAACTCCAAACACAGAACCTCTCAGTGGTCCAAATGTTAAAGCAGAAACTACATCAAATGAATGTTTTCTCTATGATTGCATGTTTATTACTATTACAACTAATAGTGCCATTTATTTTGAAAAATCAAACAATAAATTTCTTAACTCATATTGTTCATTTGATAACTGCAGCAGTAATACAGATGGTGGATCTATCTACTTTAATTGTGATAGTTCCATTGTCCAATATCGAACATGTGGCTACAAATCAAAAACAAACTCTGAATATGGACATCATTCATCTGTTGAATTAGTTGATAAATCAAATAATAAAAATTATCTTTATGAAAGTTCTTTTTATGAATGCGGAAATTTAGAAAAAAATGTGGACAAATTATCTTCAATATGGAAATATTGAAGTTAAATCACTCAACACAAGTTTCTATGAAGCCAGCTATTACTCAGGGATTCTTCTAAATACACCAACTAGAATAGGTAACGTAACATTTTCGTCATTTTGTAGTTCCACATCATCTAATTCAATTTTAGGTCTAAATATTAAAAACTACACTTTTAAATTTTGTAATGTTTTGAATAATCATCAAACAAATGATGATTCTATTACATTTTGTGCTTTTGGTGCAACTGTTCAGATTGAAAACTGCTCATTTCTTGAAAATGCAGGACCAAGAGTAGAATTTTATCAATCTATTTATGAAGGATATGATGGTTCAATTACAGTTAAAAATTCATTCTGTGACAAAATTGATAAAACATATGGATTAGTTATTACAAATAATGTTAAAAATATATGTTCTATTTATTATCTTTCTCACTTTTCAACATATCTCTGTGAAACAGGTTTTCCTATTTTATGCATAAAGAATAATATTATTACAAATTATGAAGAAACTTATCTTCCTTCATCTAAATTTATTTTTATTTTTTTGTATCATTTGTTTAAAAGAATAAAAATAAACAATCTTAATGTATTAATTTTTCTCATCATATCAATGCTTTTGAAATTTATAAATAACTTGTTTTGACTACATTCAATTTCGTACATTTTATAGAAGATTAATCAATAGAAAGAATCATTCAATTCGATGAACCAGTATTTAATTCATTTATTCAGGCATATATCATCATTCCAGATTCACCGTGTTACAAGAAACATCCAGAGATCTTGTTAAAGCAGCTATTGCAAAGACAGCATATATACATATGAAGAGTGAATCAAAAAAAATAGCATCAAAGGTAGCAGCAGCAACAGAGTTGATTTCACGAGATATTTTTGGAAGTGAATACATCCGAGATATCGCTAAAGATTTCACTAAACAATTATGTGCATGATTAACACTTCTCATAGCTCCTATGCGTATTTCTCATCTATTGCTTAAGGCTCCAGTCCCACCCTTTCAATTTTTAAAATTGAATATATCCGTCAATAAGAGTTTTCATGACTTATAATTAAAGATATTATATTAGTGTAATATAAGCTATAATATTATAATGATGTAGGGTGTAGCATTGCTAGAACGTTATTTGTAAATTTCACTATTATCAACTTTGAACGACATAATTCGTCCTATAAACAAAAGGACTCTGTCATGTTGTAGGATATTAGTATAGTATATTATTTATATTAGTAAACATGACTTTTACTTCTCCCTGATTGAGTTATTTTTTCAACAAAGAAAAATGAAAAAGTTACTTTTTTACAAAATCTAATAATAAGTGATCCATAATTTTATTATTAATAAACATGTTACTACATATAATTTAGATATATCTAAACATTGAATAGCATTAGCTTCTTTCGATTTTTATCAAAGTAAATAAAATTACCGCATGAAAAAAATTGACATATTTTGACAAAGAAGGAAAAACTTTTAGTTCCGCTCTGTCACTTTGTTAGAATGCTATTGATGTTTATTATTATGTCTTAGTTTAATTTTATATATAAATGAGAAATGAGGAATTAGATTCGCAATACCATCACGAAAATAGCATTTTTAAAAGCTTTTAATTCTGTATGAGATAAATAGATATGAAAAGTAAAATCTGATATGAATATAATTTAATATGAACTATTATATTATAGTTGAGATTGCTTGTCAAAACGGTTTTTTGACAAGTCAGTATTCAATTTTTCAAAAGTATATTCAAAAAATTGAATGATATCTCAACGTATAAGAAAAAACTTTTAGTTCCACTCTGTCACTTTGTTAGAAAAATTATATAGTTTCTATTGACACTATCATTATACCCAGCTGTGAAAGGTATATTGAGGAATTAGGTTTGCAAGATTGTAATTTTTGTTATTTTTTTCCAAATTGAGAGGATTTTTGACGATAGAGTTGGACAATTTTTGAATAACAATTTCATTACCTTAAGCATTATAAAAATTTGAACAAATTTTATGACGTAATAGTATAAGTTATAATTTATTAATTTCCAAAAGAAATGACCAAAAAATTCCTTTCCAATATGTTGAATCAAATCGATTTTATAAATAAAATTTAAACATTAAACTTGATTTTTATAAAAGTGACATTTATCTACTTTCAATAACTTAATCCCAAGGTAAGAAGCTAATCCAATCATATAAAAATGTTATAATTAACCACATGTTTATTCATTTATGATATCATTATGCTTCAAAATCTATAATTATAAAATTCAAATTATCAATTATCAAAAAATCTTTATTTGTCATATATCAAATAGAAAAGTTAACATATATCATATTTCAAACTATAATGTAATAGACCTTCAACCGACCTAGTTGATCCACAGGAATTAAGGAAAAGACGACGAAGCCGCTAAGCGGCTCAGATGGACTCAGAGAGTCCTCATAAAAATAAAGTTAATTTTAAAAATATTTTTTATTTTTTACTTTTAATAAAATGAGTACTAAAATTACTGAAGCAACAAAACAAAAGTTTTTAGTTGAATACATTAAATCAGGAACTATTCCAGAAGGTTTTTATGTTTATCAAATGAAAGATGGTAGAGTTCAATTTAGAAAAATTAAGCAGCCATTAAATAAAGATGGAATATTAAGAAAGATTAAATTATATGAAGATAATATAGCAGAACTGAAGAAGAAATTAGAAGAATTCGAAAAATCAGATTAGATATAAAATTTTATTTTTATATAAAATGAATTTTACTAATAAATTATTAATTATCGTTTCATTACTTCTCATCTCCCGTGAAGCTCGTTTATGGTATGAATCTATAAAAGAGTTTGAAGACAGCAGCGATGACATTCCTGAATCATGCCAGCATATTTACTGTTAAAATTCACAAGGTTAGAAATGAGGTTAGATATCGGGTTAGATCTACCCTAAGCCGCGTAGCGGCGAGACCCAAAGGGTCTAAATTAATTTTATCATTTATGAAAAATTTAGTATATACAGAAATTAAAAAATTTTTGAGTTAATTTATTTTTAAAAAAATTATTTTTTTTACTCTGGGTGTTAAAATCTATGATAAAAAAAATAAATAAAAAAATTTTAACGTTAATTTTTTAAAGTTTATTTTTTAAAAAATATTTTTTATTTTGAGTAGTGTCAAAAATATTAACGTTAATTTTTAAGTTTATTTTTAAAAAAATTTTTTATTTTGTGAAGTGTCAAAAAATTTAACGTTAATTTTTAAGTTTATTTTTTAAAAAATATTTTTTTATTTTTGTAAATGTCAAAATATTTTACGTGTCACACGGTTTTTTGCAGATTCTAGTAATTTGAGTACTAAGGGGCGTAGACCCTTGGTACCCAATTACTAGATACTAACTACCGTTGGGAAAAATTGAATACCCGAGGTTCAGCATACATATAAAAATGAAAGACTTAGAGCCTAGGGTTAAGCAGGAAGATAGAGGGTACATATGAGATTATCCTCAGTAACTCTCAGGCAAATCTGAGTTTTTGGTCAGATATATAAGATTATTGTGAACGAAAAATTATCTAATATAGGCCTAATTGTCATGTGCACATATAGACATATGTATATATTATATGTTTCTTGTGTTATTATAGGTTAAATCCATATTTTGATATGTGAGATAAATTATATCTTAACACAGAAATCGTTTTTTTATATTATCACAGTAGATATGAGGGGTACTATATGAGTTATAATATATATTATTAGGAATAAGTATATAGATCCAAAATAATGGGAATGCATAATTTATGGCGAACTCAAAACATTTATTTTTATATTATGAGGTTATAAAATTGTTTTATTCATATATTATATGTGCTCTGTGCTATTGAAATGTGCTTAAAATGATTCTGCACGCGCAATCACAAAGCAAAACTTCGTAGCGAGCAACAGTTTGTGCAAGGACAGGGAATTTATATTTTTATCCTTACATAAACTTATAATGTGGTTAAAATGTTCGGTTTGCTCTCACATTTGTTCCGCACTGTGACATCGTGAACAAAGTTTCCGATCTGAGTGCATATATGCAGGGTCTTTCCATGGCACCCTGCATACATGTACTCAGATCGGGAATATTGTCCACTTTTGTTCCACGATGTGACATCGTGAACAAAGTTTCCGATCTGAGTGCATATATGCAGAGTCTTTCCATGGCACCCTGCATACATGTACTCAGATAAGAAATTTGCTTAATTGTTTGACATGAATGTCACATTCGAAAATCGTTTCTCGAAAGGAGTTTACAATTACAATATATTGTCCTATTGTATTGTAATTGTAAACTCCTTTCGAGAAAAGCTTTCACTTTGTGGCACGAATATCACATTCGAAAATCGTTTCTCGAAAGGAGTTTACAATTACAATATATTGTCCTATTGTATTGTAATTGTAAACTCCTTAGTTCGATTCCTTCATTTTATTAAATTATAAATATACAATTCTTTCTAATCTTCCTTTTTCATAATTCATTTCTCATTTAAATTCTAAATAATCTAACTCTACTAATCTAGATTTTTTCTAATATCAATTTTTCATATACAAACTCTTATTTTTTCTCAAAATCTTCCTTCCAACTCCAAATACACCTCTGGCTATTGTTCCCACTGCGGGTAAAAATCTAGATGCGACTCCTGCTAATGCGCCAAATAAACCCATTTCTTATAGGGTAAAAAATGACGAATCCGAACAAGGACCCCTATGTTTCTAAAGCGACAAAGAAAGCACTCATGATAAAAATCTTTAGTTCAACACCAAATGCTTGGTTTATGGATATCTTGGAAAACATTCCGAGGTATAGAGAAGATGGACCACCATACTGGTTAATATTTGTTGGTCAAAACACAAGATACTGTGAAGCCATACCATTACAGTCCAAAGCTATTTTAGATATCTTAGCAGCTTTGACAATATTCGTTGACAAATACCATCCAACAAAACTGACATCTGACTGTGAAAGTTCTTTCAAATCAGATGATATTAAAAACTATCTGCGTTCCAAAAATGTAAACCAATATTTCATTGTCGACCAAAACCATTCTGCTCTTGGTGTCATTGACGGATGTATAAAAATGTTAAGAGACTTAAACCAACCACAAGGTGGTGAAGCAAATGAAATGTCATATGACGACAAATATAGACACTTCTCCCAGGCAAAGATGAGACAAGTTTTAAATATTTACAATAACCGTAAACAAAAAAGTTTGGGAAACCACTCCCCCGAAGAAATGAAAAACAACCCTGACTTAGAGAAAGACTATATATTTAATAATTTAGTCAAAAGAGACAAACAAGAAAGAATGCCGGACTTCAAACTTCAGAAAGGTGATAAAGTAAAAATAGAAATACCTAAACGCGACCCATATGAAAATACTATTGACTATGACAACAATGGGAACTCGACAGGTACTCACATTCGTGTTCGTAAAAATAGAAGAAAGTATACAAGAGAATATTATGAAGTTTTAGGCAAACATGGCAAAATGTACACACTGCAAGCAGAAGATAAAACTACTATTGTCAGACCTCGTTTCAAACTTGTCAAAGTTCAAGGTGGTATACTTTCAAAGACAGTTCCTAACAAATATAAGACAACTCCTGACGAATATGCTAAAGAAGTTGAAAATGACTACTAAGCAATTCTATACCATGCGTAAACTGTCATGTAAGGTGGCATGTATTCTTTACTTTGTCCCGTTGTTTGCGTATATCCTGAAACGAAATGTGTATGGTTTCCTTCTCCCTGAGTGTTATTCCAGTAACAATTTATAGCAAACTTAACGTCGTCTTTAACATCATATCCTTTACCTTTTGTCATTCCTGACCAATCCCAATATCTATGCTTATGCCAACCTGCTTGAGATGTACTTAAATCTATGTAGTGACTGTGTGCAGGTAAATTTTCACCTGAAATCGTTTTACTTCCACCTGTTTCCTTTGAAGAGTTTGCACAATACAAAAACCTGTCGACTATTTGTTCCCATGCACCAACACCAAACATTACTTGAGGACCTCTTGCATCCATAGATGTATAAATAGAACCTACTGGGTTCATTAAATCAAACATATGAGATATTATAGGATTGTCTCTTTTGAACTTAAAATATAGTGCAACTATTTCAGGTTTCTTCTGGTTTGTGTCAGAATATTTTTTATAATATAATCTTATGTTTTCAGGGTAGGTAAAATCTTGACTATAATATTTATTTCTGTCATCTGTATAATAATATACTATTCTCGTTTTTTCTATTGCATTATATCTTTTATATCTATAATAATCTAAATATAATGTTAGCTTTTGTTCATCTACATGTGGTGTTCTGTCGTCATCTCCATAGTCATAATAATGTGGTGCCGGAGCTGGGTCAGGTAATATCATATCCACCATTTCATAAACTCTTAAATATTTCTTTTGTTCGTCTCCATATAAGTTTAAGTAGCAGTTGTTGTCTAATGGAACTTTAACTTGTGTACCATCATTCTTTTTATAGCTTACATACATTTCATTGTTATTTTTCGGAATGAGTTTATACCGTGTACCATTTTCTAAGGACTGTACCAACTGCCATCTAAAATATTTATTTTCTTCATTGACAGAAAAGTCACCAACAATAGTTTCAATATTTTTTGTTCCTATCAAACTTTGGTATATTTCATTGACATATGTTTTATCTGCTTTATTTTCAAGGCTAACGTTTAAGTCTGTTATTTCAGAAGATGTATGTGTATGTCCAACGTCACTTTTCCTGTTTAAGGTTTCTTGTAAGTTTGTAATATTTGCAATGGTATGTGTATGTCCAACGTCACTTTTCCTGTTTAAGGTTTCTTGTAAGTTTGTAATATTTGCAATGGTATGTGTATGTCCAACGTCACTTTTCCTGTTTAAGGTTTCTTGTAAGTTTGTAATATTTGCAATGGTATGTGTATGTCCAACGTCACTTTTCCTGTTTAAGGTTTCTTGTAAGTTTGTAATATTTGCAATGGTATGTGTATGTCCAACGTCACTTTTCCTGTTTAAGGTTTCTTGTAAGTTTGTAATATTTGCAATGGTATGTGTATGTCCAACGTCACTTTTCCTGTTTAAGGTTTCTTGTAAGTTTGTAATATCAGATATAGAATGTGTATGAGTCTTATCTGCTTTTGTCTCTAATGTTTCCTTAAGACTTGGTATTTGGTTAATATAATGTATATGAGTCTTTTTAGAATATTCGTTTTCAGCTCTTGTCACTTCACTTGACATTTTATTGTCAACATATGTTTTGTCTGCTAGTTCAGGATGAGTATGTTCTTTTGTTGCATAAGCATTGTTAGCTCTTTCTTCTTCTTTTGCTATTGCATCGTCTACATATTCTTTGTCAGCTTTGTTGTCAACATCTGCTTTCAAAAGAAGTTCATTTATAGGTTTCTCGTTTAAAGTTCCTTTTGTTGGATTTATACAGACAGTATTGTTCTTATTGTCTTGAAATAGAAACTCATCTGCTATAGGGTTTAATGTCAGTTTTAAGTCACCCCCTTTCAATGACTCAGATATCTTAGAATAGTTTGAAAAGTTTGTTGTGTTCTTATTTAGAGCTTGCATAATGAGTTGTCGGTTGTGTTGTATTTCTCTCATAGACGCTGTTTCATTTGACATTTTTATTATAGATAAAATATGCTTCCAATAGAAAAAGAAAATTCTAGAGTTGCTACAACTAAACCATTAGATGAACTTTTTACTAATGTCGGTCAAAAGTTTGACTTAGATACTATAAAGCATGAAGGCTATCGTTTTGACTACCCATTAAGATGGTTAAGAGACCCATCTGTCACAAAAGCTATTGGCTTTCGAAGAATAAAGTTTGTGTCTGTAGAAGATAAAAGTTTTCCATTTATTGTAAGGTTTCATATAGATTATACATCTGAAGGGCAACGAAAAATGTGGGAAGAAATTGAGCTAATACAAGTTGACCTCTCATCTTCTCTACAGACTGCATTAAAAAATATAGAAGATAAAATAAATTCATGTTATGCAAAATATGCTGATGAATATGCGAATACCGATAGCACACTTTATGTGAGAATTGTATATGACAAACAAAATTCACAAGTGTCATTTCAAATCTACGAAGACAATCCAAATAAAGACGAACAAATATATACAGAATTCACTGCAATGTCATGGTATTATTTGCAAAGAATGTTAAATCAGAAAGTTGAACCTCTTTTAGCAAATATCTACAGTCGATATGCAAGAGATGAACCATATTTATTTAAAGATGTTTTCGACCCAGCTGCTATTATTGTTCATGCTTCATTTTCTGGCGCCCAAAACTCTTTCTTATGCTTGGCAAATGACTTTTACGAAAAACCTACAAAGTTATACGAACCACCAAGTGGAAGTATTTCAGACTTTCAAGTATGGTTTACTACAGATGGAAGAAAAAGAATAATTCCATTATACCATGCGTTTTACTTAGAACTTAGTTTCATATACAACTACTATCGAACGATAAAAATATAATTTTTTAATACGGTTGAGGTGTTGGATTTGGTTGCCAACTAGACTGTGGTGCAGGTTCAGGCTGTTGTATTACAGGAGCTTGTTCTTCTGGTTCAGGGTCTTTAGGTAAGTTAGTATGGCTAAGTCGTGTACTGAGGCACTGCGCGCCTCCGTACACCACTTAACCTTAAATATTTACAAAACCATTAACGTATATTTTACAACACAAACGACAACACTAACTTAACATTAAATATTTACAAAGCCGCCAACCACTTCACTTCACTAACGTTTTCACAAACGACTTCACTAATGTAAAAAATAAACGTTCTCACTTACAAAAGTATTGCAACTCCTCCCATTGCTGTGCTTCACATAACAGCTCATAATCTTCTGACTCACTTTCTTCTTCATATAGGTCAAAATCACTGTCAAAATAAATGTTAGTAAGTTTTGACAAAGCTAATGAAACACGTTTACCGTTTGTATCGTATGCTTGTATAAACTTTCCATTCTTCATTCCTTCATAAACGCTCAAACTAACTTTACCCTTTCTCCCTCGTATCTGATAGAATGTATTTTCACGAGGAACGAAGAATAAATTCTTGAACTCATGACCGTTGTAGTTTGTTATCTCAATAGTTTTCGTCATTTATATAAAAATAAAATAAAAAATTATTTAAAAATAAACTTAAAAATTAATGATATCACCACCCTCACACGTATGAAAACATAGCGCAAAAATAAATTTAGGGTAGAAGGGTAGATCTAACCTCATTTCTACCCTCATTTCTAACCCTGTTGAATTCATTGCTTTATAACTCTCTTCCTTTCTCCAACTCTTCTAACTTCTTCCTAAGTTCAGCAATGTTGTCCTCATGTAATTTAATCTTTCTCAAAATTCCTTCTTTATCTAATGGTTGCTTTATCTTTCTAAACTGAACTCTACCATCCTTCATAGTATGAATGTAAAAACCTTCTGGAATAGTTCCTGATTTAATGTATTCTACCAAAAACTTTTGTTTCATTGCTTCAGTGACTTTATTTGTCATTTCAATCAAATAAAAATTTTAATATTAAATAAAAATAACGTTATTTTTCAGTAAGGAAACGCAGGAGTTTTACGATTTATTTGAGGAGTAGGTTCTGGTTTAAATGTTGGAGTCGGTTTAGGAGTTGACTTTTGAACAGGAGTTTGTACTTCCATAGGTTCAGGAGTCATTGAAGGTTTTGCTTGTGAAGGCATTGGAGTTTGTTTAACTTCAGCTACTTCAGTATTATTTACAACATTTGCTTTATTTCTTTTCAACATCATAACTGCTCCTGCTGTAGCTAGCAAACCTAGTGGGAGACCATATTTTATATAAAGACTTGACCAAATGCTATTTTTGACAGCAGCTGGTGGAACACCTAACCTTGGTGAGACTGCTCTTTGCCATTGTGCAGCTCGTAAGAAATATTCAATAGGTGCTCCATAATCGTTTGGTAAAGTTTGTTTCATAGATGGTGAAGGTTCACGAGAGCTTGATGAAGAACTCATTTATAAACTTTAAAAATAAACGTTCATCCTTTATTCCTCACTGTCGTCCGTAGCTAAGTTATAGTCATCTAATCTTATTATTGGGATTCCATTAGCACGCACCTGAATGGCAAAGCAACAATCCCTCATAAATCCAATAAGTGGCTTTGGTACATTTTCAGTTGCTAGTTCAATAGGTCCTTTAACAGACAATTTGTATGTTATTGGAGCAGTAGATGTTTGACCTTGCTGGAAGCAAAAGTCCACTTCTGTTGGAAAAACCACATAAGAAATGTGTGTTGTCATAGCTATCCCATTTATGTTCCACACTACCATCATCCACAATGACCTCATAACATCTTCATTAAATCCAATCATATCATTGTTTGTATTGCAAGCGTTCGCAACCATTTCATAAAATACAGGTCCATATGATTTTTCAGGTTCTGCAGGCATATTTTCCATAAGCTCCCATGGAAAGCTGAAGATATTTAAACTTAGGGTTCTCAAAATTAACATAATAGTTGTCTTTCTTTCTAAATAGTGCCCAAATACTTTTAACATTAATAGGCGTATAAGCTGCTGTAAATGTTGCACTTGAACTATCTGTATTCTTGAGAATGAACCGTCCATAGGAATCCAATCCATAACTTTAACAGGAAAACATAAAGCCTCGTTTGTATAATGTTCTACAAGTTCTGTATAAATGTTAGGGTCTAAAGAGAATGACTTTGGATGAATGAAACATTCATTAAAATCCATCTTTGTTCGAAATAGTTGCTGGGTTACAGTTGTAATAGTAACTGTTCCACTAGCTTCTATGCCTTCGTTATCATAGTGAATGGTTCATTCCATGGAACAAATTTATTTGTCGGTGGATTTGAATCTGAAGCAAATGCAACTTTAAGAGTTGGATTGAAAGCAATGATATCATTTATAGATATAGATGTGCATTGTAAGCGTCGCTACTGAACTTTACTTTAAGCTGAATGTTTCCTGCAAAAGCTGAATAAATCGAATAGCTTCTAATGGAAGGAATCTTCTAACAGGAATTCTTAAACGAAGCTTAAAATCAAATGACTTTCCTGCTGTAATTGGACCACTAACAATTTGTCCTGTTCTGCATGTTCCCGAATGACTCCATACATCTTCATGTCGAGTCTTTGAGAAAACATCTACTTTCTTTATTTGTTCGGTAGTTTGTGAGTTTGAAGTTATATATGCTTCTTCTCTTGCGTTGTCTTGAGAATATACGATACGACCATTTGCAAGGATTTGATATCCAGCAACTGCATAGAAAGCGTCATCGAAACCAATCCAAAATCCTGGTGGGTTTGTTTTATTGGAACCTGAACCAATTTCTTTATCTACAATAAATTGACCTTCCATTTTATACGTAATGAATGTTTATTGTAAAGGTCCAACATATTTTCCACCAGGAGGTGAGAGATTGAATGTTACCATGTGTTATCTTTAGCAGTTCCAGGTTGTGATGGAATCTTTGCGTCAGAATATTTTCTATTAGTGTCACCAATTTGAACTGCATTGTCTATGATATCGAAATATGAGCGAATCTGATGAATATGCTCTGCTGGAGTAAATTCGTTTAACTGTTCGTTCTGCATGTATTTACTTCGATAAAAATATCTATTTACTTCATTATTCTCACTCTTCTTCTTGGCATTCGTGGTGGAAGTTGTTTCTTGACATTTTCAATGAACTGTACATTCTCTTTTGTCTCAACTTCTTTCACTGGTGGGTCAGGATTCTTTGACTCGGTTTGTTTTCAATGAAATTCACGAACTTTGCAATAAGCTCTTGGTTCGTTATTGAAAGTACATCTGGCTTCTTTTCTTCTGGTTCTATTGACTTTTCAGTTTGAACAGAAGGTTTTATATGGGCTTCGTGGACTTCACCCTTGCCATACACCTTAATGTTGTCGCTTTCTGCATTCGCTAATGGAACCTTTCTTTTTCTTACGTATATTTTACCATCTTTACTCTGACTTACGTAATAGAAAGGATGTTGTATTCCTCTTGCGTCATTTAATATAATAGACTCTCGCTCTGATTTTGACAAGCTCATTTTACATCGGTTAAAGTTTTTAATTTTGTTTTTATCTGCAGTCAAATGACTCAGACAAGCCTACGGACAAGACCCAAGGGGTCATAGATGTTGAAGCATTGAAGAAAGAAATTCGTGAGCAAATTTTATCCGAACTGAAGGAACAAAAAACAAGAACAAAAGCCAGAGAGACCAAAGAGAAAACTTAGTGAAAAACAACTTGCTGCATTAGCTGCTGGAAGACAAAAGAACCCACGTTTGCTGGCGAAGAAAGCTAGAGAAGAAGCTGAAGCAAAAGCTAAAGAAGCTGAAGCAAAGAAAGAGTAAATGGTTTATTTTTATCCGAATTAAATGTATAGACAAATACCTTTAACTGTTGCGTTCAGTAGTGAAAACCCTGACGTCAAAATAAAGGGGAACAGAGTAACGTTTAAGTTTCCAACAGACTGGATTGTGAACATAAATGAAGAGAAGTACATTGGCATAACATCTATGTATATAACACGTGCTTTCAGAAAGGTTGACTTTATACTTCAAGTCGAGATAGAAAATGACGAACAGTCTTTAAGCGCCCAAAACATTCACATATACAAATACTTTAAAGACGATACAACATTGTTGCAATGTATGATTTCATTTAATGAGATGTTCGAGAAAAAGTTCAACATTGAAGTACAAACTTTACAGCCTTTACGTGAGTTTCTTGCACAACTGAAAGAAGAAGGTAGTCAGCCACAACTTATAGACTTTCATTATGAATTTAATGAAAATGAAGATGGAACTCATGACTGTCAGTTTGTTATATATTCACCATTCAATGAAGTAGCTAAAAGAAAGAAAATCCATTACGTATAAGATTTCAAATCTCTGAACCCAATGAAGACTTCAAGAATGTTTTCAATTATGATGCAATGCTTCCGAGGAAAAATGAATTTTCAAAGATTGTAACACCTGGCATTTGGGATAGAAAGCAAGCTATATTATATTCAAACTTAAGTAAGGGAGTTGAAAATGAGTTCATTGGTCATACAAGAACTTCACCATTCCAAATCCTAAATACTATAAATTAACTGGCTTCAATCGTGAGTTTTGGATAGACATGTTCTCCACTCATGACCATAACTGCCCAGTGTTCTTACCTCCAGACCATAAGGACTGTCTCTACATTGAAGCACAACTCTTAAACTCTACCATCGCAGTATTGTAAATGACCACATGGGCTTCGCCCTTGCGCTAGCGGCTTATTTTTATCACGAATGACCTCATTGCTGACAAAAATAAATGACCTTATTATTTTTCTCATTCATGACCTCAGAACTTAAGCTTTCTTATGAATGAAGTCTTAGTCTGAATAGAAAAGTTAAACTTTTCAGCAAAGCAAGGACTAGAAGACTTACATAAGTCAAATCCAATCTCTTGACCATCATGAAGTGCTTTGTAAAGTTTCATAACACTGAACTCAGAGTCTTTGTCAAATTTTCCTTGCGGAACCATTAAACCTTTATCTTCATCATAGCACTGAGAGTCAGGAAACATTTCATTAGCGGTTAAAGCAATAACATCTTGCTTCACGCCTTTCATTCTGCAGTGAAATGCAACTTCATTTAAATCATTCGTGAGTAAGTCTATGTAAGTCTTCTTTCCACAAAATATTGACTTGTATGCTAAACTTTGTTTTCCAGGTTTATTTCTGCAAAGTCGCTATGAAATTGACCAAGGTTTTTACCAATGAGAACTCTTCCATAACGTTTCTCAAACTCTTCAGCTAAACGAGGGATATCTTCATTGTAGAGATGCATACTGTCGTATCGCTATAAAAGATGTCCATTCCTAAGTCTTCAGCAGTACAGAATACTTCACACATTATTCTCTTCGACATAGATAGAATATTAACACCAAGTGGACAGAAGTTAAAGTGTCTGCAAATGCTTTTCGTTAGCTTGAAAATAGTTTTATCTGAACCATCCAAACCTTCGAACTTCACTATATGGTTGTAGTTTCTGATGGCATATCTTATAGCATCTTTGTCATTACTATGGTTATTTTTGACTCAATAGGAGATAGAATAGTTTTGCCATAAATACTGTTCAGAATGAGCTTTATATTTTCTTGCAAAGGATTTCCTTCTTTCTTATACTTTAACCTTAACTCAAACAACTTCTTTACTTCATCTCTTATTCTAATATCTCTGTTTCCATCGTAATAGTATCCTTGCAACACTTCACATTTGACACCTTGATATTTTATGAGGTCTTGTAATGTTATATGGTCAACATACATTAAACAGCAAGTGTTTGAACTTCTGGGAACGTTAAGTTCTGGATTTAGTTCAGGGTCACAAACTATTAAAGGAAAGTGTCTATGTATTCCAATCTCTGTTATCTTAATGAGAACAAAGAAGCCAGACATAAACTTTTCACCAATGGGTTCCTTTTGGTCGTCATCGAATAAATGTCTCATGAGATACTCTGTGCTTAACATCTTCATCCTTCAATACCTTTGGAATCCTTCTAAAGTATAAAGTCTTGCTATAGCTGATGGATATAATGAAACAGCGTCGAAGTCAGCAATGAGTTTCTTTTCGCTCTTTTGTTTCATGTTATCTGACAGCATACATCTTCCACCTTGAATACATCTGAAATAAATTCTCTTGGTTTATTTGAGAGGTCATATAAATTTCCATTCGGGAAGTACACTCTGTTCTCAAAAATTTGTTAGCAATTGAACAAATACTAACGTAGTCATAACGTTTAAATCAAATTCTTTCAATATGTCATTGCGGAACTTAACAAAACCTTCTCTTAAAATTCTTACATCTTGTTTGCAATAAAATGTGCTATATTTTTCTAAGTCGAAGTGGTTTTCATCTATTCTGCAACCTTTGATGGAATCTATGTTTTTCATGAATGTATCGCATCCTGGATAAACTTACATGCTTCAGAAATGACACCAGTTCTGTTGTCATTTGCTAACAAAACACTGCTGTAGTAGTTGTATGGAAATACTTCTTTCGGTCCTGTTTGTAAGTTAAACATAGCAGGAAATAGTTTAAGCTTCTTATTTATAACACTGTAAGAGTCTTTTATAATAATTGCCCTTCCTTTATATAAGCCAGTTATTTGCATTGTTCGTGAACCTTTAATGATGGGAGTTCCTTTCACTTCTGTCATGTGTCTTAAGATGAAGTTTATATCATAAACTGAGGTTATGGAAATTATTAAACTCTTGTCAGGAAGTCGCTCCAAAAATTCTGTTGCACAGTTCTGACCCCATTGCTTTCACTCACTGAACCATCTTCACTGTCGTAAAAGATGTTAAAAGCTTTATGAAAGCCGTCGTGCTACACTCAAAGTCAGCAAGAAAAAACGTGCTCAGGAATGAATTGCACTTATTTTTATTTACTTCTTTTGATCGGCTTCTTTCTTCAGTTGTACACAATACTTTGGAGCATATGTCAAATCTTTAAATGGTGCAAGGTTCTGTTTATATAAGTCAGTCGTATATGTGAAAGTTCTCCATAAGAAATAGGTTCGAAATATTTGCACTCCCACAATGTTTTCATAACATCCCATAGCGGTGTAGTTCTATCATGCGAACTACATATTTATCTTCTCTCTTTGTATAAATCTTCATCTGTTTCTCAATGTTCATTCCACCACACTCCTTCAAGATTCTATATAGTTGCGAATGAATAATGTTGTCATTGGAAGTTCTTTCATTTAGCATGTAGTGGTCTTCAACAAGAAGTAAGTCAATAGTTCGAACAGTTTCACATTCTTTTGTATGTATCTCTTTATTTCATTATGTCTTGAGTCATTGAAGTAACCAATGGTAACATTAAATGCTATACCTGTTGCGTCAGAAATTTCTTGTACTTTACTTTGAGGAAAGTCTCTAACACGAATGACTTCTCTCATGTGGTCAAAGTCTCTCCATCTACTCCAGCCTGAATGCAAGCATAAACGAAACAATTGTCTTCTGTCATAAGTGCTGCAGTTCTTTTGTTCAGTTCATTGAAGATTTGGTAGCGTTCAAGATTTATAGGTAATGTGCAAAGATACTTCCAGAACTGACCGCTTCTTTTCTTATAAAACTTCTTTTCACAAGGATTTCATTCCAGAAGTCATCTATAGTCTTGTTTATTCCTTTTGTTTAAGTCTGTTCAATAATTTTTTCTGTCTTTCTGTCAGTGTGCTTTCATCTCTATATGGTCTCTTTTTTGGTTTGCCTTTCTTTACATCTGACATCGTTAAGCCTTCATATTCTGTTAAATCATACATCTTTATTTCGGTAAGATTCTTTATGTTTGTCAAGAAGAAGTCATAGTGCATTTCAACAATACCTGCAGCATTTGCTTCTATCTCTGATATAAAGTTCTCCTTCAAGAGCTGATGTAGTAATGTTCCAATATTATTGAGGTTTAACGTAGAACATTCATACTTTCCACCAAGTTTATAACATACCATCCATCTTTGTTGGGAGTTTATTTTAATTTTCTCTAAGAGTCTCATGAAAACCTTACCAAAATGTTTGTGTAAGTAGTCTCTGTTTGGTTCATCTAAAGCTTCGATGTTAAAGTCAATGAGTCTATTGCCTGACTTCACATTTCTCTTCCTATTCTCTTCATCTTTCTTTAACCATCTCTCACCTTCTTTTGGTTTGTCGTCAATGGAACGAATGACATCGTTAGCTTTGCGAACTTGTTCTATAGCACTTTTAAATATCTCTCTTCTCTGTTGTTTCAGTGTGTCGTCTCTTCTTCTTGTTTCACCAACGTTTGCATTTGTTATGTCAAACATTTCTCTTCTTACTTCATGAGGTACTGAACGTCTATGATATAAGTCAATAGCAACGTCATTTAAAGGAAAAGTTCTTGCATGGACTTCGTCCTCGCCGCGTTGCGGCTTTATGAACTCATGAATTCTATCATAACTTATTGCACCATTATAGTCATTGAGGATGTCAGCGAGTGCTTTTTTGTTTGTCGCGTAATGTTTTGCAACATCTATGTTAGCTTCTGTAAGAAGTTGTTTTATTTCCGAGTGTTCTAACTTAGACAACTTCCGATACATCTTTAGTAGGAAATAAAAAAATATTTTTTTGAAAAAATTAGATTAGATTTTTTAAAGTTATTTTTCAAAATAATTTTAATATTTTTATTTTAATGAAACACATGCAAGATTGCAAGTTCTTTTCATACAATGCTCTCGCTACTGCCATCAAGAATGAGTTCAATAATGCTTCAAATGTTAATGTTATCTTTAACAAGAAGTTTGTGAAAGAATCTAAGTTTGGTCAGTATGTCAAACCATTAGCTATCGTCATTGACCGCAAACGTTATACTTCACAAGAGTTAGCAGTAGTTTTGAAACAAAAGAGTTTCTTCGTGAATGTCAAAGATACTCATTATACTGTCATAAAGAACTCTAACATTGACTTCTTCAGTATTGCTTTAAATCTTTCCGAACAGAAAGAATATAAGAAGGGTGAAACAAATGTGAAATATTATCCTTCATCTCTGAAGACAATAACGAACAAAGATGTCATACAAAAGTTCTTACCAAAGGTTGAAGAAGCTTCTATTGACATTGACGAAGAAAGTGAAATGGTTGAAGAAATAGACCCTGAAGCTATTTAAGCAAAAATATATTTTTGAAGAACTGAAGGTGTCACCACGTCACCATGTGTCACCAGGTTATTTAACTTCTTTTAAAAATGATGACAACATGACATTTTGACAACAGTCCAGGAAATAAATTTTATCGTTAATGTTTACGTTAATGTTTTTCATTAAATTTGTCAAAGTGCAAATCTTCACTTCGTCAAAAAGTTAATGTTTTTCATTAAATTTTGTCAAAGTGCAAATCTTCACTTCGTCAAAAAGTTAATGTTTTTCATTAAATTTTGTCAAAGTGCAAATCTTCACTTCGTCAAAAAGTTAATGTTTTTCATTAAATTTTGTCAAAGTGCAAATCTTCACTTCGTCAAAAAGTTAATGTTTTTCATTAAATTTTGTCAAAGTGCAAATCTTCACTTCGTCAAAAAGTTAATGTTTTTCATTAAATTTTGTCAAAGTGCAAATCTTCACTTCGTCAAAAAGTTAATGTTTTTCATTAAATTTTGTCAAAGTGCAAATCTTCACTTCGTCAAAAAGTTAATGTTTTTCATTAAATTTTGTCAAAGTGCAAATCTTCACTTCGTCAAAAAGTTAATGTTTTTGGTTAGTCTTCATATCGATATTTTACAACAGTTCCCCAATGTATAAACTTTTCATACGCTTTTTCATAAGCTTTATATACCTTCAGAAATTTTGCATAATCTTTAGAAGCATTTAGATATTGTTTAAATGCTTTATATACCTTCAGAAATTTTGCATAATCTTTTACATGTTGTTCGTTCTCTTCTTCTGTCATGAGTTCCGAATATTCTAAATTCATGTTCTTTCATATGAGATAAAATTTTATAAAAAAATAAAATTAGCTTAGATTTTTTTATTCTTCCTCTTTGAAGTTATCGAAATATTCTGTTATTTTTTCCTTCAGTAATGTTAAGTCTTCTTTGAATGTAAGTATTGTGCAACCTTTGATGTCATAGTGTGTTTGAGGAAGAGTATTTTTGACAATTTCTTTTATTTGCTCATTCGGTGTCATTGAAATCGGTAAGTTTTCACGATAGAACCAATTTCTGTCAGATTTGTAAATCTTAGCAAGGTCATAAAAGCTCTTGTTGTTTCTTCTGACTAAATGCAACATAACCATATCTCTATCTTCTTCTTTCTCCAACTCTTCAGTATATATCATATACTTATAACTCTTTTCCTTTCCTTTTGGTACTGAACGTGGTATTCTTTTCTGTATGCTTTTGTCTTTGGATTCAATGACTTCATCTTTTGCTTGAAGTTTCTTTTCCATCTCTCCACGTTCTGCTTTATATAGTTCATCTAACATCATGAAAATATAACAAGCATAACGAGGTGAAGCCCACATTGCTACAGCATTTACTAAAAGTCTATGAACATAATAACCTTTCAAACCAGGTGCCAAATTCTTGCGATTTTCGTACGGAATCTCTTCCCTCGGTTTTCCGAGGGAAGCAATCATATGAGGAAATTCTTCTAAAAGTTCTTTTGCCTGTTGGTTTTCAAACCAATGATATGCTTGCTTTGTAGAAAGAAGAGCGTTCATTATACTTTGCATTTGGTACATATCGTCTTTGACCGAACGAATGAGACGTAACTGTTTGTTATACTGTATGTATTCGTATTCTTCATTTATGGCTTCATGAACGATAGCAGTTGTTGTGTTCTCTGATGTTGACATTTCTGTCTTTACATACAAAATAAAAAAATAAATAAAAATAAAACTAACTTTATTTTTCTGTGATAAAGAAATGTTAAAAATTCATGGTTACATATGTGAAAAGAAGTCACGAACAAATGAAGGTCATAAGATTCAGCACATAATTCTGAATTGAATGGTGTGTCATACATGTCAAACCGTCAAGAATTGAAGGAGATACGAGGCTATAAAGATTTTGGATATTTTCTGACACACACCCTGAGGGAAAAGTGACAAAACACGACGATAGAAAAAGTGACAAAATGGGAGAAAGTTGTTCCCCGACCAAAATGCAATCATGTTGAAAAAGTGACATTTGTAAAGTTGGACGATAGGATTTCCTGAAAAAGTGCAAGACTTGTCTTGAATCAGGACAAGATTTGTCTTGAAAAAATACAAGACTTGTTCTGAAAAAATACAAGACTTGTCTTGAATCAGGACAATTGTTCTCAAATTTGAGAACTTTACAAGAAAAACTGACTAAAAAGTGCAAGTCTTGTTCTGAATCAGGACAAGATTTGTCTTGAAAAAATACAAGACTTGTTCTGAAAAAATACAAGACTTGTCTTGAATCAGGACAAAACTTTACAAAATGTAAACCTTACATAACCGTTTCTATCGTACATGATATTTAGTTGACATTGTAAACTATCTTCATGTAAAGTATGGCGGTTTGAAACCGTCGGGAACCTTCACTTTTTTGACGAACTTTCCGCAGCAATTTTTGGAATTTTGTGAAAACTCAACGGTTTGACACATGCCATATGTCATTTTACTCAGAATTTTGTGCTGAATTCAGCAAAAATAATGAGTTCATTTACTCACAATATTTTTGTACAAAACGACCCCAAACTTTTAACTTCTTTTCTGCAGTTTCTAATGCTATCTTAGCGAGTTCATATTCTCTAAATTCTCTCTTTAAATCTTCTTGTTCCCATTGGTCTAGTTCGTATGGAGAGTCTCTATAACCATAATATATCTCACGTTCATGTTCTAATTGTTTTTCGCACATTTTTCTAACTTCTTCTTCAAACAAATGTTTTGCATTCTCTACTGTATCTTCGAGTTCTTCTTCATCTAACTTCTCATGAACTTTCTTGTCTATGGAATCCATAATTTTTCCAACTGCTATGCAATATTTTGGAGAAGCCCACATTGCTATATAGTTTATAAGTCTTGCGTCTACATACGTTCCTCTAACCTGTTTGATTTCATCAGGAATTCCTGCATGAATTTTGTATAAAAAGCAACCGCCGGAATTCAGACGGTTGCTATATTCTTCACAAAATGCCTTATAATACTCTTCCCAGGACTTATTTTCCAACAACTTTCTAAAGTCTTTCCTAAACTGCTGACACATATTTGTTGCATTTATATAACCATCCTTGTCTCTACGTAAGACTTCAATACCGTTATAAGTGCCTTTTGTGAATGTTTCGCCATTATATTTGTTAGTGAATGTTTTTGCTTCGACTGACATTTCTGTTCTTACCTACAAGATAAAAAGTTAGAAAAAAATAAAACTAACTTTATTTTTTTCTATCTTAAGGAAATTCATTATTTTTGTGTTGAATTCAGCAAAAATATATTTTAGGGTAGATGGTTAGATCTAACCTCATTTCTACCCTCATTTCTACCCCAGTTATTTTATAAACATTTTACATGATATACGTTATGAATTCGTGAGATTCTAAACAGTTTTGTAGCTTCTATTTCTTCTTTTAGTACATCGAATGTTTTAACAATGCCGAAGGTTTCTTTATACTTCTTCTTGACGTCAGATAATAGGAAATCGTCAGCAGTTGGATAGTTTTTGTTCAGAAATGCTAACATGTCCATTTTATCTTCTGCTGGTTTCTCTACTTCTTTCTTTAAGTCAGCATAGTCGTTTCTCATACGTTCTATCTCTTTGACGGAGTAGTTATATTTCCTCATTGCTGCTTTACATTTAGAACATTGTGGATTCATTTTTGCGTTATACATTGAAATTTGACCTGCTAGAACAACTAAGGCGTCAATGGTTTTCTTTAACTCAAAAGCAGTTGGTTTTATCTGTTCATTCCATACCTTACCTCTTCTATCTTTATCTCTTATCTGCCATACACATTCTGCAACTAATGAAACAAAGTTGTCGTATGTCTTAAATTCTTCGGATTTATATATGTCAGAGATGTTCTTATATACCATGTCGCAATCTTTGTCCATAACTTTATGGTTGCAATGATATCCTAGAAACTCATAATTTACTTTACGTATGAACTTCTTTATTTCTACTGAGTCAGTTGGTTTCACTTCTATTTCATCGAATTCATGAATAGTGAGCTTTTGTTGTTGGATTTCAGGCAATTTGGGTAAATGGTCAATAATGTCCTGCATGTCATAAAGATATTCTTCATTTTCTTCATCCTGTGCGGTACAGTCTAAATTACTTGTTAAAAGTTCTTGCTTTATCTTCTGGATTTTTGTTTCAAAAGTATATGAAGAAGGAATAAAGCTTTTCATCTCTACTAACATAGATGTTGGATTCATGACTAACGAATTTGGTGCTGTTGTTTGAATTGTTGTTGTGCCGATTGTTGAAATCATATCTTTTATACAAAATAAAAAAATAAATAAAAATAAAACTAACTTTATTTTTTTCATCTTAAGGAAATTCATGAAAATTCAAGACCCTTTGGGTCTCGCCGCTTAGCGGCTGAGGGTAGAAATGAGGGTAGAAATGAGGGTAGATCTAACCATCTACCCTAAACATTATTTTTGGTCATGGACTTCGTCCTCGCCGCTTTGCGTCTTTATGTTAAAATAAATGGTACCATTAATAATACATGACTGTTCTCATTCATGTCTGATTTACATCTAATGAAAAAGTTTAGAAGAATTTTCTTATTCTTTCTGGCATATTTTTGTCTTTCCAGTACTCCCGCTCTAATGGTCCCAGATGTGTTGGCTTCGACTCTCTCAAGTTCTTAGATGGTATAACATCTTCAACGCCTCCTTCATATCTTACTTTATAAGTGTCATCGTTTGTGTTATAGCCAAGTATTTCAATAACCACTCCTCGCTTTGCTTCGTCAATGGTTTCAGCAAGTTTGCCATTACTACTTTCGACTAATTTATGATGAGGGTAAAACGCTATGGAGTCGTCAGCAGCTTTTATAAGATATCCATTACCTTGCGTAGAGTCTACGATATAATAATTTCTACTTAACCTTAAACGTTTCTTTGTCAACGGTTTGTCGTCAAGAACTACACGAACTTTTGTACCAGGAATGAGGGTAAATTGTGTTGAATTTCTGATATTTTGTGTTTGGCTTCGTTTCTTTTGTATATACTTTTCTTCTTGTTGTTGTGTCATTGAATTTGGTGTATGTCCTGTTGTAGAATGTGTTGAGGAATTATATACTTCGAGAAAATGTTTCATTGTTTCTTCGGTAAAGTCTCGCTCTTGATTTAAATCTCTGAGCGTTCTTATGAAGCGGTTTATGATGCCGAGTATGTTATGGTTATGGTCTTCAGTAGTGTAGTGAGTTATGTTATGCTTAATGAGAAATTCTGTGATTTCGTTGCTGAGGTATGCACTGTCTTGGTCTGATGTTAAAGTACTTGGGCTATGTTCTGCTACAAACTTTTGTAAAACTCTTAACACTTCACGAGTTCCTTTGTTCCTCATTGGATATGCATATGCTTTACGAGTGTTAACATTTATGAAGATGAGGAATGGTTTATGTCCTCCTTTTCTGCTTTGAATGAGAGTGTCAAATTGGTATGCGTCAGGAGTGTTGGAGTAAATTGGTAAAAAGTAGTCGTAAGGGTTTATTTTTGTTTGATGTACAACATTTTTGTCAAAGAACCTTTTCACTTCAGCTCTGTTAGTAAATCCCCAACTCTTTGCAGCTTCATTGAACTTCTTAAATGACCTCCATGGATGTTGTTCGAATACTTCTTTCAAGCTCATTTATGTAAAGTTAAAGATTTTATTCAAGACGGTAAGCCCGCAAAGCAGGCTCAAGCGCGTTCATTGAACGCGGTACCATGCAAATACAGTCACAAATGGTGGCATGTAATCTGCACCCGAGCCTGTTGGATTTGTTGTGAAAGTATGGACATGATTTCCTCCTGGTTCAGTTGGTCGAAAAGTCTTTTTTGCTGAATTGTTATAAGATGGAGATAAAACATCATTGCCAGCTTTATATTCTGAGTTGTATAATGGATGGTCTCGTAATGAGTGGCTATGGTCGCCAGAAAAGTTTGTCGTTCCTGTATGAGTGTGCGGTGGAAGGTTTGCTTCAGTAATTTTCTTCGAACCTCCTGTTTGCTTTGAAGAGTTAGCACAGTATAAGAATTTGTCTACAATCTGCTGCCATGTACCAAAACCTAAAACTGTTGCTGGATTTGTTGAGTTCATTGACGTATAAATAGAGCCTATAGGATATAATGTTTCAAGAATCTGAGTCTTTAATGTTTGAAGCTCTGTTTTGTCTGCTTTCTTGTCTAACATTGCGGGTAGTTCATATGCTTCAAAGTTTCTGGCATGATCTTCGATATTCCTGCAACTCTTATCTAAATTGTTAAGAGTATCTTTTACGCTTGTACTCGGATTCTCTAATGGTGCACTTGAACCAAGGTCAAAGTTCAATATTATGTCGTCTGCTCTAACAGTAGTAAAGTCTGCTTTCTTAAGTATTTCTTGAATGTATGCAATGAGAACAGAGTACCTTGGAAAATATTCGAACAATATTTCATTAGCTGTTGGTTTTGGTGGTTCTTCTGGAGTTTCTGTTGTTTCAGTTCCTTCTGGAGTTTCTGTTGGAGTTTCTGCATCTCTTGACTTCAATGCTCTTGCTCTCAAAGACCTAAATGTTAGAGCACCGGGTTTTACAAAGGACTTTATAAATGCTTTAATAGTTCCTGGTAAGTTATTGTTAGCATTAAGTAAGTTCCTTATGCTTCCATCATGTACGTCCATAGCACTATGTAAAAAATCTATACTTTTCTTGTAGTCAGCAATAGACTGACTGTGATTTTTTAAAGATTTATCAATACCTTTAAGCCAATCTTCATGCATGTCTGATACTGAGCCAAGAATATCATTTGCTTCCTTTAGTGTATTTTGTGCTTCTCGTAAAGTATCCAATCCCGTACGTGCATTGTTTGCTATACGTCTTACAGTATCTATTTGACTCCTTGTTTCTTGCATCCAACCAGATAAAGTTTTAATAGTATCCGAACCATTTGAAATGAAGTTCAAAGCATTTTTAACGTCATCTAAAACTTCTTCACCAAGTACTGCCCATATCTTTCCGATTTGGTATTGAAGAACTCCATATGAAGCAGCTGTTAAACCAGTATTTATAAGGTTCCATATCCATGATTTAGCAGTTTTTCCATCCTTTCCATCCTTTCCATCCAAACCGTTTTCGCCTTGAGGTCCTTGTATTCCTTGTATTCCTTGTATTCCTTGTGGTCCTTGTGGTCCGGTGTCACCCTTCTCTCCTTTCAGTTCATCTTTATGTTCGTTATAATATTCTAATGTCATAAGGTGTACATCATTACTGCTACCAGCAACGCCGAGAATTTGTTTCTCATTCATGACTAAATTCTTTAGGCATTTAATGTTGTCGTCAAATCGAAAGCTCTTTAACAATTCAATGAGAACATTCAGTACTTTCACTAATGAGGCATCTACTGTAGAATTTATATATTGCACCGTTCCATCATTTATGATAGGAACTTTACTTATTGTAATGAATGGGTCATAAGTGTTAAAAGTATCGAAATCAATGACTTTTTTAGTTTTTCCATCGTCAATGACTAAATCATTGCCTTCAATGGTTAAAGTTGAGTTTTCATTTACTAGTTCATGTGCTCTTCTTGCTTCATTTGTTTCATACGCATATGCAGCAATAGTCATATTTTAATGAGAATAAAATGTTGTTCTATTTGCAAAGTACAGACCCAAACGAATACGGGACAGTAAAGCTTCAAACAAACTTAGGTCTTCAGAATGAAGCACTTGCTTTCAGAGTTGTTGACTTCAATACTATCGCAACTTTTGTCATAACAGATGAAACAGATTTCATAGAGATTGAAATAGATGACAAAAGAAGTTTTATAACATTTCCTAACAGAGCAGAGTATAGAATAGATAAAATTGCTGGAGTCATAGATACTCTCATAAATGAAGAAACTATTGACAACATAGATGTCGAACTCTCTTCTGAGGGAACATTGAAGTTCAGTAGCAAGAAAGAGTTCAAGATAACACGAATGAGTCATAGAGTACAACTTCTTTTGGGAGCATACCATATGACATTTCCTTTGAAAAGTGTTGACAAAACGATTGAGATGAAATCTGTTCCATACGTATGTTATGGCAATTGTTTGTACATTGAGTCAAAAATAGCTAATGTCACAGGTATTTCAGGAGTTAATAGTAAAGGTTCAGTAGAATATAAATCCTTCTGTTATGCAGTCAATTCAATGTTCATTCCAAACGTTCCTGTCATAGCAACTCATTTAGGTAAATGGGTTCGCATTAGTCCTCATAATTTGAAAGACATGCAATTCAGACTTGTTGACTTTCAAGGAGAGCCTGTAGAACTGAAGGCACCAGTGCGAATGACTGTTGAAGTTGACTTTTTAGAAAATATTAAATGCAACAGCTTACAAGAGAACTCAGAGCTAAAAATATAAAGTATGAATGTTATGTATTAGGTCATGAACTTTGGTTGTTGCTGTTTGATGAAACAAATGAGTTAGTTATGTCAGTCAAGAGAACAGAAAAATATTGTGTTAGTGAAAACTGCACCAAGTCAATAAGATTAGGTTTGCATTATGAAGATGAGTTCGATACTGTTGAAGAAGTTTTGGATAGATATTACAAATTGCTTTAATTTACTAAAACATATTTCAAACAAAGTTTATATTCTGTTGAAAGTTTTGTATATTCATTCGAATATTTATACTTAAACTCAACTCCTGGAGTACCTGGTGTTTCAATGATGCGGATGTTACCTATTTTCATGAATATTGGCGTTTGACCACAGCATTCGATTTCAGGGTCGAGATAGTCAATGACACATTGTTTCCCTGTTATTCGTGAGATAACATTTTCAAGGTCCTCCTTTGTTAGAATTATTTGGTTCTTACTTATAAGATTTGTCAAAAGCTTCTTATCGTCTTTGAGTAAAATTGTTTGGTATAACTGAAGAAGGTAATGGTCTACGTTATCTGAAGGATTTGTTTGAACATTTATGTAAGGGTTGTCGTTGGCTTCTCTTGAAAGAATTTGGTCCAGTGGTGGATACTCTAACTTAACATCTGATGTAGCGTTAGCGTTTGAAGCTGAGTTTAAATTCACGGATTTCAGCTCTGGTTCTTTTTCTTTCAAACACTCCGAACTATAGTTCTTTATGACAATATTGTTTGTCGTTCGTGAGTCAACATTTGATGTTGGTTCAATTGGAACATTAACGGCACCAGCTAAGATGGATTTGCTTCTCATTTCATATAGAATAAAAACCTTTTATATGTATGAAATGAACAATATACTCGACAAGGGTTTGAATGTAAAGCTAACGAATGAAAATATTGTTGAATTCACTGAGACAGGTGCTGTGTATAAAGATGTAGAACTACTGAACAAAAGAGCTAAGGGAAGAAGCAGGAACATGAACAAAGGGTGGAAGCCTATAAAAATTTATGTCAATGATGGCTCAGGAGGTTCAAACATAAAGTATGCAGAAAGTTATAGAGTTTATGCTCTCAAAGGTGAAAAGCCTTCATTTAAGAACAGCTATTCTAACACATATCCTCAAAAGCTAACGGATGGGGAAGTGGATGATATGAATGACAGCAAAAATATTAACAGAAATGGCGACAGAGATGCATGGAATTTGTTTACCATCAGTCAATTGAAGGTTAAACTTTAAAACAATGTTGGTCGTTCCCATGGAATATTTTTGACTTTAATGGTATTAGTCATGATATGAATCTCAAGGTATGAACGAGGAGAGATGAGAGACTTATATGCTTCCCAAATTTCTTCAAAAGGTAATGTTATACCTGACTGTTTCCAAATGAGTTCAATATCATAACGTGAGAAACCTTGAAAGATAACGAAGTCAGTTATGAGACGTTTTATGTTTAAAGCAAGGAAACGCCATGTTTGCATAAGTATTGCTACAGTTAAATGGTAATGTCTGACTTTAGTTATGATGTTAGCTAATGGTGAGTCAGGCTTTGACACTAAACCTTTTCCGGCGAAGTCGTCACAAACGAGCAGAGTGTTTGAAGGATACTTTTTGAAGGGGTATTTTGAAAGTTTTGATAGAATGTAATTTGTCAGTCGTTTCATATCGTAAACTCCTGAGTACTGACGTAAGTGGTGTTTGTCAATAATTCTTTCCATCTCCTCAGAAGTCTTTTGCATTCCTGACTGTATGAACTCTACGATGGCATAATATTTCCTCTTACGTCGAATGTAACGTTGAAGAAATTCAATGAGTTCACTGTCTGGAACTTTAACGACAGAGGCTTGAACTTTTGACATAAATGTTTTCGCTGTTGAGTCCATAGAGTCTGAAGTTGCTGATATAATGATTTGGTCATAGTAAGAGTCATTTCCTAAACGTTCTGTTATGAGTATATGACGAATGATGTTAAATGTCTTTCCTGACCCCATCTTTCCACAATAAAAGTACACACCGTTTGAACAGAACTCATAGTCCTTGCTGAAAGGAAGAATGAGAGAAGAGTTAAGTTTGTCTGTGGTTTCGTTCATGTCTTCATCTACGTCATGTATTAAATGCTTCATTTTATCTCCATTAAAAATGCAAGTCAGAAATATTCAGAACATAGCACCGAGTCTAACTGACAAGAGTATAAAGATATACTATGAACACGTTATGATGAAACCAACCAAAATTCAAGAAAGTCAGTATACTTATGAATATCCAAGACACTGGGTAGAGTATGTAGGAGGTGAGAAAGCTATTGAAATAAGACAAGTTAGAAGTATTCCAGCAGGAAGAACAATATTATTGAAGAACTTTAATGTTTTGAGATATAATGATGAAACAAAGAAGCAAGATAGTTTCCCTGTTGCTGTGTATGTGAACCTAGACACAGGAGATGACATGAAAGTTTTTAACACAAAGCTTCAAACGGTATTGAAAGAACAACTGACTGCGGAAGGACATCCATTACCTTCTGAAGTTACCATAGCATATAATTTTGAAACAAACTCAATAGATTTTAAAGTCGTCTCTGCAAAGAAGTCAGGATTTACATTTAATGAAGCAGATGTATATTCGAATGAAAACTTCAAAGCTATTGCATGGTTAGATAATGACGATTGCTTTAAGAAAATATTTAAATACAGTGACTCAACGATGTCAATAGATGACCTTCGTGGAATGTTACCATCGACGTTTACAGTAGAAGGTTCAGCAGGATTGCCTACAAGATTGTCAATTGGTGGTATTTGGTCTCGTGAGAACATTGTTATAAAATCCAGTATAAGTGAATTTGCTGAAGAATCTATATTATGTCTTTCAAACTACATGTATTCGCCACCGAAGCATTATAGTATAACAAACTTTGTCAGTAAGTTTAACATAAGACTTGTCGAACCTTCTTCAATGAAAGATGTTGTGCTACCTAAAGATGGAAAGGATGGACTCATTATTGAGATGATTTTAATTGCATACTAAATGAGCTTGTTCTTGAAGGTCATTCATGATGAAATAACTGTTGTAGAAGATGTTAGCAATTGTTCAGACATTTTGAAGCGAATAGATGAGATAAGAAAGAAGTTAGATAGACCGCAAAGCGGTGAGGGCGAAGCCCGTGAGAACGCTTATGTTTCATTGACTTTCTCCAGTAACGAGAACTTTTATGAGATAATATTGAAGAGAGATGATTTTAATATGGTGTAAATGGTAGCTTGGGCAGCTTTAGGCGCAATGGGAACAAAAGCATTAGCATTTGGAGCAAAAGCACTTGGAGCTTATGACGCAGTAAATAAAATGAGTGGAGGAAGGGTTTCGAAGACATTAGATGCAAATAAAGGAAAGATTGGAGGCTGGGTTGCAAAGAAGTTAAGATTAAATAAAATAGGGCTCATAAATAAAGCATCCAATTTGGTTGCGACTGAGTCAGAAAATGCTTTAGGAAAGGACGATGAGTTTGCAAAACACGCAAAAGACTTTAATGACCAGATGAAAGGTGAAACAATGCATTTAAATAGATTCGATGGAACTAAAGAAAATGTTTCTTCTCCACCAGCGGTTTATCCATACGGACCTTATGGAATGTATGGAAACCCTTACGAAAGACCATTTGACCCATTGACTGGTGGAAGTAACTGGTATCATTACGGCCGAAGAAGAAAGACAGTCAAGTTGGAGACAGACGTGAAGAAAGCAACTAAAAAGAAACCAAGGAAGAGAGTTATAAAGCAATGAATTCAACAGGGTTAGAAATGAGGGTAGAAATGAGGTTAGATCTACCCTTCTACCCTAAATTTATTTTTGCGCTATGTTTTCATACGTGTGAGGGTGGTGATATCATTAATTTTTAAGTTTATTTTTAAATAATTTTTTATTTTATTTTTATATAAATGACGAAAACTATTGAGATAACAAACTACAACGGTCATGAGTTCAAGAATTTATTCTTCGTTCCTCGTGAAAATACATTCTATCAGATACGAGGGAGAAAGGGTAAAGTTAGTTTGAGCGTTTATGAAGGAATGAAGAATGGAAAGTTTATACAAGCATACGATACAAACGGTAAACGTGTTTCATTAGCTTTGTCAAAACTTACTAACATTTATTTTGACAGTGATTTTGACCTATATGAAGAAGAAAGTGAGTCAGAAGATTATGAGCTGTTATGTGAAGCACAGCAATGGGAGGAGTTGCAATACTTTTGTAAGTGAGAACGTTTATTTTTTACATTAGTGAAGTCGTTTGTGAAAACGTTAGTGAAGTGAAGTGGTTGGCGGCTTTGTAAATATTTAATGTTAAGTTAGTGTTGTCGTTTGTGTTGTAAAATATACGTTAATGGTTTTGTAAATATTTAAGGTTAAGTGGTGTACGGAGGCGCGCAGTGCCTCAGTACACGACTTAGCCATACTAACTAGGTATAATACCAACAAACTGACCTACTTTTTTACCAATATTTTTGACTCCGTTCCATACTCCTCTTCCGACAGATTTTATTCCATTCCATATACCTCTTCCAACATTTCGAAAGAAGTTTCCTATCTTACTGAAGAAACCCATTTTACTATATGTAAAAATCTAATGTCCGCCTAGTCTCTTACGTTTCCTGTTGAGTTCCATAGCATTCTTTAACTGGAGCTCATACATTCTGTTTCTCCTCTGGTAGAAAACATATTCTGGGTCAACTCCTGTGTTCGCGTCATCTGCATAAAGTTGTTTATATCCCACTTCAGGGTTTGTATAAAACTCTTTCCATCTCATATTTGCATACCATGGTGGCAAACCTAACGCAGCGTCATTTGACATGGCAGTTTGCATTTGTACATCTGTTGGCACTTGACCATAGTTTGCCATTGCAGTTTGTATTCTAACTTCATTTGGAATATTCTCTGGGTTTGGTTGTCCAGGTTGCTGTGCATTCGCTAAGTTCTGTGCGTCCATTTAATATTAGATAAAAATATCTCTTACGAGTACATATACTGAACATTTGCAGGCATTGGTTCATCTTCATATTCTCTGTACTTTTCTGCCACGTCAAATAAATAAATGACACAATGGAAAAAACCTAAAACAAGTAGTCCTATTTCAAACCACATTTACTTACTAATAAAATTTCTTTATTGTGACACTTTCTCCAGTTTATAGGACCTCTCTCATATTCTATCTTGTCATATATAAACTCATAGTCATGTATGTCCTCTAACCATCTCATAACGGTTTCCAAACCACTTTTATCGGATGTAAAGTAAAAGCATGGATGGTTATGTATAACGTCTAAAGTTTCTAAAGAGTCTCTCAAAGTCCAGTCTACTTGGTATTGAAAATCCCATGTGTTATAGAACGGCGGGTCCACTATAAAGAAAACATTTTCCTTGTCTTTATATTTTTCATACAAATCTGTCCAATGACATCTCACAAACTCTATACCCTCAATATATTTTTCTATGTCCTCTTTGAAAACATTTGTATAGTTAAGATATAAAACTTTTGACATAAGTGTTTCAATGTCATGAACTCTTATAGCACCACTATATAATAGTCTAGCAGATATACTATCCCAGTCTATGTATTCTGCTTTTTTCAAAACCTCTCTCACAATATTTTTCTTATCTAATGGTATACGTTCCATCTTACCTATAGGTATCTTTTCTTTTAACTCTTTCAATATATTGTTTGTGTCTGGAATATGTTTGAGACGGTTCATATAGTTGTCGAAGTCATTGCATATAATCTTTGAGTCAGGAAATACGGTATGACATAAATGGGATATATAGAAACTTCCACCGAACAAATCTACAAATGTTAGACCATTCGGTTGTTTCTTAAGTTCTCTCAATATAATATCTTTACATCTACTCTTATTTCCAAAGAACGGTAACGGTGGTTTTGTAAAATTCATTTATATATAATAATAAAAATGTTTCACCCGAAAAGTGACAGAAAAGTGACAAAACATGAAAACATATATAATTTGTGAAAAGTGACATAAAAAGTGACATTTAAAAAGTGACACCATTAATATGATGTAAATAACAACGGTTTTGGTTTTGTCACCGGCTGGTCGGCTGGGGTTCGGTCCTCCTCTTGGGTCTTGGGTAAAATTTCTTATGGGCTAGAGGGCGCAACGCGCCTGGAAGCCCCACCTACCTGACCTTTATATGCTTTAAATAGCTCTAAACATAGTATGTATATGTCTTGAATAAATATTTATCCATTTCATGTTATTTATTTTCCAACTGCAAAACAATTTTTTAGGATTCCAGTACAAAATATTCCTCTTAAATGTTTTCAATTTTGAGAAAAAGGCATGATTCTCGTATGAAAAAAACTCCACCACCGATACTTAGGATGCATGGAGTTTTTTATAGGAATAATGATTATCTTGCTCTGAAAAAGGGAATATTAATTGATAGAATTTGAGAAAGTTGTTAATTCAACTTTAAATAAAATTGAATTTTAATTTTAACAAAAATTTTTATATAAAAACAAACAATATATTATACAGGCGCTAATATTAAGTCAGAAGCCAAGTATGTTTTAATAATTTCGTAATCTCTGTTGATAAATTTCAAAATACTTGAGTTAGACTCGCATCTCTGCTTGACTTCCATGACATTGCTCAATATATCAACAAGTTCATGCTCAGATTTCTTGTTGCATAATTTAGAAATATCATATTTTTCTAATGTCGAAATTAGGTTCTCTATTGTACAGTATCTCTTCCATATCCTACTCAAGAACGATGATCTAAGTAACTTTTTCGCAAAAGTCGAGGATTTGAATGAAATTTGGACGGTTTTCAATTTAATTTGACTTTCTAAGATGGAATCATCGATTTGGCCAAGGAACTCTGCATAAGGATCGAAACTTCTGATCGAATCCAATGCTTGTGTAATCGCATCTGTTAATTTTAAGGTATTAAAGTAGAAAAACTGGCGAAGCTCTTCTTGGATGTTTCTTTTGCATTCCTTGATAAAGTTCCATTGTTGCTTTTGATCACCAAAGCCGTTCGATTCATCATGAAAGCCAACAGAAAAAATATGGTCAAAAAAGTGGGATTTCGTCATTGCTATTGGATTGGATACACCTATTATGAGGTTTTTCGTATTTTCTTTCGATTTAATGTTCTGAAATCGAGTATCGGATACAGATATGAAAGGTAAAATTGAATCTGATGGTAATTCTGGGAAAATTAACGATTCTAAAGCTAAAACGCACGAAGAAGCAATCGTAGGTGTGGATCCATACACTAAAAGTGATTCATTTAAAATGGCCACTTCCCATAATTTTAAAATATCAATACTTCGGCCATGTACGAGTAACGATTGTAATGAGAAGGCCGTTGTAAGGTCAAATCCTAGAAAGTTATCATTTAAGTAGTATATTTTTGATAATGGAGTCCATCCAACTCCTCCGTAAAAAGATATGAGCTGTTGCTGGTTATGAGTGTATGATATTGGCATAGAGCCGTCGAACATCGGTAATTCTATAACTTCATCTGGCTTCAATGGAAAATTTCCAAACCATTTTGTCAAAAAATCTTCAATAAAAGTTAAAATATCTGTGGTAATTGAACCTAGTACTAATGATGATTGTAAAAGTCTTGTAAAAGGATAAATATATGGTAACTCTGATGCAATAACAAGAGTATTTTGTTTGTGACCGCGGGGAGCCGTAGAATCTGGCCGGCTTACGTACATCGCATAACAAAATGATTTTGATATCTTGAATATGAATAATGTCGATTCTTGGTCTGATTGAATAACTGTGTCTGGAAATGAACAACATTGAAGAGAAATCATCTCATTTTCGGAAAACTTGTTCTTCCCTACGGAGCCAATGACTTTTGGTCCATAGACAGAATCAAATTCTAATAGAAAAGCAGATGTTACATTCATTTCCAAAAAAAATTAATTAAGTACGATTAATTTAGATTCAATTGATGTTCGGTATATAGAGCAATAATTACAGTAAGTTATTCAGCAATAATACCAAAGCATTTTTGGGTCTACACACCTGTGTATGAATTTCTAAATTTATAAAAAAAATTGTAACGTTTCAGGAACAAAAAAATGGATTCATCTCGTTCTGGACGCAATACAATCAGAGTTTCACGTAAGCTTAGAACATCTTCAGCTAAGAACAATCAGCCAAAGCAAAAAAAGTTAATAAAACCAGCTGAAATTCATGAGTTACGATTCAATACTCAGAAAGTTCTTCAGCAAAATAGATTACTGAAAGCGCAATTGAATAGACTTAAAGATCGCATTAACACTACAACTAAAAATATCAATAAAACAGTATCAAATACTCGAGATGTTCAATATGATCATACTAACGAGAATATATGCAGACAGTTAAATGATAGCATCATTATTGCTCAGCACACTATTGATCAACTCGATGCAGAAATACAAGAAAAGCAGAATGATGATAGAATCGCGTTAGTTGAAGAGCTTGAAACAGAATTGAAGGTTGCATATGGCGAATACATGAGATTATATGAGAAGACACATCAAGGAAATACATCAAATGCTGATCTCGTCAAAAGATTAAATGCAGCAAGCCAGAGATGCTCAAAGAGAAATGCTCATGAACTTGATATTGCTATCATTGATACAAAGGAAGCTAACAAGATGCTTCAGGATAAAGTTGACGCTTATAATAAGAGAGCAGAGAAGGTTAAGATAGAAAGAGTCATCAACGAGAGGCAAGAGAAAGGTATGAGCCACAAATACGCGTTAATATCAATTGATGATACAAAAGCTAACAGAACTCAGAAATATAATTCAATTGTTACTTCTCTTAATGAAGAGATGGATCAGTATAATGCAAACGTAGATAAATTAATTGATCTTATTGGTAAAAAGCGAAATACAATCAAGGAATACATTAGAAAGAAGATGAACAATGAACTTGACAATGAAGAAGAAGAAGATGTAGAAGGTAGAGAAGAAGAAGAGGAATTCGAAGAAGCTCAAGAGGATGAAGGTGTTTTTGAGGAAGAAGAAGAAAAATAATTTTAATAAATATTCTGCGTTTTGTTTACTTTGTTTACTTTATTTTGGAAAGTTCTAAAATTTCGAACCGCAAAAAAGCTGAATATTACTGTATTTTAGCAAAAAATTGACTGCAGAAAAAAATTTAAATGTTTATTTTAAAATTTTTTCTTGCCGTCAATACTATTTTAAAATTACCATACTCAACATTTAATTTGGGAGGGAAAAAATCGTTCGCAAATTCAAATTTTCAGAACATTTAAAAAGTGACGACTATTTTCAATGAATGGATTATAAATTTAATGCAGAAAGTTCAAAAAGCATCATACATGATAATGAAAAAATTGATAACCAAGAAAATATAGATGAAAAGGAACCTGTAGATAGCGAAGTTCTACAAAATTTGATTGAAAAATTTCATCAAGATTTAGATGAAGGAAATCCAGAAGAATCAGTTCAAAATTTTGCAAATTTAATAGAGATGACTCATAATTTCCTTATCGAAAAGGAAATATATTTAAATTTACTCAAAACAAATTTTATTGAAGATATAATTGACTTTTTAATGATGTTTGATGACAACAGAGATATTGTAAATGATGTGTTAGTACTAATTCAGAATCTTCTTACTCAAGATATTTTGATTATCGATAATTTAGTTGAAAATTCGGGATTAGAGCCAATACTTAACATAATTTCATCAACAGATGATGATAATATTGCATTGCAATGCTTAATGATTATTAAAATTGCATTAGTAAGCGAAAAGGCCCAAATTATTTTAGATACAACACAATTTCCAGATTTAATTGATAATTTACTTCAGAAATTCGATAGATATGAGATACTAATAGAGTCTGCATCGATTATAGATGTTTCTATTGCACATTTACAAAAAATGAAAATTCAATTTTTCATTTTAGGTCTGAAATTCTTTGATTTCATAAAGGGTATATCAGATGATGAACTTTCGAATACTCTTTACGATAAAATTTTAGGTTCTCTTGAAAATTTTTCATTTTCTAGTTGTAAGAACGTTATTTGGCTTCTTGAAAACAATATCATTGGATTCTGTTTCTCGGAGATACCAAATATATCTCCAATTTTCATTGGAAGAATTTTATTAATTTTGGTTGGAATATTTAATTCATTTCCGCAGTTTATTACTGATGAAGAAAGCGAAAGCAGTCATAATATAAGAGAGAACATGCGACAAGTAGCAAATCAGCTTCCAATCGATGAAATAATTAAATTATTTGATTTATTTATTTCAGAAGCTGACGTTAAATCGGTTGGAGTAGCTTTAACGCTATTAGAACTTGCTGTACAATATGATGAATCCATTTTTCTCCATCTTTTGGAAAAAGATTTTTCAGAAAAATTTCAGGATTTAATGATTAACACTCCAAATAAGGTCAAGATATATTGCATTCACTTTTTATATGAATGCATGCCTTATTTCGCGAGTTCTATTGTTAATTCCCTGATAAATGAAGAAATTGTTGAAATTTTTGAAAATTTAATCGAAAGTGATGTCGAACTCTCAGAGAAAGTATTCCAGATTTGCTTATCCATATATAATCTCATCGATTCTGACTCTCCAATGAAGGAAATTCTGGATAATATCATTGATCAAAATTATTCTGCATCAGAATAAGATATTTCATATGTATTTGTTTTTACCATGTTATGTTAATGTAAACTATACTATTCTATCTCTTCCCAACAATTAGATAAGCGTTATATTTATTTAAGTTTTAGCAATGTTTAAGTTTTACTATTTTTTATTTAACAAATGCAGTGATAAAATGAATTAATGCAAGAAAATGCTATCTGAACAAGGATAAAATGTATATTCAAATTAATTTCAAGAATTTAATGAGAATAATTAACATAATTTACTGATCGTCAGCTAAAACTGCTGCACCTGGATGCATCATCTTCTTTCCTGTTGCAATTGCAGCGATATCAAGAGCCTTTTGAGCATCAACTCCAGCAATGAAATGATCAAGAAGAAGAATTCGAAGAAGCTCAGGAAGAGGAAGTTGTTTTAGAGGAAGAAGAAGAAAAATAAGTTTAATAAATATTCTGCGATTTGTTTACTTTATAATTTCACTTTTAATTGAAAAAAATATGAACATCTGATTGGGGAAAAAATTGAGAAGTTTACAAGTCAAAAGGAAGTATTTCATAGTTCCAAGTCGGCTGATTCTGTTTGGAAACTCTTTTATGAAACAGATCCTATTTCAGAACCTTTCGCTGGAAAGATTGTTACAGAATCATCAACAGAAAACGAGAGTTTCATCTTTCAATGTGTTTTCGTCAAAATCATCTTTAATAGTGCCATTTTCTTTGAAAGATCAGGTAATAAGTTTCTTAACTCATATTGTTCATTTAATGACTGCAGTAGTAATACAAAAGGTGGATCTATCTATTTTCAATGTGATAGTTCCATTGTCCAATACCGAACATGTAGCTACAAATCAAAAACAAGCTCTGAAGAAGGGCATTTTTCATATATTAAATTAGTTGATGAATCAAATAATAAAAATTATCTTTATGAAAGTTCATTTTGTGCATGCGGAAATTTAGAAAAATCTCAAATAATTAGTCTTTATTAGAGGCGTGCTGAACCGTTGGGTGGAAATTGAATACCCACACTTCAGCATGGACCCTTCTGATGGAGATAGACCCAACATGTATATGGATGAATATTAGGACATTAGGTATAGATGAACATATATAGGAATGAGGACCACCTTGGGTCAGCATCAGATATCGAATTTTAGAACCATCTAATTTTCATTCAATATTCTATAAGTGCAATGTATGTTTCCTATATATAAAGGTTTGATAATAGTTAGGTCTCAATATAGATCTTTGGTCCCAATTTATATTATGAATATCATCAATTTGTGTGTTTTTAACATTATATATTAGTATTGTGTTGATATAATGCTATATTATGTAGTGGTAGGTGTGTCTTGATATAAATTATGTTATTGATCGGGATATGAGTACAAATGCAAGTTATCCCGGGGTGAGGTCAGGGCTATCGCGTCCTAATTCATAGGGAAGGGTTATCATGCCTAGTATGTGTGTGTTGTGCTATCCGTTTGTCCATTGGATGGCACAGCACACACAATCACAAGACAAAACCTCGAAGCGAGGAACAGTTCTTGTAAGGATGTGGTAACTATATACCTATTCTTACAAGAACTTGTATAGTGGAGCAATGTTTCGAATTGCTCCACTTTTCCTCCCATCGAGGTTATCCCGAGGTGAAGTCATAGCAATGGGGCTCATATTGATGGTGCACCATTGCTATGACTTGCACCTTCGTATGGTACTATCCATTATGAATTTTGAAATAATTTTGCAATTGAAATAATCTTAAATTTAACAAAAAAGGCCGAGAAGGGGGTCCTTTCTCAAGGTCAGGGCCCCCTTCTAGTCTTTCTGGTGTCGGAAGGAGTGGCTTTTTCCAGTATTGCCGCTCCTTCCGGCATCATCTTTGCATTTCGCAATTGTCGCGGCAAGTGCATTCTGGCACCACAGGTGCACTTGCCGCGACATATGATTGCGAGTGTCTGCTGCTCAGCCCCGGATTCGCAGCAGACACTCGCAATGCGAACCAAAGTTCGCCAGAAAGACCGGGAAGGGGGTCCTTTCTCAAGGTCAGGGCCCCCTTCTAGTCTTTCTAGAACTGTAATTTGACTTATTTTGCCGAATCTCAGGGAAAACCGTCCGTGATTTGAACGATCTACTGAGATTCGGCAAATTTGATTGTAAGCGAGGCTCTGGCCTTTGCTTGGGCCAGGGCCTGTATTTGTATGTCTTTCAGGGCCGAGTTCCTGCGAGACCGTCGACATGATCGACGATCATCGCAGAACTCGGCCCTGAGGATGAATTTTGCAGGCTCTGGCCTTTGCTTGGGCCAGAGCTTCGTATTTTCTACTTCCCAGGGCCGGATTCCACTCCTGCCGCCCGGGATAAGGGCGGCATTTGGGAAAGCCGGCCCTGGGGAATGTAAGCCATGCCCTGGCCTTTGCTATGGCCAGAGCCTGTATTTGTATGTCTTTCAGGGCCGAGTTCCTGCGAGACCGTCGACATGATCGACGATCATCGCAGAACTCGGCCCTGAGGATGAATTTTGCAGGCTCTGGCCTTTGCTTGGGCCAGAGCTTCGTATTTTCTACTTCCCAGGGCCGGATTCCACTCCTGCCGCCCGGGATAAGGGCGGCATTTGGGAAAGCCGGCCCTGGGGAATGTAAGCCATGCCCTGGCCTTTGCTATGGCCAGAGCCTGTATTTGCATGTCTTTCAGGGCCGAGAAGAGAGGAGATCGCCAATGATGTGGACGATCTCCCTCAAACTCGGCCCTGCGGATTGTATTTACAAGCTCTGGCCTCGGAAAAGGCCAGAGCTTCGTATGGACGTTCTCTCGGGACTGGATTCCTCTCCGGCCGCCCCGAATCAGGGCGGTCTTTGAGGAAACCGGCCCCGAGGATTGTTTGCGAAGCTCTGGCTTTTCCTGAGGCCAGAGCTTGTGATTTTCGTTCAAAGCCAAGTTCCTCTCGGATCAGGCCTAATGAGGACGGCCGTCGAGGAACTTGGCTCTGAGGGGATGAATTGTTGGCTCTGGCCTCGATGAAGGCCAGAGTTTTGAATGGAATGTTTTGATGGGATGAGCCTATGAGCAGTAAGCTCGTCCCATCAAAACATTCGTTTAAAAATTGAATTAAAAATTATCGTAGGCATTCAAAAATTAAAACAATTAATATGTAGAATATTATTATGTAATAATAATAGAATAAAATATATATAAAATTATGTAAAATTTTCAAAAAATATTGGAAAATGGAATTTTGAAAGAAAAAATAAGAGTTTGTATATGAAAAATTTAGATTAGTAGAGTTAGATTATTTAGAATTTAAATGAGAAATGAATTATGAAAAAGGAAGATTAGAAAGAATTGTATATTTATAATTTAATAAAATGAAGGAATCGAACTAAGGAGTTTACAATTACAATACAATAGGATAATATATTGTAATTGTAAACTCCTTTCGAGAAACGATTTTCGAATGTGACATTCGTGCCACAAAGTGAAAGCTTTTCTCGAAAGGAGTTTACAATTACAATACAATAGGACAATATATTGTAATTGTAAACTCCTTTCGAGAAACGATTTTCGAATGTGACATTCATGTCAAACAATTAAGCAAATTTCTTATCTGAGTACATGTATGCAGGGTGTCATGGAAAGACCCTGTATATATGCACTCAGATCGGAAACTTTGTTCACGATGTCACATCGTGGAACAAAAGTGGACAATATTCCCGATCTGAGTACATGTATGCAGGGTGTCATGGAAAGACCCTGTATATATGCACTCAGATCGGAAACTTTGTTCACGATGTCACATCGTGGAACAAAAGTGGACAATATTCCCGATCTGAGTACATGTATGCAGGGTGTCATGGAAAGACCCTGTATATATGCACTCAGATCGGAAACTTTGTTCACGATGTCACAGTGCGGAACAAATGTGAGAGCAAACCGAACATTTTAACCATATTATAAGTTTATGTAAGGATAAAAATATAAATTCCCTGTCCTTGCACAAACTGTTGCTCGCTACGAAGTTTTGCTTTGTGATTGCGCGTGCAGAATCATTTTAAGCACATTTCAATAGCACAGAGCACATATAATATATGAATAAAACAATTTTATAACCTCATAATATAAAAATAAATGTTTTGAGTTCGCCATAAATTATGCATTCCCATTATTTTGGATCTATATACTTATTCCTAATAATATATATTATAACTCATATAGTACCCCTCATATCTACTGTGATAATATAAAAAAACGATTTCTGTGTTAAGATATAATTTATCTCACATATCAAAATATGGATTTAACCTATAATAACACAAGAAACATATAATATATACATATGTCTATATGTGCACATGACAATTAGGCCTATATTAGATAATTTTTCGTTCACAATAATCTTATATATCTGACCAAAAACTCAGATTTGCCTGAGAGTTACTGAGGATAATCTCATATGTACCCTCTATCTTCCTGCTTAACCCTAGTCTCTAAGTCTTTCATTTTTATATGTATGCTGAACCTCGGGTATTCAATTTTTCCCAACGGTTCAGCACGATACTCTTTATTATGGAAATATTGAAATTAAGTCAATCAACACAAGTTTCTGTGAAGCATTTAAAGACTCTGGACTTCGTCTAGAAAATCCGACAAGTCTATGCAACGTATCATATTCATCATTTTATAATACCACATCAAATTATTCAATCTTGGCTGTAATTGATCGCCAAATCAGTGGTAACTTTGATTTTAAGCTTTGTAATATTTTGAATAATGACTGTATAGAACCTGATTATGGAATATTTTATTCATATGGATCATATGTTCTTTTTGAAAACTGTTCATCTCTTGGAAACACAGGACCAGGAGTAGAATTTTATGAAGATTATATTGGTTCAATTATAATTAAAGATTCTTTCTGTGACAGAAAATATAATACATATAGAAATGTTGAACTAAGTAATGTGAAAAATACATATTCTATTCTTTATCTTTCTCACTTTTCATTATATATGTGTGAAGCAGAGTTTCATATTTTAGAGAGAAAAAAGAATTGTATCACGTGTCATGAAATTGTTTATCATTATTCGCATCATTTCGTTACTTCTTTTTGTATTGTTTTAGTAAAGAAATAAAATCTGTAATGCATGAAAAATAGCGTGACTTCATTTTTGACAGTTTACAAATGTAAAGTGTTGCATCCTTAAAAACTTGGAAATATATACATTCATGAATTATCTTGTATATTAATTGAAAATCCATAAAACCCTAACAATATTTTTTCTTAAAAAAAACTATAAAAATATAAATAAAATTAATCGTTAAATAAAAATATTTGATATTAGAATTTTATTGGAAAAATAAAAAACTTAATATTTTAAAGAAATACTTAAATACTTGAATGTTTTAACTTTTACATTATCATATAGACTCTCAAATTATTAGCCATTTTGGCTGAGAACTATGGTCTGCGAGGTACATAGATAGAATCAGTACCTCGCAGACTATAGTTCTCTATATGGCGCCGAAAATTTTTGGTGAAATGTCGTCGCATTTCATCAAAAATTTTTCGGCGCCATAGGAAGAATTGGAGGGTGTGAGATACTATTACATGCTATAGTACTCACACCCTCCAACTCCCAATCAAAATCGCATAAAATTTGCTACTTATCTTCAGATTACCTCCCATTATAAAATATATCATTGCTATCTCATTGTACTATATTTCCACCCTATTGTATTTAAAAATATAAAATTTTTTGATAATATATTTTTATATCTTGAATTTTCAAACAATATATTCACAGATAATATAATGGGAAATCTATCTCAACCTAGCCTTAAAGTACCAAACTCCTGCTTGCATTCTCACTCACAAATATTAAACATCCATCTCCAAAAAACTAAATTCTTCACAATTTTTTTAAAATTGAGAACATAAAAAACGTATGCATTCAATAATTTAAGATACTAACAAATATTAAAAACTTCAAAATATCAGATATTAACGTTTTTCAATTAAAAAAAATATCATTTTGCTTTTCAATTCGAACATAAATCTTAAATATTTTTAATTAATATCTGATTTACAGCATTATTATCCATTTATAAATCTGACAAATAAATGACAAAACCATCAGAAATAGTATCACTTTTTGTCAAAAGTGAAGTCACGCTATTTTTCATGCACAACACAAAAAGTGTTTCAAAATTCTGAATATCGTTCAACCTGCCAAAAATTCAGTACCAAAAGGAAAAACAAAATACGAAGCAGTATATATAAACTTAATATGGCATGTCGATATTCATTTTTTAAACATCGTCAGGGTGAATATCTTTATGCGGTTATTGACGATAAATCCCGAAAAATTTTAGCATGGGCTCACTTGGAAACAAAAGAAGCTGCGCAAACAAGTAGAGTAATTGACCAATGTTTCCAAAAATATGGGAAGCCCTTTGCTATATGGAGTGATAACGGAACAGAAAATTTTGGGTTTTTTCGAAATTTATTACAAAATGCGAACGTTCAAAGTATTACAATTCTCCCACATTGCCCATATATGAATGGGAAAATTGAAAGGTTTTGGCAAAATGTGGAAATTGAAGACGCCACATGGAATGATATACAAAGTCTTATAGAAAATTACAATTCAAACCCACACACAAGTTTACCAAAAAAACCGGCATTACATACATGGTACACACCTAACAAATTTTACGAAATTTCAGAAAAATATGATTCAAGTAAATTACCGCTTTGGATTGTAGATGGAGTTGTTAAAGAACTAAGAGAGTCAATAAGAAATTTCAACGCTTCAAGAAGGAATCAAAGAAATTGACGAAGTTCCAGAATTTTATTCAACAATTCTTAATCAATTAACAAAAACTATACCGAAACTTATCTTACCATCCAAATCAAATCACATTACATACGGAATAAACATTTAATCTTTTACCATTAAAATTATATTTATACGTTATTTAATTTTTTTACGTCTAAGTTGAATAGGATAATAGCCGAAGATATAAAGTAACTATAGTTTACAAGCTAAGGAACAAATCAGCATTGAAACTAAAAAATGCTGAAATATTATAATAAATTGAAGAAAGTTAGTATACATATCATGGGTACGGAGGCACTGCGCGCCTCCTTACCCCTGATATGTGAATTTGACACTTTACAAAACCGTTAACGTATATTTTACAACACAAACGACAACACTAACTTAACATTAAATATTTACAAAGCCGCCAACCACTTCACCTCACTAATGTAAAAAATAAACGTTCTCACTTACAAAAGTATTGCAACTCCTCCCATTGCTGTGCTTCACACAACAGTTCATATTCTTCTGACTCACTTTCTTCTTCATATATGTCAAAATCACTGTCAAAATGAATGTTAGTAAGTTTTGACAAAGCTAATGAAACACGCTTACCGTTTGTATCGTATGCTTGTATAAACTTTCCATTATGCTTGTAGTCATAAACGCTCAAACTAACTTTACCCTTTCTCCCTCGTATCTGATAGAATGTATTTTCACGAGGAACGAAGAATAAATTCTTGAACTCATGACCGTTGTAGTTTGTTATCTCAATAGTTTTCGTCATTTATATAAAATTAAAATAAAAAATAAACTTAAAATTAATGATATCACCACTCCCACACGTATGAAAACATCCATTTAAACTTAGGGTAGAAGGTTAGATCTAACCTGATATCTACCCTCATTTCTAACCTGTTGAATTCATTGCTTTATAACTCTCTTCCTTGGTTTCTTTTTAGTTGCTTTCTTTACGTCCGTCTCCAACTTGACTGTCTTTCTTCTTCGGCCGTAATGATACCAATTACTTCCACCAGTCAATGGGTCAAATGGTCTTTCGTAAGGGTTTCCATACATTCCATAGGGACCATACGGAAGAACTACTGGTGGAGAAGAAACATTTTCTTTAGTTCCATCGAATCTATTTAAATGCATTGTTTCACCTTTCATCTGGTCATTAAAGTCTTTTGCGTGTTTTGCAAACTCATCGTCCTTTCCTAAAGCATTTTCTGACTCAGTCGCAACCAAATTGGATGCTTTATTTATGAGCCCTATTTTATTTAATCTTAACTTCTTTGCAACCCAGCCTCCAATCTTCCCTTTATTTGCATCTAATGTCTTCGAAACCTTCCTCCACTCATTTTATTTACTGCGTCATAAGCTCCAAGTGCTTTTGCTCCAAATGCTAATGCTTTTGTTCCCATTGCGCCTAAAGCTGCCCAAGCTACCATTTACACCATATTAAAATCATCTCTCTTCAATATTATCTCATAAAAGTTCTCGTTACTGGAGAAAGTCAATGAAACATAAACGTTCTCACGGGCTTCGCCCTCACCGCTTTGCGGTCTATCTAACTTTTCTTATCTCATCTATACGCTTCAAAATGTCTGAACAATTGCTAACATCTTCTACAACAGTTATTTCATCATGAATGACCTTCAAGAACAAGCTCATTTAATATGCAATTAAAATCATTTCAATAATGAGTCCATCCTTTCCATCTTTAGGTAGCACAACATCTTTCATTGAAGAAGGTTCGACAAGTCTTATGTTAAACTTACTGACAAAGTTTGTTATACTATAATGCTTCGGCGGCGAATACATGTAGTTTGAAAAGACATAATATAGATTCTTCAGCAAATTCACTTATACTGGATTTTATAACAATGTTCTCACGAGACCAAATGCCACCAATTGACAATCTTGTAAGCAATCCTGCTGAACCTTCTACTGTAAACGTCGATGGTAACATTCCACGAAGGTCATCTATTGACATCGTTGAGTCACTGTATTTAAATATTTTCTTAAAGCAATCGTCATTATCTAACCATGCAATAGCTTTGAAGTTTTCATTCGAATATACATCTGCTTCATTAAATGTAAACCTGACTTCTTTGCAGAGATGACTTTAAAATCTATTGAGTTTGTTTCAAAATTATATGCTATGGTAACTTCTGAAGGTAATGGATGTCCTTCCGCAGTCAGTTGTTCTCTCACTACCGTTTGAAGTTTTGTATTAAAAACTTTCATGTCATCTCCTGTATCTAAGTTCACATACACAGCAACAGGGAAACTATCTTGCTTCTTTGTTTCATCATTATATCTCAAAACATTAAAGTTCTTCAATAATATTGTTCTTCCTGCTGGAATACTTCGAACCTGTCTGATTTCAATAGCTTTCTCACCTCCTACATACTCTACCCAGTGTCTTGGATATTCATAAGTATACTGACTTTCTTGAATTTTGGTAGGTTTCATCATAACGTGTTCATAGTATATCTTTATACTCTTGTCAGTTAGACTCGGTGCTATGTTCTGAATATTTCTGACTTGCATTTTTAATGGAGATAAAATGAAGCATTTAATACATGACGTAGATGAAGACATGAATGAAACTAGACAAACTTAACTCTTCTCATTCTTCCTTTCAGTAAGGACTATGAGTTCTGTTCAAATGGTGTTTATTTCTATTGTGGAAAGATGGGTTCAGGTAAGACATTTAACCTCATTCGTCATATACTCATAACAGAGCGTTTAGGAAACGACTCTTACTATGACCAAATCATTATATCAGCAACTTCAGACTCTATGGACTCAACAGCGAAAACATTTATGTCAAAAGTTCAAGCCTCTGTCGTTAAAGTTCCAGACAGTGAACTCATTGAATTTCTTCAACGTTACATTCGACGTAAGAGGAAATATTATGCCATTGTAGAGTTTATACAGTCAGGAATGCAAAAGACTTCTGAGAGATGGAAAGAATTATTGACAAACACCACTTACGTCAATACTCAGGAGTTTACGATATGAAACGACTGACAAACTACATTCTGTCAAAACTTTCAAAATACCCTTCAAAAAGTATCCTTCAAACACTCTGCTCGTTTGTGACGACTTCGCCGGAAAAGGTTTAGTTCAAAGCCTGACTCACCATTAGCTAACATCATAACTAAAGTCAGACATTACCATTAACTGTAGCAATACTTATGCAAACATGGAGTTTTTTGCTTTAAACATAAAACGTCTCATAACTGACTTCGTTATCTTTCAAGGTTTCTCACGTATGATATTGAACTCATTTGGAAACAGTCAGGTATAACATTACCTTTTGAAGAAATTTGGGAAGCATATAAGTCTCTCATCTCTCCTCGTTCATACCTTGAGATTCATATCATGACTAATACCATTAAAGTCAAAAATATTCCATGGGAACGACCAACATTGTTTTAAAGTTTAACCTTCAATTGACTGATGGTAAACAAATTCCATGCATCTCTGTCGCCATTTCTGTTAATATTTTTGCTGTCATTCATATCATCCACTTCCCATCCGTTAGCTTTTGAGGATATGGTTAGAATAGCTGTTCTTAAATGAAGGCTTTTCCCTTTGAGAGCATAACTCTATAACTTTCTGCATACTTTATGTTTGAACCTCCTGAGCCATCATTGACATAAATTTTTTACTCTTAACCCTTTTGTTCATGTTCTGCTTCTTCCCTTAGCTCTTTTGTTCAGTAGTTCTACATCTTTATAACAGCTCTGTCTCAGTGAATTCAACAATATTTTCATTCGTTAGCTTTACATTCAAACCTTGTCGAGTAATATTGTTCATTTCATACATATAAAAGGTTTTTATTCTATATGAAATGAGAAGCAAATCCATCTTAGCTGGTGCCGTTAAAATGTTCCAATTGAACAACATCAAATGTTGACTCACGAACGAAAAACAATATTGTCATAAAAGAACTATAGTTCGGAGTGTTTGAAAGAAAAAGAACCAGAACTGAAATCCGGTGAATTTAAACACAGCTTCAAACGCTAACGCTACATCAGATGTTAAGTTAGAGTATCCACCACTGGACCAAATTCTTTCAAGAGAAGCCAACGACAACCCTTAACAAATGTTCAACAATCCTTCAGATAACGTAGACCATTACCTTCTTCAGTTATACCAAACATTTACTCAAAGACGATAAGAAGCTTTTGACAAATCTTATAAGTAAGAACCAAATAATTCTAACAAAGGAGGACCTTGAAAATGTTATCTCACGAATAACAGGGAAACAATGTGTCATTGACTATCTCGACCCTGAAATCGAATGCTGTGGTCAAACGCCACCATTCATGAAAATAGGTAACATCCGCATCATTGAAACACCAGGACTCAGGAGTTGAGTTTAAGTATAAATATTCGAACGAGTATACAAAACTTTCAACAGAATATAAACTTTGTTTGAAATATGTTTTAGTAAATTAAAGCAATTTGTAATATCTATCCAAACTTCTTCAACAGTATCGAACTCATCTTCATAATGCAAACCTAATCTTATTGACTTGGTGCAGTTTTCACTAACACAATATTTTTCTGTTCTCTTGACTGACATAACTAACTCATTTGTTTCATCAAACAGCAACAACCAAAGTTCATGACCTAATACATAACATTCATACTTTATATTTTTAGCTCTGAGTTCTCTTGTAAGCTGTTGCATTTAATATTTTCTAAAAAGTCAACTTCAACAGTCATTCGCACTGGTGCCTTCAGTTCTACAGGCTCTCCTTGAAAGTCAACAAGTCTGAATTGCATGTCTTTCAAATTATGAGGACTAATGCGAACCCATTTACCTAAATGAGTTGCTATGACAGGAACGTTTGGAATGAACATTGAATTTACTTCATAACAGAAAGACTTATATTCTACTGAACCTTTACTATTAACTCCTGAAATGCCTGTGACATTAGCTATTTTAGACTCAATGTACAAACAATTACCATAACATACGTATGGAACAGATTTCATCTCAATCGTTTTGTCAACACTTTTCAAAGGAAATGTCATATGGTATGCTCCCAAAAGAAGTTGTACTCTATGACTCATTCGTGTTATCTTGAACTCTTTCTTGCTACTGAACTTCAATGTTCCTCAGAAGAGAGTTCGACATCTATGTTGTCAATAGTTTCTTCATTTATGAGAGTATCTATGACTCCAGCAATTTTATCTATTCTATACTTCTGCTGTTAGGAAATGTTATAAACTTCTTTTGTCATCTATTTCAATCTCTATGAAATCTGTTTCATCTGTTATGACAAAAGTTGCGATAGTATTGAAGTCAACAACTCTGAAAGCAAGTGCTTCATTCTGAAGACCTAAGTTTGTTTGTAGCTTTACTGTCCCGTATTCGTTTGGGTCTGTACTTTGCAAATAGAACAACATTTTATTCTCATTAAAATATGACTATTGCTGCATATGCGTATGAAACAAATGAAGCAAGAAGAGCACATGAACTAGTAAACGAAAACTCAACTTTAACCATTGAAGGCAATGATTTAGTCATTGACGATGGAAAAACTAAAAAAGTCATTGATTTCGATACTTTTAACACTTATGACCCATTCATTACAATAAGTAAAGTTCCTATCATAAATGATGGAACGGTGCAATATATAAATTCTACAGTAGATGCCTCATTAGTGAAAGTATTAAATGTTCTCATTGAATTGTTAAAGAGCTTTCGATTTGACGACAACATTAAATGCCTAAAGAATTTAGTCATGAATGAGAAACAAATTCTTGGCGTTGCTGGTAGCAGTAATGATGTACACCTTATGACATTAGAATATTATAACGAACATAAAGATGAACTGAAAGGAGAGAAGGGTGACACCGGACCTCAAGGACCTCAAGGACCACAAGGAATACAAGGAATACAAGGAATACAAGGACCTCAAGGCGAGAACGGTTTGGATGGTGTAGATGGAAAGGATGGAAAAACTGCTAAATCATGGATATGGAACCTTATAAATACTGGTTTAACAGCTGCTTCATCTGGAGTTCTTCAATACCAAATCGGAAAGATATGGGCAGTACTTGGTGAAGAAGTTTTAAATGACGTTAAAAATGCTTTGAACTTCATTTCAAATGGTTCGGATACTATTAAAACTTTATCTGGTTGGATGCAAGAAACAAGGAGTCAAATAGATACTGTAAGACGTATAGCAAACAATGCACGTACGGGATTGGATACTTTACGAGAAGCACAAAATACACTAAAGGAAGCAAATGATATTCTTGGCTCAGTATCAGACATGCATGAAGATTGGCTTAAAGGTATTGATAAATCTTTAAAAAATCACAGTCAGTCTATTGCTGACTACAAGAAAAGTATAGATTTTTTACATAGTGCTATGGACGTACATGATGGAAGCATAAGGAACTTACTTAATGCTAACAATAACTTACCAGGAACTATTAAAGCATTTATAAAGTCCTTTGTAAAACCCGGTGCTCTAACATTTAGGTCTTTGAGAGCAAGAGCATTGAAGTCAAGAGATGCAGAAACTCCAACAGAACCTACAGAAGGAACTGAAACAACAGAAACTCCAGAAGAACCACCAAAACCAACAGCTAATGAAATATTGTTCGAATATTTTCCAAGGTACTCTGTTCTCATTGCATACATTCAAGAAATACTTAAGAAAGCAGACTTGACTTTAGGAGATGATGAAAGTTCTGTATATCTTTCGTTCCAGTTTCAAATAGCAGAACTTTTGAGACAGATATGCTTAATGTATGACAACATCTCTGATTTCACAAGATATGATGACGACCATGACCCCGAACACGGTGAAGAAGAAGTTTTACAAACATCCATTAAGACAGGAAAGGTTTTAACTCAAAGTCTCATTATTGACACCAAAGATGGCGAAGTGGACGTTCTTCAAGAGCTGAAGAAAAATACTTCTTCGGGAGGTGGTGGTAGGCATGAACTTGAAATAAATGAGATAGAAGAGAAATTAGCCGAAAAAGCAGATAAAAACCATGTTCATTATATAACTTCAGACGAACAGATTATAACGGACTACCATGGATATTTAACACAGGATGAAAAAGTGAAGACGGAAGATGTTAATGAAAGAAGATATAAATACATTCGTGCTAAAGGTTATGACATAAGCTGTACTGTACAGTATGACACGGATAAAGCACCAGAAGCATTTGGTTATAACGATGAAATTTATGCTTCATACTTCTCTGTTAACGGTGTATTAGTTGAACCAAGATTTACTTTGAGAGTTAAGGCAAAAATAACTTTTGAAGATGCTATTAAAAGTAAAGCTGACAAAGTTGAACTCGAAGCAATGAACAAAGTTTTGAAATCTCATAAACACAGCATCTCCGATATAAATGAACTTCAAGCTACATTAGATAAGAAAGCAGACAAGAACCATACACATAAATCCTTCACTACTGTTAGAGCAGACGACATAATATTGAACTTTGACCTTGGTTCAAGTGCACCATTAGAAAATCCAAGTACAAGCGTAAAAGATACTCTTAACAATTTAGATAAGAGTTGCAGGAATATCGAAGATCATGCCAGAAACTTTGAAGCATATGAACTACCAACAATGTTAGATAAGAAAGCAGACAAGAACCATACACATAAATCCTTCACTACTGTTAGAGCAGACGACATAATATTGAACTTTGACCTTGGTTCAAGTGCACCATTAGAAAATCCAAGTACAAGCGTAAAAGATACTCTTAACAATTTAGATAAGAGTTGCAGGAATATCGAAGATCATGCCAGAAACTTTGAAGCATATGAACTACCAACAATGTTAGATAAGAAAGCAGACAAAACAGAGCTTCAAACATTAAAGACAGAAATACTTCAAACATTATATCCTATAGGCTCTATTTATACGTCAATGAATTCAACAAATCCAGAAACAGTTTTAGGTTTTGGTACTTGGGAACAGATTGTAGATAAATTCTTATACTGTGCGAACTCTTCAAAGCAAACAGGTGGTTCGAAGAAAATTAAAGAAGCAAACCTTCCACCGCACACTCATACAGGAACTACAAACACAACAGGTAGTCATTCACATTCAATAACAAAAAGAGGTTATACAAATCTTGCAGCAGGTTCGGATAGACAGGGAATGCATAGATATGATATTTCAAGTGACCCAGTAGATTCAAGCACAGGTATTTTCTGTGGAACCACAGGAAATCATTCACACACTTTCACAACAAATCCAACAGGCTCGGGTGAAGATTATATGCCACCATTTATGACTATATTCGCATGGTATAGAGTTCAATGAACGCGCTTGAGCCTAGAATAAAATCTTTAACTTTACATAAATGAGCTTGAAAGAAGTATTCGAACAACATCCATGGAGGTCATTTAAGAAGTTCAATGAAGCTGCAAAGAGTTGGGGATTTACTAACAGAGCTGAAGTGAAAAGGTTCTTTGACAAAAATGTTGTACATCAAACAAAAATAAACCCTTACGACTACTTTTTACCAATTTACTCCATCACTCCCGACGCATACCAATTTGACACTCTCATTCAAAGCAGAAAAGGAGGACATAAACCATTCCTCATCTTCATTAATGTTAACACTCGTAAAGCATATGCATATCCAATGAAAAATAAAGGAACTCGTGAAGTGTTAAGAGTTTTACAAAAGTTTGTAGCAGAACATAGCCCAAGTACTTTAACATCAGACCAAGACAGTGCATACCTCAGCAACGAAATCACAGAATTTCTCATTAAGCATAACATAACTCACTACACTACTGAAGACCATAACCATAACATACTCGGCATCATAAACCGCTTCATAAGGACTCTCAGAGATTTAAATCAAGAGCGAGACTTTACCGAAGAAACAATGAAACACTTTCTCGAAGTATATAATTCCTCAACACATTCTACAACAGGACATACACCAAATTCAATGACACAACAACAAGAAGAAAAGTATATACAAAAGAAACGAAGTCAAACACAAAATATCAGAAATTCAACACAATTTACCCTCATTCCTGGTACAAAAGTTCGTGTAGTTCTTGACGACAAACCGTTGACAAAGAAACGTTTAAGGTTAAGTCGAAATTATTATATCGTAGACTCTACGCAAGGTAATGGATATCTTATAAAAGCTGCCGACGACTCTATTGCGTTTTATCCTCGTCATAAATTAGTCGAAAGTAGTAATGGCAAACTTGCTGAAACCATTGACGAAGCAAAGCGAGGAGTGGTTATTGAAATACTTGACTATAACATAAACGATGACACTTATAAAGTAAGATATGAAGGAGGCGTTGAAGATGTTATACCATCTAAGAACTTGAGAGAGTCAAAGCCAACACATCTGGGACCATTAGAGCGGGAGTACTGGAAAGACAAAAATATGCCAGAAAGAATAAGAAAATTCTTCTAAACTTTTTCATTAGATGTAAATCAGACATGAATGAGAACAGTCATGATATCATTAATGTTACCATTTATTTTAACATAAAGACGCAAAGCGGCGAGGACGAAGTCCATGACCAAAAATAATGTTTAGGGTAGATGGTTAGATCTACCCTCATTTCTACCCTCATTTCTACCCTCATTTCTACCCTCATTTCTACCCTCATTTCTACCCTCTTGAATTTTCATGAATTTTCCCGAAATAAAAAATAAAGTTAGTTTTATTTTATTTATTTTGTATGTAAAGACATGATTTCAGGGATTTTTTTGACGAAGTGTCAATCTTCACTTCGTCAAAAAATAACAGTTATCTAATGAAAAAGTGTCATTTTTTGTATTTGACGAGAATGTCGGGTAAATGTTTTGTCATGATTTCATCGTAAATGTTTTGTCAAGACTTCTTCGTATATGTTTTGTCATGACTTCATCGTACATGTTTTGTCAAGACTTCTTCATCGTAATGAGCGTAAATGTTTTGTGAAGAATATAGCAACAGTCTGAATTCCGACGGTTGCTTTTTATACAAAATTCATGCAGGAAATTCTTGAGTTTTGGTTGAAAGAATACGGTGGAGCCAAAAGTGGCTCGACCTCAAAACAAGCATTTTATGAGCTTACTAAGGGTGTTATGAATGAATTCAAATGTATTTACATACATCCTGACCTCGTTCATTTTGTTGCTGAATTCAGCAAAAATAATGTTTAGGTGAAGAGGTGAGATCTCACCTGTTTTCTCACCTGTTTTCTACCCTCTTGAATTTTCATGACTTCTTCGTAAATGTTTTGTCATGATTTCATCGTAAATGTTTTGTCAAGACTTCTTCGTAAATGTTTTGTCAAACATGAACGTAAATGTTTTGTCAAGACTTCTTCGTAAATGTTTTGTCAAACATGAACGTAAATGTTTTGTCAAGACTTCTTCGTAATGAGTGTAAAGGACCCAAAAATAATGTTTAGGTGAAGAGGTGAGATCTCACCTGTTTTTTCACCTCTTTTTTCACCTCTTGAATTTTCATGAATTTTCCCGAAATAAAAAATAAAGTTAGTTTTATTTTTTTTATTTTTTTTATTTTGTATGTAAAGATATGATTTCAACAATCGGCACAACAGCAATACAAACAACTACAGCACCAAACTCGTTAGTCATGAATCCAACATCTATGTTAGTAGAGATGAAAAGCTTCATTCCTTCTTCATATACTTTTGAAACAGAAATCCAGAAGATAAAGCAAGAACTTTTAACAAGTAATTTAGACTGTAGTGCGAAAGATGAAACAAATGAACAGTATCTTTATGAAATGGAGGACCTCATCGACCATTTACCCAAATTGCCTGAAATCCAACAACAAAAGCTCACTATTCATGAATTCGATGAAATAGAAGTGAAACCAACTGACTCAGTAGAAATAAAGAAGTTCATACGTAAAGTAAATTATGAGTTTCTAGGATATCATTGCAACCATAAAGTTATGGACAAAGATTGCGACATGGTATATAAGAACATCTCTGACATATATAAATCCGAAGAATTTAAGACATACGACAACTTTGTTTCATTAGTTGCAGAATGTGTTTGGGAAATAAGAGATAAAGATAGAAGAGGCAAAGTATGGAACAAACAAATAAGACCCGCTATGTTTGAGATGAAGAGAGCAATTGACGCTTTAGTTGTTTTAGCTGGTTTTATTTCAATGTATAACGCAAAAATGAACCCGCAATGTTCTAAATGTAAAGCAGCAATGAGGAGATATAACTACTCCGTCAAAGAGATAGAAAGAATGAGAAACGACTATGCAGATTTAAAGAAAGAAGCAGAAAAACCAGCAGAAAATAAAATGGACATGTTAGAATTTCTGAACAAAAACTATCCAACTGCTGACGATTTCCTTCTATCTGACGTCAAGAAGAAATATAAAGAAACCTTCGGCATAGTTAAAACATTCGATGTACTAAAAGAAGAAATAGAAGCTACAAAACTGTTTAGGATTTCAAATATACATCGTACAATTCATGTAAAACGCTTGTGAAAAAAAGAGGTGAAAAAACAGGTGAGAAAACAGGTGAGATCTCACCTCTTCACCTAAAATATATTTTTGCTGAATTCAGCAACAAAATTCTGAGTAAAATGGCATATGGCTTGTGTCAAACCGTTGAGTTTTCACAAAATTTAAAAAATAACGTTTACCATGTAAAACGCTTATAAAATAACTGGGGTAGAAAAGAGGGTAGAAATGAGGTTAGATCTAACCATCTACCCTAAAATATATTTTTGCTGAATTCAGCAACAAAAATCGTGAATTTCCTTAAGACAGAAAAAATAAAGTTAGTTTTATTTTTATTTATTTTTTTATTTTGTATGTAAAGACATATATGTCAAACATTGAGTTTGAAACAGTTAGAAAGATAGACAATGACACCAAATTGGTTAGAATAGGTGATTTAAACGTAAGATACTCAAAGAAATACAACAAATATTCTTTGTCAGACATTATATTTCCATCTGGAAAGAAAACACACGACTGGGTTAGAAATGCTTCAACTCAGAAAATTTTGACAAGAAATCCTGAGCTTATGATATCGGTAAGATTCTATGGAACTACAGCATATCTCATCGACAAAAGTCTTATACCAATAGTTTTGTTATGGTTAGACCCAGTTGTTGGATATAACTTCATAACAAATGGTTCATTCGATACGGAACGTTGCAGTGAAGGCTTACTTTACATCGTTCAGAAACCGAAGGACTTCAACACAAAAAGATATAAGATAGGAAGGACATATAATATAACTCAAAGATATGACAGTACAGTCAATAGAGTCAAGGTTGTGTTCGTTAATGATATGAGAGCCGCAGAAACAGAACTACTCGAAAAGTTTGAGAAAATGTATGGTGCTCCCATAAAAGGTAAAGAAACGTTTGAAGTAGATGAGATAGATAAAGCTATAAAATTATTTGACGAAGTTGCTGAAAAATACATGTAAAGCGTTTATTTTTGGTCTTTTGTGAAAGATAGAAAAAATAACGCTAATTTTATTTTTATTTATTTTTTTATTTTGTATGTAAAGACAGTAATGTCAACATCAGAGAACACAACAACTGCTATCGTTCATGAAGCCATAAATGAAGAATACGAGTACATACAGTTTAACAAACAACTCCGTCTCATTCGTTCAGTCAAAGATGACATGTACCAAATGCAAAGTATAATGAATGCTCTTAGTTCTACAAAGCAAGCATATCATTGGTTTGAAAACCAACAGGCAAAAGAACTTTTAGAAGAATTTCCTCATATGATTGCTTCCCTCGGAAAACCGAGGGAAGAGATTCCATTCGAAAATCGCAAGAATTTGGCACCTGGTTTGAAAGGATATTATGTTCATAGACTTTTAGTAAATGCTGTAGCAATGTGGGCTTCACCTCGTTATGCTTGTTATATTTTCATGATGTTAGATGAACTATATAAAGCAGAACGTGGAGAGATGGAAAAGAAACTTCAAGCAAAAGATGAAGTCATTGAATCCAAAGACAAAAGCATACAGAAAAGAATACCACGTTCAGTACCAAAAGGAAAGGAAAAGAGTTATAAGTATATGATATATACTGAAGAGTTGGAGAAAGAAGAAGATAAAGATATGGTTATGTTGCATTTAGTCAGAAGAAACAACAAGAGCTTTTATGACCTTGCTAAGATTTACAAATCTGACAGAAATTGGTTCTATCGTGAAAACTTACCGATTTCAATGACACCGAATGAGCAAATAAAAGAAATTGTCAAAAATACTCTTCCTCAAACACACTATGACATCAAAAGGTTGCACAATACTTACATTCAAAGAAGACTTAACATTACTGAAGGAAAAAATAACAGAATATTTCGATAACTTCAAAGAGGAAGAATAAAAAAATCTAAGCTAATTTTATTTTTTTATAAATTTTATCTCATATGAAAGAACATGAATTTAGAATATTCGGAACTCATGACAGAAGAAGAGAACGAACAACATGTAAAGATTATGCAAAATTTCTGAAGACATACAAAGCTTATGAAAAAGCGTATGAAAAGTTTATACATTGGGGAATTGTTGTAAAATATCGATATGAAGACTAACCAAAAATATATTTTTGCTTAAATGACGTCAGGGTCTATTTCTTCAACCATTTCACTTCCTTCGTCAATGTCAATAGAAGCTTCTTCAACCTTTGGTAAGAATTTCTGTATGACATCTTTGTTCGTTATTGTCTTCAGAGATGAAGGATAATATTTCACATTTGTTTCACCCTTCTTATATTCTTTCTGTTCGGAAAGATTTAAAACAATACTGAAGAAGTCAATGTTAGAGTTCTTTATAACAGTATAATGAGTATCTTTGACATTCACGAAGAAACTCTTTTGTTTCAAAACTACTGCTAACTCTTGTGAAGTATAACGTTTGCGGTCAATGACGATAGCTAATGGTCTGACATACTGACCAAACTTAGATTCTTTCACAAACTTCTTGTTAAAGATAACATTAACATTTGAAGCATTATTGAACTCATTCTTGATGGCAGTAGCGAGAGCATTGTATGAAAAGAACTTGCAATCTTGCATGTGTTTCATTAAAATAAAATAAAAATATTAAATTATTTTGAAAATAACTTAAAAAAATCTAATCTAATTTTTTCGAAAAAATATTTTTTTATTTCCTACTAAAGATGTATCGGAAGTTGTCTAAGTTAGAACACTCGGAAATAAAACAACTTCTTACAGAAGCTAATATAGATGTTGCAAAACATTACGCGACAAACAAAAAAGCACTCGCTGACTTCATTAAAGACTATAATGGTGCAATAACTTATGATAGAATTCATGAGTTCATAAAGCCGCAACGCGGCGAGGACGAAGTCCATGCAAGAACTTTTCCTTTAAATGACGTTGCTATTGACTTATATCATAGACGTTCAGTACCTCATGAAGTAAGAAGAGAAATGTTTGACATAACAAATGCAAACGTTGGTGAAACAAGAAGAAGAGACGACACAGTGAAACAACAGAGAAGAGAGATGTTTAAAAGTGCTATAGAACAAATTCGCAAAGCTAACGATGTCCTTCGTTCCATTGACGACAAACCAAAAGAAGGTGAGAGATGGTTAAAGAAAGATGAAGAGAATAGGAAGAGAAATGTGAAGTCAGGCAATAGACTCATTGACTTTAACATCGAAGCTTTAGATGAACCAAACAGAGACTACTTACACAAACATTTCGGTAAGGTTTTCATGAGACTCTTAGAGAAAATTAAAATAAACTCACAACAAAGATGGATGGTATGTTATAAACTTGGTGGAAAGTATGAATGTTCTACGTTAAACCTCAATAATATTGGAACATTACTACATCAGCTCTTGAAGGAGAACTTTATATCAGAGATAGAAGCAAATGCTGCAGGTATTGTTGAAATGCACTATGACTTCTTCTTGACAAACATAAAGAATCTTACCGAAATAAAGATGTATGATTTAACAGAATATGAAGGCTTAACGATGTCAGATGTAAAGAAAGGCAAACCAAAAAAGAGACCATATAGAGATGAAAGCACACTGACAGAAAGACAGAAAAGATTATTGAACAGACTTAAACAAACAGGAGATAAACAAGATATAGATGACTTCTGGAATGAAATCCTTGGTGAAAAGAAGTTTTATAAGAAGAGAAGCGGTCAGTTCTGGAAGTATCTTTGCACATTACCTATAAATCTTGAGCGCTACCAAATTTTCAATGAATTGAACAAAAGAACTGCAGCACTTATGACAGAAGACAATTGTTTCGTTTATGCTTGCATTCAGGCTGGAGTAGATGAAGAAACTATTGACCACATGAGAGAAGTCATTCGTGTTAGAGACTTTCCTCAAAGTAAAGTACAAGAAATTTCTGACGCAACAGGTATAGCATTTAATGTTACCATTGGTTATTTCAATGACTCAAGACATAATGAAATAAAGAGATATATACCAAAAGAATGTGAAACTGTTAGAACTATTGACTTACTTCTTGTTGAAGACCACTACATGCTAAACGAAAGATTACCAATGACAACATATTTCATTCGCAACTATATAGAAACTCTCAAAGCTTGTGGTGGAATGAACATTGAGAAACAAATGAAGATTTATACAAAGAGAGAAGATAAATATGTAGTTCGTTATGATAGAACAACACCGTTATGGGATGTTATGAAAACATTGTGGGAGTGCAAATATTTCGAACCTATTTCTTATGGAGAACTTTTCACATATACTACTGACTTATATAAACAGAACCTTGCACCATTTAAAGATTTGACATATGCTCCAAAGTATTGTGTACAACTGAAGAAGAAAGCCGAGTCAAAAGAAGTAAATAAAAATAAGTGTAAGTTCATTCCTGAGCACGTTTTCTTTGCTGACTTTGAGTGTAGCACTGATGGAGTTCATAAAGCTTTTAACATCTGTTATGACAGTGAAGATGGTTCAGTGAGTGAAAGCATATGGGGTCAGAACTGTGCAACAGAATTTTTGGAACGACTTCCTGACAAGAGTTTAATATATTTCCATAACCTCAGTTATGATATAAACTTCATCTTAAGACACATGACAGAAGTGAAAGGAACTCCCATCATTAAAGGTTCACGAACAATGCAAATAACTGGCTTATATAAAGGAAGGGCAATTATTATAAAAGACTCTTACAGTGTTATAAATAAGAAACTTAAACTATTTCCTGCTATGTTTAACTTACAAACAGGACGAAAGAAGTATTTCCATATAACTACTACAGCAGTACTTTGTTAGCAAATGACAACAGAACTGGTGTCATTTCTGAAGCATGTAAGTTTATCCAGGATGCGGATACATTCATGAAAAACATAGATTCCATCAAAGGTTGCAGAATAGATGAGAACCACTTCGACTTAGAAAAATATAGCACATTTTATTGCAAACAAGATGTAAGAATTTTAAGAGAAGGTTTTGTTAAGTTCCGCAATGACATATTGAAAGAATTTGATTTAAATGTTTATGACTACGTTAGTATTTGTTCAATTGCTAACAAATTATTTGAGAACAGAGTGTACTTCCCGAATGGAAATTTATATGACCTCTCAAATAAACCAAGAGAATTTATTTCACGCTGTATTCAAGGTGGAAGATGTATGTTGTCAGATAACATTAAACAAAAGAGCGAAAAGAAACTCATTGCTGATTTCGACGCTGTTTCATTATATCCATCCGCTATAGCAAGACTTTATACTTTAGAAGGTATTCCAAAGGTTATGAAGAAAGAAATGTTAAGCACAGAGTATCTCATGAGACATTTATTCGATGACGACCAAAAGGAACCCATTGGTGAAAAGTTTATTTCTGGCTTCTTTGTTCTCATTAAGATAACAGAGATTGGAATACATAGACACTTTCCTTTAATAGTTTGTGACCCTGAACTAAATCCAGAACTTAACGTTCCAGAAGTTCAAACACTTGCTGTTTAATGTATGTTGACCATATAACATTACAAGACCTCATAAAATATCAAGGTGTCAAATGTGAAGTGTTGCAAGGATACTATTACGATGGAAACAGAGATATGAGAATAAGAGATGAAGTAAAGAAGTTGTTTGAGTTAAGGTTAAAGTATAAGAAAGAAGGAAATCCTTTGCAAGAAAATATAAAGCTCATTCTGAACAGTATTTATGGCAAAACTATTCTATCTCCTATTGAGTCAAAAATAACCATAGTAAATGACAAAGATGCTATAAGATATGCCATCAGAAACTACAACCATATAGTGAAGTTCGAAGGTTTGGATGATTCAGATAAAACTATTTTCAAGCTAACGAAAAGCATTTGCAGACACTTTAACTTCTGTCCACTTGGTGTTAACATTCTATCTATGTCGAAGAGAATAATGTGTGAAGTATTCTGTACTGCAGAAGATATGGGTTTGTATATAGCCTATAGCGATACAGATTCGATGCACCTGTATAATGAAGACATACCAAAACTCGCTGAAGAGTTTGAGAAACGTTATGGAAGAGTTCTCATTGGTAAAAACCTTGGTCAATTTCATAGCGACTTTGCAGAAATCACACCTGGAAAACAAAGTTTAGCATACAAGTCAATATTTTGTGGAAAGAAGACCTACATAGACTTACTCACGAATGATTTAAATGAAGTTGCATTTCACTGCAGAATGAAAGGCGTGAAGCAAGATGTTATTGCTTTAACCGCTAATGAAATGTTTCCTGACTCTGTTCAGTGTTTCTATGATGAAGATAAAGGTTTAATGGTTCCGCAAGGAACATATGACAAAGACTCTGAGTTCAGTGTTATGAAGTTATATAAAGCACTTTATGACGGTCAAGAGATTGCATTCGACTTATGTAAGTCTGCTACACCTGCATTTGAAGAGAAGTTTAACTTTTCTATTCAGACTAAGACTTCTTTCATAAGAAAGCTTAAGTTCTGAGGTCATGAATGAGAAAAATAATGAGGTCATTTATTTTTGTCAGCAATGAGGTCATTCGTGATAAAAATAAGCCCATGTGGTCATTTACAATACTGCGATGGTAGAGTTTAAGAGTTGTGCTTCAATGTAGAGACAGTCCTTATGGTCTGGAGGTAAGAACACTGGACAGTTATGGTCATGAGTGGAGAACATGTCTATCCAAAACTCACGATTGAAGCCAGTTAATTTATAGTATTTAGGGTTAGGAAGTGGTGAAGTTCTTGTATGACCAATGAACTCATTTTCAACTCCCTTACTTAAGTTTGAATATAATATAGCTTGCTTTCTATCCCAAATGCCAGGTGTTACAATCTTTGAAAATTCATTTTTCCTCGGAAGCATTGCATCATAATTGAAAACATTTTTGAAATCATCACTTGGTTCAGAGATTTGAAATCTTATCCGTAATGGATTTTCTTTCTTTTTAGCTACTTCATTGAATGGTGAATATATAACAAACTGACAGTCATGTGTTCCATCTTCATTTTCATTAAATTCATAATGAAAGTCTATAAGTTGTGGCTGACTACCTTCTTCTTTCAGTTGTGCAAGAAACTCACGTAAAGGCTGTAAAGTTTGTACTTCAATGTTGAACTTTTTCTCGAACATCTCATTAAATGAAATCATACATTGCAACAATGTTGTATCGTCTTTAAAGTATTTGTATATGTGAATGTTTTGGGCGCTTAAAGACTGTTCGTCATTTTCTATCTCGACTTGAAGTATAAAGTCAACCTTTCTGAAAGCACGTGTTATATACATAGATGTTATGCCAATGTACTTCTCTTCATTTATGTTCACAATCCAGTCTGTTGGAAACTTAAACGTTACTCTGTTCCCCTTTATTTTGACGTCAGGGTTTTCACTACTGAACGCAACAGTTAAAGGTATTTGTCTATACATTTAATTCGGATAAAAATAAACCATTTACTCTTTCTTTGCTTCAGCTTCTTTAGCTTTTGCTTCAGCTTCTTCTCTAGCTTTCTTCGCCAGCAAACGTGGGTTCTTCTGTCTTCCAGCAGCTAATGCAGCAAGTTGTTTTTCACTAAGTTTTCTCTTTGGTCTCTCTGGCTTTTGTTCTTGTTTTTGTTCCTTCAGTTCGGATAAAATTTGCTCGCGAATTTCTTTCTTCAATGCTTCAACATCTATGACCCCTTGGGTCTTGTCCGTAGGGCTTGTCTGAGTCATTTGACTGCAGATAAAAAACAAAATTAAAACTTTAACCGGTGTAAAATGAGCTTGTCAAAATCAGAGCGAGAGTCTATTATATTAAATGACGCAAGAGGAATACAACATCCTTTCTATTACGTAAGTCAGAGTAAAGATGGTAAAATATACGTAAGAAAAAGAAAGGTTCCATTAGCGAATGCAGAAAGCGACAACATTAAGGTGTATGACAAGGGTGAAGCCCATATAAAACCTTCTGTTCAAACTGAAAAGTCAATAGAACCAGAAGAAAAGAAGCCAGATGTTCTTTCAATAACGAACCAAGAGCTTATTGCAAAGTTCGTGAATTTCATTGAAAAGCAAACCGAGTCAAAGAACCCTGACCCACCAGTGAAAGAAGTTGAGACAAAAGAGAATGTACAGTTCATTGAAAATGTCAAGAAACAACTTCCACCACGAATGCCAAGAAGAAGAGTGAGAATAATGAAGTAAATAGATATTTTTATCCGAAGTAAATACATGCAGAACGAACAGTTAAACGAATTTACTCCAGCAGAGCATATTCATCAGATTCGCTCATATTTCGATATCATAGACAATGCAGTTCAAATTGGTGACACTAATAGAAAATATTCTGACGCAAAGATTCCATCACAACCTGGAACTGCTAAAGATAACACATGGGTAACATTCAATCTCTCACCTCCTGGTGAAAATATGTTGGACCTTTACAATACATTCATTACGTATAAAATGGAAGGTCAATTTATTGTAGATAAAGAAATTGGTTCAGGTTCCAATAAAACAAACCCACCAGGATTTTGGATTGGTTTCGATGACGCTTTCTATGCAGTTGCTGGATATCAAATCCTTGCAAATGGTCGTATCGTATATTCTCAAGACAACGCAAGAGAAGAAGCATATATAACTTCAAACTCACAAACTACCGAACAAATAAAGAAAGTAGATGTTTTCTCAAAGACTCGACATGAAGATGTATGGAGTCATTCGGGAACATGCAGAACAGGACAAATTGTTAGTGGTCCAATTACAGCAGGAAAATCATTTGATTTTAAGCTTCGTTTAAGAATTCCTGTTAGAAGATTCCTTCCATTAGAAGCTATTCGATTTATTCCAGCTTTTGCAGGAAACATTCAGCTTAAAGTAAAGTTCAGTAGCGACGCCTTACAATGCACATCTATATCTGTAAATGATATCATTGCTTTCAATCCAACTCTTAAAGTTGCATTTGCTTCAGATTCAAATCCACCGACAAATAAATTTGTTCCATGGAATGAACCATTCACTATGATAACGAAGGCAATAGAAGCTAGTGGAACAGTTACTATTACAACTGTAAACCAGCAACTATTTCGAACAAAGATGGATTTTAATGAATGTTTCATTCATCCAAAGTCATTCTCTTTAGACCCTAACATTTATACAGAACTTGTAGAACATTATACAAACGAGGCTTTATGTTTTCCTGTTAAAGTTATGGATTGGATTCCTATGGACGGTTCATTCTCAAAGAATACAGATAGTTCAAGTGCAACATTTACAGCAGCTTATACGCCTATTAATGTTAAAAGTATTTGGGCACTATTTAGAAAGAAAGACAACTATTATGTTAATTTTGAGAACCCTAAGTTTAAATATCTTCAGCTTTCCATGGGAGCTTATGGAAATATGCCTGCAGAACCTGAAAAATCATATGGACCTGTATTTTATGAAATGGTTGCGAACGCCTGCAATACAAACAATGATATGATAGGATTTAATGAAGATGTTATGAGGTCATTGGTGGATGATGGTAGTGTGGAACATAAATGGGATAGCTATGACAACACACATTTCTTATGTGGTTTTCCAACAGAAGTGGACTTTTGCTTCCAGCAAGGTCAAACATCTACTGCTCCAATAACATACAAATTGTCTGTTAAAGGACCTATTGAACTAGCAACTGAAAATGTACCAAAGCCACTTATTGGATTTATGAGGGATTGTTGCTTTGCCATTCAGGTGCGTGCTAATGGAATCCCAATAATAAGATTAGATGACTATAACTTAGCTACGGACGACAGTGAGGAATAAAGGATGAACGTTTATTTTTAAAGCTTATAAATGAGTTCTTCATCAAGCTCTCGCGAACCTTCACCATCTATGAAACAAACTTTACCAAACGATTATGGAGCACCTATTGAATATTTCTTACGAGCTGCACAATGGCAAAGAGCAGTCTCACCAAGGTTAGGTGTTCCACCAGCTCCTGTCAAAAATAGCATTTGGTCAAGTCCTTATATAAAATATGGTCTCCCACTAGGTTTGCTAGCTACAGCAGGAGCAGTTATGATGTTGAAAAGAAATAAAGCAAATGTTGTAAATAATACTGAAGTAGCTGAAGTTAAACAAACTCCAACACCTTCGCCAAAACCAACGCCTTCACAAGCAAAACCTTCAATGACTCCTGAACCTATGGAAGTACAAACTCCTGTTCAAAAGTCAACTCCTAAACCGACTCCAACATTTAAACCAGAACCTACACCACAAATAAATCGTAAAACTCCTGCGTTTCCTTACTGAAAAAATAACGTTATTTTTATTTAATATTAAAATTTTTATTTGATTGAAATGACAAATAAAGTCACTGAAGCAATGAAACAAAAGTTTTTGGTAGAATACATTAAATCAGGAACTATTCCAGAAGGTTTTTACATTCATACTATGAAGGATGGTAGAGTTCAGTTTAGAAAGATAAAGCAACCATTAGATAAAGAAGGAATTTTGAGAAAGATTAAACTTCATGAGGACAACATTGCTGAACTTAGGAAGAAGTTAGAAGAGTTGGAGAAAGGAAGAGAGTTATAAAGCAATGAATTCAACAGGTTAGAAATGAGGGTAGATATCAGGTTAGATCTAACCTTCTACCCTAAGTTTAAATGGATGTTTTCATACGTGTGGGAGTGGTGATATCATTAATTTTAAGTTTATTTTTTATTTTAATTTTATATAAATGACGAAAACTATTGAGATAACAAACTACAACGGTCATGAGTTCAAGAATTTATTCTTCGTTCCTCGTGAAAATACATTCTATCAGATACGAGGGAGAAAGGGTAAAGTTAGTTTGAGCGTTTATGACTACAAGCATAATGGAAAGTTTATACAAGCATACGATACAAACGGTAAGCGTGTTTCATTAGCTTTGTCAAAACTTACTAACATTCATTTTGACAGTGATTTTGACATATATGAAGAAGAAAGTGAGTCAGAAGAATATGAACTGTTGTGTGAAGCACAGCAATGGGAGGAGTTGCAATACTTTTGTAAGTGAGAACGTTTATTTTTTACATTAGTGAGGTGAAGTGGTTGGCGGCTTTGTAAATATTTAAGGTTAAGTTAGTGTTGTCGTTTGTGTTGTAAAATATACGTTAACGGTTTTGTAAAGTGTCAAATTCACATATCAGGGGTAAGGAGGCGCGCAGTGCCTCCGTACCCATGATATGTATACTAACTAAGAAATACTGTGATAGAATACCTAGTTATACTAGATACTATTATAATATGAATTCATTTGTATTGAATATCGATAATAAAAAATCGATGGAACGTCAATTTGACAGACTCAAGTTTCGAATTAGAGACCAACTTTCATCAGCATAGTATATGTGCGCAAACTACTGCATAATGGTATGCTTATCTTTTCATTTTAAAAAATAACGTATTTGAATAATTTTGTAAAAAATTAGAATTACTCGATATTAAGCATATTGCTTTTCTATCATATATGCTTATATTCTACAATAGTGTTACCAAACATCGGGCAACATCATACGTATAATACAACTTTTTTAGGGTTGTTAGATTCCCGACGATAGGTGTCTTGGAAGATTTGCCTGGTGTCATCATAGTGTCTTTAAATCAAAAATTTTATTTTGGAGTTAGTTTTATTGATTTTTCAATAAAAAACATTTCTAAAACAAGAAAATAAAACGATAAAATATTTATATTTTATATAAGGATCTTATATATTTAAAATAAATATCATTTTATTTTTTTCATTGGTGTCTGTCAAACCATAATACACTATTCAAAAATTCAATGTGTCTTGCGGTTTCAAAAGACACCTTCAAATTGAACGATAGCACAGACACTATTGAATTTTACCCATTTTATTTAGTTTTTACCCTTTTTATTTTTAAGAATTAATGACTGAAACAGCCGTTTTGCTATGACCTCAATCACTTTTATTTATTATTTTAAATATTATTTAATTTTATTATTTGAATAGGCCAACTTATATTTGAGAAGCTCAATTTGAGACCACTTAATACATTGAAATATCATAAATATTAAAATATTAAAAAGTGTATTTCAAAATATTGAAATTATAAAAATTTATAATACTGAAATTGAGACAAATTAATAAATTCAATGTGTTTTTTTTTTGAAATAACTCTCAAATATTATTTTTTTGTTTATTTAATGATGAATAAATATGATTGCTTTAGTCAATCATAAAAACTAATTGAGAGAGGGTCAAAGTTGCTATTTGTCACTTTTCCACAAGAATATAATGGGGAAAAAGTTATCATATAGTTGATCTCATTCACTGAGGTGAGAGATGCATGTAGTGTAATGTTATAAACAGTGGGATTGCTTCTCTAAGTCCTAGGTTCGAGACACATTGGCTTCATTTTTCTCTTTTTTATTGACGTAAACTATTCAATTTTTGTGTTCTCCATTCAAATTTCAGAATTTTTTTTGCAGATTTCACGCTACATTCGAAGTTACCTTTTGTAACAACCACCACTGCCTACGAAAGACGAAAGTGTGTCACGATTTCACCCGGAAATCCGACGGTTGTTTAAGAGTAAGCACTTTTGGCACCTACTCAAAACTAATTTAAGTTTAAAATAATGAAAGGATAATTTGATCGTTTTTTAAAATACAATGGTAAAAGTATAAATGTTTATTCCGTATGTAATGTGATTTGATTTGGATGGTAAGATAAGTTTCGGTATAGTTTTTGTTAATTGATTAAGAATTGTTGAATAAAATTCTGGAACTTCGTCAATTTCTTTGATTCCCTCTTCCTCGCAATACAACTCCATATCATTAACTTGTATTTAAAGGCTTCCATATACAAAACTATATATAATGTTTGAAAGTTAAATCCAATCTTTTTCTATTTCTAAAAAAATTGAGACCTAAACACGAGATAGCTTTCAGAAAATTTTCAGGGACATTTTTAATCATTTTTTTTATTTATTGTAATATCTTTGTTATTAAATTTGAATTGTTTAATATTTGAATGTAAAGAATTGAATAGTAATAATTTTAGTTTTAATACATAGCTAATTGCTAAGCAAAATAATTAATTTATTGTAATTTTGACATGTAAACTAAAGGGGAATTTAGCCGGCCAAATATGTGTTACTTTTTGACTTCACCTCACTTCCACCATTTCGTCTTATGACAGTATATAGGTACACTATATATCTCTTACCCTTTCCTTCTTACCTAAAGACTTCCAATCTTATTTTTTTCCAATTTTTCCCCTAAATTTAAATCTTATATAATATAAATAAAATGCATAATATCAATCACAAAAATTAATGTTTATTTTTTTAATTAAAATTGCCGCGCAATTTAAGGTTTTCTGTCACTTTTTTGTTAGCCATTTCGGTACGAAACAGTTTTGGATTCATATTGAGAGTCCAATACAATTTTTGAACCCCACATTTGTAATTTTCATAAGAATTCTGAACCTTCAAAATTAATTCTGGAGTTAATTCCTCTTGTGAGGACCACCTTTAATTTTTGGTGTACCACCGATTTCTTTGAATGCTTTTTGAGAGTATTTCTTGAAACTTGTTTGAAAATTGTAACATTTTGATAAGAATATGGAACTTTTTTCAAAACTGTTGCGTAAGTTAACTCACCACTTTCAAGTTTTTCATACATATATCTTACCCATTCATTTGGAATACGAGGTCTAGAGTTTTCGTTCATTTTTTTACTTTACAAAACTGTTTATTTTTCAGAATTTTTAAATTTGAAAAAATCCATTCTATATCTGATAAATAATATATTATTTTTCAATCAAAATATTTTGATTATCATCTCAAAAGTGTTCTCAAAACCTAGTTTTTCTTATTTTGGATAATCTTAATATTTATATTATTATAAACTAATTGAACACCATATGTTTTTGTATACTTTTACAAAAAAATTGATAGATTTGTGATACTTCCCCGACGATAGAATTGAATAGCTTACATTTTGACAGAACTTAATATGGAACATTTTAAACAAATTTGAAATGAAATAATTTGTGAGAATTTGAGAATAATTTAATTATTTCAGAAGTCTATATTGAAAAAATATTCTTAACAAAATTAATTTAAATGGTTCAGAAAATAAAAAATTAAAATTAATGGAAAAAACATGATTAGGAATAATTAACAATAATAAATATCATGGTTTTGTTGTAAACAGAAATTCATCAAAAGTGACACCTCAGAAAAGCTAAAATATTGAATTTTTGGAACTTTTGATAGAGCACGTTTTTAAATATTAATTAAAGTAAATGTATATTTTGTACAGATTCTTTTTAATAAAAAAATAAAATTTTGAAGAAGAACACAAAATCTTCTGAAAAATAATATCACATAAACTCATATTATTTTCTAATATATAACTAAAAAAAAAAAAAAAAAAAAAAAAAAAAAAGGTAGTGGGGCTTCCAGGGGCTGCGCCCCTTCTAGCCCCGAAGATGTTTAGTATAAATGAAGTTCTTATATACGGGTCTTCCAGGAGCTTTTCACAAATTATATATGTTTTCATGTTTTGTCAAGACTTCTTCGTAAAATCAGACAAAAATAATGTTTAGGGTAGAAGGTTAGATATAACCTCTTTTCTAACCTCTTTTCTACCCTCTTGAATTTTCAAGACTTCTTCGTACATGTTTTGTCACTTTTCTGTCACTTTTCAGGAAAAAACATTTTTATTATATATATAAAATGAATTTTACAAAACCACCGTTACCCTTCTTTGGAAATAAGAGTAGATGTAAAGATATTCTATTGAGAGAACTTAAGAAACTACCGAATGGTCTAACATTTGTAGACTTGTTCGGTGGAAGTTTCTATATATCTCATTTGTGCCATACAATATTTCCTGACTCAAAGATTATATGCAATGACTTCGACAACTATATGAACCGTCTCAAACATATACCAGACACAAACAAAATATTGAAAGAGTTAAAAGAAAAGATACCTATAGGTAAGATGGAACGTATACCATTAGATAAGAAAAATACTGTCAGAGAGGTTTTGAAAAAGGCAGAGTATATTGACTGGGATAGTATATCTGCTAGACTATTATATAGTGGTGCTATAAGAGTTCATGACATTGAAACACTTATGTCAAAAGTTTTATATCTTAACTATACAAATGTTTTCAAAGAGAACATAGAAAAATATATTGAGGGTATAGAGTTTGTGAGATGTCATTGGACAGAGTTGTATGAAAAATATAAAGACAAGGAAAATGTTTTCTTTATAGTGGACCCGCCGTTCTATAACACATGGGATTTTCAATACCAAGTAGACTGGACTTTGAGAGACTCTTTAGAAACTTTAGACGTTTTACATAACCATCCATGCTTTTACTTTACATCCGATAAAAGTGGTTTGGAAAGTGTCATGAGATGGTTAGAGGACATACATGACTATGAGTTTAGATACGATAAGATAGAATATGAGAGAGGTCCTATAAACTGGAGAAAGTGTCATAACAAAGAAATTTTACTAGTAAGTAAATGTGGTTTGAAATAGGACTACTTGTTTTAGGTTTTTTCCATTGTGTCATTTACTTATTTGACGTGGCAGAAAGATATAGAGAATATGAAGATGAACCAATGCCTGCAAATGTTCAGCATATGTACTCGTAAGAGATATTTTTATCTAATATTAAATGGACGCACAGAACTTAGCGAATGCACAGCAACCTGGACAACCAAACCCAGAGAATATTCCAAATGAAGTTAGAATACAAACTGCAATGGCAAACTATGGTCAAGTGCCAACAGATGTACAAATGCAAACTGCCATGTCAAATGACGCTGCGTTAGGTTTGCCACCATGGTATGCAAATATGAGATGGAAAGAGTTTTATACAAACCCGAAGTGGGATATAAACAACTTTATGCAGATGACGCGAACACAGGAGTTGACCCAGAGTATGTTTTCTACCAGAGGAGAAACAGAATGTATGAGCTCCAGTTAAAGAATGCTATGGAACTCAGAAGGAAACGTAAGAGACTAGGTGGACATTAGATTTTTACATATAGTAAAATGGGTTTCTTGGAAGAATAGGAAACTTCTTTCGAAATGTTGGAAGAGGTATATGGAATGGAATAAAAACCGTCGGAAGAGGAATTTGGAACGGTGTCAAAAATATTGGTAAAAAGTAGGTCAGTTTGTTGGTATTATACCTAAAGACCCTGAACCAGAAGAGCAAGCTCCTGTTATACAACAGCCTGAACCTGCACCACAGTCTAGTTGGCAACCAAATCCAACACCTCAACCGTATTAAAAAATCATATTTTTACCGTTCGATAGTAGTTGTATATGAAACTAAGTTCTAAGTAAAACGCGTGGTATAATGGAATTATTCTCTTTCTTCCATCTGTAGTAAACCATACTTGAAAGTCTGAAATACTTCCACTTGGTGGTTCGTATAGCTTTGTAGGTTTTTCGTAAAAGTCATTTGCCAAGCATAAAAAAGAGTTTTGTGCACCAGAAAATGAAGCATGAACTATAATAGCAGCTGGGTCGAAAACATCTTTAAATAAATATGGTTCATCTCTTGCATATCGACTGTAAATATTTGCTAAAGGAAGTTCGACTTTCTGATTTAACATTCTTTGCAAATAATACCATGACATTGCAGTGAATTCTGTATATATTTGTTCGTCTTTCTTTGGATTGTCTTCGTAGATTTGAAATGACACTTGTGAATTTTGTTTGTCATATACAATTCTCACATAAAGTGTGCTCTCGGTATTTGCATATTCATCAGCATATTTTGCATAACATGAATTTATTTTATCTTCTATATTTTTTAACGCAGTCTGTAGAGAAGATGAAAGGTCAACTTGTATTAGCTCAATTTCTTCCCACATTTTTCGTTTCCCTTCATATATATAATCTATATGAAACCTTACAATAAATGGAAAACTTTTATCTTCTACAGATACAAACTTCATTCTACGAAAGCCAATAGCTTTTGTGACAGATGGGTCTCTTAGCCATCTTAATGGGTAGTCAAAACGATAGCCTTCATGCTTTACGGTCTCTGTCTCAAACTTTTGACCGACATTAGTAAAAAGTTCATCTAATGGTTTAGTTGTAGCAACTCTTGAATTTTCTTTTTCTATTGGAAGCATATTTTATCTAGAATAAAAATGTCGAAAGAAACAGCGTCTATGAGAGAAATACAACACAACCGACAACTCATTATGCAAGCTCTAAATAGAACACAACAAACTTTTCAAACTATTCTAAGATATCTGAGTCATTGAAAAGAAGGAAACTTAAAACTGACATTAAACCCAATGACAGATGAGTTTCTGTTTCAAGACAATAAGAACAATACTGTCTGTATAAATCCAACAAAAGGAACTTTAAACGAGAAACCTATAAATGAACTTCTTTTGAAAACAGATGTTGACAACAAAGCTGACAAAGAATATGTAGACGATGCAATAGCAAAAGAAGAAGAAAGAGCTAACAATGCTTATGCAACAAAAGAACATACTCATCCTGAACTAGCAGACAAAACATATGTTGACAATAAAATGTCAAGTGAAGTGACAAGAGCTGAAAACGAATATTCTAAAAAGACTCATACACATACCATTGCAAATATTACAAACTTACAAGAAACCTTAAACAGGAAAAGTGACGTTGGACATACACATTCTATATCTGAAATAACAGACTTAAACGTTAGCCTTGAAAAGAAAGCTGACAAAACATATGTCAACAGTGAGTTAGAGGAGAAGGTAGATAGGGGTTGTATGGCTAGTGCGTTAGTGAAGAAGGCAGATAAGGAATATGTGGATTGAAAAAGACAATGAAATTAAAGAAGGGTTGAATGGTATAATGAACGGACATCGAAGATTTTAGAAGGTAAAGCCAATACAGGGTGGGTTTCAGGATGTTTAGACCTTAAAGCGGATAAGAACCATACACATACCATTGCAAATATTACAAACTTACAAGAAACCTTAAACAGGAAAAGTGACGTTGGACATACACACGATTTCTTCGCAACTGTTGGTATAGAAAATATTGAAGGAACGGTTGAAGGAGCTGGTGGGGATGTATTAGATTGGAAACCTCCTAACTTTCCACAAGGTTTAACATCGGATGAAAACATAACAACGATGAAATACATTAGATGTAGAAATGTCTATGTCATGGAGGATGAAAAAAAAGTTAAATTCACTGCTCAAGATTTATATGATAAAAAAGCTGACAAAACAGAGCTTCAAACGTTAAAGACAGAAATACTTCAAACACTATATCCTATAGGTTCTATTTACACGTCAATGAACTCTACCAGACCAGAAGTAGTACTTGGTTTTGGAACTTGGACTCAAATAGTCGACAGGTTTTTGTATTGTGCAAACTCTTCAAAGGAAACAGGTGGAAGTAAAACGATTTCAGGTGAAAATTTACCTGCACACAGTCACTACAAGATTTAAGTACATCTCAAGCAGGTTGGCATAAGCATAGATATTGGGATTGGTCAGAATGACAAAAGGTAAAGGATATGATGTTAAAGACGACGTTAAGTTTGCTATAAATTGTTACTGGAGTAACACTGAGGGAGGAGGAAACCATACACATCGCGTTTCAGGGATACAAACAACGGGACAAAGTAAAGACTACATGCCACCTTACATGACAGTTTACGCATGGTATAGAATTGCTTAGTCGTCATTTTCAACTTCTTTAGCATATTCGTCAGGAGTTGTCTTATATTTGTTAGGAACTGTCTTTGAAAGTATACCACCTTGAACTTGACAAGTTTGAAACGAGGTCTGACAATAGTAGTTTTATCTTCTGCTTGCAGTCTGTACATTTTGCCATGTTTGCCTAAAACTTCATAATATTCTCTTGTATACTTTCTTCTATTTTTACGAACACGAAGGTGAGTACCTGTCGAGTTCCCATTGTTGTCATAGTCAATAGTATTTTCATATGGGTCGCGTTTAGGTATTTCTATTTTTACTTTGTCACCTTTCTTAAGTTTGAAGCCTGGCATTCTTTCTTGTTTGTCTCTTTTGACTAAACTATTAAATATATAGTCTTTCTCTAAGTCGGGGTTGTTTTTCATTTCTTCGGGGGAGTGGTTTCCCAAACCTTTTTGTTTACGGCTATTGTAAATATTTAAAACTTGTCTCATCTTTGCCATGGAGAAGTGTCTATATTTGTCGTCATATGACATTTCATGCTTCACCACCTTGTGGTTGATTTAAGTCTCTTAAGATTTTTATACAACTGTCAATGACACCAAGAGCAGAATGGTTTTGGTCGACAATGAAATATTGGTTTACATTTTTTGAACGCAGATAGTTTTTATATCGTCTGATTTGAAAGAACTTTCACAGTCAGATGTCAGTTTTGTTGGATGGTATTTGTCAACGAATATTGTCAAAGCAGTTTTCACATCTAAAATATTTTTGGACATAATGGTATGGCTTCACAGTATCTTGTGTTTTGACCGACAAATATTAGCCAGTATGGTGGTCCATCTTCTCTATACCTCGGAATGTTTTCCAAGATATCCATAAACCAAGCATTTGGTGTTGAACTAAAGATTTTTATCATGAGTGCTTTCTTTGTTGCCTTAGAAACATAGGGGTCCTTGTTTGGATTCGTCATTTTTTACCTATAAGAAATGGGTTTATTTGGCGCATTAGCAGGAGTTGCATCCAGATTTTTGCCCGCAGTGGGAACAATAGCCAGAGGTGTATTTGGAGTTGGAAGGAAGATTTTGAGTACATTAGGTATACTTAAAGAGAAAGCACAACCTATTATACAAACTGTACAGAAAGGTTGGGATGTAGCACGAGATGCAGCAAATCTTATTCCAAATCCTGAAACAAGAGGAAAAGTTCAAGGATGGATGGACAATGTAGGAAGACAAGCAGGAAACTATTATAACAAAGCAAATGACTACTATAACCAAGCAGGACACTATATGGACCAAGGTGAAAGATTCTTTAACAGAGGATATAACCATGCACAACAATGGGTAAACAATAACCAACCTCAACCGCCTCAAACGTGGGGAATGTAAAGTTTTTTACTGAGATGAAATGAACAATACAGCATTGAGACAAATGGGTTCAAGATGGATTTGTCGGCTTCCAGCAGTTACACCACCACGTGTTTGTCAAGTTCTTCCTATACCTCAGGAAGTTTTAGACCGACTTAAAAAACCAAACAACCAGTTGAAAACAAACCAAACTAAAATTTTTTACTGAGATGAAATGACCGAAGAAGTTGAAACGGTAGATTTGACACCACAAACAAAAAGTTCAGAACCATTGTCAAAACCTGTCAAAGAACTTACAGATGAAGAGAAAAATTCAATAATAGAAAGTGCCAGGTCTGGAAATACAAACCCTAACTATAAAGTCACTTTTCATAGAAATGGAACGGCTAGTATCTCAAAAAAGAAACAGACTCTCACAAATAAAATATTGAAGTCTGAAGGAGCTTTCGAGACAACAGATGGAAAAGTTTACTTCACTGACCAACAGTTCATTATAGAACATCTCATTGACTTAGAGTCGAAATATTCTAAACTTTACAACAAACACAAAAAGTTGAAAGGAAAACAAAAACAAATGGCATATGATATTTATGAAGATGTTGACGACACAACCATACCTGCAAGTGAGGTAAAGTCAGAGGAACCGAAAAGTGACGAAAAACCGATAGAAGAAGGGAAGCCACAAACTGAAGAAAAACCAAAACCAAAGGTTAGTTTCCAAACTAAACCAAGTCAACCTTCATTAGCTGGTATGGGTTGGCGTCAAAGACTTATGGCAGCAGGCGGTTATGTAAAGTAAAGAAAAAAAATATTTTTTTATTTTTATAAAAATGCCCCCGTATAGAATGGATAGAAAGTCTGCTAGAATAAAAGCAGAGTTGCAAAGATATGGTTGGAGAGTTTCAAAGAAGTTTAAATATAGGAAGGGAAGACCCATAAAAGTCTATGACAAATTGTCTGGTCTTCGCTATGAAATGGACTTAGAAACAGCACGCGCAAACTATCCAAACAGATTAGAGAGGTTAGAAGAAGAACGTCTTATGGACATGCCTTTCGATGTTAGTGAACCTCAAGTTGAAGGACACGACGGCTTTGCCAGATTCTACTGGAAACATGACGAACAATTGCATCCTTTGAGAAGGAAAAAAGGAAAAGGTGAAGACGCACATGCTCCCATGGAAAGAACAAGATATGCATATGAAAAGTACCGTGAAGTTAGAAGTCAAATTACATCTGGTCGAACCTTTACAGTAAACTTTGACGAAGGAAAGAACAAAGAAGGCTTCATGGGAGTACTTGCTGCAATTCAAGATGGAAATAAGAAAGGATACAATCTCAGATTGACCATAACAGATTTGGACGGTCATATATACTATGCGCATGGCAATGTCACAACAGCTGCAATGCTTCTTGACGCTTTCAAGACTACAAAGAGAGAACAAATGGTTGACTCCGACTCAGACATTTTGAATGCAATTGAAGGAATTGCAAGTGTAAAATTTGAATGGTATGAACCTAACCCTCAAGCAGTCAGACAACATGCTGGATACTTCCCGTTCATAAATAAGTCTGACATTGACTTGACAAGGTATGGAATTTACAATTCAATTGAAACAATTGTCAATGAACCTTGTATTCTTACATGTCTCAGGAACTCTGGTCTTGTTACAGATGAGAAGATGAAGTATCTTGAGTCATGTGTGAAGACAAGGTACATTCTCAGAGGTCAATTGGCAAAAATTGCACCGTTGGCAAATGTCAATATCCGAGTCAACATACCTACAGCTAAAGGTTCTTCACATGACGACTATGTTGTTGACAAAGACTTACCATGGTTGAAGATTGTAATTGTCCACAACCACTTCATGTTGAACGAAAGTCTTACAAACCCATTGTTCGGAAAAGGCAAGTGCAACATTGTCAGAGCTGTAAACATTCTTTTCGAGAAAGGTTTGTTGGAACCAATTCCAGATGACAAGCTGACAGAAACTTTTGTACCAAAAGATGAAACAAACTTTTCATTGTTGGTAAGACCAAAAGTTGTTCCAGACAAAGTTATAGCACAAAAGAAGTACACTGTTCCAAAAGGAGTTGGATTGTTCGGATACCAACCTGAACCAGAAGAACTTCCAATGAGGTTGCAAGAACTTCAAGATGCTATAAACAAACTTCCATTGAGACATCCAATTGACGTCAAATTGTATTGGAGAGCTCTGAGTTAGGTCAGAAGGTTTTATATGAAACAGGTTGCTTCGACGATGTTTATGAGATACAGGAGAAGTTTCTCAGAAGATAAGAGACTCACTTGAATTTCCACAAACTGGACCAATTGGTTGCGACAAGTTCGACTCATATGAAAAGATATACTATGTCGACCTTAACGCTGCATACATGAGGTTCGTCCAATATATCCCGACTGGAATTCCAAACGAAGATGGAGAGTTCCCAGGAAGGAACTATACAGTTGGAAAAGTCATACAACAACTGTATGATATTAGGAAAGCTTCAAACCCCAAACTTGCAATGACACTCAAATTGCTTATGAATTCGACATGGGGATATTCCATTAAGAAACCTCAAGAGATGAAGAGTAAACATTATGAGAAGGTCGACAACTTTGTTGAAAGGTTTTCTCCTTTTGTTTTGAAGTACGAATTCACTCAAGGTCAAAGTGGCTTAGTAACCACATTAAAACCTATTGTCGAACATTGGTCTTACCCTCAGTTCGCAAAGGCAGTCCTTGACAACTACAACAAATTCTTCTCGGAAGTCAAATCCAAAGTGAAGGTTTACTACGAGAACATCGATGCACTCATGACGAACGAAGAAGGATACAACAAACTCATTGAAATGGGAATGGTCGGTGAAAAGATGGGTCAATTCAAATTGGACAAAATTTTCACCGAAGTTCATGTCCTCTCCAAGCGTAAGTACTGGGGCATACTTGAAGACGGCACAGAAATAAAACATTGCATGAAGTAAAAAATTTTTATTCGAATTTGAATCGGACAGGTCGAGTTACACCATTCTTGGTCTCAAACTCATATATAACCTGTTTGTTTGTATTTTCGTCGACTATGGCACGAGACACGAACATTGACCAAACGGACAAAAAGTGTCATTTCAGATGGTCCCGCAGCCAATCGCATTCGAGCACTTCGAAGAAGCCTTACGTTCCAAGGGAGAGGGTGTCTGGTGCAAGGCAGAGGTCATGAGACTCTACGAGCAGTACATCCTCAATGCCTGGGAGGACAAATCGTCCTTGGATTGGCAATTCTACCAACTCCTCTGGGACGACCTCCTACGCAACTGGGATGACGAAAGAGTCCAATTCAGAGGTCGGGAGCTAATTGTCCAAATTACCCTTAATTTAACCCACTTAATGAACTAAACACCTAATTTTACTCGGGGTTTCCCCCTAAAATAAAATTTTTTTACTCTTAGAACCACTCGAGGTTCTCCTTACGGTTGTTGAGCTTGTCACCGTCAATGTGTCTGACCTTCGTCTTCTTGTTTGGATTTGGAACCCATTGCATACCGACAAGCTTTCCCATGGAAATTGAACCGTAATTTCGAAGGGTAAGGTTCAAGTGTCCCAAGTTGTTGAGGACTGGGGTAAGAACCTTGCCGGTCTCCTTGTTGCGGATTTTGTATGGGTAGGGTTGGGAAATTTCGTAAGTGTCATCGGCAACAAGGGTTGCCCAAACTTCCTCTTCTTCGTGTTTCTCTTCTTCCTCTTCTTCCTCTTCTTCCTCTTCTTCCTCTTCTTTGATAATACCTTCTTCAATTTGGTACTCACGAATTACGGTGTTGGAGGTTCTGTCCTTTCCGAGTACCTTCCAGATGGCGTCTATCTCTTCGAAGAAACGGTAGATGAGTCTGGCAAGGTCTCGGTTCTCTCTCGCGTAAATGCGCAAGGTTTCCGTCAAATCGTTCAGGACTTTCTCATTGGAAGCTTGGTTCATGAGGAACTCACCTTTAAGTCCCTTCATCTCTTCCATAAGACTACTTTGGAGAGTCTTAACGGTGTTTGTCAGATGAGCTTTCAAATTCAAAATTTGAATTTGAACTGGGCGCTTGTCTGGCAACCTTGAAAGGACATCTTCCATTGAGTTTGGCTTCGGTGCTTGTTCGGACATCGAAAAAATGAAGTGGTTTGAGAATGACGGTTTTACTTCAAAAAGCTTGTTATGACGGTTAAGTCATACAACAAGTTTAAAATAATATCTTGTTCTTCTTCTGAACGTTTGTTGTCTCTTCCGATAAAAGTTTCGAACATGAGAACCAAAAAACGTTTTTTGAGATTGCGGAAGAGTTCAGGCAAACGTTCATATTCGGATATGTTGGGAGCAGTTCGAAACATCTGAGCTGACTTTCGGACAAAATTGGGACAATGTCAGAAAATTCATCTTTGGTCGGACTGCTTGAAGGTAAGTCCCTTACATGTAAGTAGCTCTGGTAAAGTCTTCTCATTTCTGCTAACTTTTGGAGTATAGCTTCGTAGTTTAGAAGTTTCAATTTTAATTGTCTTATTCCACTCTTTACTTCTAAACGGTAACTATCCATGAGGTCAAGAGTAGCTTTGGTAGCTTTAAGTGGAGCTATCTGTTCCTTGACTCCTGCAATTTTGGTTGCAATTGTGGTTTGAGCTCCTTCAAGTTCGCCGTCTATGTCGTTCTCAACGCCTTCAACCATGGCTTGAAACTCTTCATCGGTCCATTGAGATTGGTGTGGGACGAATTTAACTTGCTTCATTCAAAAAATGAAAAAAATGTTTTTACTCAAAGCGTGCCATGTATATGGCTATAAGAAACTTACCAGAAGGCTTCTTCTTCACATGAGTCTTTGGCAACTTGAGTGTTGGTGTTGGAGTTGGGTGTGGAATTTCAATTCTCTCTCGAGCGCAACAACAGATGTCAGAATAACATTCCCCACTGTCTTTCTTGCCACCATAAATTGTGTATTGACCGAACTTGCATTTGCAGGAAGACCGGTCAATACAAGGTTCACAGTTGAAATAGTTGTACACAAACCTGTTGAGTACGAGTGTGAGTAAAAACATAAAAAAAGTGAAGTTAAACGTTAAGGTTTACTGAATTGGTTGGATGTCGCCTTCTGAGGTTATGAAGAATGGTTGACCCGAGAAGCGAAGGAGAGACTGAATTGCCAATTTCATATGGGGTAGGGGGTTCTCCTTGTTTGGTATTTTTATCCAAGGACGTTTGTTTAGGAACTTAACAAGAGCTTCTCTTTTGGCGTCCTTTATGTCGTCGTAGGCTGTCCCGTCTGGTATTTGAATTGGAATTCCAGTCGAAGTCTCGAGCTGAAGTGTAGACCTTCCAGAAATACTGGTGAACTTGACCTTGGGCTTCATTACCCTGCGCAAGTACTGCTTAACAACTTCATTTATCTCTATAAGGTAAATTGCCTCGTCAAATCCTTCTGGCATTCCGAGTCCTTCCATCCGACAGGAAAATATTTTCCCGACAACTGGAAAAAATTTTCCGGACAACTGGAAAAAATTTTCCCGACGACAGGAAGAACTCTTCCAGTTGTCCGTCCGTAAACCATTCAAATTTTCGAAAATTGAGAACTTTTTGGTCGAACTTCAGGAAAAGTTTTTCCTTCCGACAGAAAAAGTTTTTCCTTCCGACAGAAAAAGTTTTTCCTTCCGACAGGAAAAGTTTTTCCTTCCAACAGGAAAGGTTTTTCCTTCCGACAGGAAAGGTTTTTCCTTCCGACGGTTAAGCCACAAACAGATGTCCGACGTCCCACCAACCGAGCCCATATCCCAACCAGAAGAACCGAAAGCTGCAGAACCACAACAGTCTCCTCAGCAACCTCAGTTCCAGCAAGTACCTCCGATTTACTACCAATTTCCACCTCAATGTTACTACCCACTACAAGGCTTCCCGAACTACCCTCCTCCTCAGCCTATGCCTTACTTCCCCAACCCTTGGATGTTCCAGCAAGCTCCACCCCAGCAATTCCAATCTCAATCCCAATCGAAGAGAGACCAAGAGTTCGAAGAAGGTCTGAACCGCTTACGCAAAGATTATGCCACAGCCCCTATGGAAGACGACAGGCTTTCAGTCTCTTCCCTCAAATCGACCGATTCGACTCGTACCACAGATTCGGTTCGTGACCGTGAAGACTACCTCAAGCAGTCTGAGAGACTCTTCATCCTACAGCCATTTACAGTTGGAGCTCTCAAGAACATGCGCAATTACGAAGGTCAGACACCAGCTGGAGACCGTAAAACAGACGTACTCGCAAGAGCAGTCCAACTGGTCAAGACAAAGACCGAGATAGTCGACTTCATTCTTGCAGCTTGCCCATACAAGTAAAAAAATAAACAATTACGAGTTAAACTTTTTACTCTTTCTTTTCTGAGTTGTTTAGAGCTGGTTTCTCTTGTAGGAACCTTTCGTACTCTTCCATGGTCATGTAATTGCGAATTTGGTACGCAATTCCAGGTTCGTTGTTTTTGAACCTTACGTATGTAACGCTTCCATCTTCCTCAGGGAAGTAAGCTGCTAACATCTGACCAAGTTTTCTCGGTGACTCGGAGCTCATAAAAATGTCACTTTTTAAACGTTAAGTTTTTAGTCTTATTTTACCCTTTGTTTACCCTTTGTTTGTCAATGTAGTATTGGAGTGCAATTTCTCCAAATTCTCTGTGTCGGAGTTCTTCAGCATTTTCCAAGGTGTACCTGGAGAACTCAAAGAAGTTGTCAAGAAGATACTGCCATGCTGCTCTTCTGAGTTCGTCGGTATTTTGGAAGTGTTGCACCTTCGAGTCTTCGGACATGAAAAAAATGACACTTTTTCAGCAAAAATATAATTTATGTTAGAATGTTAGTTCTAACATGTTTTCTAACACGTTTTCTAACATGGTCTAAAACTCTCGAAAATCATGAAATTTACACCAAAATATAATTTATGTTAGAATGTTAGTTCTAACATGTTTTCTAACACGTTTTCTAACATGGTCTAAAACTCTCGAAAATCATGAAATTTACACCAAAAATATAATTTATGTTAGAATGTTAGTTCTAACATGTTTTCTAACACGTTTTCTAACATGGTCTAAAACTCTTGAATTTTCATGAATTTTCCCGAAATAAAAATAAAGTTGGTTTTTTTAAAAAAATATTTTTTATTTTTATTGTAAAAACATGTTAGCAACAACAGCACCAAACTCGTTAGTCATGAACCCAACTTCAATGTTAGTAGAGATGAAAAGCTTCATTCCTTCTTCATATACTTTCGAAACAAAAATCCAGAAGATAAAGCAAGAACTTTTAACAAGTAATTTAGACTGTAGTGCGAAAGATGAAACAAATGAACAGTATCTTTATGAAATGCAGGACATTATTGACCATTTACCCAAATTGCCTGAAATCCAGCAACAAAAACTAACCATTCCCGAATTTGACGAAATAGAAGTCAAAGCAACTGACTCAGTAGAAATAAAGAAGTTCATACGAAAGGTAAATTTGAATTCCTTGGTTTTCATTGCAACCATAAGGTTATGGACAAAGATTGCGACATGGTATATAAGAACATCTCTGACCTTTACAAATCGAAGAATTTAAGACCTACGACAAACTTTGTTTCATTAGTTGCAAAATGTGTTTGGAAATAAGAGATAAAGATAGTAGGGGTAAGGTATGGAACGAACAAATAAAACCCGCTATGTTCGAGATGAAGAAAACCATTGACGCCTTAGTTGTTTTAGCAGGGTAGGTTTCAGAATATAACGCAAAAATGAACCCACAATGTTCTAAATGTAAAGCAGCAATGAGGAAATATAACTACTCCGTCAAAGAGATAGAACGTATGCGAAACGACTATGCAGATTTAAAGAAAGAAGCCAGAGAAACCAGCAGAAGATAAAATGGACATGTTGACATTTCTAAACAAAAACTATCCAACAGCTGACGATTTCCTTCTATCTGACGTCAAGAAGAAGTATAAAGAAACTTTCGGTATCGTTAAAACATTCGATGTACTAAAAGAAGAAATTGAAGCCACGAAATTGTAGAGTCATGAACCATCGCAACATTATACCATGTAAACGCTTGTAAATAGTTATGTTAGAAAACATGTTAGAAAACGTGTTAGATCTAACATTCTAACATAAACATTATTTTTGCTGAATTCCGTATGAAATTTCATGAATTTTGTATGTTTTAGACCATGTTAGAAAACATGTTAGAAAACATGTTAGATCTAACATTCTAACATAAACATTATTTTTATTGAATTCCGTATGAAATTTCATGAAGAACAGCGAGTAGTGAAAAAACCCTGGTCGCCAAAACTCTTTATTTTTCAAGCTTGACTTTTTACAATTTGAACTTTGTTCGCGTAGATGTGAATTCTGAAAGAAGTATGAGGGTCTTGTATGACTTTGTACTTCTCCCATAGTTCATGTCTGTCAAACTTACCTGCCATGGACTCTTTCATAAGTTCCATGAAATCGTCTTCGGACAATCCAGGGAAAAGTACAATGTCAGTAAGTATTCTCTTTACATCCTTACTTAAACTCTTTGCTGTCTGTACACAAATGACAACTGAAATGTTAAAGTGTCTGAGTTCTTAAGAATTCGACACATATCTTGTTCTCTGTTCTTTAACAAAGGATGAGAAGCAAAGTCATCTAAGATAAGAAGACATCTATGAGGGTAAGTCTTCCAATCGTAAGATTGCAATTTCTTCGAAATGTATTCTATCTCTTTCTGTTTGTTTCTGAAGTGTTCTCTCTCTAATATTCTCTGCATTTCCTCATTTGGGTCTTTAAACTTAGAATTTATATACTCATTTATAGCATTGTACTTCAAAACTCTTCTTTGGTACTTCTTTATCCAATCTAACAACTCAGTATCTTTTATACATACTAACTTAGACTTCTTTATAATATCTTTGAACGAATTGACGGTTTGGTCGAATTGACCAGAAGTACTACAAATAACAACTAACTCATAGAATGGGTTCTTCTCATCTAGTTCTTGTTGTTGTGCAGCCATTTTAAGATAAGTGAAAGTCTTACCCGACCCAGGTGGTGCAATTAGACCTGTTATACCATTCTGAGCAAATAAGAACTTGTCATGTATGGGTTTTATCTGAGCTTTTCTAACTTCCTCTTGTTCTTGTTTAAAACATTCTCAAATTTTTTGTCAATGTCAGCAAACTTTTTTTCTAACATATTTTTAGAAAAATTAAAATTTTTATCTTTTTGAAAATGTCTAGCGATTTCGCTATCTATATTCGAGACAAACTTTTTGACAGCAAAACATCTGTCGACCATAAAATCTTACATAGTGTAAACAAGAAAGGTGAATTTGTTCTAAAGTTCTGTTTCTGGAATATGACAAGAACCATAAAACATTAGGCAGAGAAGTCTTTAAGTTTGTCAATGACAGACTTGTTGACAGAGATGACGCCGATTGGAAAGATGAAGTCCAACAAAAGTTCTTAGAATGCAAAGAAGACACATGCGCTGTTCTTGAAGATGAAATAGGAAACAGAATAGATGAGCTATTAAAGGACAAAGAACTTTTACATAAATATGGTTCGGAGAAATTTGACATAACTCCACCAGAGAAGAAGAAGAAGAGAGAAAAGGAAGAAAAGAAAGTAGAAGAAGAGAAGAAAGAACCTGAACCAGAGCCAGAGAAAAAGAAATTTGACATGTAAAAATAAAATTTTATTTTTAGAACATTTCTGGGTCAATGTCAATGTTCTCTTCCTCTTTAGGAGCAAACACTGGCTTAGACTCTAAAATCTTTTTACCCAATTTACCTTGAACTTCAACTATCTTAGACTCATAATATTCATAGTCGTCTGCTTTCTTTGGTTCATAAGGTATAACAAGTTTGTATGCTTTGCCTTCTTTAAGGTTTGAGAACCTTCTGTCAAAACTTTCTTTGACTGCTAACGAACCTTCTATGTCTAAGTCTTCAAATTTCGCACCATTTTTAGTCACAATAGCAAACTTAACGGGTTCGATGTTCCAAACTTTGTCAAATGTAGACTTTTCAAAATGGTAGAAGTAAACATTCAAATATATGAATGGGTCTAGTTCTTCTTTAAGTCCTGACATATATTTGTTGACTGAAATATATTTCGTCATCTTTTCTATCGGATAAAAAAATATTTTTTTTAAATTTACTCAGAAAAATTATTTCTTTCTATATTTGCCATTCCGAACTTCGAAAAGATGTTTTATACCAGCATAGAATTTTTCTCTAGAGCTTAGTCTTATATCGTTTTCATGACAATATTTTCTATATTCTTCATATAAAGCCTTTTTTTCATACATTTCATAAGGACAGCCTAACCAGAACAGCGCATATCTATTTTCGTTATCTAGGTCTTTTCCAACAAACTCAGCGTACATTTCAAATAAAATAAAAATATATATTTTTTATAAAATTTACTCAGAAAAATTTTTCTTTGTATATACGCCGTTCTGAACATCTAAAAGACTTTTGACATTTGCCAAGAATGTACGTTTAGACGCTGTCATATAACCATACTCTTGACAATATTGTTTATACGAGTCGTACAATGACCTTTCATCTAAACACTCAAAGTTAGTCTCATCTATAAACAGTTCATAAACACTCTTGTTTGCTTCTAACAATGTTTGTCTTTCTTCGGTATATGGAATTTGTCTTGGATTGAACTTAGAAATATCTAATGTCAAAAATATGAGAACAAGTGGTTGTAAAAGTAGTGTCAAAGTTTCTGCTAAGTCGTCAAAATATTCTGTATCTTGCATATGAGAATCTGACGTTCTGACAACTACATATCTTCTGTCAGAACTTTCTAACTTCATCGGAACAGCGCATTGTTTGAAACCATAATGAAGTTTGCAACATTTTCACAAACTCTTTGGTCTTATATACTTTCTTTCAACAACTCCAACTTTGTCTGTTATAAGACTCTTCAAAGCATCTGAGTTCAAAACTTTTGTTGTATCTATACTTTGAAGTTCGTTACATACTATAAGTTTCATATTCTCTATTGAAGAGTTAAATTTACCGCAGATGTTTTCTAAGTTTGTCATATTCGGGTTCGAATAGCCCTCTAACAGTTTGCATAAGATATCTGTAAAGAATGTGTTCTTACCAGTTCCTTGTTTTCCAATTATAATGAGAGCAGTTTCATTTTTAGCACTTGGATATTGTAAGATGTTTGCAAACCAACATAAGATATACTCATAAACCTTTTCGTTTCCATTGCATATAATTTCTTTGACATGGTCTAACCAAGCTTCTATAACATTTTCTTTCCATTCTACTTGTTCGTATTTATATCCAGTGAAGATAGAATAGAAGTTTGGAGAAGGTGTATAGAACTTTATACCACGAACTGAAAAATCTTCTAACTTTGACAATAAGATATCCCAAGCATCTAACATCTTCATACCAACTTGTACGACTTTTATTTTCTTAAGTTTCTGTCTACATTCTTGTTCTGAAACTATTGTTGCTCTTGGTTTGTTAAAGACAACATCCCATTCTTTCATACATAACATTCTGGGCAGAGTCGACATAAATGACTAAACGTTTCAAATTCTCGACTGCTTTGTTATAGTCTCTAAATGGACACATATTTCTGAATGCTTGGAAGTCATAAAAAATCTGAAACATCTATTCTTACATTTTTTAAAAATAAAAAAAATATTTTTTTTATTCTTGACTTTGTTGTTGCATTTGTTCATTTGTTGCATTTGTTGTTCTTGAGCTATTTGTTGTTGAAGTTGTTCTTGTAGTACAATACTTTCACCAGTTGCATCTTCCAATTCGAAACTTTCTGCCGTCATTGACAAATACATAGGACATAAAAGTTTTACAGGAACAAAGTTTGCGTCGACTAATGTCAACGTTATACTTGCTAAAGTGTTTGAGTTTACTAAGGTTGAAAATTCTGCATTCGAATGAACAATAGGCAAACCAGCAGAGAAAGTGTTGTTTATACGCATGAGTATCTTTTGGTCATAGTAGTTTCTGTCGACATTCGAATAGCACTTTGAACCTAAGTTTGAAACAATATATAAAAGGTGTACTTAAAGTCAATGGAACAGACATTCCTTGTATGACACCTTTTCCTGTTATAGGAAACTGTTGGTAGTAAAAACCAGATATAAGTTTTGTATTATAGCTCATATCGTTTATAGTAAACTCAGTCGGACATCCAAACATAATGAAACCTGCTTAGTTGCAGCACATGTTACATCCGTCCTTAAAGTATTAAATAAGTCAACAAAACCTGTTGGTGGTATATCTGAGTAAGTATCTTCAAAGGAGTATATTTTTTACCATTCACAACAACAAAGTCTTCTGGTGTCAAAGAGCAAAACAGGCTTTAGTCGTCATCGTGTTTAAGGTCAGTTTACAATATCGTCCTTGAGGACTTTGTAAGTTTGTTGTTATAGAATTATATGACTCAGGGTTTTTAGTCGTAATAGTATAAACCACTATGTCTTCTGCCATTTACTTAGCAACTAAATTTTAATGAAATGTTGTGGTCGTCAAATATTTTTATGACGTCTGGGAAACTATATTTTAAGTTCAACGTTTCACCTCCTTTCATAACGTATATCTTGTCAATGACATTATGAAACACCACAGCAAGCAATGTCGGGTTCTATTTCTTTGATGTTTATATCGTCTGCCTCTCAAAAGTTTCAATAGTTCTTTCAAAACTTCATGAGGTGCAATGACATATGAGTTCACTTTTACAGGTTGTGTTCGACCAAGTTTAACATTATACCTAAAGCTTGACAAATCTTCTCCTGAGTTTTAAGTTTATCTTTAAGTTGTTGGTAGTCGTTTCGAATATCTGCAACAGAACTTAAGTCTCTGCTAACTTCAGGGTATGTTGGTTGTTCTTTTACAGGAAACTATTGTTATACCATCTTCGTCTTCGTATGGTTTCCCCACTTCAACATCTCTTTCTTTGACATTGACAACAACACTTTGACTGTTTGTTTGAGTTGGTGAATTTAACTTCACATCTGCCACCGCCATTAAACCTTTTGAAACACTTACGCTTCTATTTTTCGGAAAATGACATTTTACTAAGAATAAAAAGATGGACGTATTCGAGTATCTCTTCGAATTGAAGCAGAACAAAGTTTACACACACAAACAATACAAATACATTGACAGAATAGTTCTTTATAACAAACAATGGTAAATGTTATAGAATAGCAATATTTGCTGAACCAAAATATTTTCATAAAGCAAAGAAAGTTGGTATAACCGAGATGGTGAAAGTTCTTGAAGCAGACAAAAATATAACAACAAAACTGACCGATATTTCTAAAGGTAAAGTTTATATCTTACAATTTTATGTCAAAAACTGGCGTACTGTCAATATTTGACGGAGAGAAGTCAGTTCAAGAACAACTTACTGACCTGCTGCCAAAATCTGCTCGATGGAAGCTGTCGTTATCCAATCTGAGGAGCCCCAGCAGGTTTTTCGAACGAATCTTCAAAAGAGCATTTCCGTGAAAAGTGCTATTGGTTTTGTAAACTTCTTTGCTCTCAGTTCATCTGGACCGTCTCTGTCACCAGTATATTGTATTTGTACAGTACCAACAGTTGAAATACCACCCATAAAGTCTTCTGAGTCAGCAAATGGAATGCCAAGCCAAAAGTTTGAACGGTCTCCATTTGTATATTGAGTTTTTTGACCTCCTGTATGAGTCCATACTTTCACATATGGCATAATAGAACTTTGCATTTCAGGTTAATGGTTGTTGTGAAGTTGTTGTTAAAGTTCATAGCATCTAATGTCAAGTTGTATGACCTCATATCCTCAACTTAGAATATTCTTCTCTTGGATATATTTGCCATCTATGTTTATATGGTATTTAATACCAGGGTTGTAGAAGCAAGAATAGTCATTTATAGTTCGTCTGAACAGTACAAACATAGTATCTGCATGTTTCATTGCAGTTGTTAAAGCAATATCTGTTCTTGCACCTGGGTCAGCACTTTGGTTTCCAACTTCACCTGCAAAGTCTTTGACAGATATTTGGTGTATAGGAACATAAGTGGAACTGCAATATATTTGGCAGCTAAAGCATTTGAAATATCTGGGTCCAACATATAGACTGCAAGTCTGCTTTCTATTCTCTTGCATTCAAATTTTTCGCATGTGAACTTAACTGGGTCCCAAGCATCTCCAGCAGCATTGAAATAATAGTTTACTTCAGTGTTGAGGTTTGAGAAACCAAAGTCTAAGTCAACTTTGTTTTGCAAAAGTCGGCGAATGACGTTTATTTGTTCCCACTTACGTCTGTAAGAGTGAATGGGTCCTTGCGTTGGTGCAATGACTAAGTTATTTTTGCTTGGAGTAAGTTCGATAGAAATTTTTCCTGCCAGTTTGGCAAGTATTTAAAACCTGAAGATGAGGAAAGATGACAAAGGAACTCTAAGTTTCAGTTTTACTTTGGTTACTGCTGCTGCAGTTTGTCCAGAAAGGTTAACATAAACTCCTGGAACGTTAGGGTCAAGTCTTCTTATTTTCTCAATGGTGGCATACTGGTCTGTTTGTTCTCTAGCTTGTGGTTGTACTGAGTTTCTCAAAGCGAACCATTCATAGTTTGCCCATGTTACTGTTTGAACTAAGTCAGAGTTAGAATATATCTTATATCCCATGAAAACTTCTGGAGCATATTGGTATCCGACATAGAAAATTCCATTGCAACCTTTCTTGTCAGACAACTTGGCAGAAGGTTTATTTCAATGTCTTGTTCCACGTATAAGAATGAGTTGTCAATAGAAATAATATGAAACTGTCGCAAGCAATATCTACTGTTGTTGAAGAACCTTCTCCAAACTCACCTACGTTTCCATAAGAAACAGCAGTTGTATATTCGTAAGTTCCAGGAACTATTTCTGACCTTCTAATGGCATTGTCGCATTCGTTATACCATTCGGAAACATTTCCATTCATAGCATCCAAAACTGTTGGCGTTATATTCTGAGCGGCGTACATTTCATATGAGTAAAAATATAGAATAGTTGGATTTATATGTCATAATAGAACCCACGTGGACCAAGCTTTACTTTCTTCCTGACTGAGTTTTTAACTCTTCTTTTTCCTTCATTGCCCTCTGCTTGAAGTTGTTGCATCTTTGCATTATCATCTAGTATGTTGCAAATTTCCCATGTCCTTTTTGCCTTTTGGCTCTGGTCGCCCATCTCAGGTAACCTATATCCTAGAAGAGTTTGTCATAGTCTGTATTTGAGTCTTCGCGTATTGTTTGCATGACTCTTTCCTGAGTTTCTGGTTCAAGCTCTTCAAACAGTGCCTGTCCATATGGAATATGCTCGTTTCCAAATATATGTTTTTGTAGCCATTCTGGTTTTCTTTCCATGTTAAACAATATCTTTTGTGAATGGGAAAGCTTTTACCCAATCTTTCAGTCTTGCGTCGTTTATTTCTGTAGTTGGTTTTATTTTGTCAAGGAACATGTTTTTCAATACTAACATTTCATTTGGTACTGTCCATTTGAGTTTTCTTAAATATTCATCCCTTCTCATTTCATTGTCTGCAAAGTAAGTTTTATGACATTTTGTAAACTTTCATTTGCAAGGTCATGTACAATAGGTTCTCTTCCTTCTCCCTCCCTAACTTTCTTTCTAAACTCTTCACCAAATATACCATCTCTATGGTTCTGTGTAGTTCTTTGAGATAAATGTTCTAGAACGTCAGGTGTTATATTTCCATCAGCCATGTTCATTTCAATACTGGTCCAAAATATCTGCATCTTTCATATCTTTCAATGGCATTAAAGCCGCGCTGAAAATACCAGCTATATCTGGTTCACCATTCACTTCCATTGCGTCTACAACTTCTTGGAATTGTGGTTGTAAGTTTATGAACCACCTATCCGGATTAGCTTTATGACCCCATCTCATTGTAGTTCCATCGTCTGCAGAAACAAAAGTAGGTTTGTTTCCATATTGGTTAGGTTCTGAATGAACTTTAAACAATGTTTCATTTCTATATGTTTTCTTGAAATTTAACCTTTTATCTTCACCGAGTTCATCCGAAGATTGAACGTTAAATGCTCGTAAGTAAAAAGGGTTGTTGTATTTGTGTACATTTTTTTTCAGTTCTTCCATTCTATGCTGAATATTTTCATCTGGTGCTGGAGTCTTTTGTATGTCGGCAAACATTTTTCGATATTCTTCTACTATGTCAGCCGAATTTTTTTTAGACTCTTGGAAATATTCCATATTCTCCGCATACTCTTGTTGAGGGTCAAGATTTTTCGGCTGTTCCAAATCTTCATCTAGTTCTGTGAAGTTAGTTTCCAAAGGAGTGACTTGTTCGTTTCCTTCAGGCTCTTCTAGCTGTTGTTGCTGAACTATTTCTTCCATGTCTGGTTGTATCTGAACTAGTTCTTCCTGTGGAGTTTCTTGTACCTCATCTGCTGGCATTTCATATATTCCGAGACCGTTTTTAAAAAGTTCCCTATCTAAGTCATCCGGACTCATAAACCTTTCTTTTTTCGTTCCGTCTCTATTTTTTACGCGTTTCATGAAGAGAGTTGAATTATCATTTAGCTCTGACACCAAATATCTTGGAGTAAATTCAGTCATGTCATTTGGATGATATGCTATTAAATCATATCCCTTAGCGAGCTTGTATTTTCCAGGTTTGAAATTATATCCCATTTGGTGCTGAGCCATAAAGCTAAATAGGTTCGGGTCAGTATTTCCTTCCTTGAACTTTCTAATAGCTTCTTTATATCTGTCACTAAAGTCAAGAGTATCTGGGTAACCATACTCTTCCTTAAGCATTTTTAAGAATTCTTGGTTTCCTTGTTCTCTACTTCTTTTATGTCCTTGCTCTGTTTGTGCTGGTTGTTGTGCTGGTTGTGGAGGTGGTTGCTGTGCTGGTTGTTGTGTTGGTTGTTGTGTTGGTTTTGGTTGTTGTTGTGGTGCATGCCTGTGTCTATGTCCATGTGACGATGTAAATGTGTTAGGTAGTCCTGGTGCAGGTGCTTCTCTTGGAGGGTTTGGTGGTATATAAGTTCCACCAGCTGGCACATATGTTCCATCTGCAGCGTAATGTCCTACCTGACTTTTCGTTTTTAAGAAAGCATTTACTAGGTCTGTTTTGGTCTGTTGTAACTCTTTTTCTTGACTTTTCACAACAGTTGCTCTAACGGCGTCATAGGCACTTTGAACTGCCTGTCTCGTTGCTGCATCTGTTATTTTCGTCATATTTTGTGCTACTTCTCTTAACTCGTTGTCGAAACCTTCAGACTTCAGTTTCTTTCCAGATGAGAAGTCGTTCACTAGTTTCACCTTACTATGAAGAGCTTCGAAGGCGTTCTTAAAGTCAGCATTTGTTAAAGCTTCATTTGAACTGTCTTCATCCGCTTGTATTTTTGTCCTTATTGACCCTATGAGTTGGGCTGCTTTAGCGTTGGCTTGGGCATCTAACCAGTCATTGTTAGCTTTTATATATTCTGCGCTTTTCATTGCCTTTTGCATGGCTGCGTCGTTATTTTTACTTTCTTGTGCTAAGTTTTCATACTGTACGGTTTGGTTTTGCAACTGTAAAAGTTTTTCTGCCTTTACATTTGCTTCAACTTCTTTTTTATACTCATCGCTATCCATATATATGTCTTCAGGGCTTTTTGTTTTATCTCTTCATCTTTCAGTATTTTATATTGAGTAGTATGGTTTTTCAAATTTATGACATCTTGTTCCATTTTTGCTACTTCTGTTGCTTTTTCTGACACTTTTTTCGCATATTCCTCTGTACTTAGTTCTTTCAGTTGTTCTTCTTTCTTCTTTTTCTCTACGTTTAACTCATTGAGTTTCTTTGTGTGTCTGTCATATTCGAGTTTCTTTTCGTTTTCACTTATTTGCTTCTGTATGTCTATGTTTGACTTTTTGACATCTGATATTTGATTTTTGAGTGAACTCAAATTCATTTGACTTTGAGGGTTATAGGCTGTTCCGTCTGCAGCTCCACCATAGCCTGCCATTTTCGCTAAAAGTGCCGCTCTTAAACCTCCACTCTGTGCACCAACAACTCGGTTTAAAAGCATAGGATTGCTTGACATTTGTTGCAACATAGTGGGGTCATTCATCATTTGTTGTTGCAACTGTTGTTGTGGTGTTAGTCTTACTATTGGATGTTTCAATGCTCTCTTCCTCTTACGTATATTCTTACGTAGCTTACGTGGCATTTTAAGTGAAGTTAAAAAGCGTCATTTGACAGATGTTTATATGACACTTTTTGTTCAGCACAAAAAACTACTCGGTCAAAGTGTTGTCAGTTTTGTAAAATAACCGTCCTATCTCATTCTATAAGGGAAAAAGGCTTCTCAAAGTATACTTCCTTGGAACGCCTGTAACTTTTCCTGTAGCGACGATAGACCCTTACTTGTCCGAACAAAGCTGTACTATTTTGAGTGCTCTACAAAAAAGTCAACGGCTACGACTCTCAAAAACCGTTGTGTAAAAAGTTTTACCGTTGGACAAAAAAGTATATATAGAAAACAAAAAACGTTTATAGTTCATTCAATATTTGAGATGGAACGGTTTGCCAACGGTAACTATTAAATAAAATAAAAAAATAGAGGGGGTTACCGTTGACGAAAACGGTTTATTTTAAACTTTTCTATGAGTAGTCCGAAAAAAACAGTTCATTTTTGTCTAATGGCATTCGCTAGCGTGTTCGCTCCAAATTCACCTGAAGAAATTGCTTGCAAACTTTCAGCACCCACAGGTTTAGAGCCTCAATATCAAACTGCAGCATCTACACATTCTCCAAGCAGAACAGACAATTCACTCAATCCAAAGCCACTTTCACTACCAAAAACAATACCAAACGAGCTCCGTATTACAAAGAACCACAGCAACGCTGAACTACGCAAAATACTACTCAGATTGTCTGAAGAATACTTCAATTCAAAGCCAGAAGAAAGAGTTCCTGCAACTTTTAACAAAGAATATTGAACAACTCAACAAAGTTCTTGCAGACTTTACCAAACTACAAAAAGAAACACCTGACCCATTCGAATTAGGTGACACAATTGTCAACTATTTTCCAACAATAACAAAGATAATGGTTGACAGAACTATATGTCAGCTTATTGAAAGTCTTCCACCCAAAGCTGCAAAAAAAGTCGAACAGTTTTGGGTCGAATTCAAATTAAAGAGTTATGGATATCAGGATGACGAAGAAGAACGTGAGTACGGACAAGAAACAGCAAAATGGCAATGTCTTAGCTCACTCAACCCCAAGTTCAAACCATTATTTTACTCAGACAACAACACAATTCAAGTACGCAAAATTGCTATTCATTTCGTTAACCAAGCAGAAGACATTGAAGAAGGAGACTCTATCTCAGTTTATGTTTGCTACTGCAAATTTTTCAAGGACGAATTTGGAGGACCAATTCTCATGCATGTCTTCAAGCCACGTCAGCAACTCTACGTTGAAACTGAAATAACACTCATGCATGGAATGTATCTCAAGTTTGAAAGCCAATTGGAAAACACATACAACATTTGGCTTTCATACATTCAGTTCGATACACCAGATGACTTTGATGTTGAAGAAGAAGACTCTACTCAAGAAGATGAACCACAAGACTCAATCCAAGAAGAGTCCTCCGAATTCACACCAGAAGACTAACAATTTTCCGAATAAAAACTTCATTTATACTAAACATCTTCGGGGCTAGAAGGCACGAAGTGCCTGGAAGCCCCACTACCTTTTTTTTTTTTTTTTTTTTTTTTTTAACTATTTTATATAAAAATCAAATTCAATGATCTTAAAAGCGAAGGATAAACCTCAAAATTTACGAATATAATGAGTGGGAATATAATGCTTATCTATCATAAAACCATATGAAATATCAATTTTTGCTTTACGCCTAATTTTTGACGACAATTAGCAAAAAATGTTAAATGTTAACACTCAGTCCATTTGAATATGAAAAATAAAATTGACTTTGATTAAATGTTTTTATTTATCATGCAATTCTTCTTGCGACCAAAGATTTGAATAAAATTTCAAAAAATAAGATAGCTTAAAAATAATATACGGTAGTGTTTACTAATAGATGAATAGTATATAAATTCTATTAAAATGGATTTGATCCAAAAAAATATATAAAATTTGATCATAAATAAAATCGTTTTAAATTACTTCTTCATTTAAATTATAACAATTATTTTTGATTTTTATTTATCATCCACATTCAAATTTGAATCTTATCACAAAAGAAAGACCACTTTTATGACTACTGCCAAATCTATAAGCAGAGAATGGCTATTTGAAGCTAAAAGAAGAATAGAAGAAGGTGAATCTTACAAAAGTCTGGGAAAGGAAGTTGAATTGGAAAATGGTAATGTTGTAAGACGAGTTACGGAAAGTGAGGTGAACCGAAAAAGTGACACTTATTTGGTCGGATAAATTCCCTATATATTTACTTGTCAAAAAAAATCAGACTTTTTTTGCTTTAAAAAATTTATAAGTTAATTATTGAGAACGAAGGTGAAAGGAAATGGATATCTCTTACCTTTCATTCCCTCGAGAAAGTTCAAAAACTTGGGTGCAATCAGTTCTGATTGCACCCAAGTTTTTGAACTTTGTATAAGGAATTGTTGGCTATGATGTACTGATCATGAATCAGTACATCATAGCCAACAATTCCTTCGCAAACAGCGGGAAACTTTGTCTGAATAGTTTAACATTCAGACAAAGTTTCCCGCTGTCAGAGAGGGAATGGAAGGGTAAGAGGTATATATTCATAATGTATACCTCTTACCCTTTCATTCCCTCGAGAAAGTTCAAAAACTTGGGTGCAATCAGTTCTGATTGCACCCAAGTTTTTGAACTTTGTATAAGGAATTGTTGGCTATGATGCACTGATCATGAATCAGTACATCATAGCCAACAATTCCTTCGCAAACAGCGGGAAACTTTGTCTGAATAGTTTAACATTTTGGAGAACTTATACAAAGTTCAAAAACTTTGTCTGAAGAATTCTTCCATCTGTTAAAGGGACATTTTGGAGAACGGTTTCGACGTTAATACCGCTTTGAATTTGTTGATTAGCTTGATTTAACCATTCTAAATCAATTAAATCGAAGATTCTACCACTCATTGGAAAATTATAAGTTTTGAAAAAAACCGTAAATCATTATTGAATCTAAAAATATTTATGTACAAAAAGTCGGTATATATTCTATAATTATTTAAAATAATGAAAAAGTTGATTTGTGAATCATTGAAATATTAATGCTGTTATATATATATCAGATGATATAAGATGATTTTTTTAAATAAAAAATAAAATTTAATTTTTTAATTGTTAAAATAAGAATAGTAAGCTTGACAAGTAATTTAAGTTTTTGCTTTGTAAAGTTATTTGGTTGGCAAATGCATTGTGTCACTTTTTGTTTGAGTTCACTTTCCGTAATTTGTCTTATGATAGTAAAATTAAATTGAATGTTGCCGAAAATACAATAAGAAGAGCATTTCAACTTCAAGAAATCAAATTACCAAAAGTTAGTCGCGGCAGAAAACCAAATCCACCAACATTTGAGCAAAAACAATTAATTAATTCTTGTGTTTCACAATATAAAGGAGGAATTTCAAAAACTTATTTATTGATTAAAAGGTTTCAAAATATTGCTCAAAATCCCGATTGTGAGAAAGAAAAAGAAGAAATTGCAAAAGAATTTGAAAATATAGAAGATTTGACAAAAGATCAAATTTTTGATAATTTACAAAAAATAAAGCATCATCAAGTGGAAAAATTTATGATGGAATCAGGTTTATCTTCAAAAAGAGATTACAAACCAGCAGATCCACCTACCAAATATCGTGCCATATCAAAGAATTTGATATGCACTGCGATATTCATTACCTTTCACGGTAATGTTTCTTTTCCATTTTTTGCCATATTGGATGATTATGACACGTAAAGTTCTCAAAACTAAATTATTGAAAAACAAGTCTTCCAACTCAACAGCGAAGGTTTTAAGAAAACTTTAGAGGAGTTTATTCCTTACTGCATCTGGACCGATAACGGCGGTGAAACCGCGTGAATTCGGCCAGGTTATGCAGGAAAACGGAATAGTTTGGAAGCACACCTTGCCGTATATGCCAAGACAGAACGGCAAGGTGGAGCGCCTGTGGCCAAGCTTAGAAAAGTTTTTGCCAGACGAGTTGGATGATATTCAACAAATCAAGGACTCAGTTCAGCAGTTCATTGGAAAATACAACAATACACCACATTTATCTCTCGATATTAATCCAAAAACGAATAGTAATTACACTCCTAACGAATTATTCGAAGTTTCAAAATTTTTGGTACGAGCCAGAAATGCAAAAATGGGAGTTATATATCAAAGACGAATGGGTCTTAGCAAAATTTGAATAATTACATCATTTTAAATGACTACTAAACGATTTTATTTATGATCAAATTTTATATATTTTTTTGGATCAAATCCATTTTAATAGAATTTATATACTATTCATCTATTAGTAAACACTACCGTATATTATTTTTTAAGCTATCTTATTTTTTGAAATTTTATTCAAATCTTTGGTCGCAAGAAGAATTGCATGATAAATAAAAACATTTAATCAAAGTCAATTTTATTTTTCATATTCAAATGGACTGAGTGTTAACATTTAACATTTTTTGCTAATTGTCGTCAAAAATTAGGCGTAAAGCAAAAATTGATATTTCATATGGTTTTATGATAGATAAGTATTATATTCCCACTCATTATATTCGTAAATTTTGAGGTTTATCCTTCGCTTTTAAGATCATTGAATTTGATTTTTATATAAAATAGTTATATATTAGAAAATAATATGAGTTTATGTGATATTATTTTTCAGAAGATTTCATTCTATATGCCTATGAAAAGTACTCTCAAAACTAACTTTTTCCTAATTATAATTAAATCTAGAATATTGTATTATGCTTAGTATTATTTCATTTTTCTCATTCAATTTAGAATTTAAAAATGTCAAAAAATTGAGAGCTGTCACTTTTGATGAATTTCTGTTTATTACAATTACAAGTAAATTTGATGATTCCTTTCATAAATTATTTTGATTTATCGAATTTGAGTTAAAGTGTGGATTGCATTGTCTATCCAATGTATATAGCATCTTTTATAACTATGTGAAGAACAATCATGTCTTATTTGTCATTTTTCCTTCTTAAATGAAATACTTCAAGTTAACATGAGCAAATTTCATCATTAATGACAATCAAATATTTAGAAGATTTAGACAAGAAATAGTGCAAAGAATTAGAATTAACATAAAAATAGGTCAGGTAAGTGGGGCTTCCAGGCACTTCGTGCCCTCTAGCCCCGAAGATGTTTAGTATAAATGAAGTTTTTATTCGGAAAATTGTTAGTCTTCTGGTGTGAATTCGGAGGACTCTTCTTGGATAGAGTCTTGTATTTCCTCCTCCATTGCTTCTGGGAAGAAGCCTTCTTCTGGGTCGAAAACATATATAATGTGTCACTTTTCACAAATTATATATGTTTTCATGTTTTGTCACTTTTCTGTCACTTTTCGGGTAAAAACATTTTTATTATTATATATAAATGAATTTTACAAAACCACCGTTACTGTTCTTTGGAAATAAGAGTATATGTAAAGATATTATATTGAGAGAACTTAAGAAACTACCGAATGGTCTAACATTTGTAGATTTGTTCGGTGGAAGTTTCTATATATCCCATTTATGTCATACAATATTCCCAGACTCAAAGATTATATGCAATGACTTCGACAACTATATGGACCGTCTCAAACATATTCCAGACACAAACAATATATTGAAAGAGTTAAAAGAAAAGATACCTATAGGTAAGATGGAACGTATACCATTAGATAAGAAAAATATTGTGAGAGAGGTTTTGAAAAAAGCAGAATATATAGACTGGGATAGTATATCTGCTAGACTATTATATAGTGGTGCTATAAGAGTTCATGACATTGAAACACTTATGTCAAAAGTTTTATATCTTAACTATACAAATGTTTTCAAAGAGGACATAGAAAAATATATTGAGGGTATAGAGTTTGTGAGATGTCATTGGACAGAGTTGTATGAAAAATATAAAGACAAGGAAAATGTTTTCTTTATAGTGGACCCGCCGTTCTATAACACATGGGATTTTCAATACCAAGTAGACTGGACTTTGAGAGACTCTTTAGAAACTTTAGACGTTATACATAACCATCCATGCTTTTACTTTACATCCGATAAAAAGTGGTTTGGAAACCGTTATGAGATGGTTAGAGGACATACATGACTATGAGTTTATATATGACAAGATAGAATATGAGAGAGGTCCTATAAACTGGAGAAAGTGTCACAATAAAGAAATTTTATTAGTAAGTAAATGTGGTTTGAAATAGGACTACTTGTTTTAGGTTTTTTCCATTGTGTCATTTATTTATTTGACGTGGCAGAAAAGTACAGAGAATATGAAGATGAACCAATGCCTGCAAATGTTCAGTATATGTACTCGTAAGAGATATTTTTATCTAATATTAAATGGACGCACAGAACTTAGCGAATGCACAGCAACCTGGACAACCAAACCCAGAGAATATTCCAAATGAAGTTAGAATACAAACTGCAATGGCAAACTATGGTCAAGTGCCAACAGATGTTACAAATGCAAACTGCCATGTCAAATGACGCTGCGTTAGGTTTGCCACCATGGTATGCAAATATGAGATGGAAAGAGTTTTATACAAACCCTGAAGTGGGATATAAACAACTTTATGCAGATGACGCGAACACAGGAGTTGACCAGAATATGTTTTCTACCAGAGGAAAACAGAATGTATGAGCTCCAGTTAAAGAATGCTATGAACTCAACAGGAAACGTAAGAGACTAGGCGGACATTAGATTTTTACATATAGTAAAATGGGTTTCTTCAGTAAGATAGGAAACTTCTTTCGAAATGTTGGAAGAGGTATATGGAATGGAATAAAATCTGTCGGAAGAGGAGTATGGAACGGTGTCAAAAATATTGGTAAAAGAGTAGGTCAGTTTGTTGGTATTATACCTAAAGACCCTGAACCAGAAGAACAAGCTCCTGTTATACAACAGCCTGAACCTGCACCACAGTCTAGTTGGCAACCAAATCCAACACCTCAACCGTATTAAAAAATTATATTTTTTATCGTTTGATAGTAGTTGTATATGAAACTAAGTTCTAAGTAAAACGCATGGTATAATGGAATTATTCTTTTTCTTCCATCTGTAGTAAACCATACTTGAAAGTCTGAAATACTTCCACTTGGTGGTTCGTATAACTTTGTAGGTTTTTCGTAAAAGTCATTTGCCAAGCATAAGAAAGAGTTTTGGGCGCCAGAAAATGAAGCATGAACTATCACAGCATCTTGGTCGAAAACATCTTTAAATAAATATGGTTCATCTCTTGCATATCGACTGTAGATATTTGCTAAAGGAGGTTCAACTTTCTGATTTAACATTCTTTGCAAATAATACCATGACATTGCAGTGAATTCTGTATATATTTGTTCGTCTTTATTTGGATTGTCTTCGTAGATTTGAAATGACACTTGTGAATTTTGTTTGTCATATACAATTCTCACATAAAGTGTGCTATTGGTATTCTCATATTCATCAGCATATTTTGCATAACATGAATTTATTTTATCTTCTATATTTTTTAATGCAGTCTGTAGAGAAGATGAGAGGTCAACTTGTATTAGCTCAATTTCTTCCCACATTTTTCGTTTCCCTTCAGATATATAATCTATATGAAACCTTACAATAAATGGAAAACTTTTATCTTCTACAGACACAAACTTCATTCTACGAAAGCCAATAGCTTTTGTGACGGATGGGTCTCTTAACCATCTTAATGGGTAGTCAAAACGATAGCCTTCATGCTTTACGGTATCTGTCTCAAACTTTTGACCGACATTAGTAAAAAGTTCATCTAATGGTTTAGTTGTAGCAACTCTAGAATTTTCTTTTTCTATTGGAAGCATATTTTATCTATAATAAAAATGTCAAATGAAACAGCGTCTATGAGAGAAATACAACACAACCGACAACTCATTATGCAAGCTCTAAATAAGAACACAACAAACTTTTCAAACTATTCTAAGATATCTGAGTCATTGAAAGAAGGAAACTTAAAACTGACAATAAACCCTATGACAGATGAGTTTCTATTTCAAGACAATAAGAACAATACTGTCTGTATAAATCCAACAAAAGGAACTTTAAACGAGAAACCTATAAATGAACTTCTTTTGAAAGCAGATGTTGACACAAAGCTGACAAAGAATATGTAGACGATGCAATAGCAAAAGAAGAAGAAAGAGCTAACAATGCTTATGCAACAAAAGAACTTACTCATCCTGAACTAGCAGACAAAACATATGTTGACAATAAAATGTCAAGTGAAGTGACAAGAGCTGAAAACGAATATTCTAAAAAGACTCATATACATTATATTAACCAAATACCAAGTCTTAAGGAAACATTAGAGACAAAAGCAAATAAGACTCATACACATTCTATATCTGATATTACAAACTTACAAGAAACCTTAAACAGGAAAAGTGACGTTGGACATACACATACCATTGCAAATATTACAAACTTACAAGAAACCTTAAACAGGAAAAGTGACGTTGGACATACACATACCATTGCAAATATTACAAACTTACAAGAAACCTTAAACAGGAAAAGTGACGTTGGACATACACATACCATTGCAAATATTACAAACTTACAAGAAACATTAGAGACAAAAGCAGATAAGACTCATACACATTCTATATCTGATATTACAAACTTACAAGAAACCTTAAACAGGAAAAGTGCCGTTGGACATACACATACATCTTCTGAAATAACAGACTTAAACGTTAGCCTTGAAAAGAAAGCAGATAAAACATATGTCAATGAAATATACCAAAGTTTGATAGGAACAAAAAATATTGAAACTATTGTTGGTGACTTTTCTGTCAATGAAGAATAAATATTTTAGATGGCAGTTGGTACAGTCCTTAGAAAATGGTACACGGTATAAACTCATTCCGAAAAATAACAATGAAATGTATGTAAGCTATAAAAAGAATGATGGTACACAAGTTAAAGTTCCATTAGACAACAACTGCTACTTAAACTTATATGGAGACGAACAAAAGAAATATTTAAGAGTTTATGAAATGGCAGATATGACATTGCCTGACCCAGCTCCAGCACCACATTATTATGACTATGGAGATGACGACAGAACACCACATGTAGATGAACAAAAGCTAACATTATATTCTAGATTATTATAGATATAAAAGATATAATGCAATAGAAAAAACGAGAATAGTATATATTATACAGATGACAGAAATAAATATTATAGTCAAGATTTTACCTACCCTGAAAACATAAGATTATATTATAAAAAATATTCTGACACAAACCAGAAGAAACCTGAAATAGTTGCACTATATTTTAAGTTCAAAAAAGAGACAATCCTATAATATCTCATATGTTTGATTTAATGAACCAGTAGGTTCTTTTATACATCTATGGAAGCAAGAGGTCCTCAAGTAATGTTTGGTGTTGGTGCATGGGAACAAATAGTCGACAGGTTTTTGTATTGTGCAAACTCTTCAAAGGAAACAGGTGGAAGTAAAACGATTTCAGGTGAAAATTTACCTGCACACAGTCACTACATAGATTTAAGTACATCTCAAGCAGGTTGGCATAAGCATAGATATTGGGATTGGTCAGGAATGACAAAAGGTAAAGGATATGATGTTAAAGACGAGTTAAGTTTGCTATAAATTGTTACTGGGATGACACGCAGGGAGAAGGAAACCATACACATTTCGTTTCAGGATATACGCAAACAACGGGACAAAGTAAAGAATACATGCACCTTACATGACAGTTTACGCATGGTATAGAAATTGCTTAGTCGTCATTTCAACTTCTTTAGCATATTCGTCAGGAGTTGTCTTATATTTGTTAGGAACTGTCTTTGAAAGTATACCACCTTGAACTTTGACAAGTTTGAAACGAGGTCTGGCAATAGTAGTTTTATCTTCTGCTTGCAGTGTGTACATTTTGCCATGTTTGCCTAAAACTTCATAATATTCTCTTGTATACTTTCTTCTATTTTTACGAACACGAATGTGAGTACCTGTCGGGTTCCCATTGTTGTCATAGTCAATAGTATTTTCATATGGGTCGCGTTTAGGTATTTCTATTTTTACTTTGTCACCTTTCTGAAGTTTGAAGCCCGGCATTCTTTCTTGTTTGTCTCTTTTGACTAAATTATTAAATATATAGTCTTTCTCTAAGTCAGGGTTGTTTTTCATTTCTTCGGGGAGTGGTTTCCCAAACCTTTTTGTTTACGGTTATTGTAAATATTTAAAACTTGTCTCATCTTTGCCATGGGAGAAGTGTCTATATTTGTCGTCATATGACATTTCATTTGCTTCACCACCTTGTGGTTGGTTTAAGTCTCTTAACATTTTTATACAACCGTCAATGACACCAAGAGCAGAATGGTTTTGGTCGACAATGAAATATTGGTTTACATTTTTTGAACGCAGATAGTTTTTTACATCATCTGATTTGAAAGAACTTTCACAGTCAGATGTCAGTTTTGTTGGATGGTATTTGTCAACGAATATTGTCAAAGCAGTTTTCACATCTAAAATATTTTTGGACCATAATGGTATGGCTTCACAGTATCTTGTGTTTTGACCAACAAATATTAACCAGTATGGAGGTCCATCTGTTCTAACTCTCGGAATGTTTTCCAAGATATCCATAAACCAAGCATTTGGTGTTGAACTAAAGATTTTTATCATGAGTGCTTTCTTTGTCGCTTTAGAAACATAGGGGTCCTTGTTTGGATTCGTCATTTTTTACCCTATAAGAAATGGGTTTATTTGGCGCATTAGCAGGAGTCGCATCCAGATTTTTACCCGCAGTGGGAACAATAGCCAGAGGTGCATTTGGAATTGGAAGGAAGATTTTGAGTACATTAGGTATACTTAAAGAGAAAGCACAACCTATTATACAAACTGTACAGAAAGGTTGGGATGTAGCACGAGATGCAACAAATCTTATTCCAAATCCTGAAACAAGAGGAAAAGTTCAAGGATGGATGGACAATGTAGGAAGACAAGCAGGAAACTATTATAACAAAGCAAATGACTACTATAACCAAGCAGGACACTATATGGACCAAGGTGAAAGATTCTTTAACAGAGGATATAACCATGCACAACAGTGGGTAAACAATAACCAACCGCAACCACCTCAAACTTGGGGAATGTAAATTTTTTACTGAGATGAAATGAACAATACAGCATTGAGACAAATGAGTTCAAGATGGATTTGTCGGCTTCCAGCAGTTACACCACGTGTTTGTAAAGTTCTTCCTATACCTCAGGAAGTTTTAGACCGACTTAAAAAACCTAAACAACCAGTTGAAAACAAACCAAACTAAAATTTTTTACTGAGATGAAATGACCGAAGAAGTTGAAACGGTAGATTTGACACCACAAACAAAAAGTTCAGAACCATTGTCAAAACCTGTCAAAGAACTTACAGATGAAGAGAAAAATTCAATAATAGAAAGTGCCAGGTCTGGAAATACAAACCCTAACTATAAAGTCACTTTTCATAGAAATGGAACGGCTAGTATCTCAAAAAAGAAACAGACTCTCACAAATAAAATATTGAAGTCTGAAGGAGCTTTCGAGACAACAGATGGAAAAGTTTACTTCACTGACCAACAGTTCATTATAGAACATCTCATTGACTTAGAGTCGAAATATTCTAAACTTTACAACAAACACAAAAAGTTGAAAGGAAAACAAAAACAAATGGCATATGATATTTATGAAGATGTTGACGACACAACTGTTCCTGCAAGTGAAGTAAAGTCAGAGGAACCGAAAAGTGACGAAAAACCGATAGAAGAAGAAAAACCAAAAACTGAAGATAAACCAAAACCAAAGTTTAGTTTCCAAACTAAACCAAGTCAACCTTCATTAGCTGGTATGGGTTGGCGTCAAAGACTTATGGCAGCAGGCGGTTATGTAAAGTAAAGAAAAAAAATTTTTTTATTTTTATAAAAATGCCCCCATATAGAATGGATAGAAAGTCTGCTAGAATAAAAGCAGAGTTACAAAGATATGGTTGGAGAGTTTCGAAGAATTTTAAATATAGGAAGGGAAGACCCATAAAAGTCTATGACAAATTGTCTGGTCTTCGCTACGAAATGGATTTGGAAACAGCACGTGCAAATTATCCAAACAGACTAGAGAGGTTAGAAGAAGAACGTCTTATGGACATGCCTTTCGATGTTAGTGAACCTCAAGTTGAAGGACACGACGGCTTTGCCAGATTCTACTGGAAACATGACGAACAATTGCATCCTTTGAGAAGGAAAAAAGGAAAAGGTGAAGACGCACATGCTCCCATGGAAAGAACAAGATATGCATATGAAAAGTATCGTGAAGTTAGAAGTCAAATTACATCTGGTCGAACCTTTACAGTAAACTTTGACGAAGGAAAGAACAAAGAAGGCTTCATGGGAGTACTTGCTGCAATTCAAGACGGAAATAAGAAAGGACACAATCTCAGATTGACCATAACAGATTTGGATGGTCACATTTACTATGCACATGGCAATGAACAAACAGCCGCAAAACTTCTTGACGCTTTCAAGACTACAAAGAGAGAACAAATGGTTGACTCCGACTCAGACATTTTGAATGCAATTGAAGGAATTGCAAGTGTCAAGTTCGAATGGTACCAACCTAACCCTCAAGCAGTCAGACAACATGCTGGATACTTCCCCTTCATAAATAAGTCTGACATTGACTTGACAAGGTATGGAATTTACAATTCAATTGAAACAATTGTCAATGAACCTTGCATTCTTACATGTCTCAGGAACTCTGGTCTTGTTACAGATCAGAAGATGAAGTATCTTGAGTCATGTGTGAAGACAAGGTACATTCTCAGAGGTCAATTGGCAAAAAATTGCACCGTTGGCAAATGTCAATATCCGAGTCAACATACCTACAGCTAAAGGTTCTTCACATGACGACTATGTTGTTGACAAAGACTTACCATGGTTGAAGATTGTAATTGTCCACAACCACTTCATGTTGAACGAAAGTCTTACAAACCCATTCTTTGGTAAAAGTAAGTGCAACATTGTCAGAGCTGTAAACATTCTTTTCGAGAAAGGTTTGTTGGAACCAATTCCAGATGACAAGCTGACAGAAACTTTTGTACCAAAAGACGAAACAAACTTTTCATTGTTAGCAAGACCAAAAGTTGTTCCAGACAAAGTTCTAGTACAAAAGAAGTACACAGTTCCACAAGGGGTTGGTATGTTCGGATACCAACCTGAACCAGAAGAACTTCCAATGAGGTTGCAAGAACTTCAAGATGCTATAAACAAACTTCCATTGAGACATCCAATTGACGTCAAATTGTATTGGAGAGCATCTGAGTTAGGTCAGAAGGTTTTATATGAAACAGGTTGCTTCGACGATGTTTATGAGATAACAGGAGAAGTTTCTCAGAAGATAAGAGACTCACTTGAATTTCCACAAACTGGACCAATTGGTTGCGATAAGTTCGACTCAGATGAAAAGATATACTATGTCGACCTTAACGCTGCATACATGAGGTTTGTCCAATATATTCCGACTGGAATTCCAAACGAAGATGGTGAGTTCCCGGGAAGGAACTATACAGTTGGAAAAGTCATACAACAACTGTATGATATTAGGAAAGCTTCAAACCCCAAACTTGCAATGACACTCAAATTGCTTATGAATTCGACATGGGGATATTCCATTAAGAAACCTCAAGAGATGAAGAGTAAACATTATGAGAAGGTCGACAACTTTGTTGAAAGGTTTTCTCCTTTTGTTTTGAAGTACGAATTCACTCAAGGTCAAAGTGGCTTAGTAACCACATTAAAACCTATTGTCGAACATTGGTCTTACCCTCAGTTCGCAAAGGCAGTCCTTGACAACTACAACAAATTCTTCTCCGAAGTCAAATCCAAAGTGAAGGTTTACTATGAGAACATTGACGCACTCATGACGAACGAAGAAGGATACAACAAACTTATTGAAATGGGAATGGTCAGTGAAAAGATGGGTCAATTCAAATTGGACAAAATTTTCACCGAAGTTCATGTCCTCTCCAAGCGTAAGTACTGGGGTGTTAAAGAAGATGGTGAAATAGTTAAACATTGCATGAAATAAAAAATTTTTATTCGAATTTGAATTAAAATGTGGGAATTCTTGGGAACGGGAAAGGCTTATTTACTTGAGGAACAGGTAAAGGTGGTGGAGGTGGAGGTGGTGGCAACCAGTCCATTTTATATTCCTTCCTAGCTAATTTCCGTTTAATTTCATGGTCGCCCTCGGAGTCTTTGAATCGGACAGGTCGAGTTACACCATTCTTGGTCTCAAACTCATATATAACCTGTTTGTCTGTATTTTCGTCGACTATGGCACGAGACACGAACATTGACCAAACGGACAAAAAGTGTCATTTCGGATGGTCAAGTAGCCAATCGCATTCGAGCACTTCGAAGAAGCCTTACGTTCCAAGGGAGAGGGTGTCTGGTGCAAGGCAGAGGTCATGAGACTCTACGAGCAGTACATCCTCAATGCCTGGGAGGACAAATCGTCCTTGAATTGGCAATTCTACCAACTCCTCTGGGACGACCTCCTACGCAACTGGGATAATGAAAGAGCCCAATTCAAAGGTCGGGAGCTAATTTTCCAAATTACCATTAATTGTGCCTACTTATCCAACTAAAAACTTAAATTTACTTGGGGTTTCCCCCTAAAATAATTTTTTTTACTCTTAGAACCACTCGAGGTTCTCCTTACGGTTGTTGAGCTTGTCACCGTCAATGTGTCTGACCTTCGTCTTCTTGCCTGGATTTGGAACCCATTGAATTGCGACAAGCTTGCCCATGGAGATTGAACCGCGATTCCGAAGGTTAAGGTTCAAGTGTCCCAAGTTGTTGAGGACTGGGGTAAGAACCTTGCCTGTCTCCTTGTTGCGGATTTGGTATGGGTAGGGTTGGGAAATTTCGTAACCGTCATCGGCAACAAGGGTTGCCCATGTAGCGGCTTCAGGAACTTCTTCTTCTTCCTCTTCTTCTTCGTGTTTCTTTTCTTCCTCTTCTTCCTCGACAATTCCTTCTTCAATTTGGTACTCACGAAGTACGGTGTTGCATGTTCTGTCCTTTCCGAGTACCTTCCAGATTGCGTCTATCTCTTCGAAGAAACGGTAGATGAGTCTGGCAAGGTCTCGGTTCTCTCTCTCGTAATTGCGCAAGGTTTCCGTGAAATCGTTCAGGCATTTCTCATTGGAAGCTTGGTTCATGAGGACATCGGCTTTGAGATTGGTCATCTCTGTCATAAGACTACTTTGGAGAGTCTTAATGGTGTTTGTCAGATGAGCTTTCAATTGGGCAATTTGAATTTGAACTGGGCGCTTGTCTGGCAACCTTGAAAGGACATCTGCTATTGTGTTCGGCTTCGGTGCTTGTTCGGACATCGAAAAAATGAAGTGGTTTGAGAATGGCGGTTTTACTTCAAAAAGCTTGTTATGACAGTTATGTCATACAACAAGTTTAAAATAATATCTTGTTCTTCTTCTGAACGTTTGTTGTCTCTTCCGATAAAAGTTTCGAACATGAGAACCAAAAAACGTTTTTTGAGATTGCGGAAGAGTTCAGGCAAACGTTCATATTCTGGATATGTTGGGAGCAGTTCAAAACATCTGAGCTGACTTTCGGACAAAATTGGGACAATGTCAGAAAATTCATCTTTGGTCGGACTGCTTGAAGGTAAGTCCCTTACATGTAAGTAGCTCTGGTAAAGTCTTCTCATCTCTGCTAACTTCTGGAGTATAGCTTCGTAATTTAAGAGTTTTAATTTTAATTGTCTTATTCCTCTCTTGACATCTAAACGGTAAGTATCCATGAGGTCAAGAGTAGCTTTGGTAGCTTTAAGTGGAGCTATCTGTTCCTTGACTTCTGCAATTTTGGTTGCAATTGTGGTTTGAGCTCCTTCAAGTTCGCCGTCTATGTTGTTCTCAACGCCTTCAACCATAGCTTGAAACTCTTCATCGGTCCATTGAGTTTGGTGTGGGACGAATTTAACTTGCTTCATTCAAAAAATGAAAAAAAATGTTTTTACTCTAAACATGCCATGTATATGGCTATAAGAAACTTACCAGAAGGCTTCTTCTTCACACGAGTCTCTGGTAACTTGAGAGTTCTTGTTGGAGTTGGGTCTGGAATTTCAATTCTTGCCACCATAAACTGTGTATTGACCGAACTTGCATTTGCAGGAAGACCGGTCACTACAAGGTTCACAGTTGAAATAGTTGTACTCATACCTGGTGAGTACGAGTGTGAGTAAAAACATAAAAAAAGTGAGTTAAAATGAGATGTTTACTGAACTGGCTGAATGTCGCCTTCACAGGTTATGTAGAACGGCTGACCCGAGAAGTGAAGGAGAGACTGAATTGCCAATTTCATATGGGGTAGGGGGTTCTCCTTGTTTGGTATTTTTATCCAAGGACGTTTGTTTAGGAACTTAACAAGAGCTTCTCTTTTGGCGTCCTTTATGCCATCGTAGGCTGTCCCGTCTGGTATTTGAATTGGAATTCCAGTCGAAGTCTCGAGCTGAAGTGTAGACCTTCCAGAAATAGTGGTGAACTTGACCTTGGGCTTCATTACCTTGCGCAAGTAGTCTTTTACGCAGTCGTTAATTTCAATTAGGTAAATTGCCTCGTCAAGTCTTTCTTGCATTCCAAGTTCTTCCATCCGACAGGAAAATATTTTCCCGACAAAGGGAAAAATTTTTCCTTCCGACAGGAAAATATTTTCCCGACAAAGGGAAAATTTTTTCCTTCCGACAGGAAGAACTCTTCCAGTTGTCCGTCCGTAAACCATTCAAATTTTCGAAAATTGAGAACTTTTTGGTCGAACTTCAGAAAAACTTTTCCTTCCGACAGAAAAAGTTTTTCCTTCCGATAGGAAAAGTTTTTCCTTCCGACAGGAAAAATTTTTCCTTCCGACAGGACACAAACGGATGACTGACGTTCCTCTTCCTGAATGCCTTCCAAAGCCAGAAGAACCGAAAGCTGCAGAACCACAACAGTCTCCTCGGCAACCTCAGTTCCAGCAAGTACCTCCACCAAATTACTACCAATTTCCACCTCAAGGTTACTACCCACCACAAGGCTTCCCGAACTACCCTCCTCAGCCTATGCCTTACTTCCCCAACCCTTGGTTGTTCCAGCAAGCTCCACCCCAGCAATTCCAATCTCAATCCAATCGAAGAGAGACCAAGAGTTCGAAGAAGGTCTGAACCGTTTACGCAAAGATTATGCACAGCCCTATGGAAGATGACAGGCTTTCAGTCTCTTCCCTCAAATCGACCAATTCGACTCGTACCACAGATTCGGTTCGTGACCGTGACGACTACCTCAAGCAGTCTGAGAGACTCTTCATCTTACAGCCATTTACAGCTGGAGCTCTCAAGAACATGCGCAATTACGAAGGTCAAACACCAGCTGGAGACCGCAAAACAGACGTGCTTACAAGAGCAGTCCAACTGGTCAAGACAAAGACTGAGATAGTCGACTTCATTCTTGCAGCTTGCCCATACAAGTAAAAAAAATAAACAATTACGAGTTAAACTTTTTATTCTTTCTTTTCTGAGTTGTTTAGAGCTGGTTTCTCTTGTAGGAACCTTTCGTACTCTTCCATGGTCATGTAATTGCGAATTTGGTACGCAATTCCAGGTTCGTTGTTTTTGAACCTTATGTATGTAACGCTTCCATCCTCCTCAGGGAAGTAAGCTGCTAACATCTGACCAAGTTTTCTCGGTGACTCGGAGCTCATTAAAAATGTCACTTTTTAAACGTTAAGTTTTTAGTCTTATTTTACCCTTTGTTTGTCAAGGTAGTATTGGAGCGCAATTTCTCCAAATTCTCTGTGTCGGAGTTCTTCAGCATTTTCCAAGGTGTACCTGGAGAACTCAAAGAAGTTGTCAAGAACATACTGCCATGCTGCTCTTCTGAGTTCGTCGGTATTTTGGAAGTGTTGCACCTTCGAGTCTTCGGACATGAAAAAATGACACTTTTTCTATTAAACCGTTTTGGCATTTCTCATGAGTGAGTATAGTTCTGCCGAACCATTGGAAGAGAAGAAGTACCCTTGCTGGCAAAAGACAAAAATAGTTGCCTTAGTTGTCATTGCAATTGTACTCGTAATTGAATTCATTGTACTTCTCTTCACGTACATAAAACTCAGCAATGGTATTTGCTTTAAGAAGCTACCATCTTACTAAGACTAAACACTTAGATTTTTCAAGCTTGACTTTTTACAATTTGAACTTTGTTTGCGTAGATATGAATTCTGAAAGAAGTATGAGGGTCTTGTATGACTTTGTACTTCTCCCATAGTTCATGTCTGTCAAACTTACCTGCCATGGACTCTTTCATAAGTTCCATGAAATCGTCTTCGGACAATCCGGGGAAAAGTATTATGTCAGTAAGTATTCTTTTAACATCCTTACTTAAACTCTTTGCTGTCTGTACACAAATGACAACTGAGATGTTAAAGTGTCTGAGCTTCTTAAGAATTCGACACATGTCTTGTTCTCTGTTCTTTAACAAAGGATGAGAAGCAAAGTCATCTAAGATAAGAAGACATCTATGAGGGTAAGTCTTCCAATCGTAAGATTGCAATTTCTTCGAAATGTATTCTATCTCTTTCTGTTTGTTTCTGAAGTGTTTCTTCTCTAATATTCTCTGCATTTCCTCATTTGGGTCTTTAAACTTCGAATTTATATACTCATTTATAGCATTATACTTCAAAACTCTTCTTTGGTACTTCTTTATCCAATCTAACAACTCAGTATCCTTTATACATACTAACTTAGACTTCTTTATAATATCTTTGAACGAATTGACGGTTTGGTCAAATTGACCAGAAGTACTACAAATAACAACTAACTCATAGAATGGGTTCTTCTCATCTAGTTCTTGTTGTTGTGCAGCCATTTTAAGATAAGTGAAAGTCTTACCCGACCCAGGTGGTGCAATTAGACCTGTTATACCATTCTGAGCAAATAAGAACTTGTCATGTATAGGTTTTATCTGAGCATTTTCTAACTTCACCTTGTTCTTCTTCAAAACATTCTCAAATTTTTTGTCAATGTCGGCAAACTTTTTTTCTAACATATTTTTAGAAAAATTAAAATTTTTATCTTTTAGAAAATGTCTAGCGATTTCGCTATCTATATTCGAGACAAACTTTTTGACAGCAAAACATCTGTCGACCATAAAATCTTACATAGTGTAAACAAGAAAGGTGAATTTGTTCTAAAGTTCTGTTTCTGGGAATATGACAAGAACCATAAAACATTACAAAGAGCAGTCTTAAAATTTGTCAATGACAGACTTGTTGACAGAGATGACGCTGATTGGAAAGATGAAGTCCAACAAAAGTTCTTAGAATGCAAAGAAGACACATGCGCTGTTCTTGAAGATGAAATAGAAAACAGAATAGATGAGCTATTAAAGGACAAAGAACTTTTACATAAATATAGTTGCGCCAAATTTGACATAACTCCACCAGAAAAGAAGAAGAGAGAAAAGAAAGAGAGAAAAGAAAGAGAAAAAAGTAGAAGAAGAGAAGAAAGAACCTGAACCAGTTCCAGAGAAAAAGAAATTTGACATGTAAAAATAAAATTTTATTTTTAGAACATTTCTGGGTCAATGTCAATGTTCTCTTCCTCTTTAGGAGTAAACACTGGCTTAGACTCTAAAATCTTTTTACCCAATTTACCTTGAACTTCTACAACTTTAGACTCATAATATTCATAGTCGTCTGTCTTCTTTGGTTCATAAGGTATAACAAGTTTGTATGCTTTGCCTTCTTTAAGGTTTGAGAACCTTCTGTCAAAACTTTCTTTGACTGTTAACAAACCTTCTATGTCTAAGTCTTCAAATTTCGCACCATTTTTAGTCACAATAGCAAACTTAACTGGTTCGATGTTCCAAACTTTGCTGAATGAAGACTTTTCAAAATGGTAGAAGTAAACATTCAAATATGTGAATGGGTCTAGTTCTTCTTTAAGTCCTGACATGTACTTGTTTACTGAAATATATTTCGTCATCTTTTCTATCGGATAAAAAATATTTTTTTTAAAATTTACTCAGAAAAATTTTTCTTTGTATATACACCATTCTGAACATCTAAAAGACTTTTGACATTTGCCAAGAATGTTCGTTTAGAAGCTGCCATATAACCACATTCTTGACAATATTGTTTATACAAATCATATAAAGACTTTTCATCTAATGACACAAAGTCAGTTTCATCTATGAACAGTTCATATACACTCTTGTTTGCTTCTAACAATGTTTGTCTCTCTTCGGTATGTGGAATTTGTCTTGGATTGAACTTAGAAATATCTAATGTCATGAAATATGAGAACAAGTGGTTGTAAAAGTCAGATGTCAAAGTTTCTGCTAAGTCGTCAAAATATTCTGTATCTTGCATATGAGAATCTGACGTTCTGACAACTACATATCTTCTGTCAGAACTTTCTAACTTCATCGGAACAGCATTGTTTGAAACCATAATGAAGTTTGCAACATTTTCACAAACTCTTTGGTCTTTATACTTTCTTTCAACAACTCCAACTTTATCTGTTATAAGACTCTTCAAAGCATCTGAGTTCAAAACTTTTGTTGTATCTATACTTTGAAGTTCATTGCAAACTATAAGTTTCATATTCTCTATTGAGGAGTTAAACTTGCCACAGATGTTTTCTAAGTTTGTCATATTCGGATTCGAATAGCCCTCTAACAGTTTGCATAAGATATCTGTAAAGAATGTGTTCTTACCTGTTCCTTGTTTTCCAATTATAATGAGAGCAGTTTCATTTTTAGCACTTGGATGTTGTAAGATGTTTGCAAACCAACATAAGATATACTCATAAACCTTTTCGTTTCCATTGCATATAATTTCTTTGACATGGTCTAACCAAGCTTCTATAATATTTTCTTTCCATTCTACTTGTTCATATTTATATCCAGTGAAGATAGAATAGAAGTTTGGAGAAGGTGTATAAAACTTTATACCTCGAACTGAAAAATCTTCTAACTTTGACAATAAGATATCCCAAGCATCTAACATCTTCATTCCAACTTGTACAACTTTTATTTTCTTAAGTTTCTGTCTACATTCTTGTTCAGACACTATTGTTGCTCTTGGTTTGTTAAAGACAACATCCCATTCTTTCATGACATAACATTCTGGGGCAGAGTCAACATAAATGACTAAACGTTTCAAATTCTCGACTGCTTTGTTATAGTCTCTAAATGGACACATATTTCTGAATGCTTGGAAGTCATAAAAATCTGAAACATCTATTCTGTACATTTTTATAAAAATAAAAAAATAATAATTTTTTATTCTTGACTTTGTTGTTCCATTTGTTGCATTTGTTGTTCTTGAGCTATTTGTTGTTGAAGTTGTTCTTGTAATACAATACTTTCACCAGTTGCATCTTCCAATTCGAAACTTTCTGCCGTCATTGACAAATACATAGGACATAAAAGTTTTACAGGAACAAAGTTTGCGTCAACTAATGTCAACGTTATACTTGCCAAAGTGTTTGAGTTCACTAAGGTTGAAAATTCTGCATTCGAATGAACAATAGGCAAACCAGCAGAGAAAGTATTGTTTATACGCATAAGTATCTTTTGGTCATAATAGTTTCTGTCGACATTCGAATAACACTTTTGAACCTAAGTTTGAAACAATATATAAGATTGGTGTGCTTAATGTCAATGGAATAGACATTCCTTGTATGACACCCTTTCCTGTTATAGGAAACTGTTGGTAGTAAAAACCAGAAATAAGTTTGTATTATAGCTCATATCGTTTATAGTAAACTCAGTCGGACATCCAAACATAATGAAACCTGCTCTAGTTGCAGCACATGTTACACCCGTACTTAAAGTATTAAATAAGTCAACAAAACCTGTTGGTGGTATATCTGAGTAAGTATCTTCAAAGGAGTATTTTTTACCATTCACAACAATAAAGTCTTCTGGTGTCAAAAGAGCAAAACAGGCTTTAGTCGTCATTGTGTTTAAGGTTAGTTTACAATATCGTCCTTGAGGACTTTGTAAGTTTGTTGTTATAGAATTATATGACTCGGGTTTTTAGTCGTAATAGTATAAACCATTATGTCTTCTGCCATTTACTTAGCAAATAAATTTTAATGAAATGTTGTGGTCGTCAAATATTTTTATAACGTCTGGGAAACTATATTTTAAGTTCAACATTTCACCTCCTTTCATAACGTATATCTTGTCAATGACATTATATGAAACACCACAGCAACTAATGTCGGGTTCTATTTCTTGATGTTTATATCGTCTGCCTTTGTCAAAAGTTTCAATAGTTCTTTCAAAACTTCATGAGGTGCAATGACATATGAGTTCACTTTTACAGGGTTGTGTTCGACCAAGTTTAACATTATACTTAAAGCTTGACAAATCTTCTCCTGAGTTTGAAGTTTGTCTTTCAGTTGTTGGTAGTCGTTTCGAATATCTGCAACAGAACTTAAGTCTCTGTTAACTTCAGGATATGTTGGTTCTTTTACAGGAACAATTGTTATACCATCTTCGTCTTTGTATGGTTTCCCCACTTCAACATCTCTGTCTTTGACATTGACAATAACACTTTGACTGTTTGTTTGAGTTGGTGAATTTAACTTCACATCTGCCACCGCCATTAAACCTTTTGAAACACTTACGCTTCTATTTTTCGGAAATGACATTTTACTTAGAATAAAAAGATGGACGTATTCGGATATCTTATTGAATTGAAGCAGAACAAAGTTTATACTCACAAACAATACAAATACATTGACAGAATAGTTCTTTACACAAACAATGGAAAATGTTATAGAATAGCAGTCTTTGCTGAACCTAAATATTTTCATAAAGCAAAGAAAGTTGGTATAACTGAAATGGTGAAAGTTCTTGAAGCAGACAAAAATATAACTTCAAACTTACAGATATTACTAAAGGAAAGTTTATAATACAATATTATGTCAAAACTGGCGTACTGTCAATATTTGACGGAGAGAAGTCAGTTCAAGAACAACTTACTGACCTGCTGCCAAAATCTGCTCGATGGAAGCTGTCGTTATGCCAATCTGAGGAGCCCCAGCAGGTTTCATCGAACGAATCTTCAAAAGAGCATCTTCCGTGAAAGTGCTATTGGTTTTGTAAACTTCTTTGCTTTCAATTCATCTGGACCGTCTCTGTCACCAGTATATTGTATTTGAACTGTACCAACAGTTGAAATACCACCCATAAAGTCTTCTGAGTCAGCAAATGGAATGCCAAGCCAAAAGTTTGAACGGTCTCCATTTGTATATTGAGTTTTTGACCTCCTGTATGAGTCCATACTTTCACATATGGCATAATAGAACTTTGCATTTCAGGGTTAATGGTTGTTGTGAAGTTGTTGTTAAAGTTCATAGCATCTAATGTCAAGTTGTATGACCTCATATCCTCAACTGTAGAATATTCTTCTCTTGGATAATATTTGCCATCTATGTTTATATGATATTTAATACCAGGGTTGTAGAAACAAGAATAGTCATTTATAGTTCGTCTGAACAGTACAAACATAGTATCTGCATGTTTCATTGCAGTTGTTAAAGCAATATCTGTTCTTGCACCTGCGGCTCCTGGATTTTGGTTTCCAACTTCACCTGCAAAGTCTTTGACATATATTTGGTGTATAGGGAACATAAGTGGAACTGCAATATATTTGGCAGCTAAAGCATTTGAAATATCTGGGTCCAACATATAGACTGCAAGTCTGCTTTCTATTCTCTTGCATTCAAACTGTTCGCATGTGAACTTAACTGGGTCCCAAGCATCTCCAGCAGCATTGAAATAATAGTTTACTTCAGTGTTGAGGTTTGAGAAACCAAAGTCTAAGTCAACTTTGTCTTTGCAAAAGTCACAGAACTTGGCTCCACCAGTTCCAGCTACAGTAATGCTGAATGGGTCTTGTGTTGGTGCAATGACTAAGTTATTTTTGCTTGGAGTAAGTTCGATAGAAATTTTTCCTGCCCAGTTTGGCAAGTATCTTAAAAACCTGAAGATGAGGAAAGATGACAAAGGAACTCTAAGTTTCAGTTTTACTTTGGTTACTGCTGCTGCAGTTTGTCCAGAAAGGTTAACATAAACTCCTGGAACGTTAGGGTCAAGTCTTCTTATTTTCTCAATATTTGCATACTGGTCTGTTTGTTTCTCTAGCTTGTGGTTGTACTGAGTTTCTCAAAGCGAACCATTCATAGTTTGCCCATGTTACTGTTTGAACTAAGTCAGAGTTAGAATATATCTTATATCCCATGAAAACTTCTGGAGCATTTGGTATCCGACATAGAAAATTCCATTGCAACCTTTCTTGTCAGACAACTTGGCAGAAGGTTTTATTTCAATGTCTTGTTCCACGTATAAGAATGAGTTGTCAATAGAAATAATATGAAACCTGTCGCAAGCAATATCTACTGTTGTTGAAGAACCTTCTCCAAACTCACCTACGTTTCCATAAGAAACAGCAGTTGTATATTCGTAAGTTCCAGGAACTATTTCTGACCTTCTAATGGCATTGTCGCATTCGTTATACCATTCGGAAACATTTCCGTTCATGGCATCCAAAACTGTTGGTGTTATATTCTGAGCGGCGTACATTTCATATGGGTAAAAATATAGAATAGTTGAATTTATGTGTCATAATAGAACCCACTCGTACCAAGCTTTACTTTCTTCCTGACTGAGTTTTTAACTCTTCTTTTTCCTTCATTGCCACTACTTTCACTAGATGAAGTTACTTCTTCACTACTTTCACTTTGTTCTACTCTTCTTCTTTGGTGTCGCTTTTGGTAACTTGCCCTCTGCTTCAAGTTGTTGCATCTTTGCCTCATGTTCACCTAGTATGTTGTAAATTTCCCATGTCCTTTTTGCCTTTGGGCTCTGGTCGCCCATCTCAGGTAACCTATATCCTAGAAAGATTTTGTCATAGTTTGTATTTGAGTCTTCGCTTATTGTTTGCTTGACTCTTTCCTGAGTTTCCGGTTTCAAGCTCTTCAAACAGAGCTTGTCCATATGGAATAAGCTCGTTTCCAAATATATGTTTTTGTAGCCATTCTGGTTTTCTTTCCATGTTACCAATAATATCTTTTGTGAATGGGAAAGCTTTTACCCAACGTTTCAGTCTTGCGTCATTTATTTCTGTAGTTGGTTTTATTTTGTCAAGGAACATGTTTTTCATACTAACATTTCATTTGGTACTGTCCATTTGAGTTTTCTTAAATATTCATCCATTCTCGGTTCATTGTCTGCAAAGTAAGTTTTTATGACATTTGCAAACTTTCGTTTGCAAGGTCATGTACAATAGGTTCTCTTCCTTCGCTCTCCCTAACTTTCTTTCTAAACTCTTCACCAAATATACCATCTCTATGGTTTCTGTGTAGTTCTTTGAGATAAATGTTCTAGAACGTCAGGTGTTATATTTCCATCAGCCATGTTCATTTCATACTGGTCCAAAATATCTGCATCTTTCATATCTTTCAATGGCATTAAAGCCGCGCTGAAAATACCAGCTATATCTGGTTCATCATTCACTTCCATTGCGTCTACAACTTCTTGGAATTGGGGTTGTAAGTTTATGAACCACCTATCCGGATTAGCTTTATGACCCCATCTCATTGTAGTTCCATAGTCTGCAGAAACAAAAGTAGGTTTGTTTCCATATTGGTTAGGTTCTGAATGAACTTTAAACAATGTTTCATTTCTATATGTTTTGTTGAAATTTAACCTTTTATTTTCACCGAGTTCAGCCAAAGATTGAACGTTATATGGTCGTAAGTAAAAAGGATTATTGTATTTGCGTACATTTTCTTTCAGTACTTCCATTCTATGCTGAATATTTTCATCTGATGTTGGAGTCTTTTGTATGTCGGCGAACATTTTTCGATATTCTTCTACTATGTCAGCCGAATTTTTCTTAGACTCTTGGAAAGATTCCATATTCTCCGCATACACTTGTTGAGGGTCAAGATTTTTCGGCTGTTCCAAATCTTCATCTAGTTCTGTGAAGTTAGTTTCCAAAGGAGGGACTTGTTCGTTTCCTTCAGGCTCTTCTAGTTGTTGTTGCTGAACTATTTCTTCCATGTCTGGTTGTATCTGAACTTCTTCCTGTGGAGTTTCTTGTACCTCATCTGCTGGCATTTCATATATTCCGAGACCGTTTTTAACAAGTTCCCTATCTAAGTCATCCGGACTCATAAACCTTTCTTCTTTCGTTCCGTCTCTATTTTTTACGCGTTTCATGAAGAGAGTTGAATTATCATTTAGCTCTGACACCAAATATCTCGGAGTAAATTCATTCATGTCATTTGGATGATATGCTATTAAATCATATCCCATAGCGAGCTTGTATTTTCCAGGTTTGAGATTATATCCGATTTGATGCTCAACCATAAAGCTAAATAGGTTCGGGTCAGTATTTCCTTCCTTGAACTTTCTAATAGCTTCTTTATATCTGTCACTAAAGTCAAGAGTATCTGGGTAACCATAATCTTCCTTAAGCATTTTTAAGAATTCTTGGTTTCCTTTTTCTCTACTTCTTTTATGTCCTTGCTCTGTTTGTGGTTGTTGTTGTGCAGGGTTTTGAACTGTTGGTTGTTGTGCAGGGTTTTGAACTGTTGGTTGCTGTGCTGGTTGTGGAGGTGGTTGTTGTGCTGGTTTTGGTTGTGGTGCAGGGTTTTGAACTGTTGGTTTTGGTTGTTGTTGTTGTGCTGGATTTTGAACTGTTGGTTTTGGTTGTTGTTGTGGTGCTGGATTTTGAATTGTTGGTTGTTGTGTTGGTTTTGGTGCATGCCTGTGTCTGTGTCCATGTGACGATGTAAATGTTTTAGGTAGTCCTGGTGCAGGTGCTTCTCTTGGAGGGTTTGGTGGTATATAAGTTCCACCAGCTGGCACATATGTTCCATCTGCAGCATAATGTCCTACCTGACTTTTCGTTCTTAAGAAAGCATTTACTAGGTCTGTTTTGGTCTGTTGTAACTCTTTTTCTTGACTTTCCACAACAGTTGCTCTAACGGCGTCATAGGCACTTTGAACTGCCTGTCTCGTTGCTGCATCTGTTATTTTCGTCATATTTTGTGCTACTTCTCTTAACTCTTTGTCGAAACCTTCAGACTTCAGTTTCTTTCCAGATGAGAAGTCGTTCACTAGTTTCACCTTACTATGAAGAGCTTCGAAGGCATTCTTAAAGTCAGCATTCATTAAAGCTTCATTTGAACTGTCTTCATCCGCTTGTATTTTTGTCCTTATTGACCCTATAAGTTGGGCTGCTTTAGCGTTGGCTTGGGCATCTAACCAGTCATTATTAGCTTTTATAATATCTGCGCTTTTCATTGCCTTTTGCATGGCTGCGTCGTTATTTTTACTTTCTTGTGCTAAGTTTTCATACTGTACGGTTTGGTTTTGCAACTGTAAAAGTTTTTCTGCCTTTACATTTGCTTCAACTTCTTTTTTTATATTCATCGCTATCCATATATGTCTTCATGGCTTTTTGTTTTATCTCTTCATCTTTCAGTACTTTATATTGAGTAGTATGGTTTTTCAAATTTATAACATCTTGTTCCATTTTTGCTACTTCTGCTGCTTTTTCTGACACTTTTTTCGCATATTCCTCTGTACTTAGTTCTTTCAGTTGTTCTTCTTTCTTCTTTTTCTCTACGTTTAACTCATTGAGTTTCTTTGTGTGTCTGTCATATTCTAGTTTCTTTTCGTTTTCACTTATTTTTTCTGTATGTCTATGTTTGACTTTTTGACATCTGTTATTTGATTTTTGAGTGAACTCAAATTCATTTGACTTTGAGGGTTATAAGCTGTTCCGTCTGCAGCTCCACCATAGCCTGCCATTTTCGCTAAAAGTGCCGCTCTTAAACCTCCACTCTGTGCACCAATAACTCGGTTTAAAAGCATAGGGTTGCTTGACATTTGTTGCAACATAGTGGGGTCATTCATCATTTGTTGTTGCAACTGTTGTTGTGGTGTCAGTTTTACTATTGGATGTTTCAATGCTCCCTTCCTCTTACGTATATTCTTACGTAGCTTACGTGGCATTTTAAGTGAAGTTAAAAACGGTTTTTGACAGATGTTTATATGACACTTTTTGTTCAGCACAAAAAACTACTCGGTCAAAGTGTTGTCAGTTTTGTAAAATAACCGTCCTATCTCATTCTATAAGGGGAAAAGGCTTCTCAAAGTATACTTCCTTGGAACGCCTGTAACTTTTCCTGTAGCGACGATAGACCCTTACTTGTCCGGACAAAGTTATACTATTTTGAGTGCTCTACAAAAAAGTCAACGGCGACGACTCTCAAAAACCGTTGTGTAAAAAGTTTTACCGTTGGACAAAAAAGTATATATAGAAAACAAAAAACGTTTATAGTTCATTCAATATTTGAGATGGAACGGTTTGCCAACGGTAACTATTAAATAAAATAAAAAAATAGAGGGGGTTACCGTTGACAAAAACCGTTTATTTCAAATATTTAAATATCTGTCTTTTTTTGGTCAGTTCATTTTTATCTAATGGAAGCCAACGCTGTTAACCACAATTCAAACATTAACAATTCTCAACCGCTAACCAAAGCCAAAGCCCCACAACCTCCAAGAACCGGCACAGCGGTTAGAATAACCACCAAAAAGTCTAACAGCGAATTAAGAGAAATTCTTCAACAAATTTGCTCTAAATATCTCAAAGACGCCGAAGAAAACACACAACCAGACGCTACATACAATACTCAGTTCTGTGAAGTTCTGAACAAAGCAATTACTAGTTCAATTGAACTTACTAAGACAATTCCAAGTCCAATTGAGCTTAGCGATGTCTTAGTTCAGTATTTTCCAACATTTACTAAGCTTATAATGTTGAGAACTTTATACCAAGTTCGTCAAAATCTTCCTCGTTACATCCAACGGTCATTCGACAAGAGAATTGCCGAATTTCAAGTCTTTAGTTACGGATATGACGAAGATGAATACGTTGACGAGTTCGGAGACAACTGTACAAAAGTTAGCTACATCTTTTGATTAATTCTGATCTCGAATTTTATCAAAGAATCATATGAAATGCTTGCATTATTGCAAGTCAAACGCATAAGATCAACGTTCCAAGTTTATTTACCTCAAAAAATGACAAAACAGAGAAAATCACAGCACATTTCATTTTCAAAAGAAAATAATGTAACATAAGGCTTAACAGATCAAAAAATCAATGAGAAAGATGAGTTTAAATGATCAAAATCGTAAACATTCCTTTTGAGCTTATACGAAAATGAAACTGAAAGAATAATTTAGATATGCCATCATAATGAAGGCATACCATTGCTATTTTGTGATCTTATCCTACATAAAATCCGAATGGATCGTCTGAAAGAGATATCAATTTCGGATCATTATGACATCAATTTTCATTCAATTTTCAATTTGCAATCCGAAATTTTACATTTTTTATCAGTCAAATACATGCAACCAATTATTATTAAAACCGAAAATATTTTGAATAAATGATATCACTTCTCTCCAAATATGGACTCCATACTGTTTGTTGGGCATTGCGTATTGTTTTATCATTTATTAATCTGAATTGAACCATGTAAATGGTGTATTATCTACGTTGATGGTTGATGCATTCGTTGCAGAGAAATAATTATATAGTTATGCAAATTTTGAATTTCTGAGGTTAATTTGCATAACTTTAGGATGAGGATCAAGTCTTTCAAAAGGCGGACATTTTTGAGAGGACTCGTTTTATTCTTATATACGAAAAAAGGAGATTTGACAGAACGTCAAATCTCCTCAAAAAGTGACAGTTTACATGGCAAACAATACGAGCAATTTTTAGCCATTTTGGCTGAGAACTAGGGTCTGCGAGGTACATAGATAGAATCAGTACCTCGCAGACTCTAGTTCTCTATATGGCGCCGAGAAATTTTGGTGAAATGTCGTCGCATTTCACCAAATTTTCTCGACGCCATAGGATGAATTGGAGGGTGTGAGATACTATTACATATAATAGTACTCACACCCTCCAAAACCTCGAAAATCTCAAAATTTCCTGCAATTATCATCAACTTTGCATAGCACAATCGGCCAAAAAATCATTCAATTGTCCTTCTTCTCAATATTTCTTAACTCTTTCGATTTCTTTCAAAATATCTTTCAATAATCTTTCAATGATAAATATTATACAAAAACGATTAGTATGAAACTTTTTTGCATTTTAAAAATATTTTATATTTCTGTTTTTATTTCAATTTTTATATTTTTATTTTCCTTTTTTTAGATGAAACTTATTTGTTTACCAATATTCCTTATTTTATAAAATTTTTCAATTGAATACTACAATAATTTTATCTCTCCTTTATTAAATTTTCGATTTTAGGTCAGTAAGTGGGGCTTCCAGGCGCGTTGCGCCCTCTAGCCCGAAGATGTTTAGTATAAATGAAGTTTTTATTCGGAAAATTGTTAGTCTTCTGGTGTGAATTCGGAGGACTCTTCTTGGATAGAGTCTTGTATTTCCTCCTCCTCTTCTTCCTCCTCCATTGCTTCTGGGAAGAAGCCTTCTTCTGGGTCGAAAACATTATATAATGTGTAATTGAATGACACATTATATCTTTCTTTGAGTTCGCTCCTGACAAAGAACTTAGTTCCAGGAATACAGAAGACTTCTGTGCGTTGGAAAAGCTGATGTCCTGGAACGAATTTGGCAATTAGAGACTTCTTTTTTCCGAATTGTTCAGGAGTTTTCATGACGACAGTAACAACATCTCCATCTGCGAGGTCTTGTTGTTGTTCGGAAAGGTAAAGAGCAATGATATGAATGGTTGCTGCGTTGAATTCGAGAAAGTCGAATTCAAATTGTGTTGTCGTATAACATTCAAACCATTTTGTAGTTAGTATACAAGTCTTGGGTATGGTGGCACTGCGTTCCACCTTACCCAGTACTTGTGAATTTGACACTTTACAAAACCGTTAACATATATTTTACAACATGAACGCAAAAACTAACTTAACCTTAAATATTTACAAAGCCGCCAACAATTTCACCTCACTATCGTTCTCACTAACAACTTCACTAATGTTCTCATAAATTTTCCTCAATATCTTCATCATCAGTGTTAACCCTATTGTAGTCATACTTGAAGCCATAAACTTTCTCTAACTTCTTAACGTACAATTTACATAACTTACCTTCGTCATCGTATGGTTTAATGATATAACTATTTCTATCTTTATACACAGTCAATGAAAAGTCAACTGGTCTCGGATGTATTTGAAAGAACATGTTATGCTCAGGAAGGAAGAATAAATGTTTAAATGTATGTTTGTTATATGTTTTGATTTGTATGAGTTGCTTTTGTTCTGTCATTACATCCAAATAAAAATTTTTAGTAAAATAAAAAATAAACTTAAAATAAATGATATCACCACCCTCACACGTATGAAAACATAGCACAAAAATAAATTTAGGTGAAGTGGTGAGATCTCACCTCTTTTTTCACCCTGTTGAATTCATTGCTTTATAACTCTCTTCCTTTCTCCAACTCTTCTAACTTCTTCTTAAGTTCAGCAATGTTGTCCTCATGAAGTTTAATTTCCTTAATATACCTTCTCTATCTAATGGTTGCTTTATCTTTCTAAACTGAACTCTACCATCCTTCATAGTATGAATGTAAAAACCTTCTGGAATAGTTCCTGATTTAATGTATTCTACCAAAAACTTTTGTTTCATTGCTTCAGTGACTTTATTTGTCATTTCAATCAAATAAAAATTTTAATATTAAATAAAAATAACGTTATTTTTTCAGTAAGGAAACGCAGGAGTTTTACGATTTATTTGAGGAGTAGGTTCTGGTTTAAATGTTGGAGTCGGTTTAGGAGTTGACTTTTGAACAGGAGTTTGTACTTCCATAGGTTCAGGAGTCATTGAAGGTTTTGCTTGTGAAGGTGTTGGAGTTTGTTTAACTTCAGCTACTTCAGTATTATTTACAACATTTGCTTTATTTCTTTTCAACATCATAACTGCTCCTGCTGTAGCTAGCAAACCTAGTGGGAGACCATATCTTATATAAGGACTTGACCAAATGCTATTTTTGACAGGAGCTGGTGGAACACCTAACCTTGGTGAGACTGCTCTTTGCCATTGTGCAGCTCGTAAGAAATATTCAATAGGTGCTCCATAATCGTTTGGTAAAGTTTGTTTCATAGATGGTGAAGGTTCACGAGAGCTTGATGAAGAACTCATTTATAAGCTTTAAAAATAAACGTTCATCCTTTATTCCTCACTGTCGTCCGTGCTAAGTTATAGTCGTCAATCTTATTATTGGATGCCATTAGCACGCACCTGAATGGCAAAGCAACAATCCCTCATAAATCCAATAAGTGGCTTTGGTACATTTTCAGTTGCTAGTTCAATAGGTCCTTTAACAGACAATTTGTATGTTATTGGAGCAGTAGATGTTTGACCTTGCTGGAAGCAAAAGTCCACTTCTGTTGGAAAACCACATAAGAAATGTGTGTTGTCATAGCTATCCCATTTATGTTCCACACTACCATCATCCACCAATGACCTCATAACATCTTCATTAAATCCTATCATATCATTGTTTGTATTGCAAGCGTTCGCAACCATTTCATAAAATACAGGTCCATATGATTTTTCAGGTTCTGCAGGCATATTTCCATAAGCTCCCATGGAAAGCTGAAGATATTTAAACTTAGGGTTCTCAAAATTAACATAATAGTTGTCTTTCTTTCTAAATAGTGCCCAAATACTTTTAACATTAATAGGCGTATAAGCTGCTGTAAATGTTGCACTTGAACTATCTGTATTCTTTGAGAATGAACCGTCCATAGGAATCCAATCCATAACTTTAACAGGAAAACATAAAGCCTCGTTTGTATAATGTTCTACAAGTTCTGTATAAATGTTAGGGTCTAAAGAGAATGACTTTGGATGAATGAAACATTCATTAAAATCCATCTTTGTTCGAAATAGTTGCTGGGTTACAGTTGTAATAGTAACTGTTCCACTAGCTTCTACTGCCTTCGTTATCATAGTGAATGGTTCATTCCATGGAACAAATTTATTTGTCGGTGGATTTGAATCTGAAGCAAATGCAACTTTAAGAGTTGGATTGAAAGCAATGATATCATTTACAGATATAGATGTGCATTGTAATGCGTCGCTACTGAACTTTACTTTAAGCTGAATGTTACCAGCAAATGCAGGAATAAATCTTATAGCTTCTAATGGTAAAAACTTTCTAACAGGAATTCTTAAACGAAGCTTAAAATCAAATGATTTTCCTGCTGTAATTGGACCACTAACAATTTGTCCTGTTCTGCATGTTCCCGAATGACTCCATACATCTTCATGTCGAGTCTTTGAGAAAACATCTACTTTCTTTATTTGTTCGGTAGTTTGTGAGTTTGAAGTTATATATGCTTCTTCTCTTGCGTTGTCTTGAGAATATACGATACGACCATTTGCAAGGATTTGATATCCAGCAACTGCATAGAAAGCGTCATCGAAACCAATCCAAAATCCTGGTGGGTTTGTTTTATTGGAACCTGAACCAATTTCTTTATCTACAATAAATTGACCTTCCATTTTATACGTAATGAATGTATTGTAAAGGTCCAACATATTTTCACCAGGAGGTGAGAGATTGAATGTTACCCATGTGTTATCTTTAGCAGTTCCAGGTTGTGATGGAATCTTTGCGTCAGAATATTTTCTATTAGTGTCACCAATTTGAACTGCATTGTCTATGATATCGAAATATGAGCGAATCTGATGAATATGCTCTGCTGGAGTAAATTCGTTTAACTGTTCGTTCTGCATGTATTTACTTCAGATAAAAATATCTATTTACTTCATTATTCTCACTCTTCTTCTTGGCATTCGTGGTGGAAGTTGTTTCTTGACATTTTCAATGAACTGTACATTCTCTTTTGTCTCAACTTCTTTCACTGGTGGGTCAGGGTTCTTTGACTCGGTTTGCTTTTCAATGAAATTCACGAACTTTGCAATAAGCTCTTGGTTCGTTATTGAAAGAACATCTGGCTTCTTTTCTTCTGTTCTATTGACTTTTCAGTTTGAATAGAAGGTTTTATATGGGCTTCACCTCGGTGCCATACACCTTAATGTTGTCGCTTCTGCATTCGCTAATGGAACCTTTCTTTTTCTTACGTATATTTTACCATCTTTACTCTGACTTACGTAATAGAAAGGATGTTGTATTCCTCTTGCGTCATTTAATATAATAGACTCTCGCTCTGATTTTGACAAGCTCATTTTACATCGGTTAAAGTTTTAATTTTTTTTTATCTGCAGTCAAATGACTCAGACAAGTCTATGGACAAGACCCAAGGGGTCATAGATGTTGAAGCATTGAAGAAAGAAATTCGTGAGCAAATTTTATCCGAACTGAAGGAACAAAAACAAGAACAAAAGCCAGAGAGACCAAAGAGAAAACTTAGTGAAAAACAACTTGCTGCATTAGCTGCTGGAAGACAAAAGAACCCACTGCTGGCGAAGAAAGCTAGAGAAGAAGCTGAAGCAAAAGCTAAAGAAGCTGAAGCAAAGAAAGAGTAAATGGTTTATTTTTATCCGAATTAAATGTATAGACAAATACCTTTATCTGTTGCGTTCAGTAGTGAAAACCCTGACGTCAAAATAAAGGGGAACAGAGTAACGTTTAAGTTTCCAACAGACTGGATTGTGAACATAAATGAAGAGAAGTACATTGGCATAACATCTATGTATATAACACGTGCATTTAGGAAAGTTGACTTTATACTTCAAGTCGAGATAGAAAATGACGAACAGTCTTTAAGCGCCCAAAACATTCACATATACAAATACTTTAAAGACGATACAACTTTACAAGAATGTATGATTTCATTTAATGAAATGTTCGAGAAAAAGTTCAACATTGAAGTACAAACTTTACAGCCTTTACGTGAGTTTTTTGCACAACTGAAAGAAGAAGGTAGTCAGCCACAACTTATAGACTTTCATTATGAATTTAATGAAAATGAAGATGGAACACATGACTGTCAGTTTGTTGTATATTCACCATTCAATGAAGTCGCTAAAGAGAAAGAAAATCCATTACGTATAAGATTTCAAATCTCTGAACCAAGTGATGATTTCAAGAATGTTTTCAATTATGATGCAATGCTTCCGAGGAAAAATGAATTTTCAAAGATTGTAACACCTGGCATTTGGGATAGAAAGCAAGCTATATTATATTCAAACTTAAGTAAGGGAGTTGAAAATGAGTTCATTGGTCATACAAGAACTTCACCACTTCCTAACCCTAAATACTATAAATTAACTGGCTTCAATCGTGAGTTTTGGATAGACATGTTCTCCACTCATGACCATAACTGCCCAGTGTTCTTACCTCCAGACCATAAGGACTGTCTCTACATTGAAGCACAACTCTTAAACTCTACCATCGCAGTATTGTAAAATCTACGCTAGCTTTATTTTTATCACGAATGACCTCATTTCTGACAAAAATAAATGACCTCATTCATGATCTCATGACCTCATTGCTGACAAAAATAAATGACCTCAGAACTTCAACTTACGAATAAAGCTTGTTTTAGTCGTTATTGAGAAGTTAAACTTTTCAGCAAAGCAAGGACTAGAAGACTTACATAAGTCAAATCCAATCTCTTGACCGTCATAAAGTGCTTTATATAACTTCATAACACTGAACTCAGAGTCTTTGTCAAATTTTCCTTGCGGAACCATTAAACCTTTATCTTCATCATAGAAACACTGAACAGAGTCAGGAAACATTTCATTAGCGGTTAAAGCAATAACATCTTGCTTCACGCCTTTCATTCTGCAGTGAAATGCAACTTCATTTAAATCGTTAGTGAGTAAGTCTATGTAAGTCTTCTTTCCACAAAATATTGACTTGTATGCTAAACTTTGTTTTCCAGGTGTTATTTCTGCAAAGTCGCTATGAAATTGACCAAGGTTTTTACCAATGAGAACTCTTCCATAACGTTTCTCAAACTCTTCAGCTAAACGAGGGATATCTTCATTGTAGAGATGCATACTGTCCGTATCGCTATAAAAGATGTCCATTCCTAAGTCTCAGCAGTACAGAATACTTCACACATTATTCTCTTCGACATGATAGAATATTTACACCAAGTGGACAGAAGTTAAAGTGTCTGCAAATGCTTTTCGTTAGCTTGAAAATAGTTTTATCTGAACCATCCAAACCTTCGAACTTCACTATATGGTTGTAGTTTCTGATGGCATATCTTATAGCATCTTTGTCATCTACTATGGTTATTTTTGACTCAATAGGAGATAGAATAGTTTTGCCATAAATACTGTTCAGAATGAGCTTTATATTTTCTTGCAAAGGATTTCCTTCTTTCTTATACTTTAACCTTAACTCAAACAACTTCTTTACTTCATCTCTTATTCTAATATCTCTGTTTCCATCGTAATAGTATCCTTGCAACACTTCACATTTGACACCTTGATATTTTATGAGGTCTTGTAATGTTATATGGTCAACATACATTAAACAGCAAGTGTTTGAACTTCTGGGAACGTTAAGTTCTGGATTTAGTTCAGGGTCACAAACTATTAAAGGAAAGTGTCTATGTATTCCAATCTCTGTTATCTTAATGAGAACAAAGAAGCCAGACATAAACTTTTCACCAATGGGTTCCTTTTGGTCGTCATCGAATAAATGTCTCATGAGATACTCTGTGCTTAACATCTCATCCTTCATAACCTTTGGAATTCCTTCTAAAGTATAAAGTCTTGCTATAGCTGATGGATATAATGAAACAGCGTCGAAGTCAGCAATGAGTTTCTTTTCGCTCTTTTGTTTCATGTTATCTGACAACATACATCTTCCACCTTGAATGCATCTCGAAATAAATTCTCTTGGTTTATTTGAGAGGTCATATAAATTTCCATTCGGGAAGTACACTCTGTTCTCAAATAATTTGTTAGCAATTGAACAAATACTAACGTAGTCATAAACGTTTAAATCAAACTCTTTCAATAAGTCATTGCGGAACTTTACAAAACCTTCTCTTAAAATTCTTACATCTTGTTTGCAATAAAATGTGCTATATTTTTCTAAGTCGAAGTGGTTTCATCTATTCTGCAACCTTTGATGGAATCTATGTTTTTCATGAATGTATCTGCATCCTGGATAAACTTACATGCTTCAGAAATGACACCAGTTCTGTTGTCATTTGCTAACAAAGTACTGCTGTAGTAGTTATATGGAAATACTTCTTTCGGTCCTGTTTGTAAGTTAAACATAGCAGGAAATAGTTTAAGCTTCTTATTTATAACACTGTAAGAGTCTTTTATAATAATTGCCCTTCCTTTATATAAGCCAGTTATTTGCATTGTTCGTGAACCTTTAATGATGGGAGTTCCTTTCACTTCTGTCATGTGTCTTAAGATGAAGTTTATATCATAACTGAGGTTATGGAAATATATTAAACTCTTGTCAGGAAGTCGTTCCAAAAATTCTGTTGCACAGTTCTGACCCCAAATGCTTTCACTCACTGAACCATCTTCACTGTCATAACAGATGTTAAAAGCTTTATGAAAGCCATCGGTACTACACTCAAAGTCAGCAAAGAAAACGTGCTCAGGAATGAACTTGCACTTATTTTTATTTACTTCTTTTGACTCGGCTTTCTTCTTCAGTTGTACACAATACTTTGGAGCATATGTCAAATCTTTAAATGGTGCAAGGTTCTGTTTATATAAGTCAGTCGTATATGTGAAAAGTTCTCCATAAGAAATAGGTTCGAAATATTTGCACTCCCACAATGTTTTCATAACATCCCATAGGGTTGTTCTATCATAACGAACTACATATTTATCTTCTCTCTTTGTATAAATCTTCATCTGTTTCTCAATGTTCATTCCACCACACTCCTTCAAGATTTCTATATTTGCGAATGAAATATGTTGTCATTGGAAGTCTTTCGTTTAGCATGTAGTGGTCTTCAACAAGAAGTAAGTCAATAGTTAACAGTTTCACATTCTTTTGGTATGTATCTCTTTATTTCATTATGTCTTGAGTCATTGAAATAACCAATGGTAACATTAAATGCTATACCTGTTGCGTCAGAAATTTCTTGTACTTTACTTTGAGGAAAGTCTCTAACACGAATGACTTCTCTCATGTGGTCAATAGTTTCTTCATTTACTCCAGCCTGAATGCAAGCATAAACGAAACAATTGTCTTCTGTCATAAGTGTTGCAGTTCTTTTGTTCAGTTCATTGAAGATTTGGTAGCGTTCAAGATTTATAGGTAATGTGCAAAGATACTTCCAGAACTGACCGCTTCTCTTCTTATAAAACTTCTTTTCACCATTATCTTTCCAAAAGCTTTCTATAAGTGCTGGGTTTCCTGTTTGCTTAAGAGCTTCCAAAATGGCTTTCTGGTCATTTGTCAGTGTGCTTTCATCTCTATATGGTCTCTTTTTTGGTTTGCCTTTCTTTACATCTGACATCGTTAAGCCTTCATATTCTGTTAAATCATACATCTTTATTTCAGTAAGATTCTTTATGTTTGTCAAGAAGAAGTCATAGTGCATTTCAACAATACCTGCAGCATTTGCTTCTATCTCTGATATAAAGTTCTCCTTCAAGAGCTGATGTAGTAATGTTCCAATATTATTGAGGTTTAACGTAGAACATTCATACTTTCCACCAAGTTTATAACATACCATCCATCTCTGTTGTGAGTTTATTTTAATCTTCTCTAAGAGTCTCATGAAAACCTTACCGAAATGTTTGTGTAAGTAGTCTCTGTTTGGTTCATCTAAAGCTTCGATGTTAAAGTCAATGAGTCTATTGCCTGTCTTCACATTCTCTTCCTATTCTCTTCATCTTTCTTTAACCATCTCTCACCTTCTTTTGGTTTGTCGTCAATGGAATGAATGACATCGTTAGCTTTGCGAACTTGTTCTATAGCACTTTTAAACATCTCTCTTCTCTGTTGTTTCAGTGTGTCGTCTCTTCTTCTTGTTTCACCAACGTTTGCATTTGTTATGTCAAACATCTCACGCCTTACTTCATGAGAAAGAGCTTTACGAGTATGACCAACGTTCGCATTTGTTATGTCAAACATCTCACGCCTTACTTCATGAGGTATTGAACGTCTATGATATAAGTCAATAGCAACGTCATTTAAAGGAAATGCTCTTGCATTTATGAACTCATGAATTCTATCATAAGTTATTTCACCATTGTAGTCATTGAGAATGTCAGCGAGTGCTTTTTTGTTTGTCGCGTAATGTTTTGCAACTTCTATGTTAGCTTCTGTTAGAAGTTGTTTTATTTCCGAGTGTTCTAACTTAGACAACTTCCGATACATCTTTAGTAGGAAATAAAAAAATATTTTTTGAAAAAATTAGATTAGATTTTTTTAAATTATTTTTCAAAATAATTTAATATTTTTATTTTAATGAAACACATGCAAGATTGCAAGTTCTTTTCATACAATGCTCTCGCTACTGTCATCAAGAATGAGTTCAATGGTGCTTCAAACGTTAATGTTATCTTTAACAAGAAGTTTGTGAAAGAATCTAAGTTTGGTCAGTATGTCAGACCATTAGCTATTGTCATTGACCGCAAACGTTATACTTCACAAGAGTTAGCAGTAGTTTTGAAACAAAAGAGTTTCTTCGTGAATGTCAAAGATACTCATTATACTGTCATAAAGAACTCTAACATTGACTTCTTCAGTATTGCTTTAAATCTTTCCGAACAGAAAGAATATAAGAAGGGTGAAACAAATGTGAAATATTATTCTTCATCTTTGAAGACAATAACGAACAAAGATGTTATACAGAAATTCTTACCAAAGGTTGAAGAAGCTTCTATTGACATTGACGAAGGAAGTGAAATGGTTGAAGAAATAGACCCTGAAGCTATTTAAGCAAAAATATATTTTTGAATAACTGATGGTGTCACCACGTCACCATGTCACCAGGTTAATTAACTTCTCTGAAAAATGATGACAACATGACATTTTGACAATACAGCAGGATTAATGCAAAAATGAATGTTATCGTTAATGTTATCGTTTATGTTATCGTTAATGTTATCAGTGTCGAACATAATTGACATGGAGCATTTATGTTATCGTTAATGTTATCGTTTATGTTATCGTTAATGTTATCGTTAATGTTATCAGTGTCGAACATAATTGACATAGGATTCATGACTTCTTCGTAAATGAGTGTAAATATAGCACAAAAATAATTTTTAGGTGAAGAGGTGAGATCTCACCCGTTTTTTCACCTCTTTTTTCACCTCATTCTCTCTTCGTTAATGTTGTCGTGACTTCATCGTTAATGTTGTCGTGACTTCATTCTTCCTCTTTGAAGTTATCGAAATATTCTGTTATTTTTTCCTTCAGTAATGTTAAGTCTTCTTTGAATGTAAGTATTGTGCAACCTTTGATGTCATAGTGTGTTTGAGGAAGAGTATTTTTGACAATTTCCTTTATTTGCTCATTCGGTGTCATTGAAATCGGTAAGTTTTCACGATAGAACCAGTTTCTGTCAGATTTATATATTTTAGCTAAGTCATAAAAGCTCTTGTTGTTTCTTCTGACTAAATGCAACATAACCATATCTTTATCTTCTTCTTTCTCCAATTCTTCAGTATATATCATATACCTATAACTCTTTTCCTTTCCTTTTGGTACTGAACGTGGTATTCTTTTCTGTATGCTTTTGTCTTTGGATTCAATGACTTCATCTTTTGCTTTATATAGTTCATCTAACATCATGAAAATATAACAAGCATAACGAGGTGAAGCCCACATTGCTACAGCGTTTACTAAAAGTCTATGAACATAATAACCTTTCAAACAAGGAGCCAAATTCTTGCGATTTTCATACGGAATCTCTTCATTCTGCAAAGCAATCATATGAGGAAATTCTTCTAAAAGTTCTTTTGTCTGTTGGTTTTCAAACCAATGATATGCTTGCTTTGTAGAACGAAGAGCATTCATTATACTTTGCATTTGGTACATATCGTCTTTGACTGAACGAATGAGACGTAACTGTTTGTTATACTGTATGTACTCGTATTCTTCATTTATGGCTTCATGAACGATAGCAGTTGTTGTGTTCTCTGATGTTGACATTACTGTCTTTACATACAAGATAAAAATTTTTGTTAGGAAAAAATTAGCGTTATTTTCTGACTTTCACAAAAGACAAAAATAAACGCTTTACATGTATTTTTCAGCAACTTCGTCAAATAATTTTATAGCTTTATCTATCTCATCTACTTCAAACGTTTCTTTACCTTTTATGGGAGCACCATACATTTTCTCAAACTTTTCGAGTAGTTCTGTTTCTGCGGCTCTCATATCATTAACGAACACAACTTGACTCTATTGACTGTACTGTCATATCTTTGAGTTATATTATATGTTCTTCCTATCTTATATCTCTTTGTATTGAAGTCCTTCGGTTTCTGAACGATGTAAAGTAAGCCTTCACTGCAACGTTCCGTATCGAATGAACCATAAGTTATGAAGTTATATCCAACAACAGGGTCAATCCACAGAAGAATTATTGGTATAAGACTTTTGTCAATGAGATATGCTGTAGTTCCATAGAATCTTACCGATATCATGAGCTCAGGATTTCTTGTCAAAATTTTCTGAGTAGAAGCAATTCTAACCCAGTCCTTTGTTTTCTTTCCAGAAGGTGTTATAATGTCTGACAAAGAATATTTGTTGTATTTCTTACAGTATCTTACGTTTAAATCACCAATTCTAACCACTTTGGTGTCATTGTCAATCTTTCTTACTGTTTCAAACTCAATGTTTGACATTACTGTCTTTACATAAAAGATAAAAAAATAAATAAAAATAAAACTAACTTTATTTTTATCTTTTATGAAAATTCATGAAATTTGGTCATTTTCAGCAAAAATAATGTTTAGGTGAATAGGTGAGATCTCACCCGTTTTCTCACCCGTTTTCTCACCTGTTTTTTCACAAGCGTTTTACATGAATTGTACGATGTATATTTGAAATCCTAAACAATTTCGTAGCTTCTATTTCTTCTTTTAGTACATCGAATGTTTTAATCATGCCGAAAGTCTCTTTATATTTCTTCTTGACGTCAGACAGAAGGAAATCTTCTGCTGTTGAATAGTTTTTATTAAGAAATGTTAACATATCCATTTTATCTTCTGCTGGCTTTTCTGTTTCTTTCTTTAAGTCTGCATAGTCGTTTCGCATTCTTTCTATCTCTTTGACTGAGTAGTTATATTTTCTTATTGCTGCTTTACATTTTGAACATTGCGGCATCATTTTTGCGTTATACATTGAAATAAAACCAGCTAGAACAACTAAGGCGTCAATGGTTTTCTTTAACTCAAAAGCTGCTGGTTTTATCTGTTCATTCCATACCTTACCTCTTCTATCTTTATCTCTTATCTGCCATACACATTTTGCAACTAATGAAACAAAGTTGTCGTATGTCTTAAATTCTTCGGATTTGTAAAGGTCAGAAATATTTTTATAAACCATGTCGCAATCTTTGTCCATAACTTTATGGTTACAATGATATCCTAGAAACTCATAGTTTACCTTTCGTATGAACTTCTTTATTTCTACCGAGTCAGTTGCTTTGACTTCAATTTCGTCAAATTCGGGAATGGTTAGTTTTTGTTGCTGAATTTCAGGTAGTTTAGGTAAATGGTCGATGAGGTCCTGCATGTCATAAAGATATTCTTCATTTTCTTCATCCTGTGCGGTACAGTCTAAATTACTTGTTAACAGTTCTTGCTTTATCTTCTGGATTTTTGTTTCGAAAGTATATGAAGAAGGAATGAAGTTTTTCATCTCTACCAACATTGACGTAGGATTCATGACTAGCGAGTTTGGTGCTGTAGTTGTGGCTTGAATTGTTGTTGTGCCGATTGTTGAAATCATATCTTTTATACAAAATAAAAAAAATAAATAAAAATAAAACTAACTTTATTTTTTCTATCTTAAGGAAATTCATGAAAATTCATGAGGGTGAAAAAAGAGGTGAAAAAACGGGTGAGATCTCACCACTTCACCTAAATTTATTTTTGGTGTAAATTTATGATAAAAATAAATGGTACCATTAATGATATCATGACTGTTCTCATTCATGTCTGATTTACATCTAATGAAAAAGTTTAGAAGAATTTTCTTATTCTTTCTGGCATATTTTTGTCTTTCCAGTACTCCCGCTCTAATGGTCCCAGATGTGTTGGCTTTGACTCTCTCAAGTTCTTAGATGGTATAACATCTTCAACGCCTCCTTCATATCTTACTTTATAAGTGTCATCGTTTATGTTATAGCCAAGTATTTCAATAACCACTCCTCGCTTTGCTTCGTCAATGGTTTCAGCAAGTTTGCCATTACTACTTTCGACTAATTTATGACGAGGGTAAAACGCAATAGAGTCGTCAGCAGCTTTTATAAGATATCCATTACCTCGCGTAGAGTCTACGATATAATAGTTTCTACTTAACCTTAAACGTTTCTTTGTCAACGGGTTGTCGTCAAGAACTACACGAACTTTTGTACCAGGAATGAGGGTAAATTGTGTTGAATTTCTGATATTTTGTGTTTGGCTTCGTTTCTTTTGTATATACTTTTCTTCTTGTTGTTGTGTCATTGAATTTGGTGTATGTCCTGTTGTAGAATGTGTTGAGGAATTATATACTTCGAGAAAATGTTTCATTGTTTCTTCGGTAAAGTCTCGCTCTTGATTTAAATCTCTGAGAGTCTTATGAAGCGGTTTATGATGCCGAGTATGTTATGGTTATGGTCTTCAGTAGTGTAGTGAGTTATGTTATGCTTAATGAGAAATTCTGTGATTTCGTTGCTGAGGTATGCTGAATCTGGTCTGATGTTAAAGTACTTGGGCTATGTTCTGCTACAAACTTTTGTAAAACTCTTAACACTTCACGAGTTCCTTTATTCATTGGATATGCATATGCTTTACGAGTGTTAACATTTATGAAGATGAGGAATGGTTTATGTCCTCCTTTTCTGCTTTGAATGAGAGTGTCAAATTGGTATGCGTCAGGAGTGTTGGAGTAAATTGGTAAAAAGTAGTCGTAAGGATTTATTTTTGTTTGATGTACAACATTTTTGTCAAAGAACCTTTTCACTTCAGCTCTGTTAGTAAATCCCGAACTCTTTGCTGCTTCATTGAACTTCTTAAATGACCTCCATGGATGTTGTTCGAATACTTCTTTCAAGCTCATTTATGTAAAGTTAAAGATTTCATTGAACGCGGTAAGCCTAGATCCTTTGAGTCAAGGCTCAAGTGTGTTTATTGAACGCGGTACCATGCGAATATAGTCACAAATGGTGGCATATAATCTGCACCCGAGCCTGTTGGATTTGTTGTGAAAGTGTGTGAATGATTTCCTCCTGGTTCAGTTGGTCGAAAAGTCTTTTTTGCCGAATGGTTATAATCTGGAGATAAAACGTCATTGCCAGCACAATATTCTGAGTTGTATAATGGATGGTCTCTTAATGAGTGACTATGGTCACCAGAAAAGTTTGTAGTTCCTGTATGAGTGTGCGGTGGAAGGTTTGCTTCTTTAATTTTCTTCGAACCACCTGTTTGATTTGAAGAGTTAGCACAGTATAAGAATTTGTCTACAATCTGCTGCCATGTACCAAAACCCAGAACTGTTGCTGGATTTGTTGAGTTCATTGATGTATAAATAGAACCAACAGGATATAATGTTCGAAGTATTTCAGTCTTTAATGTTTGAAGCTCTGTTTTGTCAGCTTTACTATCTAACATTGCTGGTAGTTCGTATGCTTCAAAGTTTCTGGCATGATCTTCGATATTCCTGCAACTCTTATCTAAATTGTTAAGAGTATCTTTTACGCTTGTACTCGGATTCTCTAAAGGTGCATTTGAACCCAAATCATAGTTCAATATTATGTCGTCTGCTCTAACAGTAGTGAAGGATTTATGTGTATGTTCTTTGTCAGCTTTACTATCTAACATTGCTGGTAGTTCGTATGCTTCAAAGTTTCTGGCATGATCTTCGATATTCCTGCAACTCTTATCTAAATTGTTAAGAGTATCTTTTACGCTTGTACTCGGATTCTCTAAAGGTGCATTTGAACCCAAATCATAGTTCAATATTATGTCGTCTGCTCTAACAGTAGTGAAGGATTTATGTGTATGTTCTTTGTCAGCTTTACTATTTAATGTAGCTTGAAGTTCATTTATATCGGAGATATTGTGTTTATGAGATTTCAAAACTTTGTTCATTGCTTCGAGTTCAACTTTGAATGTTTCATTCATCCAAAGTCATTCTCTTTAGACCCTAACATTTATACAGAACTTGTAGAACATTATACAAACGAGGCTTTATGTTTTCCTGTTAAAGTTATGGATTGGATTCCTATGGACGGTTCATTCTCAAAGAATACAGATAGTTCAAGTGCAACATTTACAGCAGCTTATACGCCTATTAATGTTAAAAGTATTTGGGCACTATTTAGAAAGAAAGACAACTATTATGTTAATTTTGAGAACCCTAAGTTTAAATATCTTCAGCTTTCCATGGGAGCTTATGGAAATATGCCTGCAGAACCTGAAAAATCATATGGACCTGTATTTTATGAAATGGTTGCGAACGCTTGCAATACAAACAATGATATGATAGGATTTAATGAAGATGTTATGAGGTCATTGGTGGATGATGGTAGTGTGGAACATAAATGGGATAGCTATGACAACACACATTTCTTATGTGGTTTTCCAACAGAAGTGGACTTTTGCTTCCAGCAAGGTCAAACATCTACTGCTCCAATAACATACAAATTGTCTGTTAAAGGACCTATTGAACTAGCAACTGAAAATGTACCAAAGCCACTTATTGGATTTATGAGGGATTGTTGCTTTGCCATTCAGGTGCGTGCTAATGGCATACCAATAATAAGACTTGACGACTATAACTTAGCAACTGACGACAGTGAGGAATAAAGGATGAACGTTTATTTTTAAAGCTTATAAATGAGTTCTTCATCAAGCTCTCGTGAACCTTCACCATCTATGAAACAAACTTTACCAAACGATTATGGAGCACCTATTGAATATTTCTTACGAGCTGCACAATGGCAAAGAGCAGTCTCACCAAGGTTAGGTGTTCCACCAGCTCCTGTCAAAAATAGCATTTGGTCAAGTCCTTATATAAGATATGGTCTCCCACTAGGTTTGCTAGCTACAGCAGGAGCAGTTATGATGTTGAAAAGAAATAAAGCAAATGTTGTAAATAATACTGAAGTAGCTGAAGTTAAACAAACTCCAACACCTTCACAAGCAAAACCTTCAATGACTCCTGAACCTATGGAAGTACAAACTCCTGTTCAAAAGTCAACTCCTAAACCGACTCCAACATTTAAACCAGAACCTACTCCTCAAATAAATCGTAAAACTCCTGCGTTTCCTTACTGAAAAAATAACGTTATTTTTATTTAATATTAAAATTTTTATTTGATTGAAATGACAAATAAAGTCACTGAAGCAATGAAACAAAAGTTTTTGGTAGAATACATTAAATCAGGAACTATTCCAGAAGGTTTTTACATTCATACTATGAAGGATGGTAGAGTTCAGTTTAGAAAGATAAAGCAACCATTAGATAGAGAAGGTATATTAAGGAAGATTAAACTTCATGAGGACAACATTGCTGAACTTAAGAAGAAGTTAGAAGAGTTGGAGAAAGGAAGAGAGTTATAAAGCAATGAATTCAACAGGGTGAAAAAAGAGGTGAGATCTCACCACTTCACCTAAATTTATTTTTGTGCTATGTTTTCATACGTGTGAGGGTGGTGATATCATTTATTTTTAAGTTTATTTTTTATTTTACTAAAAATTTTTATTTGGATGTAATGACAGAACAAAAGCAACTCATACAAATCAAAACATATAACAAACATACATTTAAACATTTATTCTTCCTTCCTGAGCATAACATGTTCTTTCAAATACATCCGAGACCAGTTGACTTTTCATTGACTGTGTATAAAGATAGAAATAGTTATATCATTAAACCATACGATGACGAAGGTAAGTTATGTAAATTGTACGTTAAGAAGTTAGAGAAAGTTTATGGCTTCAAGTATGACTACAATAGGGTTAACACTGATGATGAAGATATTGAGGAAAATTTATGAGAACATTAGTGAAGTTGTTAGTGAGAACGATAGTGAGGTGAAATTGTTGGCGGCTTTGTAAATATTTAAGGTTAAGTTAGTTTTTGCGTTCATGTTGTAAAATATATGTTAACGGTTTTGTAAAGTGTCAAATTCACAAGTACTGGGTAAGGTGGAACGCAGTGCCACCATACCCAAGACTTGTATACTAACTACAAAATGGTTTGAATGTTATACGACAACACAATTTGAATTCGACTTTCTCGAATTCAACGCAGCAACCATTCATATCATTGCTCTTTACCTTTCCGAACAACAACAAGACCTCGCAGATGGAGATGTTGTTACTGTCGTCATGAAAACTCCTGAACAATTCGGAAAAAAGAAGTCTCTAATTGCCAAATTCGTTCCAGGACATCAGCTTTTCCAACGCACAGAAGTCTTCTGTATTCCTGGAACTAAGTTCTTTGTCAGGAGCGAACTCAAAGAAAGATATAATGTGTCATTCAATTACACATTATATAATGTTTTCGACCCAGAAGAAGGCTTCTTCCCAGAAGCAATGGAGGAGGAAGAAGAGGAGGAGGAAATACAAGACTCTATCCAAGAAGAGTCCTCCGAATTCACACCAGAAGACTAACAATTTTCCGAATAAAAACTTCATTTATACTAAACATCTTCGGGGCTAGAGGGCGCAACGCGCCTGGAAGCCCCACTTACCTGACCTAAAATCGAAAATTTAATAAAGGAGAGATAAAATTATTGTAGTATTCAATTGAAAAATTTTATAAAATAAGGAATATTGGTAAACAAATAAGTTTCATCAAAAAAAAGGAAAATAAAAATATAAAAATTGAAATAAAAACAGAAATATAAAATATTTTTAAAATGCAAAAAAGTTTCATACTAATCGTTTTTGTATAATATTTATCATTGAAAGATTATTGAAAGATATTTTGAAAGAAATCGAAAGAGTTAAGAAATATTGAGAAGAAGGACAATTGAATGAATTTTTGGCCGATTGTGCTATGCAAAGTTGATGATAATTGCAGGAAATTTTGAGATTTTCGAGGTTTTGGAGGGTGTGAGTACTATTATATGTAATAGTATCTCACACCCTCCAATTCATCCTATGGCGTCGAGAAAATTTTGGTGAAATGCGACGACATTTCACCAAAATTTCTCGGCGCCATATAGAGAACTAGAGTCTGCGAGGTACTGATTCTATCTATGTACCTCGCAGACCCTAGTTCTCAGCCAAAATGGCTAAAAATTGCTCGTATTGTTTGCCATGTAAACTGTCACTTTTTGAGGAGATTTGACGTTCTGTCAAATCTCCTTTTTTCGTATATAAGAATAAAACGAGTCCTCTCAAAAATGTCCGCCTTTTGAAAGACTTGATCCTCATCCTAAAGTTATGCAAATTAACCTCAGAAATTCAAAATTTGCATAACTATATAATTATTTCTCTGCAACGAATGCATCAACCATCAACGTAGATAATACACCATTTACATGGTTCAATTCAGATTAATAAATGATAAAACAATACGCAATGCCCAACAAACAGTATGGAGTCCATATTTGGAGAGAAGTGATATCATTTATTCAAAATATTTTCGGTTTTAATAATAATTGGTTGCATGTATTTGACTGATAAAAAATGTAAAATTTCGGATTGCAAATTGAAAATTGAATGAAAATTGATGTCATAATGATCCGAAATTGATATCTCTTTCAGACGATCCATTCGGATTTTATGTAGGATAAGATCACAAAATAGCAATGGTATGCCTTCATTATGATGGCATATCTAAATTATTCTTTCAGTTTCATTTTCGTATAAGCTCAAAAGGAATGTTTACGATTTTGATCATTTAAACTCATCTTTCTCATTGATTTTTTGATCTGTTAAGCCTTATGTTACATTATTTTCTTTTGAAAATGAAATGTGCTGTGATTTTCTCTGTTTTGTCATTTTTTGAGGTAAATAAACTTGGAACGTTGATCTTATGCGTTTGACTTGCAATAATGCAAGCATTTCATATGATTCTTTGATAAAATTCGAGATCAGAATTAATCAAAAGATGTAGCTAACTGAAATTAGTAAGTTTATTTCTTATTGGCTAGATAAAGCAATATGATATGAATTATCAAATTGAGATATCTTAGATTTTGGGCAGCTAAGCGACCAAACGATGTTTGTTTTATTCTTCTTCTTTACTACCTTAATAGGATGTATCGGTCCAAGAAAGCCAAATGCTGAGCAATCCAGCTGGGAAGAGTACGAAAAGAAGATGGGAGGAAAAGATAATTGTCATGGTTCAATTTGTTCAAAAGAAAAACCTGCACCAGCAAGCCCTGAAGTAAAAGAAGTTGATAAGCCGAAGAAAGACTTATGATATCCATAACTCTTTAAGCTTAGAAGAACTTTAATTTCAAAAACTTATCAAAACAACTTTATTACAGTTTGAAATATGTTCCAAATTGTAAATCCTATATACTTCAACCTCATTCAATACTATCTTCTTTGATTTGTACAAATTAAATAGTTTATGTTTTTTAACATTCATTGCTTGTTATATTTTTGCAGATGCTTGGCTACCAGTTGTTATAATAGATGCAATCTCTTTGATTGGTAATCTAACAATGAGGTCTTGAGGATTTGATCTCTTTTTTTAGAATTTAATTAATGATTTCAACATAAGATATATGTGTGTGCCATCAAGGTCTTCAAAAATCTATCGAACACTGTATCTTGAAAAAAATTAAGGAAATCAAATTTAAAATAAAAGCATAGCTTTGATAATTGTTTACAAAATAATCTACTGGCAGTTAGTTACTCTTTTCCTTTATGCAGCGTGGCTTCAAATTCATTCCGCCGCAAATTAATGCAAGAAGGAAATAAAATACAATGAAGATTACAAGGAACCAGAATAAAAGCTCCTTGTAGTATTTGCAACGCATTTGATTCTTTAACTGAGTTGATGCCTGCTTGAAATCTTCACTATTTGATAATAACTGCTGGGATTTATCATCAAGGTCTTCGAGCTGATTTCCACGGCTGTATGCTTTCGTCATTGCATCTGTTAACTCTGCTTGTGTTTGTTCTAACGTTTGTTGAATAGCTTTTGTCTTGTATGCTGGATTAGCAAAAGATCTTGTAAATTCGCCGAATGCTTCTTGGAATTGCTTATCGTATATATGACTTGTAGGAGTTACAGTCGATCCACCGATTGTTGGACCCCAACGGTGAGAAATAGCATCTAAATAATTAAGAGGGACTCTTCTGTCTTCTGTTTGAGGTGTTACGCATACAAATATTAAAGATGAAAGAGAAAGAAATGAAAATATGTAATTTGATGAGATAACTTGTTCTGTTTTTGCAGATGCTTGAGGTAAGAGCTTAAGAACCTCCTTTTCGAAGTCAGCCTTATCAACAACTAAAGATGCAATCATTGTTCTGTCCTTAACAACAGCTGCATAAAGAATTGTCATTATAAAAAAATGATTTAATGGGATTTAAATGATTCTATTGCAACTGTTTATAAATTTATTCGCCCTTATTTCGCTGCTAATGCTGAAATAAAAATTTTCAAAAAATTGTTATTGTCACTTCTCAAGCTAAAGGCATGAAGAATAGTGTTCTATTGTGAAAATTTCATCGTATTGTTTATGATATATTTCATAGAACCTGCATAAATGAGGAAATATCTTCATATTCAATGAAATAGTTATTCTCCAAAGCAAGGAAAGCATATTTAGCACATATAGTAGTTATTCAATTGAAAGAACAAGTAAAATAATAAATAAATGAAATTTTATTTTGTTTATTATTATTTCCGTTTTGGAAATGAAATTCAAATAATTTTTGTGAATGTTGCGGGTAATAAATTAAATAGTGGATTTACTTAGAGTCAGATGAATAATATCTGTATGAATAAGAAGAATAGTCTGATGAATCTTCACCATCTTTCTTCTTTGATTTTTCTTTAGGCTTCTCCTCCTTCTTCGGTTCTTCCTTCTTTGGTTCTGGTTTAGGTGCTTCCTTTACTGGTTCTGGTTTAGGTGCCTCCTTTACTGGTTCTGGTTTTGGTTCTGGTGGTGGATTAGATTGTTTTGGTGGCTCTGGTTTAGCAGGCTCTGGCTTTGGCTTAGGTGGTTCTTGTACAGGTTGTGGCTGAGGAGCTGGTTCTGGTTTCTTTGGCTCTTCGTATGTAGATTCGATAAGTCCTTCCTTTAATTTATCCTTTGGCTTTTCTTGTACAACTGGCTTTGGTGTCTCCTTTGGTTGCTCCTTTGGCTGTTCTGGTTGTTTGTAAACTTCTGGCTCGGCTAATAAATCTTGTTTGACATTATCTTCTGGTTTTTCTGGATCGGATCCCTTTGAATTGTCAACATTAAGCTGTTGTTCTGTAACTCCTTTATCATTGTTATTATTCGATCTTTCGCAACTTCCGAATGGGCAGCATATAGCTTGCAAAACTCCAGCGATAATAACGACGATGCCAGCGCATATTAAGATCCAGAAGAATACCATAAGCCTGTGTGGTTTGTGGCATCTGAGATTTGGAAGATTTGCAATGAATTCTGCTGTTTGATTCTCATCCATACCTTTTGTCTGCTTGCCAAGCTACTTCAGATATGATGTTGATTGATTTGCTGGCGATAATCCGATCTCGTGAATCTTATTGCATCTTGATTTTGAAGAAAAGCTTGCTTCACAGCAGTATAATATAAATGTAGTAATTCCTAAAAGGCCTATAATACCATTTAAGAGTTTTATCTGATTCTTCTTTAAAAATTGATAAAATTGAGCAGCTGCTGAAAACACGATTTCAATGAGTGTGAGAACCCATGAGAATAGAACTACGTAGTATAAATCTTTTGCAAAGCCGTTGTTCTTGCTTTGTGGAAAATCATATCTGATTTTGGCCCACCAAACTCCACTTTCGATAAAAATACCGAGAGATCCTGCAAGAATTAAGCAAAAACCAATTATTAAGCATGCAACCATTATTCCATTAACGTGAACTCCTATTTTACGAGCGAGTTATTTATCTTTGTAAATTTTTATCCTTGACGATATTTCTAAGAAAAGTTTGATACAAAAAATGGTCATGATTAGAACAATCATTTAAATGGTTATCAGGATCATTTTTTATTTATCTGGCTCAAAATTAAATTATCCATTGAATCGTGGAAATAAAATAAAAAATTCAATAGTTTACAAATGGCAAAATAAATTTTTTATGAAAACAATGGATTTTAATTATCGGCAATATCGAAATACACTTCTTTTCTGGGAGTGGAAAGTGCCGATTCTTTTCTAAGAACAGAATTTTCTCTTTCAGATTGGATTAAAGATTCTTTTGTTATTTTTAAAGCGCTTCTAAGCTCTGATATACCTGCATAAAGTCTTTTTCTTTCTTCATTAAAGTTATCCTTAAACTCTGCGTAATTATCGATCGCCGAAGAATTTATCCTACTATGAGAAGATTCATTTGCTAATTTTTCCGCAGCTGAAACTGCTTTTTGTAATCTTTTGTGGATATCATTATCAGCTGGGAAGTCCTCTCCTGCTAAACAACAAATTGCTGATGCAGCATTTTCTACTTCTGCCGCTATTTGACTTCTTTGGGCTTCTAAATTGCTCTGAATTGCTGTTGAATTTTGAAACATTTTTGTTACATCACCAAGCTGTTTAGCTAGTTCTAGCACTCTCTGTTTGGATTTAGCAGCTTCTTCTTTATATGTTTTAACTGAACAATATATTTCTGTACATTTGGAATCAACTTTTGTAATAATTTCAGAAAATAATTTTTCAATTGTTGATAAAAATATATCTACTCTATTTGGAACATTAGCTATAGCTTGTTGATATCTAATAATTGTCTTATGCAGCTCATTCACTTGCGAACTCTCTCGAACTGCTGAGTTTTGCAATTCTTCATTTTCTTCTGCGATATTTTTAAGAGCTGTCTTTATTTGGAAGATTTTCTCCTTTCTAGAGTTTAATCGTAGTTTTAATTTATCAATGGAAGACTTCAATTGAGTATTTGACATTGATAATAAGTTATTTTCATTTCTAAGATTTTCTATTAAAGATTCATAGTTCAACGTTGCTTGAGTGGATTCTGACAGTGCTACTGATGTTGATTTTGCGTATTCATCATGTCGCTGTTTCTCTAGTTGGAGCTTATTCTTTAATTGTTGGTATTTTTCATCGCTACGGGATAGATCTTCTTTAAGATTTTTAATCTGCTTTTCTTGTAATTCAACTAGATTCTTAAGTCGATTAATCATTATTCGATTTTCGTTAATTTCTTTTGTTTTACAATTAATCACCTGAGTTTTGTTCTCAGATTCACGTAATATATCATCAACCATACTGCTCTGATGGTTCTGAACTTCAGAAAGTATTTCATTATGTTTTTTGATGTATTTATCTTCATTATTTTTAAATGATTCTTTCATTTCACGATATTTCCGACTAAGATTGTCATATTTTGTTGTAATTTCGTTTTCTCTTTGTTGATATTCTGATAACTGCTGCTTTAAATCCGTTACTTGCTTTTGTAAAATTTGTATTTCTCTTTTAGAAGCAAGATATTTGTTGTTTAAACTTTCGTTCTCGATTATAGTTTGTTCATATGCTGAATTTAAGTTTTTATAGTAGTTCTTATCTGAAGTTAAGTTTTTATAGTAGTTCTTATCTGAAGTTTGAATTTGAGTCTGAATCGTTGAGTAATGAGATGAAATTGAATTGGTAACTTTATCATTGGCATTAAATCTCTCTAGTTTTATCTTTGAATTCGTTGAAGCGCCTCTCTCAGCGCTTGTTTTAAACATTTTTGTGCTCAATTTATAACGTCTTTATAAAAATGAAGATTAAAAATTTAACAAATAAATGTGATTTTTTGAAAAATGGAAAAAATTTGGAATATTTAAAATCATCAAACAGTTTCTATTTTACAAGAGTAATATAAATTACATCTAAAAATATATTGATTTGTATATTATATTTTTATAAAATTTATTTTTTAAAAAATCAATTATATTTCATCAATACAATAAACAATTTACAAACAAAAAATACAAAAATATATCTATAATGCTAAATTAAATACTGGGAGATTCTAATTGAGAACATTTTGAGTGTTTCTTTGGAATTTTGATCAATATTCGGGGAATCAATGAGCATTGATATTGCCTGGTAAACTATTTGTCGCTGTCTTTCGGTAAGTCTGTCTATACTATCGAAATGTCCGATCTGAACTGCGATGCAAGCAGCAAAAACGTCAACACTAATGGAATCGAAGAATCCCAGGGTTACTTTGCAAGCAGGAACAACGATGTTCGCCCATAGGATCGAGCCATTCAGAAATTCTAAAGCTTCAGTAAAGACGTTTAAAAGTACTGAAATTTTTGAAGGGTCTGTCACCTTTTTCAACATATGGGTAATAATTGAGAGCATATCTTGAGCTATTGGATATAAATTGAGTTTTAATGACTCATGAAGGAATTGGATGAACGATTCGAACAGAGCATCATCGGAAGAGTTTGCAACGATTGTACCCCAGAATTCGTACGAAGAAGTGATAACTCTTTTATCTTTTCCGATATCGTAGATTTCCATGGGTATTAAATCAGCTATTACATGGGATTTAGAGTTGTTTGCCAACATCTCGCATTCCTGAGTCACAGCGGCAGTTACGTACGGTGGATTTTGGGACATTAAAGATCTAAATCCCTTCATTAGTTGGGATTGGATGGCGCTCTCCACGGAAAGATTACGCTCGTTCTGCTCTACTCTGTCTGTGCGATGGTAAATGCTCATTTCGCGTTGGACAGATTCAACAATTTGTTTGAACAAACAAACGACAAGGAAATAAAGGAACTGGTCCGGTATAGAAAAGTTCTTCGTGAAATACCCTATCATACTTACGAAATAGATTGTTACTGAAGAAATAATTTCTATGTTGGATAACGTCGAAAAAGCGAGAGCGCTCTGTTGCATTGCAAGAATCGCACGCTGTATACCACTATCTGACGATTGATCGAATGTTGGCAGTAGTTTGTGCATGAAAATTATAACATATTTATTAATCGACTGAGAAATACATTTGTTATGCAATCCTACGATAGCTACGAGTATATCTGTGTTGTGTGCGTTGAACTGTTCGTGGCATGTCTCGCTAAGTATGTTTAAAATGTCAAATGCGATAATAACTTTTGTAATGTCGTTCTTTTTGTAGCAAATCAGCTCGTTTTCTTCGACAGAAATACGTATCTCATACTCGAATAAATCCGCACGATTCGTGTTGAAATCAAAGTGATCTGGCAAATAATCTTCTGAAATTGTTTTGAGAGAAGTTTCATAGATCACATTGAAATACTTTGAAAAAGCTACAGGAAATGTCTTCATAACGATAATAAAAGTGTCTCTTATTATATTCAAACTTGTCAAAGATAAATTTTGATTAATAAGATCGACAATCAAGTTCAAGAATCCATCAGCGAACTCCAAACCTCTATCGGATGGAAGAACATATAACAAGGAAGCGTATAACTGTATTGCTCCGAAGAAAGAAATTTCATCGTAACTTTCCAAACCGTCTTTAATGATTTCACTGGTGATTTCTAGGGTCCTATCTGCATAAGGGAGGTAATTTTCTTTGCATGTTGCTGCAATTATTGCTAATGCTTTGAATATTGAATTTAATACGTCAATGTGATCAGTATCTACAATACTAAACAGGTATTCGACAAGTCCACTGCATGATTCGGGCAATGACTTTGGGAATAATGTGATTAATTGAGTAATAACTTCTAATGAAATTTTTGTGAGAAGAACAGATGTTTGAGCACTTGAAATCTGGATGAGTGCATCTATGAGACCATCAGTACTAAGCTTGTATGCCTTACTCCACATGTGGGAGAAGGCTTCTAATATTTCGCGAAATGTTTCAAGAGAAACATATCGAATCACGTCATTTTCAGATGTAAATGCTGCCATAAATATATCCATGTTCTCGTTTGGGAAGTAGCAGCCGTGAAAAGCCGTAACGTAATCACTGATGCATCCCATGAATAAAAAAGCTGTACAAATCGACTGAAATGTGTCTTCTTCGATCAGATTAACAAATTTCTGTATAACATGTGCGAAAAACTGATAGTAACCTTGGTAAATTTTGGCAAGTTGTCTTAAAGATACAATTCCGAAGCTATGAAGTGAGTAATCAACGAATGGACTGATTGTAGGGTCGAATGTCTCATCAATTTGTGAGATACATTGTAGAAATAGATCGAAAATTTGATCTGATTGTTCAAAAAAATAATCCGGAGAGACTTTGATAATACGAGTGATTAATTTCATTGCTAAACCGCGCGTAGACATTTGTGCATCGCCGTTTTGAACCAAAGAAATAAGCGGCGGAATTAATTCTTCAGCTCCGTCGCTAAAAATATTGCTGATCATGAGTTTATAAGCGGATAAATCTCTCAAAAGTATATTTAAATGAGGTTCTTGGAAAACAGAAATCGCTGATACGATCGAATCTATATAAACTGAAGTATCGAAGCTCGAACATGACGAATATATTATTCTAAAAACTGCAAGCGTAATATTCGGGTCTTGATTTTCTACTGACAATTTAGACGAAATTAAATCGTTGAGTTGGTTTACGTAGGTTGCGAGGGATAATAGCCCATTATTTATGAATTGCGCCAAACAAGATATGGAATTAGACACAACGCTTACATCAGATGAATTTGCAAGCTCCCATAGAGGAGAAATGAAATCATAGGTGATCCCATTTTGTTTGGACGCCTGGCAGACTAGAATAATGATATCACATGATAGTGTGCGCATTATTTCATTGTATTTATTGTTTGATATTACATGGAAAAGAATTTCTGCTATCTGACTGATGAATTCTTCAGTAAAAATGCTTGTATTTTCGTTTTTACAGATGAATATTAGCCTTTTTAGTAACACTGCCGAAGTTTTTTGAACTACAGTCGAAGGTAATTCTTGAATAATTTGGAGGTGCAGTTGAATTACTGAGTTAATATCTTGTTGAACTAGATGATTATAAACGTCTTCTTGCCGACTTTGATTTTCATTGTCGTCTGAAGTGCAACAAATGAGAATTAGTTTCTTGAAGTCTTCAAGATCCATAATTCTCACTAAAAAATAGTAAAAAATTTAGGATTCTATGAGCTCTATCAAAAATTTGTTAGGTTTATTTTAGATCCCCTCAATTAGTCTTTCCTCCCTTCAATTCCAATTTATTTTAGTGACTAATTTTCGATTTTTCCTATTCTTCATTAAACATAGATCAATTTATTTTTTAATTTCCAATTTGAATCAAATCGAAAATATCTTTATGTATTTTTGTTTAAATCTTATTTGTAATGCAGTAATATAAGGTTTGACTCCTTTCTGATACCTCAGAAAATTCCTCACTTTTTATAACGATTTGTGTTGGTCATTTTGATATACTCAAATATGCTCCTACTATCTAATAATTAATTCTCATTTTTTTCAATTAATTGACCTTTTCTTATGACTTTTACAGTTCTATTTCATTTCAGATCTTAGGCAAGATAATTCCTTTCCAGTATCTTTAATCGATTCTTCAAAAACAAGTCTTTGGAAAAACAGTGAACTATCGAAATTCCTAAGTGGAGCAACAATGATGATCAAGAAGAGTACAAATCAGTTTCAAACTTAATGAAATCTCTTCGTTCGATGCTACAAAGCTCAAACTTAATTTTGCACCGATTATATTTTATTAATTGCGCTATTCAATCGATTTAACTCACTTAACACCAAAGTTGACACAAGTGTATTCCAAATCTAATATCATGAATGCTTATTCAAAACAATTTCATTTGATTGTTTCAAATATGGCCCTTTATAGCTTCAAATACTATCTATAAACTAAAGATAGTGCAAAAATAAGAATCTATAATGTTTCTTTCTTATGGCTAATAATAATCTACTGTGTTGCATATGAACATCTCAAAAAACAAAAAATCAAGACTTTTCATAACTATTAACATTATGTATTTCCAATAGGAGAAAGACAGGAATCAAATCTTAGTTCAATTCGAACGATAAAATATAAAATAAGAAATATCTTGTTCAAATATTATTGGTCAAAATAAATTCGGTAAGTACTGTCTATTACTATTAATGCGCTCTATTATTCCTTCAAATTAAATAATAAAAATATTATTTAACATTTCTTTGAAGGAACGTTATTACATTATGTGAAAAAACTATGTTTGTAACAAAATTAATTGTTTAATCCGGGATCCATCACGAACAGGAGTAATCTGAATCGAGTTTCCGGACGAATCCGGCGACATGTATCTCACTCACAAACGCAGCGTGCTTAGCCGTTCCATCCCAAATGGGTCTTCGCAGGGCTTGCCATTATATGGGCTCGTTACTGGTTCCAAGCAATGCGTTCACCGCATGTTCCGCCAAGAAAACAATTAGCGCTCTCAGACTTTCCCACAGCCGTAAGACAGAGCAAGTCTATCAGTATGGTGGCTGTTACACATCCTCCATCGTGATGAATGGCTATCGTCCCGATTTCTGATGTTTACATGTGATTTGACCATTAAAAGGTGAGGTGAAATATTAATGAAAGAAATCAGTTAATTAACAGATATATGAAGAAAATACATCAATAATAATTTTCTGAATCATAAACTTTTTCAATATTGACTCGAAAACTTTGCCGCTACAATTATAAATCTTATATCAACCAGATAAAAAAATAAAAGAACTCCATACCAAAATGATGAGATAAAATAATGCAAACATTTATTCTATAAAATAAAACAATCAAATTAATTATTAAGTTTAGAGTCATTTTCTATTATTGACTTTGCACGAGATAAGTTTGATTCAGATTCAGCAATTGTTGACATGCTCGGCCGCTGGCTCATTGCCATTACAGCTCTATGTTGAGAAGCAACAACTTTACTCATTTCTGTGATATTCTTTTCGCGTTGTTCAAACAAAGCTTTAATAATTGCAACTAATTTGTGCAATTGATCGAGTTGCCCTTCAATATCATCTTCTGTAGGTTGCATGAAGTTTCCAACATTAGGGAATGTAGTTAATTCTTTTCTAACTGCATTTAAGATTCTTCTTTGTTTTTGAAGCAATGTTTCACTTTCAGATTCAACTTGAACTGTTTTGTCTGGATACAAATCCAGTTTCATTCTTGGATTCTTGATGAAAGGTGAGATATCTTCTAATCCTATTGCATTCAATACATCGTTAAACTTATTTAAGAACTGAGAAACTTTTTCAAAGTTATTGAGAGAACTGAATTTCGGTGAATCAGTCAAATCTTTGATTTCAGCTAAATCTGATTTCAACTGAGCTAGTTTAGCATTTTGAATCTTATTCTCACCAATAAGTTTAATATTATCGGTGTTTGACGTCTGGAGTTTCGAACCAATTTCGTCAAGCGCTTTTGTCTTGTTTTTGAGTTCATTTCTGAGATTTTCAATTGTTTCTTCATTTGATTTATTTTTGTCTTCAAGAATAGCAATATTTTGTCTTCCAGCTTTTTCTACATCTGTTAATTCTTGTATCTTTGCTTGCATCTTGAAGTTTTCTTGTCTGAGTTTTTCATTTTCATCTGATAATTTATCTCTTTCCGCTTCCAGATTATCGATTTTCTTTTCTCTTTCTGTGATGAGTTTTTCATGAGCTTCAATATTCTTAATTAACATTTTGTTTGCGCTGTCGGCATTTAATAATTGGTTGTATTTCTTTTCCATGTCTTTATGTTTTCTCGCTAATGTATTAAAGATCTCATCATCAGTTTGTTTCGACATCTGAATCCTTTTCATTTTTTCTTCATTTTCTTTTAATTCCTTTTGAATTGATTGCATTTCATCATTTGTTTTCTGTGTTTCGTGTAATTCATTGTCTCTCATTTCTTTGAGTTTACCATAAACATCAAACAATCTAGCGAGTTTCCTTTCTAATCTTTCTTTTTCTTTCTGAATCTTATTGTTTTTGTTTTCAGATTCATTTAGTTTTGATTTTAATTCATCAATCAAATATTGTTGTTGTTTTGATTTAAGAGAAAACTTTTCTATTATTGCTTGTTTCTCTTCTGCATGAGAATCATTTAAATCTGCAAGTCGTAGTTGTGCAGAATCTCTTTCACTTTTGATCTTCTGTATTGCAGATTCTAAATTATACATTTCATTTTTGTTTTTTAATTCTCCTTTTAATCTTTCTTCGTTTTCAATTGAAATAGAAGAGAGATGATTGTATTGATCACCTAAAAGTATTCTCATCTTAGCAAATTCTTCAAGGAAAGCTTCGTTCTTTGTTTCAAGTTCTTTTCTCGTATTTTCAAGATCAGATTTTAAATTTTTGTTATTTAGATTTAATGCAGCAATTGTTCTTAATGCATCAGCCTTGAACATTTCTAAGTCATTTATTGTGTTCAAAAGTTGTTGTTTTTCTGAATTTATTTTCTTAATTTCCTTATGCGCATTTTTCGCAATTGTTCGCTGCATAACGTCTGAATCATGAAGTTTCTTCTTAAGAATCTTAACTTTTACGTACTCAGGACTGTTAGTTTCTTCATCTGAAATTTCAGAATTTTCTTCTTGAAGTTGTGTCAGCATTTCTTTCAGTGTCATTGATTCTGACCTTAATACTGATAATTCTGATGCAAGTTTTTCTCTTTCTGCTTGAGTTGATCGTAATAATTTCGACAATCTTTGATAATCATTGTTTTGCTCTTGATTATTTCGTATTGTTTCATTCGCAGTGTCTAGTTTGGATTGTGTTTGTTTTAATTTATCTTGAAAAATTGATAGTTGCTGCTGCAAATCTTCGTATTTTTGTTGTAAATTAAAATCTTTTTGATTGTTTTGTTGAATTGTTTCAGAAGAATATAGCTTATTAGCATTATCTCGCATATACTGAGTAATTTCTTGTCTGTTTACAACTTGTATCTGTGGTAATGTAAAAATAATATATAGTTGATCATTTTCTTCGCGTCCAAATGGATTATTTGATATATCCAAACTAACTAATGTAATGTTATTCGTAAGCTTTTTGTATTCTTCATAGTCTTTTATTTTATTTGAACGAATACCTAAAAATCGAAGGTGTTTCAGATTTTTAATTGTTGATGGTATTGAATCTATCTTGTTGTTATTTAGAATTATTGTTTCTAAATCGACAATTTTCGTTAGTGGAGTAAAATCCGTAATTGAATTCCATGAAAGGTTTAATTTTTTCAATTTAAATAAAGAGGAAATGTTTCTTATGTTGGATATATTATGGCCAATTAAAGATAACTCTCGAATTGAGGTGTAACGAAATATCCTTTCAAGAATATTTATTTTTTTCATTGGTGGAGAGTAGTCATATACTGCAATTTTGATAGAATTTTCATTAGCATCGGGATTGCGCTCCTTTAAAAATTCGTCATTAAATGCGCAATTCATCCCTATTATCAAAATGAAGAAGATCTAAGTGAACTAGTAAATGATTATTATAATCAAAGAAAAAAGACATATTAATTCATCTAAAACTTGACATATTTTCAATATATTTTTATATGAACATAAATTTCTAATACAAGAAGTTTTAAGTGCACAGCATACTATATGATATCATTATTTTCTTTTCTCATGTTCTTAATATTCTGAATGATATCATCATTTGATATTTTTCTTACATTTATGATAAAAGCTTGCAAAGATTATTTGAATAGCATACGATGAGATAGAAGATATGTATTTGCTATGATTCCTTTAATGATTATTAAATTTTAGATTTCCCATATGCACAGTTTTGGAAAGGATTGGTCGACTACAATTATAACCATAATAGTTTATTGTTCATGGAATAGAATACTTAGAGACAATATTCTTTTTTCAAAAGACGACTTTTCTGTAATCTGACAATTTTTAAAATTCAATTCATATTTTCAAAATCAAGGTCTTTATTGATGCACATTTTCGATTAATATTATATATTTGGTATACTTCTACGTTACAAATACAAGCAAATCAAGAATTTCTTGCAATTTGACAACGATTATTTTTTAAAAAAGTGCAACACTAGGGTTGTTAGATTCCCGACGATAGGTGTCTTGGAAGATTTGCCTGGTGTCATCATAGTGTCTTTAAATCAAAAAATTTATTTTGGAGTTAGTTTTATTGATTTTTCAATAAAAAACATTTCTAAAACAAGAAAATAAAACGATAAAATATTTATATTTTATATAAGGATCTTATATATTTAAAATAAATATCATTTTATTTTTTTCATTGGTGTCTGTCAAACCATAATACACTATTCAAAAATTCAATGTGTCTTGCGGTTTCAAAAGACACCTTCAAATTGAACGATAGCACAGACACTATTGAATTTTACCCATTGTATTTAGTGTTTACCCTTTTTATTTTTAAGAATTAATGACTGAAACAGCCGTTTTGCTATGACCTCAATCACTTTTATTTATTATTTTAAATATTATTTAATTTTATTATTTGAATAGGCCAACTTATATTTGAGAAGCTCAATTTGAGACCACTTAATACATTGAAATATCATAAATATTGAAATATTAAAAAGTGTATTTCAAAATATTGAAATTATAAAAATTTATAATACTGAAATTGAGACAAATTAATAAATTCAATGTGTTTTTTTTGAAATAACTCTCAAATATTATTTTTTTGTTTATTTAATGATGAATAAATATGATTGCTTTAGTCAATCATAAAAACTAATTTAAGTTTAAAATAATGAAAGGATAATTTGATCGTTTTTTAAAATACAATTATTTTTGATGATTTGCAAGAATCTTTGAAAAGAATATAATATAGGTTCTATTTTTGTAAAATCTATCCAAATCATGTATTACATAAATTACGATTAAAACGATGAAAGAACCAAAAAGTGTGTTTTGTGTTTTGTTGTTGCGTGTTGGATGCGGGATCCTGTTATTTCCGAAATCGACAAAAAATTTGGAAATTTAATTTCCGAAATCGAAATTATATTAATGTTTTTAATATTCTTATATCAAAAGGATTAAAGTTCATTAAGAGAAAAACAATTCTTCTTCTTCAATCTATTGGCGCATTTATTTCTACACGCCAATAAGGAAGGGAAAATTATAAGACACCATGGTGTCTTCAAAACGCTAATTTTTGATATTTTTAACAACCCTACTGCAACACACTCGTGAATCAATATCAAAAATTGAGATAATGTAAATTGAAGATATGTTTCGACAAGTATTGACACTGTTGTCGACACACAATCACAATATTCTAAACTATGATCCTATATTCTCTGACTTTATCTTTAAAATATAAATATATAAATGAAATTGAGAGTCTGACAATATTTGCTAGAGAATTTTTGTTCACAATATTACTCATAAATATCATATTACTATGAGCTAAACATCTTGTTTTATAATGATTTAAAATTCAATCTGCGGTTCATTATTTTGTCAATGATAATAAATGAAAAATACTCAGTATTCAGCAGATAGGGTTGTTAAAAATATCAAAAATTAGCGTTTTGAAGACACCATGGTGTCTTATAATTTTCCCTTCCTTATTGGCGTGTAGAAATAAATGCGCCAATAGATTGAAGAAGAAGAATTGTTTTTCTCTTAATGAACTTTAATCCTTTTGATATAAGAATATTAAAAACATTAATATAATTTCGATTTCGGAAATTAAATTTCCAAATTTTTTGTCGATTTCGGAAATAACAGGATCCCGCATCCAACACGCAACAACAAAACACAAAACACACTTTTTGGTTCTTTCATCGTTTTAATCGTAATTTATGTAATACATGATTTGGATAGATTTTACAAAAATAGAACCTATATTATATTCTTTTCAAAGATTCTTGCAAATCATCAAAAATAATTGTATTTTAAAAAACGATCAAATTATCCTTTCATTATTTTAAACTTAAATTAGTTTTTATGATTGACTAAAGCAATCATATTTATTCATCATTAAATAAACAAAAAAATAATATTTGAGAGTTATTTCAAAAAAAACACATTGAATTTATTAATTTGTCTCAATTTCAGTATTATAAATTTTTATAATTTCAATATTTTGAAATACACTTTTTAATATTTCAATATTTATGATATTTCAATGTATTAAGTGGTCTCAAATTGAGCTTCTCAAATATAAGTTGGCCTATTCAAATAATAAAATTAAATAATATTTAAAATAATAAATAAAAGTGATTGAGGTCATAGCAAAACGGCTGTTTCAGTCATTAATTCTTAAAAATAAAAAGGGTAAAAACTAAATACAATGGGTAAAATTCAATAGTGTCTGTGCTATCGTTCAATTTGAAGGTGTCTTTTGAAACCGCAAGACACATTGAATTTTTGAATAGTGTATTATGGTTTGACAGACACCAATGAAAAAAATAAAATGATATTTATTTTAAATATATAAGATCCTTATATAAAATATAAATATTTTATCGTTTTATTTTCTTGTTTTAGAAAAGTTTTTTATTGAAAAATCAATAAAACTAACTCCAAAATAAATTTTTTGATTTAAAGACACTATGATGACACCAGGCAAATCTTCCAAGACACCTATCGTCGGGAATCTAACAACTCTATCAGCAAACAAATAATTGATTGAGGTGATATAAAAATTGAATTTAATTCAATGATCAAACCGACCCATTTGTATCTCAAAAATATAATTTTTTCTATGTCAGAGTTTTGATCCCTTTAGGAATCTTACATATACAGCCTTAATTTTCAAGATTTAATAATTATTGCTCAATGATGTAAAACCGATTCAGAAATTAATATTAGAGTGTCAGAGTATGTTTATTTGCGATCTTTTCTCATTACTAGTAAGTTGTTCATTTCTTGTAGCCCTAGAAATTTATTCTTATAATCCAGAATTTGCTTTATTCGGATATGAAACTCCGGATTGGACACCGGCATCATTCTTTAAAGTTAAGCGCAAAATTGATGTGCCTCTAGAAAAAAATTGGCCAGTATTACGATATATAAATGAAACAATAGAAGATCCTACGCAATACCATTTCTCATATAGAAAACCGAAAGAAACACACGACTACAACTTTTATTACAAGACACTTCAGACTACACACTATAGACTTGAAAGAGCATATGTTAGCTTTAATGGTGCTGTAGGTCTTGATGAAAACACCATTTTCCAACCAACAGATTTTGAAAGGAACGCTACAAATGCAAGTGTTGTAGGCCATTACCGCGAGGTTATTGTTACAGGATATTTATGGGCAACATATAATTTTGGCCATTCATTTGAAGATTTTTTCACTCCACTATTTTTAATTCCTGAAGAAATTAGAAGGAGATCACATATTATTGTATTCTCAATGCCATTTCTCTATAATACACTCCTGGATCTTCTAGGCTTTTTACCAGATCGAAGAATATATTTACCAAAAAATAAAGGTGAATATATTTCGGCTGATATACTCCATTGTTTTGCAAATAGAACCTTTTACATCAGTCAATGGGGGCCAAACACTTACAGATTTAAACGGTTCTTGCATGAAAAATTCGAATTAGATAAAATTACACCATCTGAATACTGCTTTACAAACAGGCCTAAAGGCAAGAGAAGGCATATTCATAATCTTGATGAAGTAATAAATTCAGCAAAAGCAAAGTTCCCAACAATTGATTGGAAATTTATTCCAGATAATCATACAAATCTTATTGAATGCGCCAGGGATTTCAAAAAGATTAAGTTTCTTTTCTCTCCTGTAGGTTCAAACATTTGTAAATGCATTTTTATGGCCGACAATACTGTTGTTATATGCGTTACAGCGAATTTCCCTGAAAATTCTCTGGCAGGTTTCTGTTTAAGTTGTAAATTATTTGAGTTACAATATGATTCAATCTCTGCTCATCATTTAGAATATGGTTCACCAATTAATGTGAACGATGCATTATTCCATATAGAAAAATGTTTGAAAGTATTAGAAACTGGAAATTGGAACGTATATAAATAATAAGAATATTAAAATTAATTTTGAAAATAATCTATTTAAAGTCGATTTATATTCAATTTTTTGAATAAATTCAAAATCGACTCGTAATCCAATAGTTGACAATTTGTAATATCTTTAAAATAGACGCATTATTCATATGGCGCAATGAAATAAAAAAATCAAAATGTGTAAAGCATATTTTGAATATACTTACTATGCAATTTCATACCAGTCTCTATTAAGTTATCGATATTACAATAAATAAGAAAATGATTGTTGAAGTTCTGTGTAGCTGTCAATGTTACATTTGATAAAAAAAATTAAAACATAAATTGAGTATAGCAAGCATTAATCCATTACTTCTAACTTTTTTAACAATTTGATGAAGTTTTAAGAACGACGATATATCTTGTTTGGCCAATTGTACAATTGCTACTTAATTCTGATTAAATTATAAAACATAATCTACATACAAAAATATAGTAATGCAATAATCTCGGGAACATGGCTCTCAATTTTGAATAGTTTACGAATTTCTCAAATAAAATTGAGGGGATTATGTTCCCGAGATTTTTGCAAAAACAGTTTTTTAAAAAGTTCTATAAATTCTTTTACAAAACAATATAACAATATGTATATCTTCAATATTTAGGTCAGGTAAGTGGGGCTTCCAGGCGCGTTGCGCCCTCTAGCCCCGAAGATGTTTAGTATAAATGAAGTTTTTATTCGGAAAATTGTTAGTCTTCTGGTGTGAATTCGGAGGACTCTTCTTGGATAGAGTCTTGTATTTCCTCCTCTTCTTCCTCCTCCATTGCTTCTGGGAAGAAGCCTTCTTCTGGGTCGAAAACATTATATAATGTGTAATTGAATGACACATTATATCTTTCTTTGAGTTCGCTCCTGACAAAGAACTTAGTTCCAGGAATACAGAAGACTTCTGTGCGTTGGAAAAGCTGATGTCCTGGAACGAATTTGGCAATTAGAGACTTCTTTTTTCCGAATTGTTCAGGAGTTTTCATGACGACAGTAACAACATCTCCATCTGCGAGGTCTTGTTGTTGTTCGGAAAGGTAAAGAGCAATGATATGAATGGTTGCTGCGTTGAATTCGAGAAAGTCGAATTCAAATTGTGTTGTCGTATAATATTCAAACCATTTTGTACGGTTGTCTCCGAACTCGTCAACGTATTCATCTTCGTCATATCCGTAACTAAAGACTTGGAATTCGGCAATTCTCTTGTCGAATGACCGTTGGATGTAACGAGGAAGATTTTGACGAACTTGGTATAAAGTTCTCAACATTATAAGCTTAGTAAATGTTGGAAAATACTGAACTAAGACATCGCTAAGCTCAATTGGACTTGGAATTGTCTTAGTAAGTTCAATTGAACTAGTAATTGCTTTGTTCAGAACTTCACAGAACTGAGTATTGTATGTAGCGTCTGGTTGTGTGTTTTCTTCGGCGTCTTTGAGATATTTAGAGCAAATTTGTTGAAGAATTTCTCTTAATTCGCTGTTAGACTTTTTGGTGGTTATTCTAACCGCTGTGCCAGTTCTTGGAGGTTGTGGAGCTTTGGCTTTGGTTAGCGGTTGAGAATTGTTAATGTTTGAATTGTGGTTAACAGCGTTGGCTTCCATTAGATAAAAATGAACTGACCAAAAAAGACAGATATTTAAATATTTGAGATAAACCGTTTTCGTCAACGGTAACCCCCTCTATTTTTTTATTTTATTTAATAGTTACCGTTAGAAAAACGGTTTATCTCAAATATTGAATGAACTATAAACGTTTTTTGTTTTCTATATATACTTTTTTGTCCAACGGTAAAACTTTTTACACAACGGTTTTTGAGAGTCGTCGCCGTTGACTTTTTTGTAGAGCACTCAAAATAGTATAACTTTGTCCGGACAAGTAAGGGTCTATCGTCGCTACAGGAAAAGTTACAGGCATTCCAAGGAAGTATACTTTGAGAAGCCTTTTCTCCATTATAGAATGAGATAGGACGGTTATTTTACAAAACTGACAACACTTTGACCGAGTAGTTTTTTGTGCTGAACAAAAAGTGTCATATAAACATCTGTCAAAAACCGCTTTTTAACTTCACTTAAAATGCCACGTAAGCTACGTAAGAATATACGTAAGAGGAAGGGAGCATTGAAACATCCAATAGTAAAACTGACACCACAACAACAGTTGCAACAACAAATGATGAATGACCCCACTATGTTGCAACAAATGTCAAGCAACCCTATGCTTTTAAACCGAGTTATTGGTGCACAGAGTGGAGGTTTAAGAGCGGCACTTTTAGCGAAAATGGCAGGCTATGGTGGAGCTGCAGACGGAACAGCTTATAACCCTCAAAGTCAAATGAATTTGAGTTCACTCAAAAATCAAATAACAGATGTCAAAAAGTCAAACATAGACATACAGAAACAAATAAGTGAAAACGAAAAGAAACTAGAATATGACAGACAGACAAAGAAACTAAATGAGTTAAACGTAGAGAAAAAGAAGAAAGAAGAACAACTGAAAGAACTAAGTACAGAGGAATATGCGAAAAAAGTGTCAGAAAAAGCAGCAGAAGTAGCAAAAATGGAACAAGATGTTATAAATTTGAAAAACCATACTACTCAATATAAAGTACTGAAAGATGAAGAGATAAAACAAAAAGCCATGAAGACATATATGGATAGCGATGAGTATAAAAAAGAAGTTGAAGCAAATGTAAAGGCAGAAAAACTTTTACAGTTGCAAAACCAAACCGTACAGTATGAAAACTTAGCACAAGAAAGTAAAAATAACGACGCAGCCATGCAAAAGGCAATGAAAAGCGCAGAATATATAAAAGCTAATAATGACTGGTTAGATGCCCAAGCCAACGCTAAAGCAGCCCAACTTATAGGGTCAATAAGGACAAAAATACAAGCGGATGAAGACAGTTCAAATGAAGCTTTAATGAATGCTGACTTTAAGAATGCCTTCGAAGCTCTTCATAGTAAGGTGAAACTAGTGAACGACTTCTCATCTGGAAAGAAACTGAAGTCTGAAGGTTTCGACAAAGAGTTAAGAGAAGTAGCACAAAATATGACGAAAATAACAGATGCAGCAACGAGACAGGCAGTTCAAAGTGCCTATGACGCCGTTAGAGCAACTGTTGTGGAAAGTCAAGAAAAAGAGTTACAACAGACCAAAACAGACCTAGTAAATGCTTTCTTAAAAACGAAAAGTCAGGTAGGACATTATGCTGCAGATGGAACATATGTGCCAGCTGGTGGAACTTATATACCACCAAACCCTCCAAGAGAAGCACCTGCACCAGGACTACCTAAAACATTTACATCGTCACATGGACACAGACACAGGCATGCACCAAAACCAACACAACAACCAACAGTTCAAAATCCAGCACCACAACAACAACCAAAACCAACAGTTCAAAACCCTGCACAACAACCAACAGTTCAAAATCCAGCACCTGCACCACAACCAAAACCAGCACAACAACCACCTCCACAACCAGCACAGCAACCAACAGTTCAAAACCCTGCACAACAACAACCACAAACAGAGCAAGGACATAAAAGAAGTAGAGAAAAAGGAAACCAAGAATTCTTAAAAATGCTTAAGGAAGATTATGGTTACCCAGATACTCTTGACTTTAGTGACAGATATAAAGAAGCTATTAGAAAGTTCAAGGAAGGAAATACTGACCCGAACCTATTTAGCTTTATGGTTGAGCATCAAATCGGATATAATCTCAAACCTGGAAAATACAAGCTCGCTAAGGGATATGATTTAATAGCATATCATCCAAATGACATGAATGAATTTACTCCGAGATATTTGATGTCAGAGCTAAATGATAATTCAACTCTCTTCATGAAACGCGTAAAAAATAGAGACGGAACGAAAGAAGAAAGGTTTATGAGTCCGGATGACTTAGATAGGGAACTTGTTAAAAACGGTCTCGGAATATATGAAATGCCAGCAGATGAGGTACAAGAAACTCCACAGGAAGAAGTTCAGATACAACCAGACATGGAAGAAATAGTTCAGCAACAACAGCTAGAAGAGCCTGAAGGAAACGAACAAGTCCCTCCTTTGGAAACTAACTTCACAGAACTAGATGAAGATTTGGAACAGCCGAAAAATCTTGACCCTCAACAAGAGTATGAGGTGAATATGGAATCTTTCCAAGAGTCTAAGAAAAATTCGGCTGACATAGTAGAAGAATATCGAAAAATGTTCACCGACATACAAAAGACTCCAACATCAGATGAAAATATTCAGCATAGAATGGAAGTACTGAAAGAAAATGTACGCAAATACAATAATCCTTTTTACTTACGACCATATAACGTTCAATCTTTGGCTGAACTCGGTGAAAATAAAAGGTTAAATTTCAACAAAACATATAGAAATGAAACATTGTTTAAAGTTCATTCAGAACCTAACCAATATGGAAACAAACCTACTTTTGTTTCTGCAGACTATGGAACTACAATGAAATGGGGTCATAAAGCTAATCCGGATAGGTGGTTCATAAACTTACAACCTCAATTCCAAGAAGTTGTAGACGCAATGGAAGTGAATGGTGAACCAGATATAGCTGGTATTTTCAGCGCGGCTTTAATGCCATTGAAAGATATGAAAGATGCAGATATTTTGGACCAGTATGAAATGAACATGGCTGAGGGAAATATAACACCTGACGTTCTAGAACATTTATCTCAAAGAACTACACAGAACCATAGAGATGGTATATTTGGTGAAGAGTTTAGAAAGAAAGTTAGGGAGAGAGAAGGAAGAGAACCTATTGTACATGACCTTGCAAACGAAAGTTTGCAAAATGTCATAAAAACTTACTTTGCAGACAATGAAATGAGAAGGGATGAATATTTAAGAAAACTCAAATGGACAGTACCAAATGAAATGTTAGTATTGAAAAACATGTTCCATGACAAAATAAAACCAACTACAGAAATAAATGACGCAAGACTGAAACGTTGGGTAAAAGCTTTCCCATTCACAAAAGATATTATTGGTTACATGGAAAGAAAACCAGAATGGCTACAAAAACATATATTTGGAAACGAGCTTATTCCATATGGACAAGCTCTGTTTGAAGAGCTTGAACCGGAAACTCAGGAAAGAGTCATGCAAACAATAAGCGAAGACTCAAATACAAACTATGACAAAATCTTTCTAGGATATAGGTTACCTGAGATGGGCGACCAGAGCCCAAAGGCAAAAAGGACATGGGAAATTTACAACATACTAGGTGAACATGAGGCAAAGATGCTACAACTTGAAGCAGAGGGCAAGTTACCAAAAGCGACACCAAAGAAGAAGAGAGTAGAACAAAGTGAAAGTAGTGAAGAAGTAACTTCATCTAGTGAAAGTAGTGGCAATGAAGGAAAAAGAAGAGTTAAAGATTCAGTTAAAAACTCAGTCAGGAAGAAAGTAAAGCTTGGTCCGAGTGGGTTCTATTATGACATATAAATCCAACTATTCTATATTTTTACCCATATGAAATGTACGCCGCTCAGAATATAACGCCAACAGTTTTGGATGCCATGAACGGAAATGTTTCCGAATGGTATAACGAATGCGATAATGCCATTAGAAGGTCAGAAATAGTTCCTGGAACTTACGAATATACAACTGCTGTTTCTTATGGAAACGTAGGTGAGTTTGGAGAAGGTTCTTCAACAACAGTAGATATTGCTTGCGACAGGTTTCATATTATTTCTATTGACAACTCATTCTTATACGTGGAACAAGACATTGAAATAAAACCTTCTTCCAAGTTGTCTGACAAGAAAGGTTGCAATGGAATTTTCTATGTCGGATACCAATATGCTCCAGAAGTTTTCATGGGATATAAGATATATTCTAACTCTGACTTAGTTCAAACAGTAACATGGGCAAACTATGAATGGTTCGCTTTGAGAAACTCAGTACAACCACAAGCTAGAGAACAAACAGACCAGTATGCAACTATTGAGAAAATAAGAAGACTTGACCCTAACGTTCCAGGAGTTTATGTTAACCTTTCTGGTTCAGATGGAACTGCTGCCACTAAAGTAAAACTGAAACTTAGAGTTCCTTTGTCATCTTTCCTCATCTTCAGGTTTTTAAGATACTTGCCAAACTGGGCAGGAAAAATTTCTATCGAACTTACTCCAAGCAAAAATAACTTAGTCATTGCACCAACACAAGACCCATTCACTATTACAGACGTAAAGGGAACAAATCAAACGTCATTCGTCGAATTTTGCAAAGACAAAGTTGACTTAGACTTTGGTTTCTCAAACTTCAACAATGAAGTAAACTATTATTTCAATGCTGCTGGAACTGCTTGGGACCCAGTTAAGTTCACATGCGAAAAATTTGAATGCAAGAGAATAGAAAGCAGACTTGCAGTCTATATGTTGGACCCAGATATTTCAAATGCTTTAGCTGCCAAATATATTGCAGTTCCACTTATGTTCCCTATACACCAAATATCTGTCAAAGACTTTGCAGGTGAAGTTGGAAACCAAAATCCAGGAGCCGCAGGTGCAAGAACAGATATTGCTTTAACAACTGCAATGAAACATGCAGATACTATGTTTGTACTGTTCAGACGAACTATAAATGACTATTCTTGTTTCTACAACCCTGGTATTAAATATCATATAAACATAGATGGCAAATATTATCCAAGAGAAGAATATTCTACAGTTGAGGATATGAGGTCATACAACTTGACATTAGATGCTATGAACTTTAACAACAACTTCACAACAACTATTAACCCTGAAATGCAAAGTTCTATTATGCCATATGTGAAAGTATGGACTCATACAGGAGGTCAAAAAACTCAATATACAAATGGAGACCGTTCAAACTTTTGGCTTGGCATTCCATTTGCTGACTCAGAAGACTTTATGGGTAGTATTTCAACTGTTGGTACAGTTCAAATACAATATACTGGTGACAGAGACGGTCCAGATGAATTGAGAGCAAAGAAGTTTACAAAACCAATAGCACTTTTCACGGAAGATGCTCTTTTGAAGATTCGTTCGATGAAACCTGCTGGGGCTCCTCAGATTGGCATAACGACAGCTTCCATCGAGCAGATTTTGGCAGCAGGTCAGTAAGTTGTTCTTGAACTGACTTCTCTCCGTCAAATATTGACAGTACGCCAGTTTTGACATAATATTGTATTATAAACTTTCCTTTAGTAATATCTGTAAGTTTTGAAGTTATATTTTTGTCTGCTTCAAGAACTTTCACCATTTCAGTTATACCAACTTTCTTTGCTTTATGAAAATATTTAGGTTCAGCAAAGACTGCTATTCTATAACATTTTCCATTGTTTGTGTAAAGAACTATTCTGTCAATGTATTTGTATTGTTTGTGAGTATAAACTTTGTTCTGCTTCAATTCAATAAGATATCCGAATACGTCCATCTTTTTATTCTAAGTAAAATGTCATTTCCGAAAAATAGAAGCGTAAGTGTTTCAAAAGGTTTAATGGCGGTGGCAGATGTTAAGTTAAATTCACCAACCCAAACAAACAGTCAAAGTGTTATTGTCAATGTCAAAGACAGAGATGTTGAAGTGGGGAAACCATACGAAGACGAAGATGGTATAACAATTGTTCCTGTAAAAGAACCAACATATCCTGAAGTTAACAGAGACTTAAGTTCTGTTGCAGATATTCGAAACGACTACCAACAACTGAAAGACAAACTTCAAACTCAGGAGAAGATTTGTCAAGCTTTAAGTATAATGTTAAACTTGGGCGAACACAACCCTGTAAAAGTGAACTCATATGTCATTGCACCTCATGAAGTTTTGAAAGAACTATTGAAACTTTTGACAGAGGCAGACGATATAAACATCAAAGAAATAGAACCCGACATTGGTTGCTGTGGTGTTTCATATAATGTCATTGACAAGATATACGTTATGAAAGGAGGTGAAACGTTGAACTTAAAATATAGTTTCCCAGACGTTATAAAAATATTTGACGACCACAACATTTCATTAAAGTTTATTTGCTAAGTAAATGGCAGAAGACATAATGGTTTATACTATTACGACTAAAAACCCTGAGTCATATAATTCTATAACAACAAACTTACAAAGTCCTCAAGGACGATATTGTAAACTAACCTTAAACACAATGACGACTAAAGCCTGTTTTGCTCTTTTGACACCAGAAGACTTTATTGTTGTGAATGGTAAAAAATACTCCTTTGAAGATACTTACTCAGATATACCACCAACAGGTTTTGTTGACTTATTTAATACTTTAAGTACGGGTGTAACATGTGCTGCAACTAGAGCAGGTTTCATTATGTTTGGATGTCCGACTGAGTTTACTATAAACGATATGAGCTATAATACAAAACTTATTTCTGGTTTTTACTACCAACAGTTTCCTATAACAGGAAAAGGTGTCATACAAGGAATGTCTATTCCATTGACATTAAGCACACCAATCTTATATATTGTTTCAAACTTAGGTTCAAAGTGTTATTCGAATGTCGACAGAAACTATTATGACCAAAAGATACTTATGCGTATAAACAATACTTTCTCTGCTGGTTTGCCTATTGTTCATTCGAATGCAGAATTTTCAACCTTAGTGAACTCAAACACTTTGGCAAGTATAACGTTGACATTAGTTGACGCAAACTTTGTTCCTGTAAAACTTTTATGTCCTATGTATTTGTCAATGACGGCAGAAAGTTTCGAATTGGAAGATGCAACTGGTGAAAGTATTGTATTACAAGAACAACTTCAACAACAAATAGCTCAAGAACAACAAATGCAACAAATGGAACAACAAAGTCAAGAATAAAAAAATAATATTTTTTTTATTTTTATAAAAATGTACAGAATAGATGTTTCAGATTTTTATGACTTCCAAGCATTCAGAAATATGTGTCCATTTAGAGACTATAACAAAGCAGTCGAGAATTTGAAACGTTTAGTCATTTATGTTGACTCTGCCCCAGAATGTTATGTCATGAAAGAATGGGATGTTGTCTTTAACAAACCAAGAGCAACAATAGTGTCTGAACAAGAATGTAGACAGAAACTTAAGAAAATAAAAGTTGTACAAGTTGGCATGAAGATGTTAGATGCTTGGGATATCTTATTGTCAAAGTTAGAAGATTTTTCAGTTCGAGGTATAAAGTTCTATACACCTTCTCCAAACTTCTATTCTATCTTCACTGGATATAAATACGAACAAGTAGAATGGAAACACAGTATTATAGAAGCTTGGTTAGACCATGTCAAAGAAATTATATGCAATGGAAACGAAAAGGTTTATGAGTATATCTTATGTTGGTTTGCAAATATCTTACAACATCCAAGTGCTAAAAATGAAACTGCTCTCATTATAATTGGAAAACAAGGAACTGGTAAGAATACTTTCTTTACAGATATTTTGTGCAAACTGTTAGAAGGTTATTCGAATCCGAATATGACAAACTTAGAAAACATCTGTGGCAAGTTTAACTCCTCAATAGAGAATATGAAACTTATAGTTTGCAATGAACTTCAAAGTATAGATACAACAAAAGTTTTGAACTCAGATGCTTTGAAGAGTCTTATAACAGACAAAGTTGGAGTTGTTGAAAGAAAGTATAAAGACCAAAGAGTTTGTGAAAATGTTGCAAACTTCATTATGGTTTCAAACAATGCTGTTCCGATGCAGTTAGAAAGTTCTGACAGAAGATATGTAGTTGTCAGAACGTCAGAAGCTCATATGCAAGATACTGAATATTTTGACGCTTTGTCAGAATGTTTGACATCTGACTTTTACAACCACTTGTTCTCATATTTCATGACATTAGATATTTCTAAGTTCAATCCAAGACAAATTCCACATACCGAAGAGAGACAAACATTGTTAGAAGCAAACAAGAGTGTTTATGAACTGTTCGTAGATGAAACTGACTTTGTGTCATTAGATGAAAGGTCATTGTACGATTCGTATAAACAATATTGTCAAGAGTATGGTTATATGCCAGCGTCTAAACGAACATTCTTGGCAAATGTCAAAAGTCTTTTAGATGTTCAGAATGGTGTATATACAAAGAAAATTTTTTCTGAGTAAATTTTAAAAAAAAATATTTTTTATCCGATAGAAAAGATGACGAAATAGATTTCAGTAAACAAGTACATGTCAGGAGTTAAAGAAGAACTAGACCCATTCACATATTTGAATGTTTATTTCTACCATTTTGAAAAGTCTTCATTCAGCAAAGTTTGGAACATCGAACCAGTTAAGTTTGCTATTGTGACTAAAATGGTGCGAAATTTGAAGACTTAGACATAGAAGGTTTGTTAACAGTCAAAGAAAGTTTTGACAGAAGGTTCTCAAACCTTAAAGAAGGCAAAGCATACAAACTTGTTATACCTTATGAACCAAAGAAGACAGACGACTATGAATATTATGAGTCTAAAGTTGTAGAAGTTCAAGGTAAATTGGGTAAAAAGCTATTAGAGTCTAAGCCAGTGTTTACTCCTAAAGAGGAAGAGAACATTGACATTGACCCAGAAATGTTCTAAAAATAAAATTTTATTTTTACATGTCAAATTTCTTCTTCGGTGGAATTGGCTCTGGTTCTTTCTTCTCTTCTTCTACTTTCTTTTCTTTCTTTTCTTTCTTCTTCTTCTCTGGTGGAGATATGTCAAATTTCTCAGAACCATATCTATGTAAAAGTTCTTTGTCCTTTAATAGCTCTTCTATTCTGTTTTCTATTTCATCTTCAAGAACAGCGCATGTGTCTTCTTTGCATTCTAAGAACTTTTGTTGGACTTCATCTTTCCAATCGGCGTCATCTCTGTCAACAAGTCTGTCATTGACAAATTTTAAGACTGCTCTTTGTAATGTTTTATGGTTCTTGTCATATTCCCAGAAACAGAACTTTAGAACAAATTCACCTTTCTTGTTTACATTATGTAAGGTTTTATGGTCTACAGATGTTTTGCTGTCGAAAAGCTTGTCTCGAATATAGATAGCGAAATCGCTAGACATTTTCTAAAAGATAAAAATTTTAATTTTTCTAAAAATATGTTAGAAAAAAGTTTGCTGACATTGACAAGAAATTTGAGAATGTTTTAAACAAGAACAAGAGGAAGTTAGAAAATGCTCAGATAAAGCCTATACATGAAAAGTTCTTATTTGCTCAGAATGGTATAACAGGTCTAATTGCACCACCTGGGTCGGGTAAGACTTTCACTTATCTTAAAATGGCTGCACAACAACAAGAACTAGATGAGAAGAACCCATTTTATGAGTTAGTTGTTATTTGTAGTACTTCTGGTCAATTTGACCAAACCGTCAATTCGTTCAAAGATATTATAAAGAAGTCTAAGTTAGTATGTATAAAGGATACTGAGTTGTTAGATTGGATAAAGAAGTACCAAAGAAGAGTTTTGAAGTATAATGCTATAAATGAGTATATAAATTCGAAGTTTAAAGAACCTAATGAGGAAATGCAGAGAATATTAGACAAACACCACTTCAGAAACAAACAGAAAGAGATAGAATACATTTCGAAGAAATTGCAATCTTACGATTGGAAGACTTACCCTCATAGATGTCTTCTTATCTTAGATGATTTCGCCTCTCATCCTTTGTTAAAGAACAGAGAACAAGATATGTGTCGAATTCTTAAGAAGCTCAGACACTTTAACATCTCAGTTGTCATTTGTGTACAGACAGCAAAGAGTTTAAGTAAGGATGTTAAAAGAATACTTACTGACATAATACTTTTCCCCAGATTGTCCGAAGACGATTTCATGGAACTTATGAAAGAGTCCATGGCAGGTAAGTTTGACAGACACCAATGAAAAAAATAAAATGATATTTATTTTAAATATATAAGATCCTTATATAAAATATAAATATTTTATCGTTTTATTTTCTTGTTTTAGAAATGTTTTTTATTGAAAAATCAATAAAACTAACTCCAAAATAAAATTTTTGATTTAAAGACACTATGATGACACCAGGCAAATCTTCCAAGACACCTATCGTCGGGAATCTAACAACTCTATCAGCAGACAAATAATTGATTGAGGTGATATAAAAATTGAATTTAATTCAATGATCAAACCGACCCATTTGTATCTCAAAAATATAATTTTTTCTATGTCAGAGTTTTGATCCCTTTAGGAATCTTACATATACAGCCTTAATTTTCAAGATTTAATAATTATTGCTCAATGATGTAAAACCGATTCAGAAATTAATATTAGAGTGTCAGAGTATGTTTATTTGCGATCTTTTCTCATTACTAGTAAGTTGTTCATTTCTTGTAGCCCTAGAAATTTATTCTTATAATCCAGAATTTGCTTTATTCGGATATGAAACTCCGGATTGGACACCGGCATCATTCTTTAAAGTTAAGCGCAAAATTGATGTGCCTCTAGAAAAAAATTGGCCAGTATTACGATATATAAATGAAACAATAGAAGATCCTACGCAATACCATTTCTCATATAGAAAACCGAAAGAAACACACGACTACAACTTTTATTACAAGACACTTCAGACTACACACTATAGACTTGAAAGAGCATATGTTAGCTTTAATGGTGCTGTAGGTCTTGATGAAAACACCATTTTCCAACCAACAGATTTTGAAAGGAACGCTACAAATGCAAGTGTTGTAGGCCATTACCGCGAGGTTATTGTTACAGGATATTTATGGGCAACATATAATTTTGGCCATTCATTTGAAGATTTTTTCACTCCACTATTTTTAATTCCTGAAGAAATTAGAAGGAGATCACATATTATTGTATTCTCAATGCCATTTCTCTATAATACACTCCTGGATCTTCTAGGCTTTTTACCAGATCGAAGAATATATTTACCAAAAAATAAAGGTGAATATATTTCGGCTGATATACTCCATTGTTTTGCAAATAGAACCTTTTACATCAGTCAATGGGGGCCAAACACTTACAGATTTAAACGGTTCTTGCATGAAAAATTCGAATTAGATAAAATTACACCATCTGAATACTGCTTTACAAACAGGCCTAAAGGCAAGAGAAGGCATATTCATAATCTTGATGAAGTAATAAATTCAGCAAAAGCAAAGTTCCCAACAATTGATTGGAAATTTATTCCAGATAATCATACAAATCTTATTGAATGCGCCAGGGATTTCAAAAAGATTAAGTTTCTTTTCTCTCCTGTAGGTTCAAACATTTGTAAATGCATTTTTATGGCCGACAATACTGTTGTTATATGCGTTACAGCGAATTTCCCTGAAAATTCTCTGGCAGGTTTCTGTTTAAGTTGTAAATTATTTGAGTTACAATATGATTCAATCTCTGCTCATCATTTAGAATATGGTTCACCAATTAATGTGAACGATGCATTATTCCATATAGAAAAATGTTTGAAAGTATTAGAAACTGGAAATTGGAACGTATATAAATAATAAGAATATTAAAATTAATTTTGAAAATAATCTATTTAAAGTCGATTTATATTCAATTTTTTGAATAAATTCAAAATCGACTCGTAATCCAATAGTTGACAATTTGTAATATCTTTAAAATAGACGCATTATTCATATGGCGCAATGAAATAAAAAAATCAAAATGTGTAAAGCATATTTTGAATATACTTACTATGCAATTTCATACCAGTCTCTATTAAGTTATCGATATTACAATAAATAAGAAAATGATTGTTGAAGTTCTGTGTAGCTGTCAATGTTACATTTGATAAAAAAAATTAAAACATAAATTGAGTATAGCAAGCATTAATCCATTACTTCTAACTTTTTTAACAATTTGATGAAGTTTTAAGAACGACGATATATCTTGTTTGGCCAATTGTACAATTGCTACTTAATTCTGATTAAATTATAAAACATAATCTACATACAAAAATATAGTAATGCAATAATCTCGGGAACATGGCTCTCAATTTTGAATAGTTTACGAATTTCTCAAATAAAATTGAGGGGATTATGTTCCCGAGATTTTTGCAAAAACAGTTTTTTAAAAAGTTCTATAAATTCTTTTACAAAACAATATAACAATATGTATATCTTCAATATTTAGGTCAGGTAAGTGGGGCTTCCAGGCGCGTTGCGCCCTCTAGCCCCGAAGATGTTTAGTATAAATGAAGTTTTTATTCGGAAAATTGTTAGTCTTCTGGTGTGAATTCGGAGGACTCTTCTTGGATAGAGTCTTGTATTTCCTCCTCTTCTTCCTCCTCCATTGCTTCTGGGAAGAAGCCTTCTTCTGGGTCGAAAACATTATATAATGTGTAATTGAATGACACATTATATCTTTCTTTGAGTTCGCTCCTGACAAAGAACTTAGTTCCAGGAATACAGAAGACTTCTGTGCGTTGGAAAAGCTGATGTCCTGGAACGAATTTGGCAATTAGAGACTTCTTTTTTCCGAATTGTTCAGGAGTTTTCATGACGACAGTAACAACATCTCCATCTGCGAGGTCTTGTTGTTGTTCGGAAAGGTAAAGAGCAATGATATGAATGGTTGCTGCGTTGAATTCGAGAAAGTCGAATTCAAATTGTGTTGTCGTATAATATTCAAACCATTTTGTACGGTTGTCTCCGAACTCGTCAACGTATTCATCTTCGTCATATCCGTAACTAAAGACTTGGAATTCGGCAATTCTCTTGTCGAATGACCGTTGGATGTAACGAGGAAGATTTTGACGAACTTGGTATAAAGTTCTCAACATTATAAGCTTAGTAAATGTTGGAAAATACTGAACTAAGACATCGCTAAGCTCAATTGGACTTGGAATTGTCTTAGTAAGTTCAATTGAACTAGTAATTGCTTTGTTCAGAACTTCACAGAACTGAGTATTGTATGTAGCGTCTGGTTGTGTGTTTTCTTCGGCGTCTTTGAGATATTTAGAGCAAATTTGTTGAAGAATTTCTCTTAATTCGCTGTTAGACTTTTTGGTGGTTATTCTAACCGCTGTGCCAGTTCTTGGAGGTTGTGGAGCTTTGGCTTTGGTTAGCGGTTGAGAATTGTTAATGTTTGAATTGTGGTTAACAGCGTTGGCTTCCATTAGATAAAAATGAACTGACCAAAAAAGACAGATATTTAAATATTTGAGATAAACCGTTTTCGTCAACGGTAACCCCCTCTATTTTTTTATTTTATTTAATAGTTACCGTTAGAAAAACGGTTTATCTCAAATATTGAATGAACTATAAACGTTTTTTGTTTTCTATATATACTTTTTTGTCCAACGGTAAAACTTTTTACACAACGGTTTTTGAGAGTCGTCGCCGTTGACTTTTTTGTAGAGCACTCAAAATAGTATAACTTTGTCCGGACAAGTAAGGGTCTATCGTCGCTACAGGAAAAGTTACAGGCATTCCAAGGAAGTATACTTTGAGAAGCCTTTTCTCCATTATAGAATGAGATAGGACGGTTATTTTACAAAACTGACAACACTTTGACCGAGTAGTTTTTTGTGCTGAACAAAAAGTGTCATATAAACATCTGTCAAAAACCGCTTTTTAACTTCACTTAAAATGCCACGTAAGCTACGTAAGAATATACGTAAGAGGAAGGGAGCATTGAAACATCCAATAGTAAAACTGACACCACAACAACAGTTGCAACAACAAATGATGAATGACCCCACTATGTTGCAACAAATGTCAAGCAACCCTATGCTTTTAAACCGAGTTATTGGTGCACAGAGTGGAGGTTTAAGAGCGGCACTTTTAGCGAAAATGGCAGGCTATGGTGGAGCTGCAGACGGAACAGCTTATAACCCTCAAAGTCAAATGAATTTGAGTTCACTCAAAAATCAAATAACAGATGTCAAAAAGTCAAACATAGACATACAGAAACAAATAAGTGAAAACGAAAAGAAACTAGAATATGACAGACAGACAAAGAAACTAAATGAGTTAAACGTAGAGAAAAAGAAGAAAGAAGAACAACTGAAAGAACTAAGTACAGAGGAATATGCGAAAAAAGTGTCAGAAAAAGCAGCAGAAGTAGCAAAAATGGAACAAGATGTTATAAATTTGAAAAACCATACTACTCAATATAAAGTACTGAAAGATGAAGAGATAAAACAAAAAGCCATGAAGACATATATGGATAGCGATGAGTATAAAAAAGAAGTTGAAGCAAATGTAAAGGCAGAAAAACTTTTACAGTTGCAAAACCAAACCGTACAGTATGAAAACTTAGCACAAGAAAGTAAAAATAACGACGCAGCCATGCAAAAGGCAATGAAAAGCGCAGAATATATAAAAGCTAATAATGACTGGTTAGATGCCCAAGCCAACGCTAAAGCAGCCCAACTTATAGGGTCAATAAGGACAAAAATACAAGCGGATGAAGACAGTTCAAATGAAGCTTTAATGAATGCTGACTTTAAGAACGCCTTCGAAGCTCTTCATAGTAAGGTGAAACTAGTGAACGACTTCTCATCTGGAAAGAAACTGAAGTCTGAAGGTTTCGACAAAGAGTTAAGAGAAGTAGCACAAAATATGACGAAAATAACAGATGCAGCAACGAGACAGGCAGTTCAAAGTGCCTATGACGCCGTTAGAGCAACTGTTGTGGAAAGTCAAGAAAAAGAGTTACAACAGACCAAAACAGACCTAGTAAATGCTTTCTTAAAAACGAAAAGTCAGGTAGGACATTATGCTGCAGATGGAACATATGTGCCAGCTGGTGGAACTTATATACCACCAAACCCTCCAAGAGAAGCACCTGCACCAGGACTACCTAAAACATTTACATCGTCACATGGACACAGACACAGGCATGCACCAAAACCAACACAACAACCAACAGTTCAAAATCCAGCACCACAACAACAACCAAAACCAACAGTTCAAAACCCTGCACAACAACCAACAGTTCAAAATCCAGCACCTGCACCACAACCAAAACCAGCACAACAACCACCTCCACAACCAGCACAGCAACCAACAGTTCAAAACCCTGCACAACAACAACCACAAACAGAGCAAGGACATAAAAGAAGTAGAGAAAAAGGAAACCAAGAATTCTTAAAAATGCTTAAGGAAGATTATGGTTACCCAGATACTCTTGACTTTAGTGACAGATATAAAGAAGCTATTAGAAAGTTCAAGGAAGGAAATACTGACCCGAACCTATTTAGCTTTATGGTTGAGCATCAAATCGGATATAATCTCAAACCTGGAAAATACAAGCTCGCTAAGGGATATGATTTAATAGCATATCATCCAAATGACATGAATGAATTTACTCCGAGATATTTGATGTCAGAGCTAAATGATAATTCAACTCTCTTCATGAAACGCGTAAAAAATAGAGACGGAACGAAAGAAGAAAGGTTTATGAGTCCGGATGACTTAGATAGGGAACTTGTTAAAAACGGTCTCGGAATATATGAAATGCCAGCAGATGAGGTACAAGAAACTCCACAGGAAGAAGTTCAGATACAACCAGACATGGAAGAAATAGTTCAGCAACAACAGCTAGAAGAGCCTGAAGGAAACGAACAAGTCCCTCCTTTGGAAACTAACTTCACAGAACTAGATGAAGATTTGGAACAGCCGAAAAATCTTGACCCTCAACAAGAGTATGAGGTGAATATGGAATCTTTCCAAGAGTCTAAGAAAAATTCGGCTGACATAGTAGAAGAATATCGAAAAATGTTCACCGACATACAAAAGACTCCAACATCAGATGAAAATATTCAGCATAGAATGGAAGTACTGAAAGAAAATGTACGCAAATACAATAATCCTTTTTACTTACGACCATATAACGTTCAATCTTTGGCTGAACTCGGTGAAAATAAAAGGTTAAATTTCAACAAAACATATAGAAATGAAACATTGTTTAAAGTTCATTCAGAACCTAACCAATATGGAAACAAACCTACTTTTGTTTCTGCAGACTATGGAACTACAATGAAATGGGGTCATAAAGCTAATCCGGATAGGTGGTTCATAAACTTACAACCTCAATTCCAAGAAGTTGTAGACGCAATGGAAGTGAATGGTGAACCAGATATAACGGGTATTTTCAGCGCGGCTTTAATGCCATTGAAAGATATGAAAGATGCAGATATTTTGGACCAGTATGAAATGAACATGGCTGAGGGAAATATAACACCTGACGTTCTAGAACATTTATCTCAAAGAACTACACAGAACCATAGAGATGGTATATTTGGTGAAGAGTTTAGAAAGAAAGTTAGGGAGAGAGAAGGAAGAGAACCTATTGTACATGACCTTGCAAACGAAAGTTTGCAAAATGTCATAAAAACTTACTTTGCAGACAATGAAATGAGAAGGGATGAATATTTAAGAAAACTCAAATGGACAGTACCAAATGAAATGTTAGTATTGAAAAACATGTTCCATGACAAAATAAAACCAACTACAGAAATAAATGACGCAAGACTGAAACGTTGGGTAAAAGCTTTCCCATTCACAAAAGATATTATTGGTTACATGGAAAGAAAACCAGAATGGCTACAAAAACATATATTTGGAAACGAGCTTATTCCATATGGACAAGCTCTGTTTGAAGAGCTTGAACCGGAAACTCAGGAAAGAGTCATGCAAACAATAAGCGAAGACTCAAATACAAACTATGACAAAATCTTTCTAGGATATAGGTTACCTGAGATGGGCGACCAGAGCCCAAAGGCAAAAAGGACATGGGAAATTTACAACATACTAGGTGAACATGAGGCAAAGATGCTACAACTTGAAGCAGAGGGCAAGTTACCAAAAGCGACACCAAAGAAGAGAGAAAGTAGAACAAAGTGAAAGTAGTGAAGAAGTAACTTCATCTAGTGAAAGTAGTGGCAATGAAGGAAAAAGAAGAGTTAAAGATTCAGTTAAAAACTCAGTCAGGAAGAAAGTAAAGCTTGGTCCGAGTGGGTTCTATTATGACATATAAATCCAACTATTCTATATTTTTACCCATATGAAATGTACGCCGCTCAGAATATAACGCCAACAGTTTTGGATGCCATGAACGGAAATGTTTCCGAATGGTATAACGAATGCGATAATGCCATTAGAAGGTCAGAAATAGTTCCTGGAACTTACGAATATACAACTGCTGTTTCTTATGGAAACGTAGGTGAGTTTGGAGAAGGTTCTTCAACAACAGTAGATATTGCTTGCGACAGGTTTCATATTATTTCTATTGACAACTCATTCTTATACGTGGAACAAGACATTGAAATAAAACCTTCTTCCAAGTTGTCTGACAAGAAAGGTTGCAATGGAATTTTCTATGTCGGATACCAATATGCTCCAGAAGTTTTCATGGGATATAAGATATATTCTAACTCTGACTTAGTTCAAACAGTAACATGGGCAAACTATGAATGGTTCGCTTTGAGAAACTCAGTACAACCACAAGCTAGAGAACAAACAGACCAGTATGCAACTATTGAGAAAATAAGAAGACTTGACCCTAACGTTCCAGGAGTTTATGTTAACCTTTCTGGTTCAGATGGAACTGCTGCCACTAAAGTAAAACTGAAACTTAGAGTTCCTTTGTCATCTTTCCTCATCTTCAGGTTTTTAAGATACTTGCCAAACTGGGCAGGAAAAATTTCTATCGAACTTACTCCAAGCAAAAATAACTTAGTCATTGCACCAACACAAGACCCATTCACTATTACAGACGTAAAGGGAACAAATCAAACGTCATTCGTCGAATTTTGCAAAGACAAAGTTGACTTAGACTTTGGTTTCTCAAACTTCAACAATGAAGTAAACTATTATTTCAATGCTGCTGGAACTGCTTGGGACCCAGTTAAGTTCACATGCGAAAAATTTGAATGCAAGAGAATAGAAAGCAGACTTGCAGTCTATATGTTGGACCCAGATATTTCAAATGCTTTAGCTGCCAAATATATTGCAGTTCCACTTATGTTCCCTATACACCAAATATCTGTCAAAGACTTTGCAGGTGAAGTTGGAAACCAAAATCCAGGAGCCGCAGGTGCAAGAACAGATATTGCTTTAACAACTGCAATGAAACATGCAGATACTATGTTTGTACTGTTCAGACGAACTATAAATGACTATTCTTGTTTCTACAACCCTGGTATTAAATATCATATAAACATAGATGGCAAATATTATCCAAGAGAAGAATATTCTACAGTTGAGGATATGAGGTCATACAACTTGACATTAGATGCTATGAACTTTAACAACAACTTCACAACAACTATTAACCCTGAAATGCAAAGTTCTATTATGCCATATGTGAAAGTATGGACTCATACAGGAGGTCAAAAAACTCAATATACAAATGGAGACCGTTCAAACTTTTGGCTTGGCATTCCATTTGCTGACTCAGAAGACTTTATGGGTAGTATTTCAACTGTTGGTACAGTTCAAATACAATATACTGGTGACAGAGACGGTCCAGATGAATTGAGAGCAAAGAAGTTTACAAAACCAATAGCACTTTTCACGGAAGATGCTCTTTTGAAGATTCGTTCGATGAAACCTGCTGGGGCTCCTCAGATTGGCATAACGACAGCTTCCATCGAGCAGATTTTGGCAGCAGGTCAGTAAGTTGTTCTTGAACTGACTTCTCTCCGTCAAATATTGACAGTACGCCAGTTTTGACATAATATTGTATTATAAACTTTCCTTTAGTAATATCTGTAAGTTTTGAAGTTATATTTTTGTCTGCTTCAAGAACTTTCACCATTTCAGTTATACCAACTTTCTTTGCTTTATGAAAATATTTAGGTTCAGCAAAGACTGCTATTCTATAACATTTTCCATTGTTTGTGTAAAGAACTATTCTGTCAATGTATTTGTATTGTTTGTGAGTATAAACTTTGTTCTGCTTCAATTCAATAAGATATCCGAATACGTCCATCTTTTTATTCTAAGTAAAATGTCATTTCCGAAAAATAGAAGCGTAAGTGTTTCAAAAGGTTTAATGGCGGTGGCAGATGTTAAGTTAAATTCACCAACCCAAACAAACAGTCAAAGTGTTATTGTCAATGTCAAAGACAGAGATGTTGAAGTGGGGAAACCATACGAAGACGAAGATGGTATAACAATTGTTCCTGTAAAAGAACCAACATATCCTGAAGTTAACAGAGACTTAAGTTCTGTTGCAGATATTCGAAACGACTACCAACAACTGAAAGACAAACTTCAAACTCAGGAGAAGATTTGTCAAGCTTTAAGTATAATGTTAAACTTGGCGAACACAACCCTGTAAAAGTGAACTCATATGTCATTGCACCTCATGAAGTTTTGAAAGAACTATTGAAACTTTTGACAGAGGCAGACGATATAAACATCAAAGAAATAGAACCCGACATTGGTTGCTGTGGTGTTTCATATAATGTCATTGACAAGATATACGTTATGAAAGGAGGTGAAACGTTGAACTTAAAATATAGTTTCCCAGACGTTATAAAAATATTTGACGACCACAACATTTCATTAAAGTTTATTTGCTAAGTAAATGGCAGAAGACATAATGGTTTATACTATTACGACTAAAAACCCTGAGTCATATAATTCTATAACAACAAACTTACAAAGTCCTCAAGGACGATATTGTAAACTAACCTTAAACACAATGACGACTAAAGCCTGTTTTGCTCTTTTGACACCAGAAGACTTTATTGTTGTGAATGGTAAAAAATACTCCTTTGAAGATACTTACTCAGATATACCACCAACAGGTTTTGTTGACTTATTTAATACTTTAAGTACGGGTGTAACATGTGCTGCAACTAGAGCAGGTTTCATTATGTTTGGATGTCCGACTGAGTTTACTATAAACGATATGAGCTATAATACAAAACTTATTTCTGGTTTTTACTACCAACAGTTTCCTATAACAGGAAAAGGTGTCATACAAGGAATGTCTATTCCATTGACATTAAGCACACCAATCTTATATATTGTTTCAAACTTAGGTTCAAAGTGTTATTCGAATGTCGACAGAAACTATTATGACCAAAAGATACTTATGCGTATAAACAATACTTTCTCTGCTGGTTTGCCTATTGTTCATTCGAATGCAGAATTTTCAACCTTAGTGAACTCAAACACTTTGGCAAGTATAACGTTGACATTAGTTGACGCAAACTTTGTTCCTGTAAAACTTTTATGTCCTATGTATTTGTCAATGACGGCAGAAAGTTTCGAATTGGAAGATGCAACTGGTGAAAGTATTGTATTACAAGAACAACTTCAACAACAAATAGCTCAAGAACAACAAATGCAACAAATGGAACAACAAAGTCAAGAATAAAAAAATAATATTTTTTTTTATTTTTATAAAAATGTACAGAATAGATGTTTCAGATTTTTATGACTTCCAAGCATTCAGAAATATGTGTCCATTTAGAGACTATAACAAAGCAGTCGAGAATTTGAAACGTTTAGTCATTTATGTTGACTCTGCCCCAGAATGTTATGTCATGAAAGAATGGGATGTTGTCTTTAACAAACCAAGAGCAACAATAGTGTCTGAACAAGAATGTAGACAGAAACTTAAGAAAATAAAAGTTGTACAAGTTGGCATGAAGATGTTAGATGCTTGGGATATCTTATTGTCAAAGTTAGAAGATTTTTCAGTTCGAGGTATAAAGTTCTATACACCTTCTCCAAACTTCTATTCTATCTTCACTGGATATAAATACGAACAAGTAGAATGGAAACACAGTATTATAGAAGCTTGGTTAGACCATGTCAAAGAAATTATATGCAATGGAAACGAAAAGGTTTATGAGTATATCTTATGTTGGTTTGCAAATATCTTACAACATCCAAGTGCTAAAAATGAAACTGCTCTCATTATAATTGGAAAACAAGGAACTGGTAAGAATACTTTCTTTACAGATATTTTGTGCAAACTGTTAGAAGGTTATTCGAATCCGAATATGACAAACTTAGAAAACATCTGTGGCAAGTTTAACTCCTCAATAGAGAATATGAAACTTATAGTTTGCAATGAACTTCAAAGTATAGATACAACAAAAGTTTTGAACTCAGATGCTTTGAAGAGTCTTATAACAGACAAAGTTGGAGTTGTTGAAAGAAAGTATAAAGACCAAAGAGTTTGTGAAAATGTTGCAAACTTCATTATGGTTTCAAACAATGCTGTTCCGATGCAGTTAGAAAGTTCTGACAGAAGATATGTAGTTGTCAGAACGTCAGAAGCTCATATGCAAGATACTGAATATTTTGACGCTTTGTCAGAATGTTTGACATCTGACTTTTACAACCACTTGTTCTCATATTTCATGACATTAGATATTTCTAAGTTCAATCCAAGACAAATTCCACATACCGAAGAGAGACAAACATTGTTAGAAGCAAACAAGAGTGTTTATGAACTGTTCGTAGATGAAACTGACTTTGTGTCATTAGATGAAAGGTCATTGTACGATTCGTATAAACAATATTGTCAAGAGTATGGTTATATGCCAGCGTCTAAACGAACATTCTTGGCAAATGTCAAAAGTCTTTTAGATGTTCAGAATGGTGTATATACAAAGAAAATTTTTTCTGAGTAAATTTTAAAAAAAAATATTTTTTATCCGATAGAAAAGATGACGAAATAGATTTCAGTAAACAAGTACATGTCAGGAGTTAAAGAAGAACTAGACCCATTCACATATTTGAATGTTTATTTCTACCATTTTGAAAAGTCTTCATTCAGCAAAGTTTGGAACATCGAACCAGTTAAGTTTGCTATTGTGACTAAAATGGTGCGAAATTTGAAGACTTAGACATAGAAGGTTTGTTAGCAGTCAAAGAAAGTTTTGACAGAAGGTTCTCAAACCTTAAAGAAGGCAAAGCATACAAACTTGTTATACCTTATGAACCAAAGAAGACAGACGACTATGAATATTATGAGTCTAAAGTTGTAGAAGTTCAAGGTAAATTGGGTAAAAAGCTATTAGAGTCTAAGCCAGTGTTTACTCCTAAAGAGGAAGAGAACATTGACATTGACCCAGAAATGTTCTAAAAATAAAATTTTATTTTTACATGTCAAATTTCTTCTTCGGTGGAATTGGCTCTGGTTCTTTCTTCTCTTCTTCTACTTTCTTTTCTTTCTTTTCTTTCTTCTTCTTCTCTGGTGGAGATATGTCAAATTTCTCAGAACCATATCTATGTAAAAGTTCTTTGTCCTTTAATAGCTCTTCTATTCTGTTTTCTATTTCATCTTCAAGAACAGCGCATGTGTCTTCTTTGCATTCTAAGAACTTTTGTTGGACTTCATCTTTCCAATCGGCGTCATCTCTGTCAACAAGTCTGTCATTGACAAATTTTAAGACTGCTCTTTGTAATGTTTTATGGTTCTTGTCATATTCCCAGAAACAGAACTTTAGAACAAATTCACCTTTCTTGTTTACATTATGTAAGGTTTTATGGTCTACAGATGTTTTGCTGTCGAAAAGCTTGTCTCGAATATAGATAGCGAAATCGCTAGACATTTTCTAAAAGATAAAAATTTTAATTTTTCTAAAAATATGTTAGAAAAAAGTTTGCTGACATTGACAAGAAATTTGAGAATGTTTTAAACAAGAACAAGAGGAAGTTAGAAAATGCTCAGATAAAGCCTATACATGAAAAGTTCTTATTTGCTCAGAATGGTATAACAGGTCTAATTGCACCACCTGGGTCGGGTAAGACTTTCACTTATCTTAAAATGGCTGCACAACAACAAGAACTAGATGAGAAGAACCCATTTTATGAGTTAGTTGTTATTTGTAGTACTTCTGGTCAATTTGACCAAACCGTCAATTCGTTCAAAGATATTATAAAGAAGTCTAAGTTAGTATGTATAAAGGATACTGAGTTGTTAGATTGGATAAAGAAGTACCAAAGAAGAGTTTTGAAGTATAATGCTATAAATGAGTATATAAATTCGAAGTTTAAAGAACCTAATGAGGAAATGCAGAGAATATTAGACAAACACCACTTCAGAAACAAACAGAAAGAGATAGAATACATTTCGAAGAAATTGCAATCTTACGATTGGAAGACTTACCCTCATAGATGTCTTCTTATCTTAGATGATTTCGCCTCTCATCCTTTGTTAAAGAACAGAGAACAAGATATGTGTCGAATTCTTAAGAAGCTCAGACACTTTAACATCTCAGTTGTCATTTGTGTACAGACAGCAAAGAGTTTAAGTAAGGATGTTAAAAGAATACTTACTGACATAATACTTTTCCCCAGATTGTCCGAAGACGATTTCATGGAACTTATGAAAGAGTCCATGGCAGGTAAGTTTGACAGACACCAATGAAAAAAATAAAATGATATTTATTTTAAATATATAAGATCCTTATATAAAATATAAATATTTTATCGTTTTATTTTCTTGTTTTAGAAATGTTTTTTATTGAAAAATCAATAAAACTAACTCCAAAATAAAATTTTTGATTTAAAGACACTATGATGACACCAGGCAAATCTTCCAAGACACCTATCGTCGGGAATCTAACAACTCTATCAGCAGACAAATAATTGATTGAGGTGATATAAAAATTGAATTTAATTCAATGATCAAACCGACCCATTTGTATCTCAAAAATATAATTTTTTCTATGTCAGAGTTTTGATCCCTTTAGGAATCTTACATATACAGCCTTAATTTTCAAGATTTAATAATTATTGCTCAATGATGTAAAACCGATTCAGAAATTAATATTAGAGTGTCAGAGTATGTTTATTTGCGATCTTTTCTCATTACTAGTAAGTTGTTCATTTCTTGTAGCCCTAGAAATTTATTCTTATAATCCAGAATTTGCTTTATTCGGATATGAAACTCCGGATTGGACACCGGCATCATTCTTTAAAGTTAAGCGCAAAATTGATGTGCCTCTAGAAAAAAATTGGCCAGTATTACGATATATAAATGAAACAATAGAAGATCCTACGCAATACCATTTCTCATATAGAAAACCGAAAGAAACACACGACTACAACTTTTATTACAAGACACTTCAGACTACACACTATAGACTTGAAAGAGCATATGTTAGCTTTAATGGTGCTGTAGGTCTTGATGAAAACACCATTTTCCAACCAACAGATTTTGAAAGGAACGCTACAAATGCAAGTGTTGTAGGCCATTACCGCGAGGTTATTGTTACAGGATATTTATGGGCAACATATAATTTTGGCCATTCATTTGAAGATTTTTTCACTCCACTATTTTTAATTCCTGAAGAAATTAGAAGGAGATCACATATTATTGTATTCTCAATGCCATTTCTCTATAATACACTCCTGGATCTTCTAGGCTTTTTACCAGATCGAAGAATATATTTACCAAAAAATAAAGGTGAATATATTTCGGCTGATATACTCCATTGTTTTGCAAATAGAACCTTTTACATCAGTCAATGGGGGCCAAACACTTACAGATTTAAACGGTTCTTGCATGAAAAATTCGAATTAGATAAAATTACACCATCTGAATACTGCTTTACAAACAGGCCTAAAGGCAAGAGAAGGCATATTCATAATCTTGATGAAGTAATAAATTCAGCAAAAGCAAAGTTCCCAACAATTGATTGGAAATTTATTCCAGATAATCATACAAATCTTATTGAATGCGCCAGGGATTTCAAAAAGATTAAGTTTCTTTTCTCTCCTGTAGGTTCAAACATTTGTAAATGCATTTTTATGGCCGACAATACTGTTGTTATATGCGTTACAGCGAATTTCCCTGAAAATTCTCTGGCAGGTTTCTGTTTAAGTTGTAAATTATTTGAGTTACAATATGATTCAATCTCTGCTCATCATTTAGAATATGGTTCACCAATTAATGTGAACGATGCATTATTCCATATAGAAAAATGTTTGAAAGTATTAGAAACTGGAAATTGGAACGTATATAAATAATAAGAATATTAAAATTAATTTTGAAAATAATCTATTTAAAGTCGATTTATATTCAATTTTTTGAATAAATTCAAAATCGACTCGTAATCCAATAGTTGACAATTTGTAATATCTTTAAAATAGACGCATTATTCATATGGCGCAATGAAATAAAAAAATCAAAATGTGTAAAGCATATTTTGAATATACTTACTATGCAATTTCATACCAGTCTCTATTAAGTTATCGATATTACAATAAATAAGAAAATGATTGTTGAAGTTCTGTGTAGCTGTCAATGTTACATTTGATAAAAAAAATTAAAACATAAATTGAGTATAGCAAGCATTAATCCATTACTTCTAACTTTTTTAACAATTTGATGAAGTTTTAAGAACGACGATATATCTTGTTTGGCCAATTGTACAATTGCTACTTAATTCTGATTAAATTATAAAACATAATCTACATACAAAAATATAGTAATGCAATAATCTCGGGAACATGGCTCTCAATTTTGAATAGTTTACGAATTTCTCAAATAAAATTGAGGGGATTATGTTCCCGAGATTTTTGCAAAAACAGTTTTTTAAAAAGTTCTATAAATTCTTTTACAAAACAATATAACAATATGTATATCTTCAATATTTAGGTCAGGTAAGTGGGGCTTCCAGGCGCGTTGCGCCCTCTAGCCCCGAAGATGTTTAGTATAAATGAAGTTTTTATTCGGAAAATTGTTAGTCTTCTGGTGTGAATTCGGAGGACTCTTCTTGGATAGAGTCTTGTATTTCCTCCTCTTCTTCCTCCTCCATTGCTTCTGGGAAGAAGCCTTCTTCTGGGTCGAAAACATTATATAATGTGTAATTGAATGACACATTATATCTTTCTTTGAGTTCGCTCCTGACAAAGAACTTAGTTCCAGGAATACAGAAGACTTCTGTGCGTTGGAAAAGCTGATGTCCTGGAACGAATTTGGCAATTAGAGACTTCTTTTTTCCGAATTGTTCAGGAGTTTTCATGACGACAGTAACAACATCTCCATCTGCGAGGTCTTGTTGTTGTTCGGAAAGGTAAAGAGCAATGATATGAATGGTTGCTGCGTTGAATTCGAGAAAGTCGAATTCAAATTGTGTTGTCGTATAATATTCAAACCATTTTGTACGGTTGTCTCCGAACTCGTCAACGTATTCATCTTCGTCATATCCGTAACTAAAGACTTGGAATTCGGCAATTCTCTTGTCGAATGACCGTTGGATGTAACGAGGAAGATTTTGACGAACTTGGTATAAAGTTCTCAACATTATAAGCTTAGTAAATGTTGGAAAATACTGAACTAAGACATCGCTAAGCTCAATTGGACTTGGAATTGTCTTAGTAAGTTCAATTGAACTAGTAATTGCTTTGTTCAGAACTTCACAGAACTGAGTATTGTATGTAGCGTCTGGTTGTGTGTTTTCTTCGGCGTCTTTGAGATATTTAGAGCAAATTTGTTGAAGAATTTCTCTTAATTCGCTGTTAGACTTTTTGGTGGTTATTCTAACCGCTGTGCCAGTTCTTGGAGGTTGTGGAGCTTTGGCTTTGGTTAGCGGTTGAGAATTGTTAATGTTTGAATTGTGGTTAACAGCGTTGGCTTCCATTAGATAAAAATGAACTGACCAAAAAAGACAGATATTTAAATATTTGAGATAAACCGTTTTCGTCAACGGTAACCCCCTCTATTTTTTTATTTTATTTAATAGTTACCGTTAGAAAAACGGTTTATCTCAAATATTGAATGAACTATAAACGTTTTTTGTTTTCTATATATACTTTTTTGTCCAACGGTAAAACTTTTTACACAACGGTTTTTGAGAGTCGTCGCCGTTGACTTTTTTGTAGAGCACTCAAAATAGTATAACTTTGTCCGGACAAGTAAGGGTCTATCGTCGCTACAGGAAAAGTTACAGGCATTCCAAGGAAGTATACTTTGAGAAGCCTTTTCTCCATTATAGAATGAGATAGGACGGTTATTTTACAAAACTGACAACACTTTGACCGAGTAGTTTTTTGTGCTGAACAAAAAGTGTCATATAAACATCTGTCAAAAACCGCTTTTTAACTTCACTTAAAATGCCACGTAAGCTACGTAAGAATATACGTAAGAGGAAGGGAGCATTGAAACATCCAATAGTAAAACTGACACCACAACAACAGTTGCAACAACAAATGATGAATGACCCCACTATGTTGCAACAAATGTCAAGCAACCCTATGCTTTTAAACCGAGTTATTGGTGCACAGAGTGGAGGTTTAAGAGCGGCACTTTTAGCGAAAATGGCAGGCTATGGTGGAGCTGCAGACGGAACAGCTTATAACCCTCAAAGTCAAATGAATTTGAGTTCACTCAAAAATCAAATAACAGATGTCAAAAAGTCAAACATAGACATACAGAAACAAATAAGTGAAAACGAAAAGAAACTAGAATATGACAGACAGACAAAGAAACTAAATGAGTTAAACGTAGAGAAAAAGAAGAAAGAAGAACAACTGAAAGAACTAAGTACAGAGGAATATGCGAAAAAAGTGTCAGAAAAAGCAGCAGAAGTAGCAAAAATGGAACAAGATGTTATAAATTTGAAAAACCATACTACTCAATATAAAGTACTGAAAGATGAAGAGATAAAACAAAAAGCCATGAAGACATATATGGATAGCGATGAGTATAAAAAAGAAGTTGAAGCAAATGTAAAGGCAGAAAAACTTTTACAGTTGCAAAACCAAACCGTACAGTATGAAAACTTAGCACAAGAAAGTAAAAATAACGACGCAGCCATGCAAAAGGCAATGAAAAGCGCAGAATATATAAAAGCTAATAATGACTGGTTAGATGCCCAAGCCAACGCTAAAGCAGCCCAACTTATAGGGTCAATAAGGACAAAAATACAAGCGGATGAAGACAGTTCAAATGAAGCTTTAATGAATGCTGACTTTAAGAACGCCTTCGAAGCTCTTCATAGTAAGGTGAAACTAGTGAACGACTTCTCATCTGGAAAGAAACTGAAGTCTGAAGGTTTCGACAAAGAGTTAAGAGAAGTAGCACAAAATATGACGAAAATAACAGATGCAGCAACGAGACAGGCAGTTCAAAGTGCCTATGACGCCGTTAGAGCAACTGTTGTGGAAAGTCAAGAAAAAGAGTTACAACAGACCAAAACAGACCTAGTAAATGCTTTCTTAAAAACGAAAAGTCAGGTAGGACATTATGCTGCAGATGGAACATATGTGCCAGCTGGTGGAACTTATATACCACCAAACCCTCCAAGAGAAGCACCTGCACCAGGACTACCTAAAACATTTACATCGTCACATGGACACAGACACAGGCATGCACCAAAACCAACACAACAACCAACAGTTCAAAATCCAGCACCACAACAACAACCAAAACCAACAGTTCAAAACCCTGCACAACAACCAACAGTTCAAAATCCAGCACCTGCACCACAACCAAAACCAGCACAACAACCACCTCCACAACCAGCACAGCAACCAACAGTTCAAAACCCTGCACAACAACAACCACAAACAGAGCAAGGACATAAAAGAAGTAGAGAAAAAGGAAACCAAGAATTCTTAAAAATGCTTAAGGAAGATTATGGTTACCCAGATACTCTTGACTTTAGTGACAGATATAAAGAAGCTATTAGAAAGTTCAAGGAAGGAAATACTGACCCGAACCTATTTAGCTTTATGGTTGAGCATCAAATCGGATATAATCTCAAACCTGGAAAATACAAGCTCGCTAAGGGATATGATTTAATAGCATATCATCCAAATGACATGAATGAATTTACTCCGAGATATTTGATGTCAGAGCTAAATGATAATTCAACTCTCTTCATGAAACGCGTAAAAAATAGAGACGGAACGAAAGAAGAAAGGTTTATGAGTCCGGATGACTTAGATAGGGAACTTGTTAAAAACGGTCTCGGAATATATGAAATGCCAGCAGATGAGGTACAAGAAACTCCACAGGAAGAAGTTCAGATACAACCAGACATGGAAGAAATAGTTCAGCAACAACAGCTAGAAGAGCCTGAAGGAAACGAACAAGTCCCTCCTTTGGAAACTAACTTCACAGAACTAGATGAAGATTTGGAACAGCCGAAAAATCTTGACCCTCAACAAGAGTATGAGGTGAATATGGAATCTTTCCAAGAGTCTAAGAAAAATTCGGCTGACATAGTAGAAGAATATCGAAAAATGTTCACCGACATACAAAAGACTCCAACATCAGATGAAAATATTCAGCATAGAATGGAAGTACTGAAAGAAAATGTACGCAAATACAATAATCCTTTTTACTTACGACCATATAACGTTCAATCTTTGGCTGAACTCGGTGAAAATAAAAGGTTAAATTTCAACAAAACATATAGAAATGAAACATTGTTTAAAGTTCATTCAGAACCTAACCAATATGGAAACAAACCTACTTTTGTTTCTGCAGACTATGGAACTACAATGAAATGGGGTCATAAAGCTAATCCGGATAGGTGGTTCATAAACTTACAACCTCAATTCCAAGAAGTTGTAGACGCAATGGAAGTGAATGGTGAACCAGATATAACGGGTATTTTCAGCGCGGCTTTAATGCCATTGAAAGATATGAAAGATGCAGATATTTTGGACCAGTATGAAATGAACATGGCTGAGGGAAATATAACACCTGACGTTCTAGAACATTTATCTCAAAGAACTACACAGAACCATAGAGATGGTATATTTGGTGAAGAGTTTAGAAAGAAAGTTAGGGAGAGAGAAGGAAGAGAACCTATTGTACATGACCTTGCAAACGAAAGTTTGCAAAATGTCATAAAAACTTACTTTGCAGACAATGAAATGAGAAGGGATGAATATTTAAGAAAACTCAAATGGACAGTACCAAATGAAATGTTAGTATTGAAAAACATGTTCCATGACAAAATAAAACCAACTACAGAAATAAATGACGCAAGACTGAAACGTTGGGTAAAAGCTTTCCCATTCACAAAAGATATTATTGGTTACATGGAAAGAAAACCAGAATGGCTACAAAAACATATATTTGGAAACGAGCTTATTCCATATGGACAAGCTCTGTTTGAAGAGCTTGAACCGGAAACTCAGGAAAGAGTCATGCAAACAATAAGCGAAGACTCAAATACAAACTATGACAAAATCTTTCTAGGATATAGGTTACCTGAGATGGGCGACCAGAGCCCAAAGGCAAAAAGGACATGGGAAATTTACAACATACTAGGTGAACATGAGGCAAAGATGCTACAACTTGAAGCAGAGGGCAAGTTACCAAAAGCGACACCAAAGAAGAAGAGTAGAACAAAGTGAAAGTAGTGAAGAAGTAACTTCATCTAGTGAAAGTAGTGGCAATGAAGGAAAAAGAAGAGTTAAAGATTCAGTTAAAAACTCAGTCAGGAAGAAAGTAAAGCTTGGTCCGAGTGGGTTCTATTATGACATATAAATCCAACTATTCTATATTTTTACCCATATGAAATGTACGCCGCTCAGAATATAACGCCAACAGTTTTGGATGCCATGAACGGAAATGTTTCCGAATGGTATAACGAATGCGATAATGCCATTAGAAGGTCAGAAATAGTTCCTGGAACTTACGAATATACAACTGCTGTTTCTTATGGAAACGTAGGTGAGTTTGGAGAAGGTTCTTCAACAACAGTAGATATTGCTTGCGACAGGTTTCATATTATTTCTATTGACAACTCATTCTTATACGTGGAACAAGACATTGAAATAAAACCTTCTTCCAAGTTGTCTGACAAGAAAGGTTGCAATGGAATTTTCTATGTCGGATACCAATATGCTCCAGAAGTTTTCATGGGATATAAGATATATTCTAACTCTGACTTAGTTCAAACAGTAACATGGGCAAACTATGAATGGTTCGCTTTGAGAAACTCAGTACAACCACAAGCTAGAGAACAAACAGACCAGTATGCAACTATTGAGAAAATAAGAAGACTTGACCCTAACGTTCCAGGAGTTTATGTTAACCTTTCTGGTTCAGATGGAACTGCTGCCACTAAAGTAAAACTGAAACTTAGAGTTCCTTTGTCATCTTTCCTCATCTTCAGGTTTTTAAGATACTTGCCAAACTGGGCAGGAAAAATTTCTATCGAACTTACTCCAAGCAAAAATAACTTAGTCATTGCACCAACACAAGACCCATTCACTATTACAGACGTAAAGGGAACAAATCAAACGTCATTCGTCGAATTTTGCAAAGACAAAGTTGACTTAGACTTTGGTTTCTCAAACTTCAACAATGAAGTAAACTATTATTTCAATGCTGCTGGAACTGCTTGGGACCCAGTTAAGTTCACATGCGAAAAATTTGAATGCAAGAGAATAGAAAGCAGACTTGCAGTCTATATGTTGGACCCAGATATTTCAAATGCTTTAGCTGCCAAATATATTGCAGTTCCACTTATGTTCCCTATACACCAAATATCTGTCAAAGACTTTGCAGGTGAAGTTGGAAACCAAAATCCAGGAGCCGCAGGTGCAAGAACAGATATTGCTTTAACAACTGCAATGAAACATGCAGATACTATGTTTGTACTGTTCAGACGAACTATAAATGACTATTCTTGTTTCTACAACCCTGGTATTAAATATCATATAAACATAGATGGCAAATATTATCCAAGAGAAGAATATTCTACAGTTGAGGATATGAGGTCATACAACTTGACATTAGATGCTATGAACTTTAACAACAACTTCACAACAACTATTAACCCTGAAATGCAAAGTTCTATTATGCCATATGTGAAAGTATGGACTCATACAGGAGGTCAAAAAACTCAATATACAAATGGAGACCGTTCAAACTTTTGGCTTGGCATTCCATTTGCTGACTCAGAAGACTTTATGGGTAGTATTTCAACTGTTGGTACAGTTCAAATACAATATACTGGTGACAGAGACGGTCCAGATGAATTGAGAGCAAAGAAGTTTACAAAACCAATAGCACTTTTCACGGAAGATGCTCTTTTGAAGATTCGTTCGATGAAACCTGCTGGGGCTCCTCAGATTGGCATAACGACAGCTTCCATCGAGCAGATTTTGGCAGCAGGTCAGTAAGTTGTTCTTGAACTGACTTCTCTCCGTCAAATATTGACAGTACGCCAGTTTTGACATAATATTGTATTATAAACTTTCCTTTAGTAATATCTGTAAGTTTTGAAGTTATATTTTTGTCTGCTTCAAGAACTTTCACCATTTCAGTTATACCAACTTTCTTTGCTTTATGAAAATATTTAGGTTCAGCAAAGACTGCTATTCTATAACATTTTCCATTGTTTGTGTAAAGAACTATTCTGTCAATGTATTTGTATTGTTTGTGAGTATAAACTTTGTTCTGCTTCAATTCAATAAGATATCCGAATACGTCCATCTTTTTATTCTAAGTAAAATGTCATTTCCGAAAAATAGAAGCGTAAGTGTTTCAAAAGGTTTAATGGCGGTGGCAGATGTTAAGTTAAATTCACCAACCCAAACAAACAGTCAAAGTGTTATTGTCAATGTCAAAGACAGAGATGTTGAAGTGGGGAAACCATACGAAGACGAAGATGGTATAACAATTGTTCCTGTAAAAGAACCAACATATCCTGAAGTTAACAGAGACTTAAGTTCTGTTGCAGATATTCGAAACGACTACCAACAACTGAAAGACAAACTTCAAACTCAGGAGAAGATTTGTCAAGCTTTAAGCTATAATGATTAATAACTTGGTCGAACACAACCCTGTAAAGTGAAAACTCATATGTTCATTGCACCTCATTGACAGTATTTGAACAAAACTATTGAAGACTTTGACAGAGGCAGACGATATAAACATCAAAGAAATAAACCCGAGCTTGTTGCTTGGTGCTTTCATATAATGTCATTGACACAAGATATACTTATGAACGAGAGTTGAAGACGTTGAACTTAACTAATATAGTTCTCCAGCAATCATAAAAATATTTTGAGCACCAAACTATTCATTAAAATTTATTGTAAGTAAATTGCAGAAGACATAATGTTATACTATTACGACTAAAAACCCTGAGTCATATTTAATTCTTATAACAAACAAAAACTTACAAATCCTCAAGGACATATTGTAAACTGAACCTTAAAACACATGACGACTAAAGCCTTTTTGCTCTGTTTGACACACAGTAAGAACTTTATTGTTTGTGTAACTGGTAAAAATACTCCTTGAAGATACTTACTCAGATATACCACCAACAGGCTTTTTGACTATTTATATACATTAAAGACGGTGAACATGTGCCTGCAACTAGACCAGGGTTTCTTATGTTGGGTGTCCACTGAGCTTTACTATAAACGATTGAGCTATAATACAAAACTTTATTTCTGGATTTTTACTAACCAACATTTCTATAACGGAAAATGGTTCATACAAAATTGTTCTATTCAATATACATGCAGACCACCCATCTGCTTTCCGACTAGCCTATATTGTTCAAACTTAAGGTTCAAAGTGTATTCGACGTCCACACACGGAAAACTATTATACCAAAATAATTACTTATGCTATAAACCTTTTTTACCTTCCTTACCTGCTGGCTTTCCTCATTGTTCATTACGAAAGGAATTTCAACCTTAGTCGAACCTCAAACACTTCTGCAAGGCATAACTGAAATCTGTCAACTTTTTGTCCCTGTAAACTTTAATGTCCTAGCTATTTGTCAATGAACGGCTGTGTTAAAGTTTCACCAACTTGCGAATACGCAAATTGGTGAAAAGTATGTATACTTAAGAAACACTTCAACAATATAAAGCTCTAAGAACAACAATGCAAACAAATTGAACCAACAAAGTCAAGATAAAAAAATTAATATTTTTTATTTTATTTTAATAAAAAATGTATCAATAATGCATGTTTCAAGATTTATGACTTCCAAGATTCAGAAATATGTGTCCATTTAGAGACTATAACAAAGCAGTCGGAATTTGAAAACGTTTACATTGATGTTTGACTCTCGCACCAGAATGTATATTATGTCATGAAAGAATGTGCGATTTGTCCTTAACAACAACCAAGACAACAATAGTGTCGAACAAGAATGAGACAGAAACTAAGAAAATATAAAGTTGTACAACTTGGCATGAAATGTTTAGGCATGCTTGGATACTTATAGTCAAAGTTAGAAGATTTTTCACGTTCGAGGATAAATTTCTATACACCTTCTTCTCAAAATTACTATTCTATCATTCACGGATCTATAAATACGAACAGTAGAAATGGAAAACACCAGTTAATTATAGAAGCTTTGGTCTTAACACATGCAAAGAAATTATATGCAAATGAAACGAAAAGGTTTATATATAATCTTATGTTGCGTTGCAAATATCCTTACCAACATCCCCCAAGTGCCCCTAAAAGAAACACCCTTCTCATATAATTGCAAAACAATGGAATGGTTAAGAATCATCTCTTCCATTTACCCCAGAATTTGTGCCCCAAAAACTGTTTAGAAACGATTATTACTCCTATACACTCCCGGAAGTACTGCACAACCAAAGTACATCCTTACACACACATACTATCATTTACATCACTCTTGACCGCATATGAGTCTAATCCCCACTAGAGAGATATAAACCTCCCCAACAGTACTTCAGTGACACTCTCCACTACAACACACATAGCCGATATACTCTCTTCATAGATACAACAAAAGTTTCTTAACTCACATGCTTTGGAAGAGTCATTAAAACAGACCCAATTGGAGTGTTGAAAGGAAAGTATAACAGACAAAAAAGTAGTTCTCGTGAAAATCTTGAGTACTCGCTATCCGCGATTATGTTTCTACTCCCAAAAGATCCTTTACCGAAAGCCTCATCTCACGTGTACATACTCCTCTTCTTTTGCGAACCTAGATATATATGTTAGTCTTCAGAACGTCAAAGCTCTATGCAATATACTGATATATTCTTTGACTCATTAGTCAGAACAGTTTGACATCTGACTTTACACACTTCCTTCTCATATCTTCATTACATTACGATATATTCTAAGATTCAATCAAAGACAAATTCCACATCCGTAAGAAACCAAACATTTTAGAGCAAAACAAGCAGATTATGAACTTTCGTAGACGAAACTACTTTTTGTACCACTTAGAATCGACAAAGGTTCATTGACGATCTCGTTATTAAACAATATTTCAAAGAGTTATGTTAATATGCAACAGACGTTCTAATCCTAACCACATTTTGGCAAATGTCAAAAGTCTTTTAGATGTTTCCAGAATGGCTTAGTATACAAAGAAAATTTTTTTTGAGTAAATTTTAAAAAAAAAATAGTTTTAGATCATAGAAAAGATGACCGAATATAAGATTTCCAGTAAACAAATTACATTGTAACAGTATTCCAACCAGACAGCACTAGCCACTCACAGAGAATCGACTAAGAGGACACACACTATCATCCACCAAAAATCCAGTTAGCGAAAGCACTGTACTATCAATAACTCAACTCAAACAAAATATCCTATAAGAAAATCTTCAAATTGAGCAAATTTGAACATATCGCCCAAGTTAAGTGCTTGTTGACCCAAAAATGTGACGAACATTTGCAAAAGACTTAAGACCTAGAGGCTTAGTTTTAGACAGTCAAAGAAAAGTTTGAGAATAGATTCTACCAACCACCTTAATAAGAAGCCAACATATCCAACCGAAACTTCCGTTATTATACCCCTATTCGTACACTACCCTGTCAGCGACAATAACACGAAGCATTCATCTCTGTAAATATATTAGTCCTACAACGTGTCATGAAGTCTTCCCCCAGGTAAACTTCGCGCTCCCCTAGGTAAGGGGGGGAAGGCTGAGTGGAGTTAGGGAGTTCCCCGAAGCCGCGGAGGGTATTCACGCCTCAAAAGAAGAGAACCAAACGTTTAACCCATACAGACCTCCAGAAATTGTTCTAAAAAAAAACTACCTTATTTCTCTTACCAAGTAGTCCCAGTAACTTACTGCCTTACCACTCTCTCTCCCCAGGCCGTAAACTTTCGCCTCTTTTATCTACCTTTTCATACATTCTTACTCCTCGTATTTTTCTATTCTCGTTCTTTCTATCCTTCTCTGGTAAGAGAATGTCTCAAATTCTTCTCAGACCATATCTATGTAAAAAGTTCTTTTTGTATCCTATTTACATTCTATACAGCTCTTCGTCGACTCCTTGCCTTTTTTCTAATTTCTAACTATCACATGCAAGACAGCACTACTAGTAGTTCTTCCTTGCCCACAATAATATCCTCAAATCAACCTATTTGTTTAGACTATACGACTCTTTTTCCTAATCTCTCCGTTTCCTCTCCTGTTCAAATCCCAAAGACTATCTACAACGAATTTGCATACGTGCTCTCTGGCTCTCTTTGCTCATATATCTTAATCGTTCTCCGTTGATCATATTCCCCAGAAACCAGATTTCAGTAGAATCAATTTCACCTTTCTTGTTTACATTACTTTGTAAAGTTTTATGGTTCTACAATGTTTTGCCTGTCCGAAAAGCTAGCTGCTCTCGAATTATACATTTAGCCGAACATCGCTAGAACATTTTACCCTAAAACAGATTACTAAAATATTTTTAATTTTTCCCAAAAATCAGTTAGAAAAAAGTCTTGCTAGACCATTGACCCAAGATAATCTCTGAGTAAATGCTAGTCTTAAAAAACGAAGCACTTCACAAGAGGAAGTAGAAAAAGCCAAGAAATTATAAGGCCTCAAACCACCTCCGGATACTAACAAGTTGAAACAATCACGGTTTTCTCTTAATTAGTATTCTTTTCATACTTCAATGCGGTTTTCATACATTTTGCAGTCTCCCTACCCAATTTTCGTCACTATCGGAAGTAATCTGGGATTATGCGGAACACTCCATCTCTCACTCCAACTATTAACAGAGGTCTATTGCACCCACCTGGGTCGGGTAAGACTCTTCATATCTTTAAAATGGCTGCACAACAACAAGAACATAGATGAGAAGAACCCATTTTATGAGTTATTGTTATTTGTAGTACTTCTGGTCCAATTTGACCAAACCGTCCAATTCGTTCAAGAATAAAAAGTCTAAGTTAGTATGTAATGACGTAAACTGAATTTGATATTGGATTAAAAAGACCCAAAAGAGTTTTGAAGTATAATGCTATAAATGAGTATATATAAATTCTCTTTAAAGAAACACTAATGAGAGAAATGCGCAAGAATATTAAACAAACACCCACTTCTCAGAAACCAGAAGAGGTAATATGAATACATTTCGAAGAATAATGCAATCTTTACGATCTGATACACCATCCCCTCATAGATGTCTTCTTATCTTAGATGATTTCGCCTCTCATCCTTTGTTAAAGAACAGGAGAACAAGATATGTGTCGAATCTTAAGAAGCTCAGACACTTTAACATCTCAGTTGTCATTTGTGTACAGACAGCAAAGAGTTTAAGTAAGGATGTTTAAAAATAATACTTACTGGACATAATACTTTTCCCCAGTCGAAAGACGATTCATGGAACTTATGAAAGAGTCCATGGCAGGTAATTTGACAGGACACCAATGAAAAAATAAAATGATATTTATTTTAAATATATAAGTCCTTATATAAAATATAAATATTTTATCGTTTTTATTTTCTTGTTTTAGAAATGTTTTTATTGAAAAATCAAAAAACTAACTCCAAAATAAAATTTTGATTTAAAGAACACTATGATGACACCAGGCAAATCTTCCAAGACACCTATCGTCGGGAATCTAACAACTCTATCAGCAGACAAATAATTGATTGAGAGTGATATAAAAATTGAATTTAATTCAATGATCAAAACCGACCCATTTGTATCTCAAAAATATAATTTTTTCTATGTCAGAGTTTTGATCCCTTTAGGAATCTTACATATACAGCCTTAATTTTCAAAATTTAATAATTATGCTCAATGATGTAAAACCGATTCAGAAATTAATATTAGAGTGTCAGAGTATGTTTATTTGCGATCTTTTCTCATTACTAGTAAGTTGTTCATTCTTGTAGCCCTAGAAATTTATTCTATAATCCAGAATTTTGTTTATTCGGATATGAAACTCCGGATTGGACACCGGCATCATTCTTTAAAGTTAAGCGCAAAATTGATGTGCCTCTAGAAAAAAATTGGCCAGTATTACGATATATAAATGAAAACAAGAAGATCCTACGCAATACCATTTCTCAATATAGAAAACGAAAGAAACACACGACTACAACTTTTATTACAAGACACTTCAGACTACACACTATAGACTTGAAAGAGCATATGTTAGCTTTAATGGTGCTGTAGGTCTTGATGAAAACACCATTTTCCAACCAAACAGATTTTGAAAGGAACGCTACAAATGCAAGTGTTTGTAGGCCATTACCGCGAGGTTATTGTTACAGGATTTATGGGCAACATATAATTTTGGCCATTCATTTGAAGATTTTTTCACTCCACTATTTTTAATTCCTGAAGAAAATTAGAAGGAGATCACATATTATTGTATTCTCAATGCCATTTTCTCTATAATAACCCTGGATCTTCTAGGCTTTTTTACCAGATCGAAGAAATATTTACCAAAAAATAAATGAATATATTTCGGCTGATATACTCCATTGTTTGCAAATAGAACCTTTTACATCAGTCAATGGGGGCCAAACACTTACAGATTTAAACGTTCTTGCATGAAAAATTCGAATTAGATAAAATTACACCATCTGAATACTGCTTTACAAACAGGCCTAAAGGCAAGAGAAGCATTTCATACATCTTATGAAAAATTCAGCAAAAGCAAAGTTCCCAACAATTGATTGGAAATTTATTCCAGATAATCATACAAATCTTATTGAATGCGCCAGGGATTTCAAAAAGATTAAGTTTCTTTTCTCTCCTGTAGGTTCAAACATTTGTAAATGCATTTTTATGGCCGACAATACTGTTGTTATATGCGTTACAGCGAATTTCCCTGAAAATTCTCTGGCAGGTTTCTGTTTAAGTTGTAAATTATTTGAGTTACAATATGATTCAATCTCTGCTCATCATTTAGAATATGGTTCACCAATTAATGTGAACGATGCATTATTCCATATAGAAAAATGTTTGAAAGTATTAGAAACTGGAAATTGGAACGTATATAAATAATAAGAATATTAAAATTAATTTTGAAAATAATCTATTTAAAGTCGATTTATATTCAATTTTTTGAATAAATTCAAAATCGACTCGTAATCCAATAGTTGACAATTTGTAATATCTTTAAAATAGACGCATTATTCATATGGCGCAATGAAATAAAAAAATCAAAATGTGTAAAGCATATTTTGAATATACTTACTATGCAATTTCATACCAGTCTCTATTAAGTTATCGATATTACAATAAATAAGAAAATGATTGTTGAAGTTCTGTGTAGCTGTCAATGTTACATTTGATAAAAAAAATTAAAACATAAATTGAGTATAGCAAGCATTAATCCATTACTTCTAACTTTTTTAACAATTTGATGAAGTTTTAAGAACGACGATATATCTTGTTTGGCCAATTGTACAATTGCTACTTAATTCTGATTAAATTATAAAACATAATCTACATACAAAAATATAGTAATGCAATAATCTCGGGAACATGGCTCTCAATTTTGAATAGTTTACGAATTTCTCAAATAAAATTGAGGGGATTATGTTCCCGAGATTTTTGCAAAAACAGTTTTTTAAAAAGTTCTATAAATTCTTTTACAAAACAATATAACAATATGTATATCTTCAATATTTAGGTCAGGTAAGTGGGGCTTCCAGGCGCGTTGCGCCCTCTAGCCCCGAAGATGTTTAGTATAAATGAAGTTTTTATTCGGAAAATTGTTAGTCTTCTGGTGTGAATTCGGAGGACTCTTCTTGGATAGAGTCTTGTATTTCCTCCTCTTCTTCCTCCTCCATTGCTTCTGGGAAGAAGCCTTCTTCTGGGTCGAAAACATTATATAATGTGTAATTGAATGACACATTATATCTTTCTTTGAGTTCGCTCCTGACAAAGAACTTAGTTCCAGGAATACAGAAGACTTCTGTGCGTTGGAAAAGCTGATGTCCTGGAACGAATTTGGCAATTAGAGACTTCTTTTTTCCGAATTGTTCAGGAGTTTTCATGACGACAGTAACAACATCTCCATCTGCGAGGTCTTGTTGTTGTTCGGAAAGGTAAAGAGCAATGATATGAATGGTTGCTGCGTTGAATTCGAGAAAGTCGAATTCAAATTGTGTTGTCGTATAATATTCAAACCATTTTGTACGGTTGTCTCCGAACTCGTCAACGTATTCATCTTCGTCATATCCGTAACTAAAGACTTGGAATTCGGCAATTCTCTTGTCGAATGACCGTTGGATGTAACGAGGAAGATTTTGACGAACTTGGTATAAAGTTCTCAACATTATAAGCTTAGTAAATGTTGGAAAATACTGAACTAAGACATCGCTAAGCTCAATTGGACTTGGAATTGTCTTAGTAAGTTCAATTGAACTAGTAATTGCTTTGTTCAGAACTTCACAGAACTGAGTATTGTATGTAGCGTCTGGTTGTGTGTTTTCTTCGGCGTCTTTGAGATATTTAGAGCAAATTTGTTGAAGAATTTCTCTTAATTCGCTGTTAGACTTTTTGGTGGTTATTCTAACCGCTGTGCCAGTTCTTGGAGGTTGTGGAGCTTTGGCTTTGGTTAGCGGTTGAGAATTGTTAATGTTTGAATTGTGGTTAACAGCGTTGGCTTCCATTAGATAAAAATGAACTGACCAAAAAAGACAGATATTTAAATATTTGAGATAAACCGTTTTCGTCAACGGTAACCCCCTCTATTTTTTTATTTTATTTAATAGTTACCGTTAGAAAAACGGTTTATCTCAAATATTGAATGAACTATAAACGTTTTTTGTTTTCTATATATACTTTTTTGTCCAACGGTAAAACTTTTTACACAACGGTTTTTGAGAGTCGTCGCCGTTGACTTTTTTGTAGAGCACTCAAAATAGTATAACTTTGTCCGGACAAGTAAGGGTCTATCGTCGCTACAGGAAAAGTTACAGGCATTCCAAGGAAGTATACTTTGAGAAGCCTTTTCTCCATTATAGAATGAGATAGGACGGTTATTTTACAAAACTGACAACACTTTGACCGAGTAGTTTTTTGTGCTGAACAAAAAGTGTCATATAAACATCTGTCAAAAACCGCTTTTTAACTTCACTTAAAATGCCACGTAAGCTACGTAAGAATATACGTAAGAGGAAGGGAGCATTGAAACATCCAATAGTAAAACTGACACCACAACAACAGTTGCAACAACAAATGATGAATGACCCCACTATGTTGCAACAAATGTCAAGCAACCCTATGCTTTTAAACCGAGTTATTGGTGCACAGAGTGGAGGTTTAAGAGCGGCACTTTTAGCGAAAATGGCAGGCTATGGTGGAGCTGCAGACGGAACAGCTTATAACCCTCAAAGTCAAATGAATTTGAGTTCACTCAAAAATCAAATAACAGATGTCAAAAAGTCAAACATAGACATACAGAAACAAATAAGTGAAAACGAAAAGAAACTAGAATATGACAGACAGACAAAGAAACTAAATGAGTTAAACGTAGAGAAAAAGAAGAAAAATGAAAGAACTAAGTACAGAGGAATATGCGAAAAAAGTGTCAGAAAAAGCAGCAGAAGTAGCAAAAATGGAACAAGATGTTATAAATTTGAAAAACCATACTACTCAATATAAAGTACTGAAAGATGAAGAGATAAAACAAAAAGCCATGAAGACATATATGGATAGCGATGAGTATAAAAAAGAAGTTGAAGCAAATGTAAAGGCAGAAAAACTTTTACAGTTGCAAAACCAAACCGTACAGTATGAAAACTTAGCACAAGAAAGTAAAAATAACGACGCAGCCATGCAAAAGGCAATGAAAAGCGCAGAATATATAAAAGCTAATAATGACTGGTTAGATGCCCAAGCCAACGCTAAAGCAGCCCAACTTATAGGGTCAATAAGGACAAAAATACAAGCGGATGAAGACAGTTCAAATGAAGCTTTAATGAATGCTGACTTTAAGAATGCCTTCGAAGCTCTTCATAGTAAGGTGAAACTAGTGAACGACTTCTCATCTGGAAAGAAACTGAAGTCTGAAGGTTTCGACAAAGAGTTAAGAGAAGTAGCACAAAATATGACGAAAATAACAGATGCAGCAACGAGACAGGCAGTTCAAAGTGCCTATGACGCCGTTAGAGCAACTGTTGTGGAAAGTCAAGAAAAAGAGTTACAACAGACCAAAACAGACCTAGTAAATGCTTTCTTAAAAACGAAAAGTCAGGTAGGACATTATGCTGCAGATGGAACATATGTGCCAGCTGGTGGAACTTATATACCACCAAACCCTCCAAGAGAAGCACCTGCACCAGGACTACCTAAAACATTTACATCGTCACATGGACACAGACACAGGCATGCACCAAAACCAACACAACAACCAACAGTTCAAAATCCAGCACCACAACAACAACCAAAACCAACAGTTCAAAACCCTGCACAACAACCAACAGTTCAAAATCCAGCACCTGCACCACAACCAAAACCAGCACAACAACCACCTCCACAACCAGCACAGCAACACCAACAGTTCAAACCCTGCACAACAGAGCAAGGACATAAAAGAAGTAGAGAAAAAGGAAACCAAGAATTCTTAAAAATGCTTAAGGAAGATTATGGTTACCCAGATACTCTTGACTTTAGTGACAGATATAAAGAAGCTATTAGAAAGTTCAAGGAAGGAAATACTGACCCGAACCTATTTAGCTTTATGGTTGAGCATCAAATCGGATATAATCTCAAACCTGGAAAATACAAGCTCGCTAAGGGATATGATTTAATAGCATATCATCCAAATGACATGAATGAATTTACTCCGAGATATTTGATGTCAGAGCTAAATGATAATTCAACTCTCTTCATGAAACGCGTAAAAAATAGAGACGGAACGAAAGAAGAAAGGTTTATGAGTCCGGATGACTTAGATAGGGAACTTGTTAAAAACGGTCTCGGAATATATGAAATGCCAGCAGATGAGGTACAAGAAACTCCACAGGAAGAAGTTCAGATACAACCAGACATGGAAGAAATAGTTCAGCAACAACAGCTAGAAGAGCCTGAAGGAAACGAACAAGTCCCTCCTTTGGAAACTAACTTCACAGAACTAGATGAAGATTTGGAACAGCCGAAAAATCTTGACCCTCAACAAGAGTATGAGGTGAATATGGAATCTTTCCAAGAGTCTAAGAAAAATTCGGCTGACATAGTAGAAGAATATCGAAAAATGTTCACCGACATACAAAAGACTCCAACATCAGATGAAAATATTCAGCATAGAATGGAAGTACTGAAAGAAAATGTACGCAAATACAATAATCCTTTTTACTTACGACCATATAACGTTCAATCTTTGGCTGAACTCGGTGAAAATAAAAGGTTAAATTTCAACAAAACATATAGAAATGAAACATTGTTTAAAGTTCATTCAGAACCTAACCAATATGGAAACAAACCTACTTTTGTTTCTGCAGACTATGGAACTACAATGAAATGGGGTCATAAAGCTAATCCGGATAGGTGGTTCATAAACTTACAACCTCAATTCCAAGAAGTTGTAGACGCAATGGAAGTGAATGGTGAACCAGATATAACGGGTATTTTCAGCGCGGCTTTAATGCCATTGAAAGATATGAAAGATGCAGATATTTTGGACCAGTATGAAATGAACATGGCTGAGGGAAATATAACACCTGACGTTCTAGAACATTTATCTCAAAGAACTACACAGAACCATAGAGATGGTATATTTGGTGAAGAGTTTAGAAAGAAAGTTAGGGAGAGAGAAGGAAGAGAACCTATTGTACATGACCTTGCAAACGAAAGTTTGCAAAATGTCATAAAAACTTACTTTGCAGACAATGAAATGAGAAGGGATGAATATTTAAGAAAACTCAAATGGACAGTACCAAATGAAATGTTAGTATTGAAAAACATGTTCCATGACAAAATAAAACCAACTACAGAAATAAATGACGCAAGACTGAAACGTTGGGTAAAAGCTTTCCCATTCACAAAAGATATTATTGGTTACATGGAAAGAAAACCAGAATGGCTACAAAAACATATATTTGGAAACGAGCTTATTCCATATGGACAAGCTCTGTTTGAAGAGCTTGAACCGGAAACTCAGGAAAGAGTCATGCAAACAATAAGCGAAGACTCAAATACAAACTATGACAAAATCTTTCTAGGATATAGGTTACCTGAGATGGGCGACCAGAGCCCAAAGGCAAAAAGGACATGGGAAATTTACAACATACTAGGTGAACATGAGGCAAAGATGCTACAACTTGAAGCAGAGGGCAAGTTACCAAAAGCGACACCAAAGAAGAAGAGAATAGTAGAACAAAGTGAAAGTAGTGAAGAAGTAACTTCATCTAGTGAAAGTAGTGGCAATGAAGGAAAAAGAAGAGTTAAAGATTCAGTTAAAAACTCAGTCAGGAAGAAAGTAAAGCTTGGTCCGAGTGGGTTCTATTATGACATATAAATCCAACTATTCTATATTTTTACCCATATGAAATGTACGCCGCTCAGAATATAACGCCAACAGTTTTGGATGCCATGAACGGAAATGTTTCCGAATGGTATAACGAATGCGATAATGCCATTAGAAGGTCAGAAATAGTTCCTGGAACTTACGAATATACAACTGCTGTTTCTTATGGAAACGTAGGTGAGTTTGGAGAAGGTTCTTCAACAACAGTAGATATTGCTTGCGACAGGTTTCATATTATTTCTATTGACAACTCATTCTTATACGTGGAACAAGACATTGAAATAAAACCTTCTTCCAAGTTGTCTGACAAGAAAGGTTGCAATGGAATTTTCTATGTCGGATACCAATATGCTCCAGAAGTTTTCATGGGATATAAGATATATTCTAACTCTGACTTAGTTCAAACAGTAACATGGGCAAACTATGAATGGTTCGCTTTGAGAAACTCAGTACAACCACAAGCTAGAGAACAAACAGACCAGTATGCAACTATTGAGAAAATAAGAAGACTTGACCCTAACGTTCCAGGAGTTTATGTTAACCTTTCTGGTTCAGATGGAACTGCTGCCACTAAAGTAAAACTGAAACTTAGAGTTCCTTTGTCATCTTTCCTCATCTTCAGGTTTTTAAGATACTTGCCAAACTGGGCAGGAAAAATTTCTATCGAACTTACTCCAAGCAAAAATAACTTAGTCATTGCACCAACACAAGACCCATTCACTATTACAGACGTAAAGAGAACAAATCAAACGTCATTCGTCGAATTTTGCAAAGACAAAGTTGACTTAGACTTTGGTTTCTCAAACTTCAACAATGAAGTAAACTATTATTTCAATGCTGCTGGAACTGCTTGGGACCCAGTTAAGTTCACATGCGAAAAATTTGAATGCAAGAGAATAGAAAGCAGACTTGCAGTCTATATGTTGGACCCAGATATTTCAAATGCTTTAGCTGCCAAATATATTGCAGTTCCACTTATGTTCCCTATACACCAAATATCTGTCAAAGACTTTGCAGGTGAAGTTGGAAACCAAGTTAGTTAGTATACATATCAAGGGTACGGAGGCACTGCGCGCCTCCTTACCCATGATATGTGAATTTGACACTTTACGAAACCGTTAACGTATATTTTACAACACAAACGACAACACTAACTTAACCTTAAATATTTACAAAGCCACCAACCACTTCACCTCACTAATGTAAAAAATAAACGTTCTCACTTACAAAAGTATTGCAACTCCTCCCATTGCTGTGCTTCATATAACAGCTCATAATCTTCTGACTCACTTTCTTCTTCATATAGGTCAAAATCACTGTCATAGTTTATACCTGTAAGTTTTGACAAAGCTAATGAAACACGCTTACCGTTTGTATCATATGCTTGTATAAACTTTCCATTATGCTTGTAGTCATAAATGCTTAAACTAACTTTACCCCTTCTCCCTCGTATCTGATAGAATGTATTTTCACGAGGAACGAAGAACAAATTCTTGAACTCATGACCGTTGTAGTTTGTTATCTCAATAGTTTTCGTCATTTATATAAAAATAAAATAAAAAATAAACTTAAAAATTAATGATATCACCACCCTCACACATATGAAAACATAGCACAAAAATAAATTTAGGTGAAGTGGTGAGATCTCACCTGTTTTTTCACCTCTTTTTTCACCCTGTTGAATTCAATGCTTTATAACTCTCTTCCTTTCTCCAACTCTTCTAACTTCTTCTTAAGTTCAGCAATGTTGTCCTCATGAAGTTTAATCTTCCTTAATATACCTTCTCTATCTAATGGTTGCTTTATCTTTCTAAACTGAACTCTACCATCCTTCATAGTATGAATGTAAAAACCTTCTGGAATAGTTCCTGATTTAATGTATTCTACCAAAAACTTTTGTTTCATTGCTTCAGTGACTTTATTTGTCATTTCAATCAAATAAAAATTTTAATATTAAATAAAAATAACGTTATTTTTTCAGTAAGGAAACGCAGGAGTTTTACGATTTATTTGAGGAGTAGGTTCTGGTTTAAATGTTGGAGTCGGTTTAGGAGTTGACTTTTGAACAGGAGTTTGTACTTCCATAGGTTCAGGAGTCATTGAAGGTTTTGCTTGTGAAGGCGTTGGTTTTGGCGAAGGTGTTGGAGTTTGTTTAACTTCAGCTACTTCAGTATTATTTACAACATTTGCTTTATTTCTTTTCAACATCATAACTGCTCCTGCTGTAGCTAGCAAACCTAGTGGGAGACCATATCTTATATAAGGACTTGACCAAATGCTATTTTTGTCAGGAGCTGGTGGAACACCTAACCTTGGTGAGACTGCTCTTTGCCATTGTGCAGCTCGTAAGAAATATTCAATAGGTGCTCCATAATCGTTTGGTAAAGTTTGTTTCATAGATGGTGAAGGTTCACGAGAGCTTGATGAAGAACTCATTTATAAGCTTTAAAAATAAACGTTCATCCTTTATTCCTCACTGTCGTCCGTAGCTAAGTTATAGTCATCTAATCTTATTATGGGGATGCCATTAGCACGCACCTGAATGGCAAAGCAACAATCCCTCATAAATCCAATAAGTGGCTTTGGTACATTTTCAGTTGCTAGTTCAATAGGTCCTTTAACAGACAATTTGTATGTTATTGGAGCAGTAGATGTTTGACCTTGCTGGAAGCAAAAGTCCACTTCTGTTGGAAAACCACATAAGAAATGTGTGTTGTCATAGCTATCCCATTTATGTTCCACACTACCATCATCCACCAATGACCTCATAACATCTTCATTAAATCCTATCATATCATTGTTTGTATTGCAAGCGTTCGCAACCATTTCATAAAATACAGGTCCATATGATTTTTCAGGTTCTGCAGGCATATTTCCATAAGCTCCATGGAAAGCTGAAGATATTTAAACTTAGGGTTCTCAAAATTAACATAATAGTTGTCTTTCTTTCTAAATAGTGCCCAAATACTTTTAACATTAATAGGCGTATAAGCTGCTGTAAATGTTGCACTTGAACTATCTGTATTCTTTGAGAATGAACCGTCCATAGGAATCCAATCCATAACTTTAACAGGAAAACATAAAGCCTCGTTTGTATAATGTTCTACAAGTTCTGTATAAATGTTAGGGTCTAAAGAGAATGACTTTGGATGAATGAAACATTCATTAAAATCCATCTTTGTTCGAAATAGTTGCTGGGTTACAGTTGTAATAGTAACTGTTCCACTAGCTTCTACTGCCTTCGTTATCATAGTGAATGGTTCATTCCATGGAACAAATTTATTTGTCGGTGGATTTGAATCTGAAGCAAATGCAACTTTAAGAGTTGGATTGAAAGCAATGATATCATTTACAGATATAGATGTGCATTGTAAGGCGTCGCTACTGAACTTTACTTTAAGCTGAATGTTTCCTGCAAAAGCTGGAATAAATCGAATAGCTTCTAATGGAAGGAATCTTCTAACAGGAATTCTTAAACGAAGCTTAAAATCAAATGATTTTCCTGCTGTAATTGGACCACTAACAATTTGTCCTGTTCTGCATGTTCCCGAATGACTCCATACATCTTCATGTCGAGTCTTTGAGAAAACATCTACTTTCTTTATTTGTTCGGTAGTTTGTGAGTTTGAAGTTATATATGCTTCTTCTCTTGCGTTGTCTTGAGAATATACGATACGACCATTTGCAAGGATTTGATATCCAGCAACTGCATAGAAAGCGTCATCGAAACCAATCCAAAATCCTGGTGGGTTTGTTTTTATTGGAACCTGAACCAATTTCTTTATCTACAATAAATTGACCTTCCATTTTATACGTAATGAATGTATTGTAAAGGTCCAACATATTTTCACCAGGAGGTGAGAGATTGAATGTTACCCATGTGTTATCTTTAGCAGTTCCAGGTTGTGATGGAATCTTTGCGTCAGAATATTTTCTATTAGTGTCACCAATTTGAACTGCATTGTCTATGATATCGAAATATGAGCGAATCTGATGAATATGCTCTGCTGGAGTAAATTTGTTTAACTGTTCGTTCTGCATGTATTTACTTCAGATAAAAATATCTATTTACTTCATTATTCTCACTCTTCTTCTTGGCATTCGTGGTGGAAGTTGTTTCTTGACATTTTCAATGAACTGTACATTCTCTTTTGTCTCAACTTCTTTCACTGGCGGGTCAGGGTTCTTTGACTCGGTTTGTTTTTCAATGAAATTCACGAACTTTGCAATAAGCTCTTGCTTCGTTATTGAAAGTACATCTGGCTTCTTTTCTTCTTGTTCTATTGACTTTTCAGTTTGAATAGAAGGTTTTATATGGGCTTCGTGGACTTCACCCTTACCATACACCTTAATGTTGTCGCTTTCTGCATTCGCTAATGGAACCTTTCTTTTTCTTACGTATATTTTACCATCTTTACTCTGACTTACGTAATAGAAAGGATGTTGTATTCCTCTTGCGTCATTTAATATAATAGACTCTCGCTCTGATTTTGACAAGCTCATTTTACATCGGTTAAAGTTTTAATTTTGTTTTTTATCTGCAGTCAAATGACTCAGACAAGCCTTACGGACAAGACCCAAGGGGTCATAGATGTTGAAGCATTGAAGAAAGAAATTCGTGAGCAAATTTTATCCGAACTGAAGGAACAAAAACAAGAACAAAAGCCAGAGAGACCAAAGAGAAAACTTAGTGAAAAACAACTTGCTGCATTAGCTGCTGGAAGACAAAAGAACCCACGTTTGCTGGCGAAGAAAGCTAGAGAAGAAGCTGAAGCAAAAGCTAAAGAAGGTGAAGCAAAGAAAGAGTAAATGGTTTATTTTTATCCGAATTAAATGTATAGACAAATACCTTTATCTGTTGCGTTCAGTAGTGAAAACCCTGACGTCAAAATAAAGGGGAACAGAGTAACGTTTAAGTTTCAACAGACTGGATTGTGAACATAAATGAAGAGAAGTACATTGGCATAACAAATATGTATATAACACGTGCTTTCAGAAAGGTTGACTTTATACTTCAAGTCGAGATAGAAAATGACGAACAGTCTTTAAGCGCCCAAAACATTCACATATACAAATACTTTAAAGACGATACAACATTGCAACAATGTATGATTTCATTTAATGAAATGTTCGAGAAAAAGTTTAACATTGAAGTACAAACTTTACAGCCTTTACGTGAGTTTCTTGCACAACTGAAAGAAGAAGGTAGTCAGCCACAACTTATAGACTTTCATTATGAATTTAATGAAAATGAAGATGGAACACATGACTGTCAGTTTGTTGTATTCTCACCATTCAATGAAGTCGCTAAAGAGAAAGAAAATCCATTACGTATAAGATTTCAAATCTCTGAACCAAGTGATGATTTCAAGAATGTTTTCAATTATGATGCAATGCTTCCGAGGAAAAATGAATTTTCAAAGATTGTAACACCTGGCATTTGGGATAGAAAGCAAGCTATTCTTTTCTCTAATATAGCCAAAGGCGTTGAAAATGAGTTCATTGGGCATACAAGAACTTCGCCACTTCCTAACCCTAAATACTATAAATTAACTGGCTTCAATCGTGTGTTTTGGATAGACATGTTCTCCACTCATGACCATAAAGCACCTGTTTTGCTACCTCCAGACCATAAGGACTGTCTCTACATTGAAGCACAACTCTTAAACTCTACCATCGCAGTATTGTAAATGACCACATGGGCTTATTTTTATCACGAATGACCTCATTGCTGACAAAAATAAATGACCTCAGAACTTCAACTTACGAATAAAGCTTGTTTTAGTCGTTATTGAGAAGTTAAACTTTTCAGCAAAGCAAGGTTGACATGACTTACATAAGTCAAATCCAATCTCTTGACCATCATGAAGTGCTTTGTAAAGTTTCATTAAACTGAACTCAGAGTCTTTGTCATATGTTCCTTGCGGAACCATTAAACCTTTATCTTCATCATAGAAACACTGAACAGAGTCAGGAAACATTTCATTAGCGGTTAAAGCAATAACATCTTGCTTCACGCCTTTCATTCTGCAGTGAAATGCAACTTCATTTAAATCATTCGTGAGTAAGTCTATGTAAGTCTTCTTTCCACAAAATATTGACTTGTATGCTAAACTTTGTTTTCCAGGTGTGATTTCTGCAAAGTCGCTATGAAATTGACCAAGGTTTTTACCAATGAGAACTCTTCCATAACGTTTCTCAAACTCTTCAGCTAAACGAGGGATATCTTCATTGTAGAGATGCATACTGTCCGTATCGCTATAAAAGATGTCCATTCCTAAGTCCTCAGCAGTACAGAATACTTCACACATTATTCTCTTCGACATAGACAGAATGGTAACACCAAGTGGACAGAAGTTAAAGTGTCTGCAAATGCTTTTCGTTAGCTTGAAAATAGTTTTATCTGAACCATCCAAACCTTCGAACTTCACTATATGGTTGTAGTTTCTGATGGCATATCTTATAGCATCTTTGTCATTTACTATGGTTATTTTTTGACTCAATAGGAGATAGAATAGTTTTGCCATAAATACTGTTCAGAATGAGCTTTATATTTTCTTGCAAAGGATTTCCTTCTTTCTTATACTTTAACCTTAACTCAAACAACTTCTTTACTTCATCTCTTATTCTAATATCTCTGTTTCCATCGTAATAGTATCCTTGCAACACTTCACATTTGACACCTTGATATTTTATGAGGTCTTGTAATGTTATATGGTCAACATACATTAAACAGCAAGTGTTTGAACTTCTGGGAACGTTAAGTTCTGGATTTAGTTCAGGGTCACAAACTATTAAAGGAAAGTGTCTATGTATTCCAATCTCTGTTATCTTAATGAGAACAAAGAAGCCAGACATAAACTTTTCACCAATGGGTTCCTGTTGGTCGTCATCGAATAAATGTCTCATGAGATACTCTGTGCTTAACATTTCTTTCTTCATAACCTTTGGAATACCTTCTAAAGTATAAAGTCTTGCTATAGCTGAAGGATATAATGAAACAGCGTCGAAGTCAGCAATGAGTTTCTTTTCGCTCTTTTGTTTAATGTTATCTGACAACATACATCTTCCACCTTGAATACAGCGTGAAATAAATTCTCTTGGTTTATTTGAGAGGTCATATAAATTTCCATTCGGGAAGTACACTCTGTTCTCAAACAATTTGTTAGCAATAGAACAAATACTAACGTAGTCATAAACGTTTAAATCAAATTCTTTCAATATGTCATTGCGGAACTTAACAAAACCTTCTCTTAAAATTCTTACATCTTGTTTGCAATAAAATGTACTATACTTTTCTAAGTCGAAGTGGTTCTCATCTATTCTGCAACCTTTGATGGAATCTATGTTTTTCATGAACGTATCAATATCTTTTACAAACTTACATGCTTCAGAAATGACACCAGTTCTGTTGTCATTTGCTAACAAAACACTGCTGTAGTAGTTGTATGGAAATACTTCTTTCGGTCCTGTTTGTAAGTTAAACATAGCAGGAAATAGTTTAAGCTTCTTATTTATAACACTGTAAGAGTCTTTTATAATAATTGCCCTTCCTTTATATAAGCCAGTTATTTGCATTGTTCGTGAACCTTTAATGATGGGAGTTCCTTTCACTTCTGTCATGTGTCTTAAGATGAAGTTTAATCATAACTGATTTAAAAATATATTAAACTCTTGTCAGGAAGTCGTTCCAAAAATTCTGTTGCACAGTTCTGACCCCAAATGCTTTCACTCACTGAACCATCTTCACTGTCGTAACATATGTTAAAAGCTTTATGAAAGCCGTCTGTGCTACACTCAAAGTCAGCAAAGAAAACGTGCTCAGGAATGAACTTGCACTTATTTTTATTTACTTCTTTTGACTCGGCTTTCTTCTTCAGTTGTACACAATACTTTGGAGCATATGACAAGTCTTTAAATGGTGCAAGGTTCTGTTTATATAAGTCAGTCGTATATGTGAAAAGTTCTCCATAAGAAATAGGTTCGAAATATTTGCACTCCCACAATGTTTTCATAACATCCCATAACGGTGTTGTTCTATCATAACGAACTACATATTTGTTCTCTCTCTTTGTATAAATCTTCATCTGTTTCTCAATGTTCATTCCACCACACTCCTTCAAGATTTCTATATAGTTGCGAATGAAATATGTTGTCATTGGTAATCTTTCGTTTAGCATGTAGTGGTCTTCAACAAGAAGTAAGTCAATAGTTCTAACAGTTTCACATTCTTTTGGTATGTATCTCTTTATTTCATTATGTCTTGAGTCATTGAAGTAACCAATGGTAACATTAAATGCTATACCTGTTGCGTCAGAAATTTCTTGTACTTTACTTTGAGGAAAGTCTCTAACACGAATGACTTCTCTCATGTGGTCAATAGTTTCTTCATTTACTCCAGCCTGAATGCAAGCATAAACGAAACAATTGTCTTCTGTCATAAGTGTTGCAGTTCTTTTGTTCAATTCATTGAAGATTTAGTAGCGTTCAAGATTTATAGGTAATGTGCAAAGATACTTCCAGAACTGACCGCTTCTCTTCTTATAAAACTTCTTTTCACCAAGGATTTCATTCCAGAAGTCATCTATATCTTGTTTATCTCCTGTTTGTTTAAGTCTGTTCAATAATCTTTTCTGTCTTTCTGTCAGTGTGCTTTCATCTCTATATGGTCGCTTCTGTGGCTTTCCTTTCTTAACATCTGACATTGTTAAGCCTTCATATTCTGTTAAATCATACATCTTTATTTCGGTAAGATTCTTTATGTTTGTCAAGAAGAAGTCATAGTGCATTTCAACAATACCTGCAGCATTTGCTTCTATCTCTGATATAAAGTTCTCCTTCAAGAGCTGATGTAGTAATGTTCCAATATTATTGAGGTTTAACGTAGAACATTCATACTTTCCACCAAGTTTATAACATACCATCCATCTCTGTTGTGAGTTTATTTTAATTTTCTCTAAGAGTCTCATGAAAACCTTACCGAAATGTTTGTGTAAGTAGTCTCTGTTTGGTTCATCTAAAGCTTCGATGTTAAAGTCAATGAGTCTATTGCCTGTCTTAACATTCCTCTTCCTATTCTCTTCATCTTTCTTTAACCATCTCTCACCTTCTTTTGGTTTGTCGTCAATGGAACGAAGGACATCGTTAGCTTTGCGAACTTGTTCTATAGCGCTCTTAAACATCTCTCTTCTCTGTTGTTTCAGTGTGTCGTCTCTCTTTCGTGTTTCACCAACGTTTGCATTTGTTATGTCAAACATTTCTCTTCTTACTTCATGAGGTACTGAACGTCTATGATATAAGTCAATAGCAACGTCATTTAAAGGAAATGTTTTGTTATTAATGAACTCATGAATTCTATCATAACTTATTGTACCATCATAGTCATTGAGGATGTCAGCGAGTGCTTTTTTGTTTGTTGCGTAATGCTTTGCAACATCTATGTTAGCTTCTGTAAGAAGTTGTTTTATTTCCGAGTGTTCTAACTTAGACAACTTCCGATACATCTTTAGTAGGAAATAAAAAAAATATTTTTTTGAAAAAATTAGATTAGATTTTTTTAAGTTATTTTTCAAAATAATTTAATATTTTTATTTTAATGAAACACATGCAAGATTGCAAGTTCTTTTCATACAATGCTCTCGCTACTGCCATCAAGAATGAGTTCAATAATGCTTCAAATGTTAATGTTATCTTTAACAAGAAGTTTGTGAAAGAATCTAAGTTTGGTCAGTATGTCAGACCATTAGCTATCGTCATTGACCGCAAACGTTATACTTCACAAGAGTTAGTAGTAGTTTTGAAACAAAAGAGTTTCTTCGTGAATGTCAAAGATACTCATTATACTGTTATAAAGAACTCTAACATTGACTTCTTCAGTATTGCTTTAAATCTTTCCGAACAGAAAGAATATAAGAAGGGTGAAACATCTGTGAAATATTATCCTTCATCTCTGAAGACAATAACGAACAAAGATGTTATACAGAAATTCTTACCAAAGGTTGAAGAAGCTTCTATTGACATTGACGAAGGAAGTGAAATGGTTGAAGAAATTGACCCTGAAGCTTTATAAGAAAATTTATTTTTGAAGAACTGAAGGTGTCACTACGTCACCATGTGTCACTCGGTTAATTAACTTCTCTGAAAAAATGAGACAACATGACATCACATTTTGACGAAGTGCAAATCTTCACTTCGTGTCAAAATGCAAAAATAATGCTGAAAAATGAAATTTATTTTTGAAGAACTGAAGGTGCTACCATGTTACCATGTGCTACCAGGTTAATTAACTTCTCTGAAAAAAAGAGACAACATGACATTTAGACAACAGCAAAGGAGGAAGGCATTTATGAAATATTTTTGTATAAAATTCCAAACAGTCAGTCAGTCGTCATTGACTGACTGTAAAAAATAATTTCAAAGCATTGAACAAAAAAAATATTTTTGTTTATTCTTCCTCTTTGAAGTTATCGAAATATTCTGTTATTTTTCCTTCAGTAATGTTAAGTCTTCTTTGAATGTAAGTATTGTGCAACCTTTGATGTCATAGTGTGTTTGAGGAAGAGTATTTTTGACAATTTCCTTTATTTGTTCATTCGGTGTCATTGAAATCGGTAAGTTTTCACGATAGAACCAGTTTCTGTCAGATTTATATATCTTAGCTAAGTCATAAAAGCTCTTGTTGTTTCTTCTCACTAAATGCAACATAACCATATCGTTATCTTCTTCCTTCTCCAACTCTTCAGTATATATCATATACTTATAACTCTTTTCCTTTCCTTTTGGTACTGAACGCGGTATTCTTTTCTGTATGCTTTTGTCTTTGGATTCAATGACTTCATCTTTTGCTTGAAGTTTCTTTTCCAACTCTCCACGTTCTGCTTTATATATTTCATCTAACATCATGAAAATATAACAAGCATAAAGTTAGTTTTATTTTCTGACTTTCACAAAAGACCAAAAATAAACGCTTTACATGTATTTTTCAGCAACTTCGTCAAATAATTTTATAGCTTTATCTATCTCATCTACTTCAAACGTTTCTTTACCTTTCGTGGGAGCACCATACATTTTCTCAAAAACTTCAAGCAGTTCTGTTTCAGCAGCTCTCATATCATTAACAAACACAACCTTGACTCTATTGACTGTACTGTCATATCTTTGAGTTATATTATATGTCCTTCCTATCTTATATCTTTTTGTGTTGAAGTCCTTCGGTTTCTGAACGATGTAAAGTAAGCCTTCACTGCAACGTTCTGAGTCGAATGAACCATATGTTATGAAGTTATATCCAACAACTGGGTCAATCCATAGAAGAATTATTGGTATAAGACTTTTGTCAATGAGATATGCTGTGGTTCCATAGAATCTTACCGATATCATGAGCTCAGGATTTCTTGTCAAAATTTTCTGAGTTGAAGCATTTCTAACCCAGTCGTTTGTTTTCTTTCCAGATGGTGTTATAATGTCTGACAAAGAATATTTGTTGTATTTCTTTGAGTATCTTACGTTTAAATCACCAATTCTAACCACTTTGGTGTCATTGTCTATCTTTCTAACTGTTTCAAACTCAATGTTTGTCATTACTGTCTTTACATATGAGATAAAAAAATAAATAAAAATAAAGTTTATGTTAGCATGTTAGATCTAACACGTTTTCTAACCACTTTTCTAACATAACTATTTACAAGCGTTTTACATGGTATATGTTGCGATGGTTCATGACTTTAAACAGTTTTGTAGCTTCTATTTCTTCTTTTAGTACATCAAAAATTTTAACAATGCCGAAAGTTTCTTTATACTTCTTCTTGACATCAGATAATAGGAAATCGTCAGCAGTTGGATAGTTTTTATTCAGAAATGCTAACATGTCCATTTTATCTTCTGCTGGTTTCTCTACTTCTTTCTTTAAGTCAGCATAGTCGTTTCTCATACGTTCTATCTCTTTTACTGAATAGTTATATTTCCTCATTGCTGCTTTACATTTTGAACATTGCGGATTCATTTTTGCGTTATATTCTGAAACCTTACCTGCTAAAACAACTAAGGCGTCAATGGTTTTCTTTAACTCAGAATATGTAGGTCTGATTTGTTCATTCCATATTTTACATCTTTTATCTTTATCTCTTATCTGCCATACACATTCAGCAACTAACGAAACAAAGTTGGTTTCACTTCAATTTCGTCGAATTCATGAATAGTGAGCTTTTGTTGTTGGATTTCAGGCAATTTGGGTAAATGGTCAATAATGTCCTGCATGTCATAAAGATACTGTTCATTTGTTTCATCTTTCGCACTACAGTCTAAATTACTTGTTAAAAGTTCTTGCTTAATTCTTTGTATTTCTGTCTCAAAAGTATATGAAGAAGGAATGAAGCTTTTCATCTCTACTAACATTGACGTAGGATTCATAACTAAAGAGTTTGGTGAAGTTGTTTGAATTGTTGTTGTGCTGATTGTTGAAATCATATCTTTACATACAAGATAAAAATTTTCTTAGAAAAAAAATTAGCGTTATTTTTCTTTCATAAGGAAATGTCAAAAATTCATGATTTTCGAGAGTTTTAGACCATGTTAGAAAAGTGGTTAGAAAACGTGTTAGATCTAACATGCTAACATAAACATTATTTTTTGGTCATTTATGTTAAAATAAATGGTACCATTAATGATATCATGACTGTTCTCATTCATGTCTGATTTACATCTAATGAAAAAGTTTAGAAGAATTTTCTTATTCTTTCTGGCTTATTTTTGTCTTTCCAGTACTCCCGCTCTAATGGTCCCAGATGTGTTGGCTTTGACTCTCTCAAGTTCTTAGATGGTATAACATCTTCAACGCCTCCTTCATATCTTACTTTATAAGTGTCATCGTTTATGTTGTAGCCAAGTATTTCAATAACCACTCCTCGCTTTGCTTCGTCAATGGTTTCAGCAAGTTTGCCATTACTACTTTCAACTAATTTATGTCGAGGATAAAACGCAATAGAGTCGTCAGCAGCTTTTATAAGATATCCATTACCTTGTGTAGAGTCTACGATATAATAGTTTCTACTTAACCTTAAACGTTTCTTTGTCAACGGTTTGTCGTCAAGAACTACACGAACTTTTGTACCAGGAATGAGGGTAAATTGTGTTGAATTTCTGATATTTTGTGTTTGGCTTCGTTTCTTTTGTATATACTTTTCTTCTTGTTGTTGTGTCATTGAATTTGGTGTATGCCCTGTTGTAGAATGTGTTGAGGAATTGTAAACTTCGATGAAATGTTTCATTGTTTCTTCGGTAAAGTCTCGCTCTTGGTTTAAATCTCTGAGCGTTCTTATGAAGCGGTTTATGATGCCGAGTATGTTATGGTTATGGTCTTCAGTAGTGTAGTGAGTTATGTTATGCTTAATGAGAAATTCTGTGATTTCATTGCTGAGGTATGCACTGTCTTGGTCTGATGTTAAAGTACTTGGGCTATGTTCTGCTACAAACTTTTGTAAAACTCTTAACACTTCACGAGTTCCTTTATTTTTCATTGGATATGCATATGCTTTGCGAGTGTTAACATTAATGAAGATGAGGAATGGTGGCTTTCTTCCTTTCTTACTCTGAACGAGAGTGTCAAATTGGTATGCGTCAGGAGTGTTGGAGTAAATTGGTAAAAAGTAGTCATAAGGGTTTATTTTTGTTTGATGTACAACATTTTTGTCAAAGAACCTTTTCACTTCAGCTCTGTTAGTAAATCCCCAACTCTTTGCAGCTTCATTGAACTTCTTAAATGACCTCCATGGATGTTGTTCGAATACTTCTTTCAAGCTCATTTATGTAAAGTTAAAGATTTTATTCAAGACGGTAAGCCTTGACCCAAAGGGTCTAAGCTCAAGCGCGTTCATTGAACGCGGTACCATGCGAATACAGTCACAAATGGTGGCATATAATCTTCACCCGAGCCTGTTGGATTTGTTGTGAAAGTGTGTGAATGATTTCCTCCCGGTTCAGTTGGTCGAAAAATCTTTTTTACTGCATTGTTATAAGATGGAGATAAAACGTCATGGCCAGCTTCATACTCTGAGTTGTATAATGGGTGGTCTCTTAATGAGTAGCTATGGTCGCCAGAAAAGTTTGTCGTTCCTGTATGAGTGTGCGCGGGTAAGTTTGCTTCAGTAATTTTCTTCGAACCTCCTGTTTGCTTTGAAGAGTTAGCACAGTATAAGAATTTATCTACAATCTGCTTCCACGTACCAAAACCTAAAACACTTGCTGGATTTGTTGAATTCATTGACGTATAAATAGAACCAACAGGATATAATGTTTGAAGTATTTCAGTCTTCATTGTTAGAAGTTCATGTTTAACATTTATAAATCTTTTGCCATCTACAATATTTATATTGTTTGTTATTAAACCATTAGGAAAAGTAGGAGGATAAATTCTTTGTTCATGTACAGTTGCACCTTTTCTTCCTGTTTTTGTTACTTCTTCAATGCATGCCTTAATTTCTTTAATCCTGATTGTTTGAAATTCTTCATGTGTATGGTTCTTGTCGGCTTTTCCATTAAGCGCAGCATTTACTTCCGACTTCTTTGCATAATTTTCATCTACATAAGTTTTATCTGCTTTTTTATCTAACATTGCTGGTAGTTCATATGCTTCAAAGTTTCTGGCATGACCTTCAATATTCCTGCAACTGTTATCTAAATTGTTAAGAGTATCTTTTACGCTTGTACTTGGATTTTCTAATGGTGCACTTGAACCAAGGTCAAAGTTCAATATTATGTCGTCTGCTCTAACAGTAGTGAAGGATTTATGTGTATGTTCTTTGTCAGCTTTACTATTTAATGTAGCTTGAAGTTCATTTATATCGGAGATGTTGTGTTTATGAGATATCAAAACTTTGTTCGTTGCTTCAAGTTCAACTTTGTCAGCTTTACTTTTAATAGCATTTTCAAAAGTTATTTTTGCCTTAACTCTCAAAGTAAATCTTGGTTCAACTAATACACCGTTAACATTGAAAGTAGAGGCATAAATTTCATCGTTATAACCAAATGCTTCTGGTGCTTTAGCTACATCATACTGTACAGTACAGCTTATGTCATAACCTTTAGCACGAATGTATTTATATCTTCTTTCATTGGGGTCTTCCGTCTTCACTTCATCACTTCGTGTTAAATATCCATGGTAGTCCGTTATAATCTGTTCGTCTGAAGTTATATAATGAACGTGGTTCTTGACTTTATCACTCAGAGCTAAAAGCTCATTTTTGTCTGCTTTTTCGGCTAATTTCTCATTAACATCATTCACTTCTAATTCAACTCTTCCACCAGAACTCTTATTATCATTAATCTTTTTCATTAATTCGGTAATTACGTCATAAAGACTATATTCTGTTTTCGGTTTTGTAAATAATGAGTCAAAATTTCTTTTCATCATTACATCGCTGACATTAATGATATCACCAATTCCTTTTTCATTTATTCTCTTCATTAATTCTGCAATAATGACGAATATATAATCTGTTAATTTATTCCCTTCATCGAGGGTTATAGAATGTTTTGAAATTGAATCATTAACTCCTCTAAATAAATCAATAACTTCAGGATACACGTTTTTAATGTCTCGAATAACCCGACCAGTATCCTGTTGTTCATGTTCTTCGTTCCCGTCGTTACGTGGTTTTATATCTCTAGCCATCATCAACGCAGCCATAACCGGATGGTTTGTTGCTATCTGTTCGAAAATCCGTCCGTTATGTACGGTATATCTAAATAATTTCTTTGTGTTTGTTAAAACATTTGAAACAAGTCTTTTAAAACCATCAACAAAATTTCCTGTTTCACCTAATGTTCTTGCAGCATTTACAAGCTCACTCATTCCCGCTTTTGACCCCAAAAACGTCCATATTGCATTTATTTCACTCTGTATTGTTGTCCATTCCGCAGAACTAATGCCCGCATTCGCTAAGCTGAAAATGAAATTCAGTGGATCAAACTTAATTCCACCTTCTTTTTCAATTTCAACGAACTCACTAACATGAGATTTTAAATATTCTTTCGTTAAAATTGTTTTCCCTGATGTTATGCTGTTAACGAAACTATCACTGTCAAAAGTTAACGAATTCAATTTCGTCGTTGATGCTTTTATTTCATACACCGCTTTATCAATAGTTTTTGGCTCACCTTCTTTAGAAGTGTATGAAACATTAATGAATGAATTATATGTATTCGTGAATGAGTTAAAATCAATGATTTTCATTAATGACGCCTTTAATGATTCATTAACTACTGACTCCCTTAACTCAATTACTGAGTTATCGTTTATGAAAGGAACACTGCAAACCGTTGTGTTTGGATCAAATGCCGTAGTCGGAGAAGGAGTATTAATGATATAAGTCATTAAATCATTAAGTGACGTAAATAATGTTGTCGTTTTTGATTTAATTTCTTTAGCATCTGTTATATACGGTAATTTTATTTCTGTAGTTTCTGAATTAAAGATATTCGCTAAAATGTTTTGTAAACTGTTTTGAACAGCTGTGTAAACCGTTGAATCCGGAACTCTTACGATTTCACCGTCCTTAATAAAAGGCATTGCACATGGTGTAGTGCTTGGGTCAAATCTTTTTGGGTTATGATTCAACATATATTCTAATGCTTCATAAACAGACCTATATACGGTTGTATTATCTTTTTCAATAATTTCACCGTCCTTTATAAACGGCATAGTACATGGAGTTAAAATAGGGTCAAACTTTTCATAGTCCTTCCATGTTATGTATTTCTCAGTATTTCCATCAGTGATAACAATATATTTGTCAGTAAGTGTGAGAGAGTATTGACCAAAATATAAACGTTTAGCTCTGTCAGCTTCATACGCATATGCAGCTATACTCATATTTTAATGAGAATAAAATGTTGTTCTATTTGCAAAGTACAGACCCAAACGAATACGGGACAGTAAAGCTACAAACAAACTTAGGTCTACAGAATGAGGCGCTTGCATTCAGAATGGTTGACTTCAATACTATCGCTTCATTCGTTATAACAGATGAAACAGATTTCATGGAGATTGAAATAGATGGAAAGAAGCACAAAATAAGATTTCACAATAATGTAGAATATAAGATGGAAACATTAGCTGGAGTGTTAAATGCTCTCATAAATACTACAATAAACAAGGATAACGAAGAAAACTTAATGAATGTTAAACTTATTGCAGGAGTTTTGAAGTTCAGTTATGCGAAGGAGTTTAAGATAACACGAATGAGTCATAGAGTTCAATTGCTTCTGGGAGCATACCATATGACATTTCCTTTGAAAAGTGTTGACAAAACGATTGAGATGAAATCTGTTCCATACGTATGTTATGGTAATTGTTTATACATTGAGTCTAAAATAGCTAATGTCACAGGTATTTCAGGAGTTAATAGTAAAGGTTCAGTAGAATATAAATCCTTCTGTTATGCAGTCAATTCACTGTTCATTCCAAACGTTCCTGTCATAGCAACTCATTTAGGTAAATAGGTTCGCATTAGTCCTCATAATTTGAAAGACATGCAATTCAGACTTGTTGACTTTCAAGGAGAGCCTGTAGAACTGAAGGCACCAGTGCGAATGACTGTTGAAGTTGACTTTTTAGAAAATATTAAATGCAACAGCTTACAAGAGAACTCAGAGCTAAAAATATAAAGTATGAATGTTATGTATTAGGTCATGAGCTTTGGTTGTTGCTGTTTGATGAAACAAATGAGTTAGTTATGTCAGTCAAGAGAACAGAAAAATATTGTGTTAGTGAAAACTGCACCAAGTCAATAAGATTAGGTTTGCATTATGAAGATGAGTTCGATACTGTTGAAGAAGTTTTGGATAGATATTACAAATTGCTAACTTGAATTTTTTTTTTGACTGACGGCGCAAAGCGCCAAGATGGGCTCAAAGAGCCCTCCTGACTGCTTTAATTTACTAAAACATATCTCAAACAAAGCTTATATTCTGTTGAAAGTTTTGTATACTCGTTCGAATATTTATACTTAAACTCAACTCCTGTAGTTCCTGGTGTTTTCAATGATGCGGATGTTACCTATTTTCATGAATAGTGGAGTTTGACCACAGCATTCGATTTCAGGGTCGAGATAGTCAATGACACATTGTTTCCCTGTTATTCGTGATATAACATTTTCAAGGTCCTCCTTTGTTAGAATTATTTGGTTCTTGCTTATAAGGTTTGTCAAAAGCTTCTTATCGTCTTTGAGTAAAATTGTTTGGTATAACTGAAGAAGGTAATGGTCTACGTTATCTGAAGGATTTGTTTGAACATTTGTGTAAGGGTTGTCGTTGGCTTCTCTTGAAAGAATTTGGTCCAGTGGTGGATACTCTAACTTAACATCTGATGTAGCGTTAGCGTTTGAAGCTGAGTTTAAATTCACGGATTTCAGCTCTGGTTCTGGTTCTTTCAAACACTCTGAACTATAGTTCTTTATGACAATATTGTTTGTTGTTCGTGAGTCAACATTTGATGTTGGTTCAATTGGAACATTAACGGCACCAGCTAAGATGGATTTGCTTCTCATTTCATATAGAATAAAAACCTTTTATATGTATGAAATGAACAATATACTCGACAAGGGTTTGAATGTAAAGCTAACGAATGAAAATATTGTTGAATTCACTGAGACAGGAGCTGTGTATAAAGATGTAGAACTACTGAACAAAAGAGCAAAGGGAAGAAGCAGGAACATGAACAAAGGGTGGAAGCCTATAAAAATTTATGTCAATGATGGCTCAGGAGGTTCAAACATAAAGTATGCAGAAAGTTATAGAGTTTATGCTCTCAAAGGTGAAAAGCCTTCATTTAAGAACAGCTATTCTAACGCATATCCTCAAAAGCTAACGGATGGGGAAGTGGATGATATGAATGACAGCAAAAATATTAACAGAAATGGCGACAGAGATGCATGGAATTTGTTTACCATCAGTCAATTGAAGGTTAAACTTTAAAACAATGTTGGTCGTTCCCATGGAATATTTTTGACTTTAATGGTATTAGTCATGATATGAATCTCAAGGTATGAACGAGGAGAGATGAGAGACTTATATGCTTCCCAAATTTCTTCAAAAGGTAATGTTATACCTGACTGTTTCCAAATGAGTTCAATATCATAACGTGAGAAACCTTGAAAGATAACGAAGTCAGTTATGAGACGTTTTATGTTTAAAGCTAAAAACCTCCATGTTTGCATAAGTATTGCTACAGTTAAGTGGTAATGTCTGACTTTAGTAATGATGTTAGCTAATGGTGAGTCTGGTTTTGACACTAAACCTTTTCCGGCGAAGTCGTCACAAACGAGCAGAGTGTTTGAAGGATACTTTTTGAAGGGGTATTTTGAAAGTTTTGACAGAATGTAGTTTGTAGTCGTTTCATATCGTAAACTCCTGAGTATTGACGTAAGTGGTGTTTGTCAATAATTCTTTCCATCTCCTCAGAAGTCTTTTGCATTCCTGACTGTATAACTTCAACGATGGCATAATATTTTCCTCTTACGTCGAATGTAACGTTGAAGAAATTCAATGAGTTCACTGTCTGGAACTTTAACGACAGAGGCTTGAACTTTTGACATAAATGTTTTCGCTGTTGAATCCATAGAGTCTGAAGTTGCTGATATAATGATTTGGTCATAATATGAGTCGTTTCCTAAACGTTCTGTTATGAGTATATGACGAATGAAATTAAATGTCTTACCTGAACCCATCTTTCCACAATAGAAATACACACCATTTGAACAGAACTCATAATCTTTGCTGAAAGGAAGAATGAGAAGAGTTAAGTTTTCTGTAGTTTCATTCATGTCTTCATCTACGTCATGTATTAAATGCTTCATTTTATCTCCATTAAAAATGCAAGTCAGAAATATTCAGAACATAGCACCGAGTCTAACTGACAAGAGTATAAAAGATATACTATGAACACGTTATGATGAAACCAACCAAAATTCAAGAAAGTCAGTATACTTATGAATATCCAAGACACTGGGTAGAGTATGTAGGAGGTGAGAAAGCTATTGAAATCAGACAGGTTCGAAGTATTCCAGCAGGAAGAACAATATTATTGAAGAACTTTAATGTTTTGAGATATAATGATGAAACAAAGAAGCAATAGTTTCCCTGTTGCTGTGTATGTGAACTTAGATACAGGAGATGACATGAAAGTTTTTAATACAAAGCTTCAAACGGTAGTGAGAGAACAACTTACTGCGGAAGGACATCCATTACCTTCAGAAGTTACCATAGCATATAATTTTGAAACAAACTCAATAGATTTTAAAGTCGTCTCTGCAAAGAAGTCAGGTTTTACATTTAATGAAGCAGATGTATATTCGAATGAAAACTTCAAAGCTATTGCATGGTTAGATAATGACGATTGCTTTAAGAAAATATTTAAATTCAGTGACTCAAAGATGTCAATAGATGACCTTCGTGGAATGTTACCATCGACGTTTACAGTTGAAGGTTCAGCAGGATTGCTTACAAGATTGTCAATGTGGTATTTGGTCTCGTGAGAACATTGTTATAAAATCCAGTATAAGTGAATTTGCTGAAGAATCTATATTATGTCTTTCAAACTATATGTATTCGCCGAAAGCATTATAGTATAACAAACTTTGTCAGTAAGTTTAACATAAGACTTGTCGAACCTTCTTCAATGAAAGATGTTGTGCTACCTAAAGATGGAAAGGATGGACTCATTTTGAGATGATTTTAATAGCATATTAAATGAGCTTGTTCTTGAAGGTCATTCATGATGAAATAACTGTTGTAGAAGATGTTAGCAATTGTTCAGACATTTTGAAGCGTATAGATGATATAAGAAAGAAGTTTATGAATGAGAATGTTTATGTTTCATTGACTTTCTCCAGTAATGAGAACTTTTATGAGATAATGTTGAAGAGAGATGATTTTAATATGGGGTAAATGGTAGCTTGGGCAGCTTTAGGCGCAATGGGAACAAAAGCATTAGCATTTGGAGCAAAAGCACTTGGAGCTTATGACGCAGTAAATAAAATGAGTGGAGGAAGGGTTTCAAAGACATTAGATGCAAATAAAGGAAAGATTGGAGGCTGGGTTGCAAAGAAGTTAAGATTAAATAAAATAGGGCTCATAAATAAAGCATCCAATTTGGTTGCGACTGAGTCAGAAAATGCTTTAGGAACGGACGATGAGTTTGCAAAACACGCAAAAGACTTTAATGACCAGATGAAAGGTGAAACAATGCATTTAAATAGAGTCGATGGAACTAAAGAAAATGTTTCTTCTCCACCAGTAGTTCTTCCGTATGGTCCCTATGGAATGTATGGAAACCCTTACGAAAGACCATTTGACCCATTGACTGGTGGAAGTAACTGGTATCATTACGGACGAAGAAGAAGAAAGACAGTCAAGTTGGAGACAGACGTGAAGAAAGCAACTAAAAAGAAACCAAGGAAGAGAGTTATAAAGCAATGAATTCAACAGGGTGAAAAACCGGTGGTGAAAAAAGAGGTGAGATCTCACCACTTCACCTAAATTTATTTTTGTGCTATGTTTTCATACGTGTGAGGGTGGTGATATCATTTTATTTTTAAGTTTATTTTTATATAAATGACAGAACAAAAATAAAGCATATCTACTCAACAGGAATGGACCTTACTGACTATGTATTCGTTTAATGCTGATGAAAACAATGGTACATATTATCGTATGGGTATACACAACGTCTGTTTCCATCGTCGTCGTATATGTAGAGCTCAAATCCAGTCCAACCTTCTTTTGTACAATATGTAGCTTTATTTAAGTATGCATTTATATAGATAGGCCAATTTTCTCTCATCGCTCCAGAAATAATTTTTTGTTCTTTGTTGAAATAGTTTTCGTTCCTCTGCGACCATAAGGAATGTATGCAATGAATTTTGGTCATATGGATTGTAATATATTCAGGGTTTCTTTCATCGTCAATGGGTCTGTCTTTGTTAAAATGCATGTTTCTCAGTTTTACTTGAGTTTTGAATAGTTCACGGAAACGTTCTGGGAAAGAGTCATAGTAAATGTAGTCGGACATGTCTTTACAATGAAATAAAAAATTTAAAAAAAATAAAAATAAGGTTATTTTTATTTAGTGAGGACGGTAGTGAATTCGTTAGTGAGTTCGTTAGTGAAGTTATTAGTGAAGTCGTTTATGTGTCAGATGGTTTTGTAAATATTAAAGGTTAAGTTGGTGTTATGGTTGTGTTGTAAAATATACGTTACCGGTTTCGTAAAGTGTCAAAACCGCTAAGTGGTGTACGGAGGCGCGCAGTGCCTCAGTACACGACTTAGAGATACTAACTCTCATAGTCATGTATGTCCTCTAACCATCTCATAACGGTTTCCAAACCACTTTTATCGGATGTAAAGTAAAAGCATGGATGGTTATGTATAACGTCTAAAGTTTCTAAAGAGTCTCTCAAAGTCCAGTCTACTTGGTATTGAAAATCCCATGTGTTATAGAACGGCGGGTCCACTATAAAGAAAACATTTTCCTTGTCTTTATATTTTTCATACAACTCTGTCCAATGACATCTCACAAACTCTATACCCTCAATATATTTTTCTATGTCCTCTTTGAAAACATTTGTATAGTTAAGATATAAAATTTTTGACATAAGTGTTTCAATGTCATGAACTCTTATAGCACCACTATATAATAGTCTAGCAGATATACTATCCCAGTCTATATATTCTGCTTTTTTCAAAACCTCTCTCACAATATTTTTCTTATCTAATGGTATACGTTCCATCTTACCTATAGGTATCTTTTCTTTTAACTCTTTCAATATATTGTTTGTGTCTGGAATATGTTTGAGACGGTTCATATAGTTGTCGAAGTCATTGCATATAATCTTTGAGTCTGGGAATATTGTATGACATAAATGGGATATATAGAAACTTCCACCGAACAAATCTACAAATGTTAGACCATTCGGTAGTTTCTTAAGTTCTCTCAATATAATATCTTTACATCTACTCTTATTTCCAAAGAACGGTAACGGTGGTTTTGTAAAATTCATTTATATATAATAATAAAAATGTTTTTACCCGAAAAGTGACAGAAAAGTGACAAAACATGAAAACATATATAATTTGTGAAAAGCGACACAAAAGTGACATTTTAAAAGTGACATCATTAATATGATGTAAATAACAACGGTTTTGGTTTTGTCACCGGCTGGTCGGCTGGGGTTCGGTCCTCCTCTTGGGTCTTGGGCAAAATTTCTTATGGGCTAGAGGGCGCAACGCGCCTGGAAGCCCCACATGCCTTGCCTTTATTTGAAACAGAGGATCCGTAATTGATTCAGGATAAAATTTTGAATTATCAAATCATGGAAAAATGGAGTCGTGTGCTTGTCAATATAATGGGTACATCCAAGTGCATTATGCCATTCATTAATGCGATGGTTCCAACGTAAAAATCTAATGAATGAGTCAATAACTTCACGCATTATCAATATTTTTTGCTGTATCGTCTGAAATAACTAGTCTGCATGTTGAATTACATGTATGACTGCTTGGATCAATGGTTTCTTGGGTTATCTCGCATGTGGGAAAGTTGCCGTTTAAAATTAAAAATGATTTATCCAAGACTATAATTTCATTCTCTTTAAAGTGAACTTGATATCCATCTATGTTTTCTTATAAAATTATATCCAACTGTTAAATAATAAATAAATTGAAATCAAATATTGAGATTAGCTGGTTCTATCTATACGTTACTCATACAGTAGCAATAAATAAAGGTCAGGTATGAGGGGCTTCCAGGGGCTGCGCCCCTTCTAGCCCTAAGAATTTTGCCCAAGACCCAAGAGGAGGACCGAACCCCAGCCGACCAGCCGGTGACAAAACCAAAACCGTTGTTATTTACATCATATTAATGATGTCACTTTTAAAATGTCACTTTTGTGTCGCTTTTCACAAATTATATATGTTTTCATGTTTTGTCACTTTTCTGTCACTTTTCGGGTAAAAACATTTTTATTATTATATATAAATGAATTTTACAAAACCACCGTTACCGTTCTTTGGAAATAAGAGTAGATGTAAAGATATTATATTGAGAGAACTTAAGAAACTACCGAATGGTCTAACATTTGTAGATTTGTTCGGTGGAAGTTTCTATATATCCCATTTATGTCATACAATATTCCCAGACTCAAAGATTATATGCAATGACTTCGACAACTATATGAACCGTCTCAAACATATTCCAGACACAAACAATATATTGAAAGAGTTAAAAGAAAAGATACCTATAGGTAAGATGGAACGTATACCATTAGATAAGAAAAATATTGTGAGAGAGGTTTTGAAAAAAGCAGAATATATAGACTGGGATAGTATATCTGCTAGACTATTATATAGTGGTGCTATAAGAGTTCATGACATTGAAACACTTATGTCAAAATTTTATATCTTAACTATACAAATGTTTTCAAAGAGGACATAGAAAAATATATTGAGGGTATAGAGTTTGTGAGATGTCATTGGACAGAGTTGTATGAAAAATATAAAGACAAGGAAAATGTTTTCTTTATAGTGGACCCGCCGTTCTATAACACATGGGATTTTCAATACCAAGTAGACTGGACTTTGAGAGACTCTTTAGAAACTTTAGACGTTATACATAACCATCCATGCTTTTACTTTACATCCGATAAAAGTGGTTTGGAAACCGTTATGAGATGGTTAGAGGACATACATGACTATGAGTTTAGATATGACAAGATAGAATATGAGAGAGGTCCTATAAACCGGAAAAAGTGTCACAATAAAGAAATTTTATTAGTAAGTAAATGTGGTTTGAAATCGGATTGTTAGTTTTAGGTTTTTTCCATTGTGTCATTTATTTATTTGACGTGGCAGAAAAGTACAGAGAATATGAAGATGAACCAATGCCTGCAAATGTTCAGTATATGTACTCGTAAGAGATATTTTTTATCTAATATTAAATGGACGCACAGAACTTAGCGAATGCACAGCAACCTGGACAACCAAACCCAGAGAATATTCCAAATGAAGTTAGAATACAAACTGCAATGGCAAACTATGGTCAAGTGCCAACAGATGTACAAATGCAAACTGCCATGTCAAATGACGCTGTGTTAGGTTTGCCACCATGGTATGCAAATATGAGATGGAAAGAGTTTTATACAAACCCTGAAGTGGGATATAAACAACTTTATGCAGATGACGCGAACACAGGAGTTGACCCAGAATATGTTTTCTACCAGAGGAGAAACAGAATGTATGAGCTCCAGTTAAAGAATGCTATGGAACTCAACAGGAAACGTAAGAGACTAGGCGGACATTAGATTTTTACATATAGTAAAATGGGTTTCTTCAGTAGTATTGGAAACTTCTTTCGAAATGTTGGAAGAGGTATATGGAATGGAATAAAATCTGTCGGAAGAGGAGTATGGAACGGTGTCAAAAATATTGGTAAAAGAGTAGGTCAGTTTGTTGGTATTATACCTAAAGACCCTGAACCAGAAGAGCAAGCTCCTGTTATACAACAGCCTGAACCTGCACCACAGTCTAGTTGGCAACCAAATCCAACACCTCAACCGTATTAAAAAATTATATTTTTATCGTTCGATAGTAGTTGTATATGAAACTAAGTTCTAAGTAAAACGCATGGTATAATGGAATTATTCTTTTTCTTCCATCTGTAGTAAACCATACTTGAAAGTCTGAAATACTTCCACTCGGCGGTTCATATAACTTTGTAGGTTTTTCGTAAAAGTCATTTGCCAAGCATAAGAAAGAGTTTTGAGCGCCAGAAAATGAAGCATGAACAATAATAGCATCTTGGTCGAAAATATTTTCATATGTTCCATTAGGGTTTTCGACTTCATAAAAGTCTGGGTGTACTGGATATGCTGCAGGCTGATTTAACATCCTCATAAATCTATACCATGCCAAGTTGTTATATTTTGTAGAAATATAAACGTTTTCTCCAAGGTCTTCTATTTTATTGATTTTAACAGTTGCATTTTTCCTGTCATAAATAATATCGAGATGGTATTCTCCTTCGTCAATGTTATACTGGTTTGCATATTCGATATAGATATCGTTTATTTTTTCTTGAAAAGCTTGAAGAGTTGTTTCTAAGTTTACAAGCAAACTAACTTGTAAAAGTTTTCCCTGTTCAAATTTCTCATACATACGTTTTTCTTTGTTATAGTATCGAACTTCAAAACCGACCGTAAATGGGAAACCATGTATGGCTTCTGAAATGAACTTCATTCTACGAAAGCCAATAGCTTTTGTGACAGATGGGTCTCTTAACCATCTTAATGGGTAGTCAAAACGATAGCCTTCATGCTTTATAGTATCTAAGTCAAACTTTTGACCGACATTAGTAAAAAGTTCATCTAATGGTTTAGTTGTAGCAACTCTAGAATTTTCTTTTCTATTGGAAGCATATTTTATCTATAATAAAAATGTCAAATGAAACAGCGTCTATGAGAGAAATACAACACAACCGACAACTCATTATGCAAGCTCTAAATAAGAACACAACAAACTTTTCAAACTATTCTAAGATATCTGAGTCATTGAAAGGGGGTGACTTAAAACTGACATTAAACCCTATAACAGATGAGTTTTCTGTTTCAAGACAATAAGAACAATACTGTCTGTATAAATCCAACAAAAGGAACTTTAAACGAGAAACCTATAAATGAACTTCTTTTGAAAGCAGATGTTGACAACAAAGCTGACAAAGAATATGTAGAGACGATGCAATAGCAAAAGAAGCAGAAAGAGCTAACAATGCTTATGCAACAAAAGAACATACTCATCCTGAACTAGCAGACAAAACATATGTTGACAATAAAATGTCAAGTGAAGTGACAAGAGCTGAAAACGAATATTCTAAAAAGACTCATATACATTAATATTAACCAAATACCAAGTCTTAAGGAAACATTAGAGACAAAAGCAGATAAGACTCATACACATTCTATATCTGATATTACAAACTTACAAGAAACCTTAAACAGGAAAAGTGACGTTGGACATACACATACCATTGCAAATATTACAAACTTACAAGAAACCTTAAACAGGAAAAGTGCCGTTGGACATACACATACCATTGCAAATATTACAAACTTACAAGAAACCTTAAACAGGAAAAGTGCCGTTGGACATACACATACATCTTCTGAAATAACAGACTTAAACGTTAGCCTTGAAAATAAAGCAGATAAAACATATGTCAATGAAATATACCAAAGTTTGCTAGGAACAAAAAATATTGAAACTATTGTTGGTGACTTTTCTTTCAATGAAGAAAACAAATATTTTAGATGGCAGTTTGTACATTCCTTAAAAAATGGTATACGGTATAAACTCATTCCGAAAAATAACAATGAAATGTATGTAAGCTATAAAAAGAACGATGGTACACAAGTTAAAGTTCCATTAGACAACAACTGCTACTTAAACTTATACGGAGACGAACAAAAGAAATATTTCCGAGTTTATGAAATGACAGATATGACATTGCCTGACCCAGCTCCAGCACCATATTATTATGACTATGGAGATGACGACAGAACACCACATGTAGATGAACAAAAACTAACATTATATTTAGATTATTATAGATATAAAAGATATAATGCAATAGAAAAAACGAGAATAGTATATTATTATACAGATGACAGAAATAAATATTATAGTCAAGATTTTACCTACCCTGAAAACATAAGATTATATTATAAAAAATATTCTGACACAAACCAGAAGAAACCTGAAATAGTTACACTATATCTTAAGTTCAAAAGAGACAATCCTATAATATCTCATATGTTTGATTTAATGAACCCAGTAGGTTCTATTTATACATCTATGGATGCAAGAGGTCCTCAAGTAATGTTTGGTGTTGGTGCATGGGAACAAATAGTCGACAGGTTTTTGTATTGTGCAAACTCTTCAAAGGAAACAGGTGGAAGTAAAACGATTTCAGGTGAAAATTTACCTGCGCACAGTCACTACATAGATTTAAGTACATCTCAAGCAGGTTGGCATAAGCATAGATATTGGGATTGGTCAGCAATGACAAAAGGTAAAGGATATGATGTTAAAGACAACGTTAAGTTTGCTATAAATTGTTACTGGAGTAACACTGAGGGAGGAGGAAACCATACACATCGCGTTACAGGATATACGCAAACAACGGGACAAAGTAAAGAATACATGCCACCTTACATGACAGTTTACGCATGGTATAGAAATGCTTAGTCGTCATTTTCAACTTCTTTAGCATATTCGTCAGGAGTTGTCTTATATTTGTTAGGAACTGTCTTTGAAAGTATACCACCTTGAACTTTGACAAGTTTGAAACGAGGTCTGGCAATAGTAGTTTTATCTTCTGCTTGCAGTGTGTACATTTTGCCATGTTTGCCTAAAACTTCATAATATTCTCTTGTATGCTTTCTTCTATTTTTACGAACACGAATGTGAGTACCTATCGGGTTCCCATTGTTGTCATAGTCAATAGTATTTTCATATGGGTCGCGTTTAGGTATTTCTATTTTTACTTTGTCACCTTTCTGAAGTTTGAAGCCCGGCATTCTTTCTTGTTTGTCTCTTTTGACTAAATTATTAAATATATAGTCTTTCTCTAAGTCGGGGTTGTTTTTCATTTCTTCGGGGGAGTGGTTTCCCAAACCTTTTTGTTTACGGTTATTGTAAATATTTAAAACTTGTCTCATCTTTGCCATGGAGAAGTGTCTATACTTGTCGTCATATGACATTTCATTTGCTTCACCACCTTGTGGTTGGTTTAAGTCTCTTAACATTTTTATACAACCGTCAATGACACCAAGAGCAGAATGGTTTTGGTCGACAATGAAATATTGGTTTACATTTTTTGAACGCAGATAGTTTTTTACATCATCTGATTTGAAAGAACTTTCATAGTCAGATGTCAGTTTTGTTGGATGGTATTTATCAACGAATATTGTCAAAGCAGTTTTCACATCTAAAATATTTTTGGACTGTAATGGTATGGCTTCACAGTATCTTGTGTTTTGACCAACAAATATTAACCAGTATGGTGGTCCATCTTCTCTATACCTCGGAATGTTTTCCAAGATATCCATAAACCAAGCATTTGGTGTTGAACTAAAGATTTTTACCATGAGTGCTTTCTTTGTCGCTTTAGAAACATAGGGGTCCTTGTTTGGATTCGTCATTTTTTAACCCATAAGAAATGGGTTTATTTGGCGCATTAGCAGGAGTTGCATCCAGATTTTTGCCCGCAGTGGGAACAATAGCTAGAGGTGCATTTGGAATTGGAAGGAAGATTTTGAGTACATTAGGTATACTTAAAGAGAAAGCACAACCTATTATACAAACTGTACAGAAAGGTTGGGATGTAGCACGAGATGCAACAAATCTTATTCCAAATCCTGAAACAAGAGGAAAAGTTCAAGGATGGATGGACAATGTAGGAAGACAAGCAGGAAACTATTATAACAAAGCAAATGACTACTATAACCAAGCAGGACACTATATGGACCAAGGTGAAAGATTCTTTAACAGAGGATATAACCATGCACAACAATGGGTAAACAATAACCAACCTCAACCGCCTCAAACGTGGGGAATGTAAAGTTTTTTATTGAGATGAAATGAACAATACAGCATTGAGACAAATGGGTTCAAGATGGATTTGTCGGCTTCCAGCAGTTACACCACGTGTTTGTCAAGTTCTTCCTATACCTCAGGAAGTTTTAGACCGACTTAAAAAACCTAAACAACCAGTTGAAAACAAACCAAACTAAAATTTTTTACTGAGATGAAATGACCGAAGAAGTTGAAACGGTAGATTTGACACCACAAACAAAAAGTTCAGAACCATTGTCAAAACCCGTCAAAGAACTTACAGATGAAGAGAAAAATTCAATAATAGAAAGTGCCAGGTCTGGAAATACAAACCCTAACTACAAAGTCACTTTTCATAAAAATGGAACGGCTAGTATCTCAAAAAAGAAACAGACTCTCACAAATAAAATATTGAAGTCTGAAGGAGCTTTCGAGACAACAGATGGAAAAGTTTACTTCACTGACCAACAGTTCATTATAGAACATCTCATTGACTTAGAGTCGAAATATTCTAAACTTTACAACAAACACAAAAAGTTGAAAGGAAAACAAAAACAAATGGCATATGATATTTATGAAGATGTTGACGACACAACTGTTCCTGCAAGTGAAGTAAAGTCAGAGGAACCGAAAAGTGACGAAAAACCGATAGAAGAAGAAAAACCAAAAACTGAAGATAAACCAAAACCAAAGTTTAGTTTCCAAACTAAACCAAGTCAACCTTCATTAGCTGGTATGGGTTGGCGTCAAAGACTTATGGCAGCAGGTGGTTATGTAAAGTAAAGAAAAAAAATATTTTTTTATTTTTATAAAAATGCCCCCATATAGAATGGATAGAAAGTCTGCTAGAATAAAAGCAGAGTTACAAAGATATGGTTGGAGAGTTTCGAAGAAGTTTAAATATAGGAAGGGAAGACCCATAAAAGTCTATGACAAATTGTCTGGTCTTCGCTACGAAATGGATTTGGAAACAGCACGTGCCAATTATCCAAACAGACTAGAGAGGTTAGAAGAAGAACGTCTTATGAACATGCCTTTCGATGTGTTAAACATTGCATGAAATAAAAAATTTATTTTAAAAAAAGTGACATTTTTTTATTTTATTTGAAATGTACGCTGAGTTTGTTGGAGAAGACCGTTGGGAAACTTGTTTGTTAGATGAGAAATATGAAATGGCATACCATTTTAAAACAATATATTTTTACATATATTAAATGCTTCAGGTTGAAAAACAAAGAACAAAAGTAGCAGATACAAAACCGTTAGACTATATCTTTACAAATGCTGGTAGGACTATTTCAGATGAAGAAATTTCATCCCGAGCATACAGGTTTGACTATCCAATTCGTTGGCTTCAAAGTCCTTCAGATGCAAAGGCAATAGCATTTAGAAGAGTTTTGTTTTCAAATAGAACTAACGCATTTATGTTCGCAGTATATTTTCATGGGCAGTATAAAGGTTCTGATGGTCTAATAGACAAATTTGACGAAATGAGAATCTTTACAGTTCGTTCAGACGAAAGTCTTGAGAAAACTCTAAATGACTTTCAAACTCAAATGAACAAATATTATTGGGAATTTCAAGAAAAATACGACTCTTTACTAAATGGAACATACTATCTGAAACTAGAATATGACAAGATGAACTCCACCGTTTCATTTCAAAAGATTGAAATTAACCCTCCAAGAGATACAGAGTTTTTATTTTGGAAAGTAGACAAACGTTCTTGGGCACAATTTCTTCGGTTACTAAACCAGAACGAACCATTACCACCAGATGGTCCATTTAAATTTATACTTCCACCAGCAGATTTGACAGTTTATAGAAACGTGTTTGACCCTCAAAATGTTATGTGTCATGCAAGTTTCAGTTCAAGCAACAATAGTTTTCTATGTATTGGTAAGGACTTTTATGACTTTGCTTCTAAATTCTACGAACCACCTAGTAACAGTTTCTCTGACTTTCAAGTTTGGTTCACAACAAATGGTGTGCAACATATTATTCCATTGTACTATGACTTTTATCTCGAATTGTCTTTCATATATAACTACGGAAAAGTGCTGAAAAAGTATTGAAAAATAATGTTTATGTTAGCATGTTAGATCTAACACGTTTTCTAACCACTTTTCTAACATCGTAGAAAACTCATGAAAACAATTTATTTTTGACACTTTCACAAAAAACATAAAAAAAGTGAAGTTAAAATGAGATGTTTACTGAACTGGTCGGATGTCGCCTTCTGTAGTTATGTAGAATGGTTGACCAAAGAAGTGGAACAGTGCTCTGAGAATTTGTATAATTCGTGGAATTGGACTCTCTCTGTTTGGAAGTTGTATCCATGGGCGCTTTGCAAAGAACTTTATAATGGCTTCCTTCTTTGCTTGCTTTATGTCGTCGTAGGCTGTCCCGTCTGGTACGTCAATTGGAATTCCAGTCGAAATCTCGAGATTCAAGGCAGCCCTTCCAGAAATAGTGGTGAACTTGACCTTGGGCTTCATGACCTTGCGCAAGTAGTCTTTAACAAGCTCGTTAATTTCAATTAGGTAAATTGCCTCGTCGGTAGGTTCGACCTCGACCATTGCTACTGTCAGTAAAAGTACTGCTACTGTCAGTAAAAGTACTGCTACTGTCAGTAAAAGTACTGCTACTGTCAGTAAAAGTACTGCTACTGTCAGTAAAAGTACTGCTACTGTCAGTAAAAAGGAAAATTTGAGAGGGTTTTCGACGATAAAGTACTGCTACTGTCAGTAAAAGTACTGCTACTGTCAGTAAAAGTACTGCTACTGTCAGTAAAAGTACTGCTACTGTCAGTAAAAGTACTGCTAGTAGCAGAGATTTTTATCGTTGGTGGTCCGACGGTTAAGCCACAAACGAATGTCCGACGTCCCACCAACCCAGTCCATTCCCAAACCAGAGGAACCTAAAGCACCAGCCCCTGCACCTCAGTTCCAGCAAGTACCTCCGAATTACTACCAATTTCCACCTCAAGGTTACTACCCACTACAAGGCTTCCCGAACTACCCTCCTCAGCCTATGCCTTACTGCCCCAACCCTTGGATGTTCCAGCAAGCTCCACCCCAGCAATTCCAATCTCAATCCAAATCGAAGAGAGACCAAGAGTTCGAAGAAGGTCTGAACCGCTTACGCAAAGAGTATGCCACAGCTCCAATTGAGAGAAAGTTGTTGCTGAATTCAGCAAAAATAATGTTTAGGTGAAGAGGTGAGATCTAACCTCTTTTCTCACCTCTTTTCTCACCTCTTGAATTTGTCATGACTTCTTCGTAAACTAAACGTAAATGTTTTGTGAAGAATATAGCAACCGCCGGAATTCAGACGGTTGCTTTTTATACAAAATTCATGCGGGAAATTCTTGAGTTTTGGTTGAAAGAATACGGTGGAGCCAAAAGTGGCTCGACCTCAAAACAAGCATTTTATGAGCTTACAAAGGGTGTTATGAATGAATTCAGCAACATACATCCTGACCTCGTTCATTTTGTTGCTAAATTCAGTAAAAATATATTTTAGGTGAAGTGGTGAGATCTCACCCGTTTTCTCACCTGTTTTCTCACCTCTTGAATTTTCATGAATTTTATATATTAATGTTTTCGTTATGCCACTTTGTGCCGTCAGTCAGTCAGTCAGTCAGTCAGTTTAGGAAATTTACACCAAAAATAATGTTTAGGGTAGATGGTTAGATCTAACCTCATTTCTAACCTCATTTCTAACCTCTTGAATTTTCATGATTTCATCGTAAATGTTTTGACAAAACATGAACGTACATGCTTTGTCAAGACTTCATCGTAATGAGCGTAAATCAGACAAAAATATATTTTAGGTGAAGTGGTTAGATCTAACACGTTTTCTAACACGTTTTCTAACCTCTTGAATTTTCATGATTTCATCGTACATGTTTTGTCAAACATGAACGTACATGCTTTGTCAAGACTTCATCGTAATGAGCGTAAATGACCAAAAAATATAATTTAGGGTAGAAGGTTAGATCTAACCTGTTTTCTCACCTCTTTTCGCACCTCATGAATTTTCATGAATTTCCTTAAGATAGAAAAAATAAAATTAGTTTTATTTTTATTTATTTTTTTATTTTGTATGTAAAGACATATATGTCAAACATTGAGTTTGAAACAGTTAAAAAGATAGACAATGACACCAAATTGGTTAGAATAGGTGATTTAAACGTAAGATACTCAAAGAAATACAACAAATATTCTTTGTCAGACATTTTATCTCCATCTGGAAAGAGACCGAAGGACTGGGTTAGAATTGCTTCTACTCAGAAAATTTTGACAAGAAATCCTGAGCTTATGATATCAGTAGCATTTCATGGAACAAGAGCATATCTTATAGACAAAAGTCTTATACCAATAGTTTTGTTATGGTTAGACCCAGTTGTTGGATATAACTTCATAACATATGGTTCATTCGATACGGAACGTTGCAGTGAAGGCTTACTTTACATCGTTCAGAAACCGAAGGACTTCAATACAAAGAGATATAAGATAGGAAGAACATATAATATAACTCAAAGATATGACTCTACAGTCAATAGAGTCAAGGTTGTGTTCGTTAATGATATGAGAGCTGCAGAAACAGAACTACTTGAAGTTTTTGAGAAAATGTATGGTGCTCCCATAAAAGGTAAAGAAACGTTTGAAGTAGATGAGATAGATAAAGCTATAAAATTATTTGACGAAGTTGCTGAAAAATACATGTAAAGCGTTTATTTTTGGTCTTTTGTGAAAGTCAGAAAATAACGCTAATTTTATTTTATTTATTCTTCATTTTTTTGTATGTAAGATATGATTTCAGGGATTTTTTTGACGAAGTGTTACTCTTCACTTCGTCAAAAAATAACAGTTATATAATGAAAAAGTGTCATTTTTTTGTATTTTTTTGTATTTGACGAGAATGTTTAGGGTAGAAGGTTAGATCTAACCTGTTTTCTCACCTCTTTTCTCACCTCATGAATTTTCATGATTTCATCGTACATGTTTTGTCAAGACTTCTTCGTAAATGTTTTGTCAAACATGAACGTACATGCTTTGTCAAACATGAACGTACATGCTTTGTCAAACATGAACGTACATGCTTTGTCAAGACTTCTTCATCGTAATGAGCGTAAATCAGACAAAAATATATTTTATGTTAACATGTTAGATCTAACACGTTTTCTCACCTGTTTTCTAACATGGTCTAAAACACACAAAACTCATGAATTTTCATGAATTTCCTTAAGATAGAAAAAATAAAGTTAGTTTTATTTTATTTATTCTTCATTTTGTATGTAAGAACAGAAATGTCAGTCGAAGCACAGACGTTCACGAACAAATCTAATGGCGAAACATTCACAAATGGCACCTATAACGGTATTGAAGTCTTACGTAGAGACAAGGATGGTTATATAAATGCAACAAATATGTGTCAGCAGTTTAGGAAAGACTTTAGAAAGTTGTTGGAAAATAAGTCCTGGGAAGAGTATTATAAGGCATTTTGTGAAGAATATAGCAACCGCCGGAATTCCGGCGGTTGGTTTTTATACAAAATTCATGCGGGAATTCCTGATGAAATCAAACAGGTTAGAGGAACGTATGTAGACCCAAGACTTATAAACTATATAGCAATGTGGGCTTCACCAAAATATTGCATAGCAGTTGGAAAAATTATGGACTCCATAGACAAGAAAGTTCATGAGAAGTTAGATGAAGAAGAACTCGAAGATACAGTAGAGAATGCTAAACCTTTGTTCGAACAAGAAGTTGGAAAAATGTGCGGAAAACAATTAGAACATGAACGTGAGAAATGTTATGGTTATAGAGATTCTCCATACGAACTAGACCAATGGGAACAAGAAGATTTAAAGAGAGAATTTAGAGAATATGAACTCGCTAAGATAGCATTAGAAGCTGCAGAAAAGAAGTTAAAAGTTTGGGGTCGTTTTGTACAAAAATATTGTGAGTAAATGAACCATTTATTTTTATTGAATTCACCAAAAATAATGTTTAGGGTAGAAGGTTAGATCTAACCTGTTTTCTAACCTCATTTCTAACCTCTTGAATTTTCATGATTTCATCGTACATGTTTTGTCAAACATGAACGTAAATGTTTTGTCAAAACTTCTTCATCGTACATGTTTTGTCGAAACTTCATCGTAAATGCTTTGTCAAGACTTCTTCGTACATGCTTTGTCAAACATGAACGTACATGCTTTGTCAAACATGAACGTAAATGTTTTGTCGAAACTTCATCGTAAATGTTTTGTCGAAACTTCATCGTAATGAGCGTAAATGACCCAAAAATAATGTTTAGGTGAAGAGGTTAGATCTAACCTCTTTTCTCACCTCTTTTCTCACCTCATGAATTTTCATGATTTCTTCGTACATGTTTTGTCAAGACTTCTTCGTACATGTTTTGTCAAAACTTCTTTGTAAATGTTTTGTCAAGACTTCTTCGTAAATGATTTGTCATGATTTCTTCGTACATGTTTTGTCAAACATGAACGTACATGCTTTGTCAAGACTTCTTCGTACATGCTTTGTCAAGACTTCTTCGTAAATGTTTTGTCAAGACTTCTTCGTAAATGTTTTCGTTATGCCACTTTGTGCCGTCAGTCAGTCAGTCAGTTTAGGAAATTTACACCAAAAAATATATTTTAGGTGAAGTGGTTAGATCTAACACGTTTTCTAACACGTTTTCTAACCTCTTGAATTTTCATGATTTCATCGTAAATGTTTTGTCAAACATGAACGTACATGCTTTGTCAAGACTTCTTCGTAATGAGCGTAAATCAGACAAAAATATATTTTAGGTGAAGTGGTGAGATCTCACCTGTTTTCTCACCTCTTTTCTCACCTCATGAATTTTCATGAATTTCCTTAAGATAGAAAAAATAAAGTTAGTTTTATTTTGTATGTAAGATATGATTTCAGGGATTTTTTTGACGAAGTGTTACTCTTCACTTCGTCAAAAAATAACAGTTATATAATGAAAAAGTGTCATTTTTTTGTATTTTTTTGTATGTAAGATATGATTTCAGGGATTTTTTTGACGAAGTGTTACTCTTCACTTCGTCAAAAAATAACAGTTATATAATGAAAAAGTGTCATTTTTTGTATTTTTTTGTATTTGACGAGAATGTCGGGTAGAAGGTTAGATCTAACCTGTTTTCTACCCTCATTTCTACCCTCTTGAATTTTCATGAATTTTCCCGAAATAAAAAATAAAGTTAGTTTTATTTTATTTATTTTTTTTATTTTGTATGTAAAGATATGATTTCAACAATCGGCACAACAACAATTCAAACAACAGCACCAAACTCGTTAGTCATGAATCCAACATCTATGTTAGTAGAAATGAAAAGCTTCATTCCTTCTTCATATACTTTCGAAACAAAAATCCAGAAGATAAAGCAAGAACTTTTAACAAGTAATTTAGACTGTAGTGCGAAAGATGAAACAAATGAAGAATATCTTTATGAAATGCAGGACATTATTGACCATTTGCCTAAACTACCTGAAATCCAACAACAAAAACTCACTATTCCTGAATTCGACGAAATTGAAGTGAAACCAACTGACTCAGTAGAAATAAAGAAGTTCATACGTAAGGTAAATTATGAATTCCTTGGTTTTCATTGCAACCATAAGGTTATGGACAAAGATTGCGACATGGTATATAAGAATGTTTCTGACATATATAAATCTGAAGAATTTAAGACCTACGACAACTTTGTTTCGTTAGTTGCTGAATGTGTTTGGGAAATAAGAGATAAAGATAGAAGAGGCAAAGTATGGAACAAACAGATAAAACCAGCAGCTTTTGAGTTAAAGAAAACCATTGACGCCTTAGTTGTTTTAGCAGGTAAGGTTTCAGAATATAACGCAAAAATGAACCCGCAATGTTCTAAATGTAAAGCAGCAATTAGGAAATATAACTACTCCGTCAAAGAGATAGAACGTATGCGAAACGACTATGCAGACTTAAAGAAAGAAGCAGAAAAGCCAGCAGAAGATAAAATGGACATGTTAGAATTTCTGAACAAAAACTATCCAACTGCTGACGATTTCCTATTATCTGACGTCAAGAAGAAGTATAAAGAAACTTTCGGCATAGTTAAAACATTCGATGTACTAAAAGAAGAAATAGAAGCTACAAAACTGTTTAGGATTTCAAATATACATCGTACAATTCATGTAAAACGCTTGTGAAAAAACAGGTGAGAAAACGGGTGAAAAAAACGGGTGAGATCTCACCTCTTCACCTAAACATTATTTTTGTCTGATTTACGCTCATTACGAAGAAGTCTTGACAAAACATTTACGAAGAAGTCTTGACAAAACATGTACGATGAAATCATGAAAATTCATGAGGTGAGAAAACAGGTTAGAAAACAGGTTAGATCTAACCTTCTACCCTAAACATTATTTTTGTCTGATTTACGCTCATTACGAAGAAGTCTTGACAAAACATTTACGAAGAAGTTTTGACAAAACATATACGTTCATGTTTGACAAAACATGTACGAAGAAGTCTTGACAAAACATATACGTTCATGTTTGACAAAACATGTACGAAGAAGTCTTGACAAAACATGTACGTTCATGTTTGACAAAACATGTACGAAGAAATCATGAAAATTCATGAGGTGAGAAAACAGGTGAGAAAACAGGTTAGATCTCACCTCTTCACCTAAACATTATTTTTACTGAATTCAGCACAAAAATCTGAGTAAAATGGCATAAGATTGCTTCCCTCGGAAAACCGAGAGAAGAACAGCGAGACCGTTTTTTTTCTGGGTCGCCAAAACTCTATGAAAACCGAGAGAAGAACAGCGAGTAAGTAAAAAAACCCAGTCGCCAAAACTCTATGAAATTCATGAATTTCCTTAAGATAGAAAAAATAAAGTTAGTTTTATTTTTATTTATTTTTTTATTTTGTATGTAAAGACAGATATGTCAACAACAGAGAACACAACAACTGCTATCGTTCATGAAGCCATAAATGAAGAATACGAGTACATACAGTTTAACAAACAACTCCGTCTCATTCGTTCGGTCAAAGACGATATGTACCAAATGCAAAGTATTTTGACAGCATGTTTTGCTCCAGATACTAAGAAACCACAAGACTGGTTTAGGAACCAAAGCACACAAGAACTTTTGAGCGAAGCACAGCGAGACATACTTTTTTCTGAAAACAGTGAAGAACAGCGAGTAAGTAAAAAACTGCAGTCGCCAAAACTCTATGAAAATCGTGAAAAATTGCCAAACGGTTTGAGAGGATATTATGTACATAGACTTCTTGTAAATGCTGTTGCAATGTGGGCTTCGCCTCGTTATGCTTGGTATATTTACAGACTTCTTGACGAAATTCATAGACAAGAACGTGAAGAGATGGAAAACAAGCTTGAAGCAAAAGACAAAAGCATTCAGAAAAGAATACCACGTTCGGTACCAAAAGGAAAGGAAAAGAACTATAAGTATATGATTTATACTGAAGAGATGGAAAATGAAGAAGATAAAGATATGGTTATGTTGCATTTAGTCAGAAGAAACAACAAAAGCTTTTACGACCTTGCTAAGATTTACAAATCTGACAGAAATTGGTTCTATCGTGAAAACTTACCGATTTCAATGACACCGAATGAAGATGTGAAACAAATAGTTCAAGATACGTTACCTCAAACACACTATGATATGAAAGGTTGTACAATACTTACATTCAAAGAAGACTTACCGCTACTGAAAGAAAAAATAACAGAGTATTTTGACAACTTCAAACAAGCAGAGTAAATGAACTCTTTATTTTTATTGACTTTTTACAATTTGAACTTTGTTTGCGTAGATATGAATTCTGAAAGAAGTATGAGGGTCTTGTATGACTTTGTACTTCTCCCATAGTTCATGTCTGTCAAACTTACCTGCCATGGACTCTTTCATAAGTTCCATGAAATCGTCTTCGGACAATCCGGGGAAAAGTATTATGTCAGTAAGTATTCTTTTAACATCCTTACTTAAACTCTTTGCTGTCTGTACACATATTACGACTGAAATGTTAAAGTGTCTGAGCTTCTTAAGAATTCGACACATGTCTTGTTCTCTGTTCTTTAACAAAGGATGAGAAGCAAAGTCATCTAAGATAAGAAGACATCTATGAGGGTATGTCTTCCAATCGTAAGATTGCAATTTCTTCGAAATGTATTCTATCTCTTTCTGTTTGTTTCTGAAGTGGTGTTTGTCTAATATTCTCTGCATTTCCTCATTAGGTTCTTTAAACTTAGAATTTATATACTCATTTATAGCATTATACTTCAAAACTCTTCTTTGGTACTTCTTTATCCAATCTAACAACTCAGTATCCTTTATACATACTAACTTAGACTTCTTTATAATATCTTTGAACGAATTGACGGTTTGGTCAAATTGACCAGAAGTACTACAAATTACTACTAACTCATAGAATGGGTTCTTCTCATCTAGTTCTTGTTGTTGTGCAGCCATTTTAAGATAAGTGAAAGTCTTACCCGACCCAGGTGGTGCAATTAGACCTGTTATACCATTCTGAGCAAATAAGAACTTGTCATGTATAGGCTTTATCTGAGCATTTTCTAACTTTCTCTTGTTCTTATTTAAAACATTCTCAAATTTCTTGTCAATGTCAGCAAACTTTTTTTCTAACATATTTTTAGAAAAATTAAAATTTTTATCTTTTAGAAAATGTCTAGCGATTTCGCTATCTATATTCGAGACAAGCTTTTCGACAGCAAAACATCTGTCGACCATAAAATCTTACATAGTGTAAACAAGAAAGGTGAATTTGTTCTAAAGTTCTGTTTCTGGGAATATGACAAGAACCATAAAACATTACAAAGAGCAGTCTTAAAATTTGTCAATGACAGACTTGTTGACAGAGATGACGCTGATTGGAAAGATGAAGTCCAACAAAAGTTCTTAGAATGCAAAGAAGATACATGCGCCGTTCTTGAAGATGAAATAGAAAACAGAATAGATGAGCTATTAAAGGACAAAGAACTTTTACATAAATATGGTTGCGCCAAATTTGACATAACTCCACCAGAAAAGAAGAAGAAAGAAAAGAAAGAAAAGAAAGTAGAAGAAGAGAAGAAAGAACCTGAACCAGTTCCAGAGAAAAAGAAATTTGACATGTAAAAATAAAATTTTATTTTTAGAACATTTCTGGGTCAATGTCAATGTTCTCTTCCTCTTTAGGGGCAAACACTGGCTTAGACTCTAAAATCTTTTTATCCAATTTACCTTGAACTTCAACTATCTTAGACTCATAATATTCATAGTCGTCTGCTTTCTTTGGTTCATAAGGTATAACAAGTTTGTATGCTTTGCCTTCTTTAAGGTTTGAGAACCTTCTGTCAAAACTTTCTTTGACTGTTAACAAACCTTCTATGTCTAAGTCTTCAAATTTCGCACCATTTTTAGTCACAATAGCAAACTTAACTGGTTCGATGTTCCAAACTTTGCTGAATGAAGACTTTTCAAAATGGTAGAAGTAAACATTCAAATATGTGAATGGGTCTAGTTCTTCTTTAAGTCCTGACATGTACTTGTTTACTGAGATGAATTTTGTCATCTTTTCTATCGGATAAAAAAATATTTTTTTTTAAAATTTACTCAGAAAAATTTTCTTTGTAATACACCATTCTGAACATCTAAAAGACTTTTGACATTTGCCAAGAATGTTCGTTTAGACGCTGTCATATAACCATATTCTTGACAATATTGTTTATACGAATCGTACAATGACCTTTCATCTAATGACACAAAGTCAGTTTCATCTATGAACAGTTCATATACACTCTTGTTTGCTTCTAACAATGTTTGTCTCTCTTCGGTATGTGGAATTTGTCTTGGATTGAACTTAGAAATATCTAATGTCATAAAATATGAGAACAAGTGGTTGTAAAAGTCAGATGTCAAAGTTTCTGCTAAGTCGTCAAAATATTCTGTATCTTGCATATGAGAATCTGACGTTCTGACAACTACATATCTTCTGTCAGAACTTTCTAACTTCATCGGAACAGCATTGTTTGAAACCATAATGAAGTTTGCAACATTTTCACAAACTCTTTGGTCTTTATATTTTCTTTCAACAACTCCAACTTTATCTGTTATAAGACTCTTCAAAGCATCTGAGTTCAAAACTTTTGTTGTATCTATACTTTGAAGTTCATTGCAAACTATAAGTTTCATATTCTCAATTGAAGAGTTAAACTTGCCACAGATGTTTTCTAAGTTTGTCATATTCGGATTCGAATAACCTTCTAACAGTTTTGCACAAAATATCTGTAAAGAAAGTATTCTTACCAGTTCCTTGTTTTCCAATTATAATGAGAGCAGTTTCATTTTTAGCACTTGGATGTTGTAAGATGTTTGCAAACCAACATAAGATATACTCATAAACCTTTTCGTTTCCATTGCATATAATTTCTTTGACATGGTCTAACCAAGCTTCTATAATATTTTCTTTCCATTCTACTTGTTCATATTTATATCCAGTGAAGATAGAATAGAAGTTTGGAGAAGGTGTATAGAACTTTATACCTCGAACTGAAAAATCTTCTAACTTTGACAATAAGATATCCCAAGCATCTAACATCTTCATGCCAACTTGTACGACTTTTATTTTCTTAAGTTTCTGTCTACATTCTTGTTCAGACACTATTGTTGCTCTTGGTTTGTTAAAGACAACATCCCATTCTTTCATGACATAACATTCTGGGGCAGAGTCAACATAAATGACCAAACGTTTCAAATTCTCGACTGCTTTGTTATAGTCTCTAAATGGACACATATTTCTGAATGCTTGGAAGTCATAAAAATCTGAAACATCTATTCTGTACATTTTTATAAAAATAAAAAAAATATTATTTTTTTATTCTTGACTTTGTTGTTCCATTTGTTGCATTTGTTGTTCTTGAGCTATTTGTTGTTGAAGTTGTTCTTGTAATACAATACTTTCACCAGTTGCATCTTCCAATTCGAAACTTTCTGCCGTCATTGACAAATACATAGGACATAAAAGTTTTACAGGAACAAAGTTTGCGTCAACTAATGTCAACGTTATACTTGCCAAAGTGTTTGAGTTCACTAAGGTTGAAAATTCTGCATTCGAATGAACAATAGGCAAACCAGCAGAGAAAGTATTGTTTATACGCATAAGTATCTTTTGGTCATAATAGTTTCTGTCGACATTCGAATAACACTTTGAACCTAAGTTTGAAACAATATATAAGATTGGTGTGCTTAATGTCAATGGAATAGACATTCCTTGTATGACACCTTTTCCTGTTATAGGAAACTGTTGGTAGTAAAAACCAGAAATAAGTTTTGTATTATAGCTCATATCGTTTATAGTAAACTCAGTCGGACATCCAAACATAATGAAACCTGCTCTAGTTGCAGCACATGTTACACCCGTACTTAAAGTATTAAATAAGTCAACAAAACCTGTTGGTGGTATATCTGAGTAAGTATCTTCAAAGGAGTATTTTTTTACCATTCACAACAATAAAGTCTTCTGGTGTCAAAAGAGCAAAACAGGCTTTAGTCGTCATTGTGTTTAAGGTTAGTTTACAATATCGTCCTTGAGGACTTTGTAAGTTTGTTGTTATAGAATTATATGACTCAGGGTTTTTAGTCGTAATAGTATAAACCATTATGTCTTCTGCCATTTACTTAGCAAATAAATTTTAATGAAATGTTGTGGTCGTCAAATATTTTTATAACGTCTGGGAAACTATATTTTAAGTTCAACGTTTCACCTCCTTTCATAACGTATATCTTGTCAATGACATTATATGAAACACCACAGCAACTAATGTCGGGTTCTATTTCTTTGATGTTTATATCGTCTGCCTCTGTCAAAAGTTTCAATAGTTTTTTCAAAACTTCATGAGGTGCAATGACATATGAGTTCACTTTTACAGGGTTGTGTTCGACCAAGTTTAACATTATACTTAAAGCTTGACAAATCTTCTCCTGAGTTTGAAGTTTGTCTTTCAGTTGTTGGTAGTCGTTTCGAATATCTGCAACAGAACTTAAGTCTCTGTTAACTTCAGGATATGTTGGTTGTTCTTTTACAGGAACAATTGTTATACCATCTTCGTCTTCGTATGGTTTCCCCACTTCAACATCTCTGTCTTTGACATTGACAATAACACTTTGACTGTTTGTTTGAGTTGGTGAATTTAACTTCACATCTGCCACCGCCATTAAACCTTTTGAAACACTTACGCTTCTATTTTTCGGAAATGACATTTTACTTAGAATAAAAAGATGGACGTATTCGGATATCTCTTTGAATTGAAGCAAAACAAAGTTTATACTCACAAACAATACAAATACATTGACAGAATAGTTCTTTACACAAACAATGGAAAATGTTATAGAATAGCAATATTTGCTGAACCAAAATATTTTCATAAAGCAAAGAAAGTTGGTATAACTGAAATGGTGAAAGTTCTTGAAGCAGACAAAAATATAACTTCAAAATTGACCGATATTACTAAAGGAAAGTTTATAATACAATATTATGTCAAAACTGGCGTACTGTCAATATTTGACGGAGAGAAGTCAGTTCAAGAACAACTTACTGACCTGCTGCCAAAATCTGCTCGATGGAAGCTGTCGTTATGCCAATCTGAGGAGCCCCAGCAGGTTTCATCGAACGAATCTTCAAAAGAGCATCTTCCGTGAAAAGTGCTATTGGTTTTGTAAACTTCTTTGCTTTCAATTCATCTGGACCGTCTCTGTCACCAGTATATTGTATTTGTACAGTACCAACAGTTGAAATACCACCCATAAAGTCTTCTGAGTCAGCAAATTGAATGCCAAGCCAAAAGTTTGAACGGTCTCCATTTGTATATTGAGTTTTTTGACCTCCTGTATGAGTCCATACTTTCACATATGGCATAATAGAACTTTGCATTTCAGGGTTAATGGTTGTTGTGAAGTTGTTGTTAAAGTTCATAGCATCTAATGTCAAGTTGTATGACCTCATATCCTCAACTGTAGAATATTCTTCTCTTGGATAATATTTGCCATCTATGTTTATATGATATTTAATACCAGGGTTGTAGAAACAAGAATAGTCATTTATAGTTCGTCTGAACAGTACAAACATAGTATCTGCATGTTTCATTGCAGTTGTTAAAGCAATATCTGTTCTTGCACCTGGGTCAGCACTTTGGTTTCCAACTTCACCTGCAAAGTCTTTGACAGATATTTGGTGTATAGGGAACATAAGTGGAACTGCAATATATTTGGCAGCTAAAGCATTTGAAATATCTGGGTCCAACATATAGACTGCAAGTCTGCTTTCTATTCTCTTGCATTCAAATTTTTCGCATGTGAACTTAACTGGGTCCCAAGCATCTCAGCAGCATTGAAATAATAGTTTACTTCAGTGTTGAGGTTTGAGAAACCAAAGTCTAAGTCAACTTTGTCTTTGCAAAATTCGGCGAATGACGTTTTATTTGTTCCCTTTACGTCTGTAAGAGTGAATGGGTCTTGTGTTGGTGCAATGACTAAGTTATTTTTGCTTGGAGTAAGTTCGATAGAAATTTTTCCTGCCCAGTTTGGCAAGTATCTTAAAAACCTGAAGATGAGGAAAGATGACAAAGGAACTCTAAGTTTCAGTTTTAATTTAGTGGCAGCAGTTCCATCTGAACCAGAAAGGTTAACATAAACTCTGGAACGTTAGGGTCAAGTCTTCTTATTTTCTCAATAGTTGCATACTGGTCTGTTTGTTCTCTAGCTTGTGGTTGTACTGAGTTTCTCAAGCGAACCATTCATAGTTTGCCCATGTTACTGTTTGAACTAAGTCAGAGTTAGAATATATCTTATATCCCATGAAAACTTCTGGAGCATATTGGTATCCGACATAGAAAATTCCATTGCAACCTTTCTTGTCAGACAACTTGGCAGAAGGTTTTATTTCAATGTCTTGTTCCACGTATAAGAATGAGTTGTCAATAGAAATAATATGAAACCTGTCGCAAGCAATATCTACTGTTGTTGAAGAACCTTCTCCAAACTCACCTACGTTTCCATAAGAAACAGCAGTTGTATATTCGTAAGTTCCAGGAACTATTTCTGACCTTCTAATGGCATTGTCGCATTCGTTATACCATTCGGAAACATTTCCGTTCATGGCATCCAAAACTGTTGGCGTTATATTCTGAGCGGCGTACATTTCATATGGGTAAAAATATAGAATAGTTGGATTTATGTGTCATAATTGTTTCGGACCAAGCTATACTTTCTTCCTGACTGAGTTTTTAACTCTTCTTTTTCCTTCATTGCCACTACTTTCACTAGATGAAGTTACTTCTTCACTACTTTCACTTTGTTCTACTCTTCTTCTTTGGTGTCGCTTTTGGTAACTTGCCCTCTGCTTCAAGTTGTAGCATCTTTGCCTCATGTTCACCTAGTATGTTGTAAATTTCCCATGTCCTTTTTGCCTTTGGGCTCTGGTCGCCCATCTCAGGTAACCTATATCCTAGAAAGATTTTGTCATAGTTTGTATTTGAGTCTTCGCGTATTGTTTGCATGACTCTTTCCTGAGTTTCCGGTTCAAGCTCTTCAAACAGAGCTTGTCCATATGGAATAAGCTCGTTTCCAAATATATGTTTTTGTAGCCATTCTGGTTTTCTTTCCATGTTACCAATAATATCTTTTGTGAATGGGAAAGCTTTTACCCAATGTTTCAGTCTTGCGTCATTTATTTCTGTAGTTGGTTTTATTTTGTCATGGAACATGTTTTTCAATACTAACATTTCATTTGGTACTGTCCATTTGAGTTTTCTTAAATATTCATCCCTTCTCGGTTCATTGTCTGCAAAGTAAGTTTTTATGACATTTTGCAAACTTTCGTTTGCAAGGTCATGTACAATAGGTTCTTTCCTTCTCTCTCCCTAACTTTCTTTCTAAACTCTTCACCAAATATACCATCTCTATGGTTTGTGTAGTTCTTTGAGATAAATGTTCTAGAACGTCAGGTGTTATATTTCCATCAGCCATGTTCATTTCATACTGGTCCAAAATATCTGCATCTTTCATATCTTTCAATGGCATTAAAGCCGCGCTGAAAATACCAGCTATATCTGGTTCACCATTCACTTCCATTGCGTCTACAACTTCTTGGAATTGTGGTTGTAAGTTTATGAACCACCTATCCGGATTAGCTTTATGACCCCATCTCATTGTAGTTCCATAGTCTGCAGAAACAAAAGTAGGTTTGTTTCCATATTGGTTAGGTTCTGAATGAACTTTAAACAATGTTTCATTTCTATATGTTTTGTTGAAATTTAACATTTTATTTTCACCGAGTTCAGCCAAAGATTGAACGTTATATGGTCGTAAGTAAAAAGGATTATTGTATTTGCGTACATTTTCTTTCAGTACTTCCATTCTATGCTGAATATTTTCATCTGATGTTGGAGTCTTTTGTATGTCGGCGAACATTTTTCGATATTCTTCTACTATGTCAGCCGAATTTTTCTTAGACTCTTGGAAAGATTCCATATTCACCTCATACTCTTGTTGAGGGTCAAGATTTTTCGGCTGTTCCAAATCTTCATCTAGTTCTGTGAAGTTAGTTTCCAAAGGAGGGACTTGTTCGTTTCCTTCAGGCTCTTCTAGCTGTTGTTTGCTGAACTATTTCTTCCATGTCTGGTTGTATCTGAACTTCTTCCTGTTGAGTTTCTTGTACCTCATCTGCTGGCATTTCATATATTCCGAGACCGTTTTTAACAAGTTCCCTATCTAAGTCATCCGGACTCATAAACCTTTCTTCTTTCGTTCCGTCTCTATTTTTTACGCGTTTCATGAAGAGAGTTGAATTATCATTTAGCTCTGACACCAAATATCTCGGAGTAAATTCATTCATGTCATTTGGATGATATGCTATTAAATCATATCCTTAGCGAGCTTGTATTTTCCAGGTTTAAGATTATATCCCATTTGGTGCTGAACCATAAAGCTAAATAGGTTCGGGTCAGTATTTCCTTCCTTGAACTTTCTAATAGCTTCTTTATATCTGTCACTAAAGTCAAGAGTATCTGGGTAACCATAATCTTCCTTAAGCATTTTTAAGAATTCTTGGTTTCCTTGTTCTCTACTTCTTTTATGTCCTTGCTCTGTTTGTGGTTGTTGTTGTGCAGGGTTTTGAACTGTTGGTTGTTGTGCTGGTTGTGGTTGTTGTTGTGCAGTGTTTTGAACTGTTGGTTGTTGTTGTGCTGGTTTTGGTTGCTGTGCAGGGTTTTGAACTGTTGGTTGCTGTGCAGGGTTTTGAACTGTTGGTTTTGGTTGTTGTTGTTGTGCTGGATTTTGAACTGTTGGTTGTTGTGTTGGTTTTGGTGCATGCCTGTGTCTGTGTCCATGTGACGATGTAAATGTTTTAGGTAGTCCTGGTGCAGGTGCTTCTCTTGGAGGGTTTGGTGGTATATAAGTTCCACCAGCTGGCACATATGTTCCATCTGCAGCATAATGTCCTACCTGACTTTTCGTTTTTAAGAAAGCATTTACTAGGTCTGTTTTGGTCTGTTGTAACTCTTTTTCTTGACTTTCCACAACAGTTGCTCTAACGGCGTCATAGGCACTTTGAACTGCCTGTCTCGTTGCTGCATCTGTTATTTTCGTCATATTTTGTGCTACTTCTTTTAACTCTTTGTCGAAACCTTCAGACTTCAGTTTCTTTCCAGATGAGAAGTCGTTCACTAGTTTCACCTTACTATGAAGAGCTTCGAAGGCGTTCTTAAAGTCAGCATTCATTAAAGCTTCATTTGAACTGTCTTCATCCGCTTGTATTTTTGTCCTTATTGACCCTATAAGTTGGGCTGCTTTAGCGTTGGCTTGGGCATCTAACCAGTCATTATTAGCTTTTATATATTCTGCGCTTTTCATTGCCTTTTGCATGGCTGCGTCGTTATTTTTACTTTCTTGTGCTAAGTTTTCATACTGTACGGTTTGGTTTTGCAACTGTAAAAGTTTTTCTGCCTTTACATTTGCTTCAACTTCTTTTTTATACTCATCGCTATCCATATATGTCTTCAGGGCTTTTTGTTTTATTTCTTCATCTTTCAGTACTTTATATTGAGTAGTATGGTTTTTCAAATTTATAACATCTTGTTCCATTTTTGCTACTTCTGCTGCTTTTTCTGACACTTTTTTCGCATATTCCTCTGTACTTAGTTCTTTCAGTTGTTCTTCTTTCTTCTTTTTCTCTACGTTTAACTCATTGAGTTTCTTTGTGTGTCTGTCATATTCTAGTTTCTTTTCGTTTTCACTTATTTGTTTCTGTATGTCTATGTTTGACTTTTTGACATCTGTTATTTGATTTTTGAGTGAACTCAAATTCATTTGACTTTGAGGGTTATAAGCTGTTCCGTCTGCAGCTCCACCATAGCCTGCCATTTTCGCTAAAAGTGCCGCTCTTAAACCTCCACTCTGTGCACCAATAACTCGGTTTAAAAGCATAGGGTTGCTTGACATTTGTTGCAACATAGTGGGGTCATTCATAATTTGTTGTTGCAACTGTTGTTGTGGTGTCAGTTTTACTATTGGATGTTTCAATGCTCTCTTCCTCTTACGTATATTCTTACGTAGCTTACGTGGCATTTTAAGTGGAGTTAAAAAGCGGTTTTTGTAGTTTAAAACATGCGGCTGTCACTTTTTTGTTTGCATATCTCTTATATAGTGAAAAACGGTTTTGTCACTTTTAAAAAACGGAGTTGTCTGTCACTTTTTAAAAACGGTTTTGGTTTTTATCACCGGCTGGTCGGCTGGGGTTCGGTCCTCCTCTTGGGTCTTGGGCAAAATTCTTAGGGCTAGAAGGGGCGCAGCCCCTGGAAGCCCCTCATACCTGACCTAATAATGATTATCTTATACATTAATGTTAAATCTATATTTTTATCATTAATGTCAACAAAAAAGTTCCGAAAATATGAAATTAGTCAACAATACTATATAAATATGTTTTTATTCTTATGTCCATGAATATAGTACACTTTATATCATTGGATAGGAATCAATCAGGAAAATAATCGATTTTAATTCAAACTATATTTTTATAAAATATTAATTAGAATAATATGGATTACTTAATTACAGAAAATTTTCGTTTACAAATTTTTCTGAGGCCGAACCTAAGATTTTGAGAGTACTATATTTTACACCTTATGGAATATATATATGATTTTGGAGTCTCTTTTGATAAGGAAATGGAATTTTGGGGTAAAATAATTCTAAATCTATGATTCAAAAATTTTTTTATTAAATACGTTTATTCAAAAATGACATTTTTAAATTTACATTTTGGGTTTACAATTTTGGAGAAGCTTTTTTTGGATTTTGGAGATCCCATCGTTATTTCTCCATACGGAATCCCTATAAATATATAAAATTCATTGAGGTCAAAATATTGCAACAATCTGAAAATTTTGGTATTTTTTGACACTTTACAAAAAACATTTTATTATTAAAGGATTTCATTTAAATATCAATAGGAGTATCATTTAGAACATGCTTTTGTTAGAAATATTTCGATCTATTTCACATAAGGATTGGGACGAATTCTATGAACAATCAATTGAATACATACAGTACAGAAATCAAAACAAAAATCTCAAGATTTCTCCTGACAAAAGCTATTACATCTCAAACTGTTACTTTATTTATCTTATTACTGAAGGAGCAATTCTAATCAAAGAAGAATATAGCAAAGGTCTTAAGTTTCTCATTGACACAAGCTCATTTTACAAATGCGGATATAACGGCCCAGAAACGGCTAATGGCGGTTATCATGCATTATGCGTACAATCTGAAAATGGTGAATGTGTTCAAGACCGAATTTGCAGTTTTGGCTCTATAGCAATATCTCAAGGTGTTTATTGTTATGTTTCACATTCACTCGAATCTACAAAGAAGAATTATGTCATTAATTCAGCTATTTCTTCAAGTTGTTCTAATACATCTGGTGCATTTGGTAATATTCATTTGTTTTGTGGTGAAACAACTATGAAATCAATTAATATTTCAAATTCAAAAATAAAATCGTGGAGTTCCTATCATGTTACTTATATAACCAACTCAAACGTAACATATTCAACATTTTCAAACAATACATCAGATGGTACTGAAACATCTCATCAAGGACAACAATCAACTGAATTTAAAATTGTTTTTTGTAATTACTACAAAATTAAAGGTAAGAACATGGCGAGCAGTATTCGTAATATCTATTTCATTAATTGTAGCTTTTATGCTAATTCCATCACAGAGCTATATTTTAATGCAATTGCCGATAAAATTCAAGTTAATAAATGTTACTTTGATATATCTGATCCTAGTACAAGTGGACTTGTCACAATAACAGAGAGTGCCAATTCAATTTATCCAGAAAATATTCATTCACATAGCTCATGTTCAACAGAACTAAAACTTGATCCAACAGAAAAATTAGATCTCACAGAAAATTTAGATTTAATTCAATACAAACGCTATTTCAAATTCCGCAGAAGATAATCGATACCAAAATGCGTTTTTTCATTACAGGAAACTTATTAAACAAAACAAAACAAAACAAAAACAAAAACAAAAAAAATCAAAAAGAAACAAAGATAAAACAAATGACATTGGATGAGATGCAAACAGTCTCACATGATGTTGACACAGAGAAGTTATTGAATAATCTGTCGAAGTTTAAATGAAATATGATGAAATTTTATCAAAGCAGAAAGATGAAGAACCAATTAAAGAATAAAGTTTACTATAACAATCATCATGCTTTCTCATTACTTGAGGATTTAATTAGATTCTCTATTATATTAGACTGCTCATGAAATGATCTTTATTTTGGATTTGATAAGATTGATCTTGCTTGATTTAAAGAGAAAATGAGCGGATCATCATGAAGATTTTCAATTACTTACAGTAGCAGAAACTATAGAAATAAAATTCGAAACAGAAAAATCAATATCTTTTATTGTATATTTACTTTGATCTTATTAGTGTTGTATATTCAATAAAAATTTACTCTATATTTAATAAAATAAACAAAATTTTTTTATTGTACAATAAATAAAACATTAAAAAAAGGTATCAGTTCAAAATACGAACAGAAGAATCATTCTTCCGTTGAAGAGGAAGATTGCCACTTCTCATCATTGATGAAGACCTAGGCATTGATGGTTCAATGATAAGAATAGAAGATTTCTTCATTTCTGGCCAAATTGGTTGTTCGTCTGTTACATCTTTCTTTATCTTCTTATCTTTGATGATGTGAAGAATACAAGCATCTTGTTGTACTTTCAAAACTCCTGCCCAGTCAAGCAAACTTTCTTTTATAGATTTAAGTGAATCTTTCTCATTGATCATGTACAAGAAAGGTTCCGCAGCAAGTCTTGGCATCTCGAACTTATCAATGTAACCACGAACAACACTAACCAAGTGTTCATCTTCTTTGAGATCTGTCTGTTCTATTGGAGTAACTTCGAATCTGATGATTGAATCTCCAAAATTAGAAGGAGCTGGTTCTTGGAGATCCAAAATACCAAGAATCTTGTGATAGTTGATGTGAAGAGCTCTCAGATTTGTCGCTCTTGCCATGAGACATCTATTGACCATTTCGTTCGCAATCTCTCTTATTGGACATGTACTTGGCATCAACAATTGCGATGTCGTGTCAACTTTAACTGAATCAGCTGAAAACTGGACAGAAAAGTTTGTCATCGTTGAATTCGATGCTTCAGGAATTCCTTTGAACAATTGGAAATAAAGCCATGGATGTTCTTTATGTTCTTGTTTCGTTTCTTTTTGAAGAGAACTCGATGTATCTTCACAAGCAATTAAAGAAGCCATTGAAGGTGTCAATTTCGCGTTGATAGGAGTTTTCATTGGTAAATTAAATCCAGGTTGTCTCTTGAACAATCTCATTGAATCTTCTTGTGGTGAATACTCCAATTTCAATGCACTCGCAATGAACTGTTTGACACCATTCCATCTCAGATTTGAAGGGAATTTAACAACAGCGGATGGTTGATTTGGAGTTGCAACATTACACAAAACTACACGTATTTGATGTAATTTTCTCTCCAAATACTGATCAACTGTTATTGGTCTTGATTCAGGATAAACATCTGTATACAAAATACTCTGTAAATTACTCATTTCATTCAAAGATGATGATCTTGAAACATGATCTAAGTTTTTGTTTGTTTTTTCTAATTCGATTCTTGAAATAGGAACATCAGTACCAGGAACAACTTGCCAGACAAGAATTGCTCCTGCTCCACATGCTGCTTCACTTAAATTGTTCGAGGAAACTAAAACAGCAGTTTTCTGAACAGTTTCTTGGAAGCATAATAAAGGTGTTTCTTTTGGAAGTCCTACTGATTCACATGCTTGAATTGCAGGGTCTTCAAGTGGTGTTTCAGGAAGAGGATAAGCTGCACCAATGTAATGGAAAAACGGTTGATCGCCAGGGAAGAAAAATTTCATAAAAACTGTCAGTTTTTGTACGTTATCAAGTTCAATTTTTTCATTTTCTGACAAATCTTGGATGAATGCGTAAGAACCGCCTTGGAACTGTGAACTAAGTGGCTGATCGCTTGGCACAACAATGGATTTAGGAATAGAATAAGGCTGGCACTTCCAAATCCTGATTTTTGAGGGGTCTTTGTTCAATACTTGGGCAGCGGATTCGTAAAGGGAGGAAAGAGGCTTTTCACGGGGTAGATGGATCGCTTGTTGACTCTGTCCCATGAATCCGGTGATCCATTTTTGACAATTTGACTTCAAAATATCTTCTGAAGTTAAATTGATCTCGATCGGGCCATGATCAGCACCTTTGTTCGTCTGTGTGTATTCGTAGTATTCTCTGAGGTGTTTGGGAACTGTTTCGTCAGGAATTGGCTCAAATATAACTGGAGCATCTTCTCTACGAACGTAGATGAGCATATAACCACTGTAAGAGCGTTCATGAGTACCATCCATGCCACCGTAATTGTTTTTGATGGCTTCGTCCGCTGAAACTTTTGTTACATTTTGATCATCAAATTTGTACCACTGTGGATCTTGAGATATCCTCAAGAATGCGTAGTAGTGGCCACACATTGAACCACCTGAGTGTACAAGTACTCCGTATAAGTCGTAAATGTTGGATTTCGAGTGATCTGCGTCTTTAGCGAGAAATTCGCCAAGATCGAGTTCGGCAGGGAACTCAAAGTAATCGTTGATTTTAACTGAAGTGTTTCGTTCATAATCTCTTGCAAATCTACGTAAATGAATATGTAAAACTGAAGGGAAATCCATATACTCTGTTCCCATGACAGCTTTCTGTTTTCCGAAATCATCTGTTTCGTATAAAGAGTCCATATCTTGAGGAGCAAGCTCATTTTGTAAAGATTCGCGTAATGTCTTGCATCCTTTAACAACCAAGCTTAAATCCTTGAAATCCTCGATAATTTCTTTTTTGAAATCGACATCCGTGCATCTGATATATGTTCTCGTATGACCTCTAAACAAATTATCAATCGCTGTTGCTAAATCCGTATGGCTAAGCTTGTATTCTAGCGTCTGCATTAATACTCTGCAGAATTCTTGTACGTCCTGCTGTTGCATTGTCTCTCTTTGGTTCCATCCGAAACTTTTTGTCAATTCTATCGTAGAACCTGCATGTTCGCTTAACTGTAGCTGGCAGAACAGGCGCTGCAGACAAAGCGGTATTGACTTTGAGGGGTCTTCGGTGCCTGTCGTTGGCATATGATAGACAATGCGACGGAAAGCAGGCAAATGGAACAAACTCTGTAAAAGAGAATTCATGTAGCATGTCGCTCCTTGGTTTCGAATGCCTACACAGCCTGTCAATTCTTTTGATGATTTTTCAGGTTGTTGTGGCGGAAGAACAGGTGGCGGCGTTGGGACTTTTTCTCTCGGTACGTAGTGTTGCTGCGGTTGTTGTGTTGGTTGTGTCTTTGGCTGTAGAGGGGCTTTCTTTGGAACCGAAACAGGATGATGCAGATGGATGAGGATGGTGTTATTATCGACAAATCCATCATCTCCGTTGATGAATTTGTTTTGCGCCATCATGTAAGTTTCATATGCATTGATTTTTCCAAAAGCTTTCGTAGACATCTTAGTAACTGACTTTCCAGCTGTAGTATTTTTCAGAGTGATTTGGAATTGATGCGTTTTGGGTCCTCCAGGTGCAGTGTTCAGTACGACTTTAACAGATAAGAACTGTGTCGGGGTGGAGGGCTTTGTACACTTCATGTAGAAGTTCAGATTATCAATAGTAAACTCGGGGGATATGGCTTCCTTCTCGATTTTATCCCAGTCGGTGATCAACCAATCATAATCAAATGGCTGTGATGACCCACCGACACTGTTTTGTGAGGGCGATTTAGGAATGCTTTGTACATCACTCCGTGAGTTTTCGGAGCTTGATTTAGGAAGATTTTTAACGATTGATAGTAATTTTTGAGCTTCGGCCTGAGGATAACTGGCATTAATTTTTTGCTCTAAAGTCTTCTGTACGTCATCAGATAGGGAACCAACTTTAGTGATCACTTGACTTAAGATATCGGCCGAAATTTGATAAAGTCCGTCTAGGTTAACAAAAATCTTAAAATCCTTAACTACGGTATTGAGCAAGTCGTCTGCATTCTTTTCGCTTGATATTTTTTGCTTAATTTCGTCTAATACAGACTGGGAGCTCATAATTTTCTTTATGAGGCTATAAATTTTATCGTTAATTTTGGATTTCCTAATTCTATTCTATTCAACACGAGAAATATTAATAAAATATTCAAATCCGCCAGGATCAATAAAAAATTTAAACGATGATAAATTTTATTCCTCTAATGGTCCTATAAATAATTTCTAAGTTATCCGATAGGAACTCTCAAATGATTTTTTTATCTCACAAATTTCTTTTACCTTCTCAAATAAAAATGTGGCTTCAAAAATATCTCGCTAAATTTGTTTACAGGCCTCCAAGATCTAATTACGATCCGAATTCGCTCACAGATGCAATGCAATCGTTGTCAGGAGAATATGTTGCGCGTATTCCTTTTGAATTAAAAAATTCCAGAGGACTCAAAATTATTGGTTCGATTTACATGGCTACCAAGAAGATTTCAGGAAATCCAGCAGTTTTATATTTGCATGGTAATGCTAGTTCGCAAAGAGAAGGAGCATTTTTAACTCGTCATTATTATGATCTCGGAATTTCAGTTGTCTGCGTAGATTTAAGCGGATCTGGAATGTCCGAAGGTGAAACACTCGGAATGGGCTATACCGAAAGAGATGATGTAAGATGCATCATTAATTTCATCAGGCAAACATACGGAATCGAAAACGTAGCACTCTTCGGACGATCTATGGGTGCTGCTACAGCCGCCTGGTTTGCTTGCGAAAATACTGATATTTCAGGAATAATTTGCGATTCTTCTTATATTTCTTTATGGGATGTCCTTATGGACTTCACATCGAGAAACATCTTCTTAAGAGGACTGGCGTATATTTTGTACCCATATGTTGATAATGCTGTGAAAAAATACGGTAATTTCTCAATGAATGATATAAATTACCGCGATGAGTTGAAAAACGCAACAATTCCAGCTTTATTCGTTCATGCCTACCAAGATAACTTCGTAGGAATCAATGAATCTCAAGAAATTTTCTCCCTTTACGGAAGCAAAGAAAAATTCCTATTAACTATCGAAGGAGGACACAATAATGCAAGAAAGAGATACGTTCTTGAACAAGAAATTGTTTTCCTTTGCAATGTGTTCGGAATCACTGAATATTCAGGAATATCGACCACGGAAGATGACCAACAGATCAGCCAACAGGCACATTTCACCAGTATTGCAGATATGATGGCCCATTAAATTTTGTAATGTTTTTTTTGCAATTAAAATCGGACTTTTTATACGGATAAATCCTTTTTCTTTATGTAAAGAACTTTTTAAGATATTCCGGAATTAATTTTAATGAGAGAACGATCAAAATTTGATTTCTCCAATTTTACTTCGCTTGATCGTAGTAATAAATTTAACTTCTGATTTATTTGGAAAACTGTTGAGGGGTTCCTTCGTGTGACTTACATTATACTCTATGGTTTATTGATCGACCAACGAATAAAAAACAAAATCCGAAGCCAATCTTGAAGTTTATCTACTGAGCTATACATATTCATAGAGAAAAAGGGCATGATATTAATGCACTCTTATTAAAATCTCGATTAAAAAAAATTACCCTATATTTCCAACTCTTGGAAAATTTTCATGACCAAACCAAAAACTCATATGTTGATATATAGCCTATAGATATTCATATTATCTACTTTTCATTGAATTACATAAGATTTAATAATCTCATAAATATTCTTTTTAATTTTCCGAATTCCGTGTGCATTTAGATTGCCTATACCTGTATATAATAATTCTAGAATGGTTTGGTTAGATATTAAGTTTTTTAGATTAATATTTTAACATTTTGATAAAACAAGCATTTGTTCCATTTTAGAATCGCCATTGAACTCTAGTTTGACTAACATGATGTTGTATGATCAAATAAATTCTAACTTCATGAGATAAATTTTGAAATTAGAAAATGCGATATCTGACTCAAATATTTATCTGAACACATTTAACATTCAATGATAAACTAAAGTACTATACAGCAGATTCGATTTGGCTTATATTTTATATAATCAACAAATAATCCTATAAAATTGTGCTATTCACGTTGCTCAAAGATGTATTGAACATTCCCTACTTGTGTATTGATAAAATTAGATATAGATTCTAATGTAAATCGATATTTTGAAAATTCATATATATTTTGTCTTGGTTTGGCATTTGATCGTGTTGAAACCGGAATTGCAATATATATCATCTAAATATATAACTATCAAAATATGAGCTATAGATTTTTAAATTATTCTCCTGAATATGAGTGACTAACATAATTATATTGAATTGAGTAGTAAGAATCATAAATATTAGAATCTGACGATAATTTATTATAACTTTATATAGGAACAAGATTATAAATGATGATGAAAATAAAGATTAAATTTAAATCTGAAAATTTGAAAACATTAAGTGTATATGATAGCATTACAAAATTAAATTTTATGTGGAAGAGGAAATAGAGGAATTAGAAGTATTATGAGAAAATAATAAGATATAAAAACAAGATTCTATTAAATGAGTTAATTTATAGAAAGGAATAACAGTGTGAATGTAGTAAATGAATGTTTTCATGATGTATTATTGAAATCTTAAGTTTTGTTAAGAAGATAATAAGGGAATCAAATTTTGTATTAGGAAGTTTGACCGGCAAGAGTGTATTGTGCACTCTTGTCGGTCTGCATGTCTCATTCCTGGAGACATTGTCACTGCATGTCTCCCGGAATGAGACAATCTTCCGCATTCATAACTTGAATGCGGAAGTTTGACCGACAAGAGTGTATTGTGCACTCTTGTCGGTCTGCATGTCTCATTCCTGGAGACATTGTCACTGCATGTCTCCCAGAATGAGACAATCTTCCGCATTCATAACTTGAATGCGGAAGTTTGACCGACAAGAGTATATTGTGCACTCTTGTCGGTCTGCATGTATCTTACAATCAAAGACACTTTCATACAATCTTTTCGAAGTTAAAAAAAAAAATTAATTATTTCTTTCTTTTGTTTATTAAATCGCCTTACTCACGTACTAATCTCTTTTAGAGACTCTATCGAGCTATCCCCACATATAAACCTGTGACAATAATACATATTTACTCTCTTCATATTCTGATCTCATGACACATTATCGCAAAAACTATAATTATACAACACATCTCATAAAGTCTCATTTTAGCCCTATCTAAGCGTTCAAAACCTATTTTCCACACGTAATCTGATTCTTCTGGCTCCGCTGATTCGATTTCTGCTGTCAGATCGTGAAAATATGCATCACATAAAGAGATAAATGCAAATTGCACAACTTAATATTTTCCTTAAAATTTCTCTTCAGGTTCATACCTAAATAAGCTCTTTTTTTGAAAATTCAATTTTTTCCAAAAATGTATGAATTCAAAAGTTCAGATTATATCTAGTCATTTTCCAACATTAATTTTGTGTTTTAGTTTTTGAGATATTCATTTTATTATACGTATTATTCAGAAAATTAAAAGAATTTGTGAGGGGAAACGGAGGAGATAATAAATATGTAAAGATGGATGAATAGACAATTTGAAAAAAAAGCAATAATTTTGAGTTGTGTTTATCTCTTTATGTGATGCATATTTTCACGATCTGACAGCAGAAATCGAATCAGCGGAGCCAGAAGAATCAGATTACGTGTGGAAAATAGGTTTTGAACGCTTAGATAGGGCTAAAATGAGACTTTATGAGATGTGTTGTATAATTATAGTTTTTGCGATAATGTGTCATGAGATCAGAATATGAAGAGAGTAAATATGTATTATTGTCACAGGTTTATATGTGGGGATAGCTCGATAGAGTCTCTAAAAGAGATTAGTACGTGAGTAAGGCGATTTAATAAACAAAAGAAAGAAATAATTAAATTTTTTTTTTAACTTCGAAAAGATTGTATGAAAGTGTCTTTGATTGTAAGATACATTTAGATCGACAAGAGTGTATTGTGCACTCTTGTCGGTCAAACTTCCGCATTCAAGTTATGAATGCGGAAGATTGTCTCATTCTGGGAGACATGCAGTGACAATGTCTCCCGGAATGAGACATGCAGACCGACAAGAGTGCACAATACACTCTTGTCGGTCAAAGTTTTGCAATCGTTGTGATTGCGAAAGATTGTGCTATTCCTGCATATTTTCTACGAGCCTGCTTCATAAAATTGAATCCTTCTATCCAAATTAAATGCGATTTCGCTAATCTTTCATCTAAAATCACTAATCAGAAGCATATTGCAAGTTAACTTGAACCGGCATGTTCCTCCTATCCTGTCTTTCAGTTCTTTCTATCAGCCATGGTTCACAAGGAGGAGAGCTTTGCGCACAATCAGACATAAGATTGCGGCAGAGGAACCGGGAAGAGAGCAGCTTGAAGCGGTAAGATGTCCGAATGCTGTCTCCCAGGTGTATCTGTCAGGCAAAGTTCACAAGGAGGAGAGCTTTGCGCACAATCAAACAGAAGATTGCGGCAGAGGAACCGGGAAGAGAGCAGCTTGAAGCGGTAAGCTGTTTTCAAGTCTTTAGTTAACAAACTTTAACAAAAGACATCTAAAAAATTTGAAATAATTGCAAAATAATGCCGTCAGGTAATGCGCACCTAAGGGAGGTGTTTTGCGGGAGCTGGGGGTATCTTGGTGAGTACTCAGGAGGCCAAGAAGGGCACCCCAACCGACATTTTGCTGACGCATTGTGTAAGCAACCATTCTGATAACAGCTCAAACCGTCGGGACAAAATAATTTATGAAATTATAAGTCATCTTTCTAATACATATTTTTGGAAGGGCGTAAGATACGCCAACTTAAATATATTATTAAATATGAGAAAATCGCTCAACAAAAAAACAATTCTTTCAAAAAGTTTGACATTGATCTTTCTAATACATATCCTATGGAAGGAGTTTACATTAACAAAATAAAAACCAGTTCAAAATCTTATTACTCCTTGAATTAAAATCATTTAATTCCAAATCCATTCCAAATCCTTAAATCTGTATTAAAATCATTTTGCCAACAACCAACACAATACAAATTACATTTCCATATATCTTCTTGTCCATTTTAATTTTTTATCTCATTTTATTTAATTTTATTTAAAGCATATAGACATCGAGATCCTTTACACATAGTTATATAAAAGTCAAATACATAATAAATTCTTAATTCTAGAGATATCTCAAAATCTCAATTTTTTAATTTAAAATACCTTTCATTTTTCACAGTACTATCACAACAAGCAAGCCATTTACTAATTAACACATATAAGAAAAATATCAAATTACAAAACAACTTTCAATATCATTCGCATCAAATTCTATTTTTTCATAATTATCAACTACATGTTATTATATAATATATGTCGGCGCATATTCCACTCTATACAAGTGTCAGACACACTCACACAAAGCTGTGAGATTCATACCTCTATCAGTAGGACTTCTCAAATCAAGAACACATATGTTTCACTATCGCACATCTGTGTAGGATCTAATTAACCCTTTGGACTGGTACTTCAAAATTTGATAATTTGATAATTTCATGTGATATCATCATTTGCCTTTAAAACAACTGTGCGTTAAACTAGACACGTTTCTCTATCATAATGCAAAATATCAAAGTTTGGGAGACTCCCAAAGTGTCTGAAACTGATCATAAGGGTGAAAAACCGTTTTCCAGAAGTTGGGAACGTAGGGTATTAGTATTATTGAAAACTAAAAGAAATAGTTTATTAATTACAACAATCTTGGAAGTGAAAAAGCCAATGCAAACGGGGTAATAATTATTGCTAACATTGCAAGAGCAAATCCAAAGGAACCAGTGCTATTCTTGATAACAAGTTCAACTCTATCAGATTCCTCTGTATCTAGCATAGTATCTGTCACTCCTGGACATTCTTCAAGCTGAATAATTTTAGATTCTCCTTCTGCATGAATTGGAAGCTTATAATTCTTTGGAAAGCATGAAGACTCGATAACCCTTAAAGTAGAATTACCTTTTGCTCTTAAAATGGACGGGCCACTTGGATTTGTGTTATTTTGGAAATGAACAGAAGCAATTTCAATAGGAGAGTTTTGGAAGAAGATTGCGGCAGTACTTGATGTCAGTCCTCCTCTGTTGTTCGTAAAGAATGTTTCATTAAATAAAATTTCTGTATTTTCTATGAAAAATGCGCCTTCGCTAGCAGTGTTTCCTGTAACAGATACTTTATTCATTTCGATTTGAGAATTTATTGCGTAGACCGCCGCTCCAAATTTTGCTTCTCCGTTTATGAATTCAATCATTTTTGCATCAACAAAAGAAGCATTCAAATATATAGCGCCACCATTAAGAGGGCAATTGCAGCTATGAAATCCAACGTAGCGTAGTTCTAATCCAACAGTTTCGCAGTAAATTGCGCCGCCATCAATAGAATTGCATTTATCAAATAGACATCTTGCTACTGCGATGGCTGTTTCTGTAGCTGTAATGGCTCCTCCGCGTTGTTTTTTGTGTGTACTTAAATCTTTGAAAACGCTTGAGGAAATAACTAACGAAATGTTCTTTCTGGTTAATATCATGCCTTCCTTAATTTCATGCTGGTAAACAATTCCTGATTTGACTTCGAGAGGAGATTTTGAATTTGAAAATACGCAATTTCGAATGTTAATGTTATTAAAATTGCCTTTTATTATCTTTGCATAAGAATTTGTAAATTTGATACTGTTTATATCGAGGTCGCCAAAGGTAAATCGTGATTTTGATGTAAATAGTGGATGATTAGTGTAAGAAAGACTAACTTTCTGCATTGTTTGAAATGTAACGTTATTTCCGTTAAAAAGAGGAGCAATTCGTTGAAGTATTTTATTTGATCTAGCAGAAAAAAGAAGAAAAGAAAACATTTTTTATCAAAAAAGTGACAAAAATAAGAAATGAGTGAAGAATTGAATGAAATAAACAAAAGAATTGATCCACGACAAAAAGATGGGTTCTCTCTACAAGATGACATATTAGTAACATGGATATTTCTTACAAATCAATATACAGATTTTATGAAATACCAATCTACGTATTTAAATAGGTTCAAAAGCTTAGGATTGGCTTATAGCAGATTTTTAGAGATAATTAAGACACCAGAACTTGTTGATAAGATAAGAAAAGAATTGAAAGATGGTATTTTTGGTTATAAAAACATTCCTTTTTCAAAATTCGAGACAATTTACCTTTACAAGATTGTATCATCACTAAATATTACTGATGGAACTGAATTACTGCTAAAATATTCTCAATATTTCAATCCTTCTCGAACACCAACGCAAATTCAACAAAAAATGAAGAATTTAGGAGGAAAAGATGACTAATTCGAAAGTTTCATGGAAGATGTTCGTAAAAACATCTTAGCAATGCCATTATCAGAATTTCCCGGAAACCAGGAGAATTTAACAGAAAGAATCAATAAGATATTAGACAATATAGCGAATAGTAAAGACAAAAGTACAGAAAAATTCGGAATTCAACAAATTTTAGAAAATTCAAAAACAAATTTCGAAAAAAATACACTTGCCATACTAATTGGACAAGATAGGAACTATCCAATCAATAAAACAACTACAATCATTGGTAGAAAGTCTCCAAAAACAAATTGTGACATTGATATTTCAAGTAATCATGAAATTTCATCAAAAGTATCACGAAACCATTGCAAACTTACTTTGTCTACTGATTTCGAGTTCTACATTCATGTAGAAGGAAGTTTCATCCTTGTAAACGGAATATTAATCAAAAAAGATGAAATCGTGCATTTGAAAGATTACGATGTACTTGAGATCGGTTCTCGGCTCTTTATCTTTTACAAAAATCCCGAAATTTGTGGATAATTTTTGAATATTTTTTTTCTATCTTAATTTCATGCCAATATATGCATGCTTATGCTATTTTGCTATGATATATCATAGACATTACATTGAATTTTTAATAATTTATTTGTTTTTTAAATTTTCGAAATATTTTGACTATTTTTGATTGATATTAAATGTTTCTTGTTTGCTAAACAGTTTATTAATTGGAAAATGATAAAAATCTTTATGAATTAGTTTTTTTTGATATAAATTTTGATAAAATAAACTTTATTCTCTAATACATAACTCATATTAAGTAGCAATAACGGATGCTCATTCTTTGTTTACATACGCCAAGCTCAAGAAGTCTAAATTCACATCAAATTCAGAAAATGTTTTACATTTAAATACATTTTATACAATTGATCATCAAAATCTGATAAAACTTCTAGAAATAAGTAAGTTATTTAATTTAATCAAAAGATCAAAATGGTTTACAAAGGATTTAATAATATTTCCATGTAAACCAAACAAAATTTCAACCAATTCAACGTTCCTATATGTCACTTTTGATACAAACCGTTTAATTTTATTTATCAAATAATTAATATGATAATAAAATATGGTTGTTCAAGAAAATTTAGTAAATTTGCAGATATATTTGCTTCAAAATTGAATTCAAATTGAAATAAAATTCTTACGTTTTCCAGTAACTTAACAATAGTTTCTTATTAGCCTATTTAAAGTCCACTTTATTTTAGGAAATTTATATGCTGAAATTTTATTTTTTATGAATGTTGGAAATTTTCCATTGTTATACAACAGTATTCAAGTATTTATTAAGCATCTACACACTGATTTGGCCCCCAAAGATATATGGGCTTTCTTTTATAACAGTTCTCCAAACACAAGACCTATAAGAGGTAAAAATGCTCAAACAATTTCAAAAGCAAACGAATGCTTTATTTATAATGGAAGATTCTTCGATATTACATTTAATAGTGCAATTTCTTTCGAGCACCAAAATAATAAATTTCTTCATTCATATTGCTTGTTTTTTAATTGCAGCAGTAATAAATACGGCGGTGCAATTTACTTTTGTTGTAACAGTTCGATTGTTCAATACAGATCCTGCTGTTATAAATCACAAACAAACTATGGAAGTGGCCATAATTCATATGTTGAATTAGTCGAAGAAACAGATAATAAAAATTTCATTTACGAAAGTTCTTTCAACCAATGTGGAAAAAAAGAAAAATCTGAAACAAATCATCTCAACCATGGCAAAATCGTTGTAAAATCAATCAATACTAGTTTTTGTCAAGCAAAATGGATATCAGGAATAAGCTTTTCAAATGCAATATATTCTAGTTGCAGCGCATATTCATCTTTTTGTAACAACACATCAGATTATATAATCATTGATATTACTATGTGTTTCGATTTGAAGTTTGATTTCTGTAATGTATTAAAAAATTCTCAATCAATGGTATATCAAGGAACATTTAATGTCAATTCTCATAGAGCATTAATAGAAAACTGTTCATTTTTTGGAAATACGGGACCGAATAAAGAATTTTATATATCTTCATCTGCATCTCTCTCAATTAAAAACTCTTTTTGTAATAGATTAGAGTATAATAATCATATCACAACTGAAAATGTTGTGACTAATCAATATTTTATTCATAACCTAACTCATTTTTCAACATTTCTTTGTGAAGCAGATAATTCCTTTTCATTCAGCATTTTCCCAGAAGTTGCCACAGAAATGCCTGCAAAATTAATCTTCCGAATTAGAAGATTTAGAGTTTAATTTCCCTACTTTCTGAAGTTTTCACTTCATGCAAAAATTAATAGTTCCTTGATCAAATTATTGGATCTTTTATTTCACATGTTGGACCTAAAAAGGAGTTAGCAAGGGCCAAGAATTTTTGGCAATTTAGGAATTTTTATGCTTATTATCATTGATATTGATTAGTAATTAATACACACATATAGATGTACATTCTCTCATTTCTACAGCTTTTAAAGATTTGATGTCCAAATTGCTATTGATGGAAATAAATACGAATATAAGAACCCAAAATTTTATAAATGTCACTTTTCTCCAAAATCAAATTTTGAAACTTTTGTGAGAAACTCTCAAAAGTTTCAAATTAAATATAATATGCTTTATTCTCTTGTTATTATTTTCAATATTACAAATTGTGAAGTTTACATTTTTCAGATCATTTATACGGTAAATTATTATTGCTTATCATGTTTAATGTGAAAACAAATTCTTGAGGCATACAAAATTGAATTTATCTGAAAAGTTTGATTACTTTTTATCATTTTATGTATTTCTTGTTTTTTACTTTAATTTATTCAATTGAGATTTCTAAAACAGGATATTATGCAACAAGTATTGACGGTGCAGGCACTCAAATTAATTTTAGCCTCTTATCTCTTGCAGATTATGAATATTATATTTTATTTTGCTCTTATGATCAATCATTGACAATTAACGGATTTGTATTAAGCAATTGCATTTACAAGCTATCTAATTTAACAACTTCAATGGAAATTAAGACTTCCATTTCTTCATTTTTATCATTCGGCCTGTTCCTTATCCCCAAAACTCATGACACACTCGAATATCTATTTCTTCCATCAGGGTCATCAACATATTCAATTTCAAAGTATTCGTCTTCATCAAAAAGTTATTTATTATTGATTATCAATAATGATCCTATCAATATTCAAATTTCAAAAGGGTCCGACGATTCTAACTTAATTTATTACAGCACAGAAGGAAATTTATTTGAACAAAAAATTGATTTTACATCAATACCAAGTTCTAAAATCATTGCAATCAGATATGATCATTCCATGTCCGGAAGAACAGATACGACCTATTCAATTTCAACATCAACAAACTCTAAAACTGTAAATTATTATGATGACAGTGGATCTCCACTTTTCTTCAAAAAACTGATTGTCGTTAACTTCTTAGAGGCAAAGAATGATTATAGAGTAACTTATGGTAGGAATTCGTATTTAGTTTCTTCTTCAAATTCACTCACCTTCAAGATTCCAAGCCATACAGTTATTATATTCACAAGATTTGCTGATTTATCAGGTATTGCCAACGCATCTGACACTTATCTGAATCTGTTTGGCACAGATGAAATATTAGCACTTGATTTTCGTTCAAATGGTACATTGAACATATCTACCATGAAATCAACAGCATATTGCGATTTTGTTGCTTTCAACTTTTCAACAGCTAAGTATGATCATCATCTAGTCCTTGTAGGTACTAAAGCTTATAGGCATAAATTACTTGATGGGGGCAATAAGTACTGTACATACTCTACAGGAGCATCTAAAATCATTCCTGAATCCAACATTAGACACTACTCCATTGATCAATTCGGAAAACGTAAATATGATGAAACATATGATGAAAAATCAATTGATGGACCTTCAATAACAATATATCTTTCATCCTTATCAATGATGAATAATAAAATGACATTTATAAATAACGGAACATCAAATGAAACAAATTATATTTTGCATACTTATTCAAAACAACATTTTTATCAGATTGGCTTTTATTCTCCTTCTGATATAATGACACATGCAGAAGAAGGAGAGGAAATAGATCCTGATAATGCTTCAAAAATATCACCTGGAAAGATTGCTGGAATTATTATTGGAGCTGTTGTTGTTCTGTTGATTATTATTGCTATACCAGTAATCTGTCTGATCTATGGGCACCATTCTACTGATGTTCAAGAATATCCATTACAATCTAACCCTTTGAACTTAAATCTAGAAACAAGTGAACGACCAGTTCAAAAACCGACATATTATCCCGAACGTTCACAACGGACTCAGTCATACTCTCGGCCGCTTGTTAATCCATATCCTCAACAACAGCAAGTACCTTATTATGCACAACCACCATCACCACAGGATGGATACATAACACCAGCACCTATAATGCCATTATATCCTGCTCCTGAAACAAAAGATGGATATCTTTAAAATAACCAAGTATTAAGTTAGTATCCATGCTTAAACTAAATTTTTATTTTCATTTGGAATAAAAATGCTAATCATTAAGTTCATAATTACCAAGCAATTTTAAAAAATTTGTTTCATTCTTTTAATTTAGTTAACAACAACAAAAACGAACATATTTAGCTAAATAAAGTTCTATGTACCACGTCTTTCATTTTTCTTCAATGCATTTGGAAATTTCACCTAAATTTAATATTCAAATATACCATTCATATTGCAACATTGCATATATTTAAGGAAAACTAGATAAAATTACTTCCTCAGAATGATTTGAATACTGATAATCACTGCTATATCATACTTAAGTGACAATTACAAATTATTATGTTAATTATCTTATGATATATGATCATTTAGTCAATATCAAATGTTATGCATTTAGAAATTGAATGTTTCTTATATAAAAATGAAAAATACTAATGATAAGGAATATTTTTAGATAATTATTATAACAACAAATGATGAATATGAGAGTAAAGTCTTTGGCAGGCCACGAGCGCAGGACTGGACACGACAAGAGGTAAATGCTTGTTTGATGAGTCCGCTGCTTGGAACTATCTGATTGATAAATGCTTTAGTACTGTTTTCAATTTTGACTCCACATTGAAGGCTAGAACAATCTTTGAATGCATTATTACCAATATTTCGTACGCATATAGGAATATTAATCCATGAGTGTGATGTACATCCCTCAAATGCGCGAGCAGAAATACTTGTAAGGCTATCAGAAGGAATGAAAATAGATTGAAGATTATAGCAGAAAGAGAATGCTCCTTCACCGATTGTTCTCACTGTTCCTGGAAGACCAAAAGAAGAAACATGCGACGCTGGAGGGAAAATAATAAGGATTGTGTCATCAGGGGTGAACAATGCGCTGGTTATTACATGGAAGTTTTGACTGAGACATACGATGTTTCGTAACTTAGGACAGTTTCTGAAAACATCAACACCAAGTCCGGATGGAGTAAGAACAGAATCTTGGTTGATGATAAACTCAGTAAGTGATTGACATCCATCAAAAGTTTTTGTAGAAATTGTGTTAACTGTTGATGTAACGTTGAATGATGTAATTCCTGTCATTGATAGTGATGAAATACCAAATGTGTTTATCGATGGAGGAAATGTGATACTCTGGAGATTAGCGTTATTATAGAAACATCTGTCTGGAATTTCGTGCAGATTTACGCATTGAGATAAATCAACATTATTAAGTGCACAATTCTGAAAGCATGATTCCTTGATGAAAATTAATGTTGATGGAAAAAGTACTTTGTTGAGATTCGTACAGCTATGGAAAACACCAATGCCAAGATTTTTGAGGTTTCTGGGTAAGTTAATGGATGGTAATAATTTACATCCAATAAATGTATAATCATCAAGAGTGTCAACACTGGAAAGTTGAATATCTGCGGAGGTAAGTCCTATGCAATAGTGGAAAGCATTTTTACCTATTGAGGTAACACTAGGGAATCTGATTGATTGCAGCTTATTACATTGATAAAAGGCATATTTATTAATTGTTTTTACTGTTTGTGGTAAACCTGTAAATACCATAGATATACAATTGTAGAATGCAGACTCACCAATTACTTCGAGTTGGGAATCTGGTTGAAATGTTATCTCAGCTAAGTTAGTTTTATTTCGAAAGGCGTTTTTTCCGATTGTCGTAACTGTTGATGGAATTGGTATTTTAGAATTTTTATTAGGTCCAAGATACTGAATCACCGTTGTATTCTGCTTATTAAGAATGAGGAAATCTTGGTTAATATACAAGTTTGAATTATTTCCAAATTTTATTTCGACATTATCATCAAAAACTTTCCCATTAAGCAACTTAACAGTATCAGGCAGGTAAACAACAGTTAACTTGTACCCAGTAAAACACCAATTATCAATTTGCTCTACATTTGGTGGGATTTCTATTTCCGTGATTTGGGCACCACTAAAGCATGCCTCGTGCAGGATTGTTATATTCTTTGATAATGTAACTTTCTTTAAATAGTTTGTGCAAAATGCGTATGAACCAATATCAGTTACAGAATCAGGAATAACTACTTCGGATATAGGAGTACGATAGAAAACATATGTTCCTATAGTTCTAACAGTGTTAGGGATATTGATAGAAGTAATTTTGCACATACTGAAAGAAGAACTACCAATTCTTAAAGTTCCATATGGAATATTCACATTTCCTGTTAGCTTTGTAGGATATAAAATAGTTATATTATCTTTTGAGATAACTATACTGTTTTCTATCCTAAGTTCTGTGTTTTCGGGATGAATTGTAAATGATTCTATTTCAGTATATTCGATGCAGCCTTGATATAATGTTTTCAATTTTTTCGGAAGGAACAAAGTATTGATTAAAGTATAACTAAAAGAGTTCCATCCAATATATGTGAGTTGTGAATCCATTTGAATATCGATCGTTTTTAATTTTGTACACTTTACAAAGACTTCTTTTGGAAATCTATCTACTAATATAGGGATCGAAATCGTTTGGATAGATTGCATATAAGAAAAGGAACTTTCGCCTAAATTTGTTAATGAATTAGGTAAAATTAAATTTGCAGCTGATGAACAATTTGAGAATGCGAAGTTGTCTATAGTTGTTAATTTAGTGCATTTAGAAAGATCTATACTTTTTAATAAAGTACAGTTATAAAATGCATATTTTTGAATTTGAACGAGATTTGAACCATCTTGAACTATAAAATTTTCAAGAGTTGGAGCACACTTTAAAAAACTATATAAACCTGCATCATATCCTTCGATAATTTGGACACGTGGATCAAGATTAATGGAAACTACTCCAACTGGTGTGTCGACTAAATTATGATAATCCGGTGTGTATTTAACATCTTGAGTATCATATACGAAAGCCAACTAGTGAAGGGTTGCTTTAAGATAAAAAATTCAAAAAATATGGCCAAATAATACCTATCGTTGTTTTATATGATTTGTAATCTTGACCTAAGTTGCATATAATACAAATGACATAACCACAAAAATTTTGAAATTGAGAAGCTATCGTTACAGATCTGATCATTTTTGATCATACTTATGTTTTCCTTGCTTTTCTCCTCAGTTTATTCAATTAATGTAGATTCACCAGGTTATTATATGGAATATGAACATAACTCACTATATTCTATTAATTTTAATCTAAAATCCTACAACAATTACAATTATTATTTGGTTTTTTGTACAAATCAAGATCTTATTACATATGATGGTATTAAATTAACCAGTCGCGTTTATTCAATTAATCCATTAATCTACTCTTTAAATATTCGCGGCTTAAATGGAAATACATTACATTTCGGCGTTTTCCTCATTCCATCAGCATTTAATTCTCTCGAAATTTGTATCACACCAAATAAAGTCCAAACTTTTTCGTTAAATAAATATTCTAGCTACGGATTTCAGAAATTTTATTTACTAATTATCAATTACGATCCAATGGAAGTTGAAATTTCTAGAGGACCCAAAGATTACAACATGGTTTCGTACAGTGCATCAGGAGATCTTTACAATAATGATAATGATATTAATTCTATTCCAAAAACTAATATTATTGCGATCGGATATTATTGTAATCGAAGCCCAACAAATACTACATATAAAATCACACCAATAAAATCATTTTATACTTATGAAACTTATCAATATTATGATTCACGAGGAATTCCACTTTTCTTCTTTAATAAAATTGACATTGGCAACTTTGAATTCAATGATTCTACAATAGCTTATACATCTCATCATTGTGATCTTACAATTTCTCAAGATCTAGTATTCAATGTTGCCAAAGATACAATCATTATTTTCTCTCGTGCAGCAAATATTTCTGCAACTGCTTCTGTTTTTGGCAAAACACATTCTGTTCTAGGTAAAACTAAAATAAAAGCAATTGAATATTTATCAAAAGGTACATTAACTCTTTCTACAACTAGTGAATTAGGATCTTGTGATTTTTATACTTTTAATTATTCTACAGAAAAATGTAATTTTCCAATTATTCTTTCAGGAGAACATAAATATTATATTAAAAATTTAGCATCTGGTTATAAATACTGTGTATTCTACGCTGCTGCACAACGTTCTGTTTCTTATTTAGTTCCAAAAAATCTTGCATATAATAGAATTGAGCCAGATGGAACTGGTGCTGACATTAAAAGATCAGATAATCAGTCATTTTTCTCACCAAAATTAATAGTTTTACACGGAGATATTTTTGAGAACAAAGTTTATTTAGCTGCATATGGTTCTATCTATGATGATAATTATGTAATCGATGGCAAGAACTCAAAATATAGTTTTTATCAGATCTCTGACTACACTTTCAGAAAAGTCAATACTAATTCTAAAGTTGGCTATACTGAAGTGAACAACCGACTTCTAATTTATATCTTTGTTCCTTTTTCAATTGTAACTTTCATTGCTGTTTATCTCGTTTATTATTTTAGAAGACATCGTAAAAATAAGGACCCTGAATTGGAACTTTTGGATCAAAATAATTCTAATGAAGCTCCTCAGTCAAATGATCAAAATGACGAAGGTTTTACTGCACCAACATATCAACTATCCACTGAAAATAATAACCTCGAAAATCCATACTACTAAATGTGTGTTTTGATTTTTTTTTTCAAAGCTCCATACTGCGCTCAAAATATCATTATATATTTATTGTACTCGCAATAAAGTATAACAGCTGTGTTAGGTACTATATGCTGATTTATAATAACTTTACTTTAGATGTCAAAAAATTTAAGAGAATGTCAGAAATTGGTGAGCTGAAATTAAAGTTCTATATTCATCTTTCAAACAAATACTTGCTCCATGGGAAATAAGAACTTTTGTTGGTTCAATTTTTTAAATTTATTATCATTCACTCCATGAGAAACTATGAATATTCGTCAAACATCTGGAAATCTTACTTTTAGATCATATTGATTTGCCTCCTCCCCAGAAATATAAATGAGTTTTCCATAACGATGTCATCATTATAGATATACTATTTCTATTAATTCTGGGTGTCGAATTTAGATATATAACGATAGAGATCCGATTTTTTTTTGCAATTTTATCCAAATCAATGTTTTCCATATTTTCCTCCATGGTTAATTCTATTTTAATCACATCACCTGGATATTATGAAGAAACTGTAGATACATCTGGCTTAACAATAACTTTTTCGCTAAATTATGATTACCGCAACAAATATTTCATTGCATTTTCCACATATGATCCATCATTGACAATTAATGATATCAAAATCAACAGTGAAGTATACTATATTGATAACATAAGTGGTTCATACGATATTGTGACATCTAGATCATCAAAATTAAATTTTGGCGTTTTCTGTGTACCAAGAAGCTACGAATCACTCGAATTTTTGATACGCAATCGAAACGTACATACAAAATTATCAAGATTTTGTTTTGTGCATTCTCAATGATGACTTGATTAAAATTTCAATATCCAAACAAAGTATAGACAGAAATACCATTTATTATAGTACAAAAGGCGATATTTCCCAACCAATTTTGAATATTACTTCAATTCCTCAAACAAATATAATTGTTTTACGATATAATGGTAGGTATCGAGGTGATACTGCTACTAGGTATTCAATTCAGTCTACTTATAACACTCGAACTTACAAATGTTATGATAAATCTGGGAAAAGTTTGAATTTCAACGTTCCTCTCTCGATTTCATCATTACCAGTTAAACAAGATCCATACATAGCTTATGGTCGCCATATTCAGACAGTTTACTATCCAGATGTAGTAAGAAAGTTTATTCGACCAAATACGATCATTGTTTTCACTGAATCGAAAGACTTTCATGGTGTCGCCACAACAAGTGGTACAAGTTTAGATATTCTTGGTACAACTCGCATAAAAGCTATTGAATTTAGAACATCTGGAAATCTTACGTTTAGATCATATAAATCATCAGCTCTTTATTCATTTATTGCTTTTAACTATTCAATGATTAATTGTTCATATCCTGTTGTTATTGTTGGTGACAAAAACTATCAAATTCCACTTGAAACATACGATGAATATTGCGTTATATTACAACTTCATTTTCAACTAAAATTGAATCTGAAGGTAATGTTCGTTATGATTTGATAGATGCAGAAGGAAATGAAATTAAAAAAGAATATGTTTATGAACCCGAATTTCACGTCTTAAAACCAGTTGTGTTTCCATCTAAAACACTCAGTTCATCAGTTGAAAACAAAATTAATATTAAAACAAGTGATACAACAGAAAATTTTGTGATTGATGGGAGTGAATCAGAATATAGTTTCTATCAGATAGGTTCTAATACAGTCAATAAAATTAATATTTATAGTAAAGTTGGTACAGATCTATCAAAGAGGAAAGTTACTGCAATTGTTACTCCTTGTGTTATTGCTGTTGTTGTTATGATTATTTTTATTATTGTTTATAATTATCTAAGAAAGAAAGCATTGAAATTGATTAGAAACAACAATAATAATAACCAAGAGAATTCATTAGAAGTATCATTAATTAATCAACAAGCAACAACGAATTCTCCAAATCCTTATTATAAAAATAATTCATCTGAAGCTCCAGTATATCAAATTCCAAAAGAAAATGATAATTTTGAAAATCCATATGCTTAAGATTGTTTTATTTATCTTATAAGTTCTTTTATGTTTTAATAAAAACTTATATTTATTTTCTGCGAATTATTATTGTTTTCTCATGCTCAATTTGAAAGAAAAACCTTATTAGTTTTGATGAACTTGATATTCTTTTATCATAAACATTTATGAGTTTACTAAAACAATACAAAGAGAAGTAATGAAATGATATGAATAATGATAAACAATTTCATATTTTGTGAAAATATTCTTCTTTATCACTAGAACTAAAATAGGAAATTCTGCTTCACAGAGATATGATGAAAAGTGAGAAAGATTATGAATAGAACATATATTTTGAACATTATTTGTTGTAACTGATCCATATGTTTTATATATTATTCTGTCACAGAAAGAATCTTTAACTGTAATTGAACCAGAAAATAGATGATAAAATTCTACTCCTGGTCCTGTGTTTCCAAGAAATGAACAGTTTTCAATAAGAACAGTTGAATCAACTGCATAAAATGTTCCATAATCAGAATATTTATGATTATTATTCAAAACATTACAAAAATGAAAATCATAGTTACCACTATCTAATTCTAAAATTAAATAATTTGATGTTGTGTTACAAAATGATGAATATGTTACATTACTTAGACTTGTTGGTTGATTTAGAACTATTCCTGAGTCATAGTCTGCTTCACAGAAACTTGTGTTGATTGATTTAACTTCAATATTTCCATGCCAAAGACTATTTGTTCTAGGTTTTTCTAAATTTCCGCATTCATAAAAAGAACTTTCATAAAGATAATTTTTATTATTTGATTTATCAACTAAGTAAACATATGAATGATGTCCATAGGAGTTTGTTTTTGATTTGTAGCCACATGATCGATATTGGACAATCGAACTATCACAGTTAAAGTAGAGAGATCCACCATCTGAATTACTGCTGCAGTTATTAAATGAACAATCAGAATTAAGAAATTTATTGTTTGTGTTCGTAAAATAAATGGCACTATCAGTAGTAATACAGATAAACAAACATTCAAAGATGAAACACTCGTTTTTGGTGGAACTTTTATGAATACTTTTTCCTGAAACAGGTTCTGGAACAGGATTTGCATCATAAAATTGTTGCCAAACATCATTTTCCGACTGAGAACTATCAAATTGGATTCATAAGTTGGTAAATTATTTCAAAAAGTGACAATGCAATTTTTATTTCATCATTTCATAATTATTATTATACAAGAAAAGTTTAAGTCCATGGTAAATCATTAAAGTTGAGCAATATTCCATCATTATATCTTAATAGTGTAAATAAGAAATATCATATATTTATTTCGCAGATGCCTGATTTTTCTTATTCAATAACTCCTTCAAATCCTCTTAAATTCTACGTTCCAAGTTCTACGACAATTGTATTCACTAAAGCAATAAATGTTTCAGGTAAAGTTCAAACATCAGGAACATCTCTTGATATTTTAGGAACTACGAAAATTAATGCAATTGAGTTTACAACTAAAGGAACACTTGTAATTTCAACTAACTCTAAAATAGGATATTGCGATCTGATTGCATTTAACTTTTCAACAAAAGATTGTAAACGCACTGTTATTTCAACAGGAGCATATACTTATGGATTTAATATAAGTAAAACAAATAAGACATATTGCATGCTATATATATCCGATTCATCTGTTATCAAGGCTAATTTAAATATCGAACATTCCTCAATTTCACCAGATGGAAAATCGCTAACACTTAGTAGTCCTTCTATCACAAGTTTTCATTCAAAATCCAAGAATAAAAAGATGATCATATTTACCATAGGTAAGTCATATTATGGGTCTGATTTACTTATTGATGGAAACAAATCATATTATAGCTTTTATAACATTTCAGATTCAACCTCTTCTAAAATAAATATTAATTCACCAGCTGGCTTCATTTGTGATCCAAATATTAATGTCACTGATGGCGATGGTAAATCTAATGTATCAGTTGTTTGGATTATTATTGTTGCTCTTATTATCTTAGGCGGCGATATTTGCATAATTCTTATATGCATGCTGTTTTTACGTAAAAAACGATCAAACTATAAAAGCATGGAGTTACAGTCATCATTATTAAATACGAATCAATATCCTAACCGACATCAAACTGGTCCAGAAGGAATTTATATACCGCCTACTCAACCATAAATTTATCCACAACTTCAAAAAAAAATTAATGAGGAAATTTTAATTCACAAATAAAAATCCTCTTTTTAACAATTCAGCTGTAAAATAATAACAGATTGATTGATATTCATCCTATACTAATTGCTTTGATGATTTATAGCATAAAATTTACAGTTCGGATTGACATTAGAAAAAAATTCATATGAAATATTGTGGAAAAATATTAATATTGAGTATATAAGATTGAGGAACAAATAATAAGAATATTAGCTTTATTCAGATCCGATTTGCGTTTTCAATGATTAAGGGTCCACGGTACATTTTCAATACTATTCAAAAATTGAAAGTAAAAATGAGAATTATCGTTATCGTCTTTATCTTGAATCGATTTTTTGGAGCTTATTCGTTGACAAAATCCCAAAATTATTCTAAAATCAGAATATAAATATGATTTAGATTTATGATCTATGAATAGATATGGGCCATGCCATATAAATTTTGGTCATTAACGATAGCCTTTGTTTGGCCGGACTGTGGACCCTTAATTTTTTTTCTAGAAAACAGGGAAGAAATGAAACATTCCTATCAGATAACTCCGATGAAGGATATAAGAATAGACATATCCAAAGAAAACCAAAGAAAGAATATAGAATGCCAAAATCAGGCGAATTCCAAAATAACTATCAAAGTGAACAAGATGGTGATGCTGACATAGATGTTGGAAAATATCGTGTTGGAAATGCAATAGACAGGATTAGTGGCTTTGGCTAATTCTGATAGAATATTAGTTTTTTATGAAATTATTGTTTATAAATAATAGTGTTTAATAGATTTTCAAAATTTTTGTTTGACTTTTTTTATATACTACCATTTCTGAGATTGCCTTAGAATAATTATATCTGTAAGGGATGAGTTATTAAAAAGTAATCATCGATATCAATATATTAAAAGGAATGTATGATATAAGTGAAAAATATTACAGTACAAATATGATAATACCAGAGGTAGTGAAATATTTTCAGGACTAGGACTTATTATATTATCTAGGAATTCCAGTTTCTTCATAATTTTTAAAAATTTATTGTTGTAATAAGAAGAAAAGAAGTTATGAAAAAGAAAACTCTACAATCAAAGAAACACTATTAAACTCAGATATGAATCAAGACCAACAAGAATCTATATGAGCAATTTTCGAAGTAGTAGGATAGGAAGGGGTGTGTGACTTTTTTTGTTACGTCTATATATAGATGAAGGTATATTTTCACATTTTCTATATATAGATGATATAAAAATTTTTTCTTACGTTTTTTAAGTCATGAATTCGTAAGAAAGCGCGACATTATTAAATAAATTAGTAATAAATATTATATACTAAACACATTTTAAAAAATTAACATTAATTTTAAAATAATTTATTTTTTTATCTTTTATAAAAGAAGCTATATATAGATGATGTCAGATATTCCGCGATTAATTAAACATTGTTTAAATCCTGAATGGGTTAAACTTCAATTTAAAAATGAAGATTGTGAATTATTAAATGAATATGAAAGCCAAAATAAGCTAATGAGGTATAAATATAATGATAAAGAATATTTAATTTCATGGAATCAATGGAGTCATAATCAAAGACCTCATAAACGAGAAGAAGAAATTGAAAATAATGAAATGGAAATCATTGATGACATTAAAGAGGATGGAATTCCTAAATTTTGTAGAAAAACCTTTAGAACTAAGTTAGGAGCATATAAACGTAGAGTATTAAATCCTGAATATCTTAAACATCAATTTAAAAAGGAAGACTGTGAATTATTAAACGCTAATGAATATGAAAATGCTAAATCAAAACTGAGATATAAATATATTGGAAGTGATGAAAGGTGTAAAGATAAAGATAAAGTTTATTCAGTTTCATATAATAACTGGCACACGTTAGGGATAAGAAAACATTTAGGAGATTATGGTAAAAGTTCCGAATTCTTCAAATCTAGTATGTACGAGAGAATAAAAGAAATTAGAAATAATTATTTTCATGAATGAAATAAAAAATAAAAAATAAACTTTAAACATTCATGTCTCAGAATCAACATAGAACTTTAAGAAATTAATGATTATTTGAATTTATGAAATCAATTATTTGATTCATTCTTTCTTCAATCTCTTCTATTCTTTTTGTTAAATCATCTATTTTCATTAATGAGGTGATTCTTGATTGAGGAATAGATTTCAAACTAACCACTCCTTTTATTTTTGAAATTTTGAATCCATCAACTTTAAACATTTTATTCAATTTACATGTTGTCAATTCTTCAAATAATTTTTTATTATTAGCATAATAGTCATTAAATTCTTCAACAGATGAAAAAATTTTTATTTCAGTAATTGGTTTAACAACATTTATTTTTTGTTGAACATTTTCACTTTCATTTATTTCTTCCTTCTCTGTTTCATTTATTTTTAAAATTGGTTTCATTTATCATTAAATAAAAATTAGAATATAAGTGATGAAATATATTTTTTAATTAATATTAAATCAACTATGGCGGCAGGATTCTTTAAAAAATTATGGGATGGAATTAAGAAAGCTGCAGGTTGGGTTTATAAAAAGATTATTAAACCTGTTGCAAACTTTTTGGCACCAGTAGCGAAAACGGCAGGAACTATCATAGGTGGAGTATTAGGTACTAAAGCAGGTAATCCGGCGATGGGAGCACAAGCAGGTAACGCAATTGGTGGAATTGCTGAAGGAATACCTAATAAAATAGGAGGTAGATAGTGGAAAAATAAATTATTTTAAAATTATTTTTATCTTAGTATCGGTTGTAGTCTTTGATAAACTTTTTCTCCTTTATTTAATACTTCTCTTATTGGGGCAGCTTTTGGCGTTATTGATTCAGCAATGTCACTAATTGCTTCTTTATTCTTAAATATCCAATTTGCTCCTTTCTTCATTGTTTCCCAAACTTTATGCGCTCCTCTTTTTACTTTATCCCATAATTTTTTAAAGAATCCTGCCGCCATAGTTGATTATTTCATTAAAATTAAAAATTCATTTTCATCTTTTAATTTTGATTTTTTATTTATTAATAAATGACGACTAACTATTTGGTGCCAAACACTAAACCGATTAATGGAAATGTATTTCATTCATTCGAAAAGATAAATGAAATATTCGCAAAGAATGACGGTAGAAGATATTATAGAGAACTTGAAAGTTCATGCTATGACTCTGATGCTCCATATTTTGATGATAAACAAACTCATTTAAGAATTACAAATCCGGCTCATGATGTGAACCAATTAGGTGACACATATATTAAACGCAAAGTTAAAGCAACTCTAGTTTCAAATAAAGCTTTCACATGTGATGCTGCTTTTAAATGCATGCGTTTATTCGTTGGTTACAAATCATCAAATCAAAACTTTAAACAATTAGAAGTAGAAACCGAAAGAGGTGATGCTGGTTATCTTCAGATGGATTGCGCCCGTGAATCTTTCGCATTTGCAACATATAAACCAAAATCAGAAAGGAAAGTTAAAAAGTTTGTTCATTCGTTATATAATAATGTTCAAAAATATGATAACTCAGTATGTGGTAAATATATTGACCCTTCAGAAGTTTTCAAGAACGCAAATGAAGAAGTTGATGTCACTTTTGATATGATTATTCCGGTAAATGATTTGTTAGCATTTCAGGCGTTCGATGATTATCCTAAATCATTTGGTGATATCATTCTTAAATATTATGTTTTCAGGGATACTTTAGTATTTTGTCAGGTTGACCCGTTAAGAGTTGCTGATTTACAAAATTACGTTTATGAAAAGATAACTGATGAAAATTATGAAAAGATTATGAATCATGTTTATAAATATGATCGCAAATTCCAACAAATCGGACTTCCTGCCAAATTAATTACAAGCTTAGCCGCTACATCTGCTGACGCAACAGTTGGTGACGTTATTATTTCATGCACAAAGATGGAAGTTTTAGAGGATAAATGCATTACACCAGGATACGGTTTAATTGAAGAATCAATTAAAGCAATACCACGTTTATTCAGTAAGGAAGATCCATTCATGATTCCAGCTCAACATATTGACGTTCGTTTACTAAATGGAGGTTGCATCACTCCTGAAGGTATTAGCTCAGATTTCTCATACGCTCTTCATAATGTTACAGATGTTGTGTTAACATTTCCGAAGAATGCAATGCAAAGAACGGTTTTAGAAAATCCAATGCTTCGAGGTCTTCAGGTCACTATAGATTCCAGAAACTTCCCCGATCAAGCGATGACCACAGTGGGTGACATATTCTTTACACGTATGCTTCAAGCTTCTGATTTAGATGGAGTGAATGAATGCACAGAAGAATACGAGGACTCATTAACTAGACCACTGAATGCAGATGAATGGCACGCCATTAGCTAGAACATGGAAAGACCAAACTTCATTCTTATGCACTATTCCAGTTCAACGTGATGGAGCGGGTATATTCTTTGATGGATTAGAAACTTTCAACTCACAAGTTACAGTACAAGTGAAAGCTTATCCAATCATTCAGGGTGTAAATGACACTTACTGTTCAAAGGTGACAAATCCTCCTCAGGTTTGGTTTACTAGGACTACATATTGGACATGGACACCGGATGAAGGTTTGAAATATCATCCAACAGGTACACCACCACAGTATAGAAGTTTATATGATGAAATATTGATGAATAGAAATGTTTAAAACTATAAATTTATTTTTGATTAAATGGATTTAAATTCATCCACCCCTTATGAAGAATTAGCAGGAGTATATAATACATACGTAGATGATATGATTAATGAAGCATTGAGTGATAATAGAAATGCTCTATCTAAGGAAAAATTAATGAAAATTCCATATTCTGAATGTTACTTAAATTCAATCACTGCAGCAATTGGTAAACAAAATAAAGGTAAAACATTAACGATATTAAAACAAATTATCATTATTGCTAACACTTCCCCCATTCACATGTGTTAATTTATATCAACCGTTCAGGTTCACCTTCAGATGATACATTTGAATCTTTAAAGCATTTAATCAAAATTCCAATTATTTATTTATCACAAGAAGAAGCAGAAGATTATTTAAAAAACTTTTTAATGTATAAAGAATTATATAATACAATCAAGAAGCAAGGATTAGAGGATAAAATTATTGATAAACAACGGGATGAATTATTTGAAACACTTTCTATTTCAAATTTTGATAGAGAATTTTTGCATTCACTCATTTTTCTAGATGATGCAGTGAAATCAAAACTAATAACAAATGAGAAATCATATTTTAATCAATTATTAACTCAATGTCGACACATTCAGTGTTCATTCTTCATGGCTGTTCAATACTTCAAAGCATTAAGCACAAACATTAAATCAAATCTATCAACCCTTTTCATTTTCAGTGGGTTTAGTCGTCAACAGTTGAACGTTATGCTTTATCAAGTGAATTTACCAATGAGCATTAATGAACTTTACACACAATATCAGCAATTAGGTGAACATGGAAAATAATAGTTGATTTAAATAAAGGAAGTGTTAAATTTGATTAACTTTTTATAATTAATTTTTATTTTTTATTTATAATTAAACATGACAGAAATAGCAAATCTTCTACAGGTTCCATTAAAACAAGGAACAAACAAAAGGGTGCATATAATAGAACTATGAAAGTTCCTGATGGAATGAAAGAATTAGTTCATATTGTTGCTGGTCTTCAAAAAGATGTTAAACAAATGAGAAACGTTTTAACATTACCAGAAGCTCAAGCATATGCCAAACGTCATGGTCCAAATTGGGAAGCACACGAAGCAGACATTACGGGTCCAGATGGAAAACCTGATGGTATAAATGAAGTTTTCGTTACTGATGGTCAAGGTAATATTAAAGTCATAAATGGTTATAAATTAACTATATCTGATTATCCTAAACGTAAAGCATATAATGAACGTTATCCTATGCAATTTGATGAAAATGGAAAAGCTGTTAAACAATTAATTGGAGAAGGTGAAAATGGTCCAATTAATTCATACCGTCATAATCCATATTCTTATTTCAATGAAGAATTAAATGCTATTGAAGAGGGACCGGATGGATTACCACGATATTCTAACCAGTTTGATGGTCAATATGCAAATATTAGACCTGAAATTTCAGCTAAGAAATTCTTTAAAGTTGCTTTATTCGATCCAGTTTTCGCAAATGTTAAAGATGAACTTAAACAGCAATTCCAACCAATTATAGTAGCAAGAATTGCATCAGGTGCTTTATCTCAAGCATTCAAAGATTTAATTAAGAAACCATTATATCAGCAACGTGGTTTAACTTATGATTTAGTTAAGGAATCAGATAAAAGAAAATTTGAGAAATCAGATGATTATAAGAATGCAATTAATGAATATATTCGGTCTATTAATTTCGATGAACAGCTAAAAATCAACTTCATGAACAAATACAGGGAATAATAGATTCAAAAGTTCCAGCAAAATAAAAGTTTAAATATATTTTTTTTATTCGATTATAAATGAGAAGACGTTTCACTAGTCAAAAGAACACTAACGCAAAAGCAGAGATTATGGTTGGTTATAACGTAAATGATGATAAATCACGAATTATTCAAAATGTTAAAGTTAATGTTAGCCCTGAATTAGCAAGGTCAGCAACTCAACCAAATTTATTAACTCGTGACTTACCGAAGAATGAGGAGAATGAAGAAAACCATGAGAATGGAGACCCAATCATTTTATCTGAACCCGGTAAAGAACCTGTTGAAATTCCCACTTATCCAACATACCCCCACCTCTTTCATCAAACATCGAGAACCCATATAAAATAGACATTAATTCTGAATTAATGAAAATTTACCGTGATATAATAATTAATAATTATGATTCAATAATAAATTTAATTGATCAATCCGGTTTAATTATTTTACCTTATGAATCATTAATTCACATTATCGCCATTCTTTGTGATGTTCAAGATTCAGACGTTAAGATTCAATTTTTCATAGATGATGAGGTTTCATGCTGCGGAACAGTTGCAAAAATAAATCCTATAAAGGATATTAGCACAATTAAGATATCAAAGAACGGAACAACAACTGAACTTCATTTAACATATAATGATATTTATAATAAAATAGTTGATGAATATAAAAATCACTTGAAAAATTCTTTGTTAAGGCTATTTAATATTCAAGCATTAACATTATTGAATAATAATCCTTTGAATCATAATCGATAATAATTGACTTTCACCAGTTTCTATCGTTTGTTTTATTTCTTTTTGTTCCCCACTATCCGGATCGGTCATTGTAATTGTTTTTGTTATAGTATCAGCTTTATCTTTAACTTCAATCTTTTTTCCATCGGGATATTTAAACCAAAATTCCAAAAATTCGATATTGTCAATCTGTTCATATTTTAATCTATCAATTACATTTTTAATACCATCTGAAAATCTTATGAAATGGTCATTATATGGGTTTGATTGAACTAAATTTGAATGAAGTGAAATATAACCTGTTGATGAATATGACATTGACTCATATTTTCTGAAAACACTAAAATTTATAACATGAATGAATTTCTTATTCGTTGAATTTATGAATTCTTGAGGTAATCTTATTCTAGTTTTATTTATCACTGGAAAATAACGCTTTACCATATTTTTAATCGTAATAAAAATGTCAATTATCAATATTATTTCGAATAATAACTGTGAATTAAATTTAACAGTTAGCGGAATTTATAATGTTACTCTCGTTTCTGTGAGTGGTAAATTTAATCCCATTCTTTTAGACCCTTCAGATTATATATCATTTATTAAAGATGACCATGAAAAAACGTATAATATGTATATAAATAATGTGATAGCGAAATGGGATATTAACATGATTTTAAGTTATTTAAATGAATCATTTATCGTATGGTATGAAGAAAATTTTAAATCAAAACCTGATAAACTTTTTGAACTTGATGAAATAAATAACCTTATTAAATTTCCGCTGAAAATTAAATTTTGTACTCCTCATCTTCGTTCATTGTTGGGGATATTAAATTTTGAAAAAGATGTTGGGGATGTTTTGTATTCTGACACCGGTTCCAATTTCATTTTAATCAAATGTGATAAAGTTAATACCCCAATGAGATTTTCACATCAAACATTAGACCCTAACTCTTACCCATCAATACAAAACATTTTATCCATCAACTTAAACACATTTTCTTTATCATATCCGTTTCAATTATCCGGGAATTCATTTATTCTTCATTCAAAAGATTTATCAAATATTAAATTTAGAATAACTGACCTATTTGATTGTGATTTAGAATTCATGAATGAGATATTATGGCAATTTCAAATAGAAAAAATAGCTGATGAGATAACGGATTAAATATTTATCAAATATTAAATTTAGAATAACTGACCTATTTGATTGTGATTTAGAATTCATGAATGAGATATTATGGCAATTTCAAATAGAAAAAATAGCTGATGAGATAACGGATTAAATATTTATTTTTAAATCATAATAAATGATTAAACAACAGCAACCACAGCAACTTAAGGCACAAAGCACCCAGGTCCTTCAGACCATTACATACGCCATATATGCATATAATTCAAAGACGGCAGAACAAACGCAAAGGTTGAAATATGGAGATTTGGAGATAGTATTGAAAAATGAACATTTCGAATTCGTTTGCAAAGGTGGTGCAGTGATATCAAATATAAAAGAAATTTTATTTATGAATTCAAAAATTAAAGGTATAACGGATGATATAACATCAATTCCACCAGAAGAACAGAGATATTACGCATTAAATGCATTTCCTAAAGTTTTGAAGATTGGAAGATTTAATTTAAATGAGGAATTCATAGAAGGTTTCCTAAATGACATAATGAAGAAGGCAGATAAGGAATATGTGGATAGTGAGTTAAATAAGAAGGCAAATTTGGTTTATGTTGATGAAAAAGATAATGAAATTAAAGAAAAGGTTGAATGGTATCATGAATGGACATTTGAGACTTTTAAAGTTAAAGCTGATACAGAATGGGTTTCAGCATGTTTAGACCTTAAAGCAGATAAAACTTATGTTAATACTGAATTAAATAAGAAAGCTGACAAAACAGAGCTTCAAACATTAAAGACAGAAATACTTCAAACATTATATCCTGTTGGTTCTATTTATACGTCAATGAATTCAACAAATCCATCAACAGTTTTAGGTTTTGGTATGTGGAAGCAGATTGTAGATAAATTCTTATACTGTGCTAGATATTCAAAGCAAACAGGAGGTTCGAAGAAAATTAAAGAAGCAAACCTTCCACCACACACTCATACAGGAACTACAAACTTTTCTGGCGACCATATCCACTCATTAAGAGACCACCCATTATACAACTCAGAATATGAAGCTGGCTATGATGTTTTATCTCCAGATTATAACCATTCAGCAAAAAAGACTTTTCGACAAACTGAACCGGGGGGAAATCATGTCCATACATTCACAACAAATTCAACAGGTTCGGGTAAAGATTACATGCCACCATTTGTGACTGTATTCGCATGGTACCGTATTTATTGAACGCGCTTGAGCCCAGACCTTTGGGTCAAGGCTTACCGAATGAACTAAATATATTTTATGTCTGTAATTAATTAGGTAATGAAGTAATGGATGAACTGCAGAAATAAATGTTTACGTTAAGTGACTCAAAGAGTCCGGAGACAAAGTCTCATGTTTACGTTAAGTGACTCAAAGAGTCCGGAGACAAAGTCTCATGTTTTTAGGTTATTCAATAATTAATTATTTTTGAAGAACTGAAGGTGCTACCATGTTACCATGTGCTACCATGTTGATTAACTTCTTTTAAAATTACTGACAACATGACATTTTGACAACACAGCAGGAAATAATGTTTAGGTTAGAATGTTAGATCTAACACGTTTTCTAACCTCATTTCTACCCTCATGAATTTTCATGAATTTTATATATTAATGTTTTCGTTAAGCCACTTTGTGCCGTCAGTCAGTCAGTCAGTTTAGGAAAGACTTTAGAAAGTTGTTGGAAAATAAGTCCTGGGAAGAGTATTATAAGGCATTTTGTGAAGAATATAGCAACAGTCCGAATTCCGGCGGTTGCTTTTTATACAAAATTCATGCAGGAATTCCTGAGTTTTGGTTGAAAGAATACGGTCGAGCCACTTTTGGCTCCACCTCAAAACAAGCATTTTATGAGCTTACTAAGGGCGTTATAAATGAATTCAAAGGTATTTACATACATCCTGACCTCGTTCATTTTGTTGCTGAATTCAGCAAAAATAATGTTTAGGGTAGATGGTTAGATCTAACCTCATTTCTACCTCATTTCTACCCTCATGAATTTTCATGAATTTCCTTAAGACAGAAGAAATAAAGTTAGTTTTATTTTTATTTTTTTATTTTGTATAAAAGATATGATTTCAACAATCGGCACAACAACAATTCAAGCCACGAACGGCGGGACTCTGTCCACAACTACGGCACCAAATTCATTAATCATGAATCCTACGTCAATGTTGGTAGAGATGAAAAACTTCATTCCTTCTTCATATACTTTTGAAACAGAAATACAAAGAATAAAGCAAGAACTTTTAACAAGTAATTTAGACTGTAGTGCGAAAGATGAAACAAATGGAGAGGAGCTATATGAAATGCAAGATATCATAGACCATTTGCCTAAATTACCGGAAGTTCAGCAACAAAAACTAACTATTCCTGAATTCGATGAAATTGAAGTTAAAGTTACTGATTCAGTAGAAATAAAGAAGTTCATACGTAAAGTAAATTATGAATTCCTTGGTTTTCATTGCAACCATAAAGTTATGAACAAAGATTGCGACATGGTTTATAAAAACATTTCTGACATATATAAATCTGAGGAGTTTAAGACTTACGATAACTTTGTTTCATTAGCTGCTGAATGTGTGTGGCAAATAAGAGATAAAGACAGAAGAGGTAAAGTATGGAACGAACAGATAAAACCAACTGCTTCAGATTTAAAGAAAGCCATTGATGCTTTAGTTATTTTAGCTGGTAATGTTTCAATGTATAACGCAAAAATGAATCCGCAATGCTCAAAATGTAAAGCAGCAATGAGGAAATATAACTACTCACTAAAGAGATAGAAAGAATGAGAAACGATTACGCAGACTTAAAGAAAGAAGCAGAAAAGCCAGCAGAAGAAAAATGGACATGTTGACATTTCTTAATAAAAACTATCCCACAGCTGATGATTTCCTTTTATCTGATGTCAAGAAGAAGTATAAAAGAAACTTTCGGCATTGTTAAAATTTTTGATATATTAACTGAAGAAATAGAAGCTACAAAAATATTTAAAATTTCACGAATTCATAACGTATATCACGTTAAACGTTTGTAAATCTTGAGGGTAGAAATGAGGGTAGATATCAGGTTAGATCTAACCATCTACCCTAAACATTATTTTTGTCTGAAAAATGACCAAATTTCATGAATTTCATTAGTTAGAAAAATAACGCTAATTTTTTCTAAGAAAATTTTTATTTTGTATGTAAAGACAGTAATGTCAAACATTGAGTTTGAAACAGTTAGAAAGATTGACAATGACACCAAAGTGGTTAGAATAGGTGATTTAAACGTAAGATACTCAAAGAAATACAACAAATATTCTTTGTCAGACATTATAACACTATCTGGAAAGAAAAAAAGGACTGGGTTAGAATTGCTTCTACTCAGAAAATTTTGACAAGAAATCCTGAGCTTATGATATCAGTAGCATTTCATGGAACAAGAGCATATCTTATAGACAAAAGTCTTATACCAATAGTTTTGTTATGGTTAGACCAGTTGTTGGATATAACTTCATAACATATGGTTCATTCGACTCAGAACGTTGCAGTGAAGGCTTACTTTATATCGTTCAGAAACCGAAGGACTTCAATACAAAGAGATATAAGATAGGAAGAACATATAATATAACTCAAAGATATGACAGTACAGTCAATAGAGTCAAGGTTGTGTTCGTTAATGATATGAGAGCTGCTGAAACAGAACTGCTTGAAGTTTTTGAGAAAAGGTATGGTGCTCCCATGAAAGGTAAAGAAACGTTTGAAGTAGATGAGATAGATAAAGCTATAAAATTATTTGACGAAGTTGCTGAAAAATACATGTAAAGCGTTTATTTTTGGTCTTTTGTGAAAGTCAGAAAATAACGCTAATTTTTTTTCTAAGAAAAATTTTTATTTATTTTGTATGAAACGACAGTAATGTCAACATTAGAGAACACAACAACTGCTATCGTTCATGAAGCCATAAATGAAGAATACGAATACATACAATATAACAAACAACTTCGCCTCATTCGTTCGGTCAAAGATGACATGTACCAAATGCAAAGTATAATGAATGCTCTTCGTTCTACAAAGCAAGCATATCATTGGTTTGAAAACCAACAGACAAAAGAACTTTTAGAAGAATTTCCTCATATGATTGCTTCCCTCGGAAAACCGAGAGAAGAGATTCCGTACGAAAATCGCAAGAATTTGGCTCCTGGTTTGAAAGGATATTATGTTCATGTTTGACAAAGTGTTTACGTTCATTACGATGAAGTCATGACAAAGCATTAGCGATGAAGTCATGACAAAGCATTAACGATGAAGTCATGACAAAGCATTAACGTAAACATTATTTTTGGGTCATTTACACTCATTACGATGAAATCATCATGACAAAACATTAACGATAAAATTTATTTCCCCGACTGTTGTCAAAATGTCATGTTGTCTCATTTTTTCAGAGAAGTTAATTAACCTGGTAGCACATGGTAACATGGTAGCACCTTCAGTTCTTCAAAAATAATTCATAAATGCCTTCCTCCTTTGCTGTTGTCAAAATGTCATGTTGTCTCATTTTTTCAGAGAAGTTAATTAACCTGGTAGCACATGGTAACATGGTAACACCTTCAGTTCTTCAAAAATAATTAATTATTGAATAACCTAAAAACATGAGACTTTGTATCCGGACTCTTTGAGTCACTTAACGATAAAATAACTGATAACAAATTTTTATTTTTATATAAATGAATACCCCACAAGCTCAAAATTTACCACGAATCATAACAAGGGAGGAAATGATAAAAATGATGCGAGAACATGTTAAAAATAACAAACCACTAAAACTGAGAAAATGTGGTTATGCAGTAATGATGGAAAGAGAGATGTTGTCAAAGAGGAATAAAAATTAAATTTGGATAGAGTTTAAAAATTCATCTTTATTAAATTCATCTCTTCCAATCAATTTATTTATTCTATTAAATTCTTTTATTTTTGCTTCACTCAGTTTAAGGATTGAACGGTAAGTTTCTAACTTTTCAATTATTTCCTTCTTCTCTTTATCGTTTTCAATTACTTTAGTTTTATGGGCATCAACCCCACCGCATTGTGGCTTCTTTTTGTAATAGCATATTTTTGATTTAATTCTGTTTAGTTTCTTTTTATATTCATCGTCAGGACTCTGAATCTTAATTAAATCAGGACTCTTGACTGCTTCGTTGTCACTCATTTCTTACGAAATAAAAAAAATTAAATATTATTTAAATATAATGGAGTAATAAAATAAATCGGAATTTCTATTAATTTATTGTCAACTTCAACTAATGCATTGCCGTTAATATATCTAACAAATTCAGCTATTGTGTCAAATCTTCTTCTTCTTTTTGTCATTGATTTATCAGTTTTTCCATAATCGAGATGAATCAAAACTTTATCCCCTTGTTTAAAATTCATGAGCCCCGAATTAATTTGTTCACGTTTAACATCATTTAACCTTTCCATTTGCTTTCTAATATATTCCCATTCTTTTGAAAATTATTTTTCATTTCCACTGGTTTCATGTTTATAGTTCTATGCCATGTATTATTGTAATAATATACTAACTGTTGTATGATGGAGTCATGATTTCCATCCAGTATATCTGACCGTTAACCCCTAACGCATCTCTAAGAGTTCTCATTACCGCATCAACTATTTTATTATGAAACGTATATGGAGAGGATGAAAAGAAAAAATTAATTTGTGGGAAATAATGAGCCATAGTTGCCTGAAATCCTTTATCACCATCACCCCTGATATTATCTACTCTTTCATGATCTAGTAAGTATTGAATAGCTCTTCTTGTTTCCTGTTCTGTTTTCCCTTTCACTGGAATGCAATATAAATATCTAGTGTTAATGTTAATGGCAAATAAATAAGTAACTTTTCCTTTTGAATATTCTAAATGATCTATTTCGTATGAATATGGATATGGAGCAAATGAAGGGCGACTAAATTTTTCCTTTAACGGTTGAATTTTCGGGTCAATTGGTTTATTTAATATCTTGAAATCCTTTTTAAAATCTTTTTGCTTCTTTAATGTTTGAAATGGATATAATAAAGTGAATGATGAAGGATTAACTGAAGGAGGAGGTTTTGGTGTTGGAGGTTTTGGTGTTGCAAGTGGTTTAATTTTATCTGCTTTGATTTTGGATTTCATTCCCCCCTTCATTAATTCTGGATGTATTCTATTCATTTGTTTTAAATATGCTGTATATAAAGGTTTGATATACTTTCCCGCTTCGAGTTTATGTTGAAGGATGAATTCCAAAAGTTGATCTTCATTTAAAAGTCGGGCTGAATATGGTTTAACTAATGAATCATAATTAAAGCTTGTGCTTCATTTATGGTCTGAAGGACTGGGTGTTTTGCATCTTTTGTTTTTGTTCCTTTGGTTTTTGCGGCTCAGGATTATATAATTTATATAATTCATCAATATCTTCTTCTGTTAATACTTTATTTTTGAAATCTTTCAACTGTTTAAGTTGTGATTTAGTTTTTCCCTTTGTATATTCATTATTTTTAATTTTGTCTTTAATTTTAGAAATTATTTTATCATGATATTTCAAAACTTCATTTTTATAATATGGATAATAATATTCCATATCATCACCCGTTATATTTTCATTATATTTTTGGAGATATGATTTTAAATCGTAATAACTAAGAAAATTTTGATTAAGTACTAAATCATCAATTAAAATTTTTAAATCTACGTTATCCATTTATATAAAAATAAAATCAATGTTTTAAGGGTGCCCACCTCTTTGAATCATAGTATCAAAACCATCATTAACGGTTCCTTTTGTCTCTTCTGTGGCATTTCATTAAAAATAAAATTTTAAATTCATGACTCAACCCCTACGTTTTTAAATTGTATTAAATAAATGGCATACAACATCCATTTTCACAACATACAGCCTTAGTGTGTGACCCTGTTAATGCAGTCTTACCGATTGTTAAGCGAGTCATTGACCCGTTTTTAAGTTGTAAATTAATATTCTGACCATCAAATATCACTTTATCATTTATTATATTCAAATAATTTTTAGGTGTTAATTGCTTATTTTGTCGTAAACTAACACCTTTCATTTTTTGTGCAATCTTTTTAAAATCACTTCCATCAATTGAACCGTTGAATGATGTATAACACTTAGGGCATAAAGCAACCATGTTATCACCTTGTTTCTCAATTGCTAAACCCAATAATTTTTTCTCATGTGCTTTTTCTTCAGCTTTATTCTTTAATTTAGGTTTAAATTTCTCATCAAAACAGAAGAAATCAAAAGGTGCGAATTTGAAAATGTTTTTATCATAAAATTTTTTATCGGTAACAATTGCTTGAAATGCTTGAGTGTTAGGAAGATTTGGGTCGCCAGCAATAGCCCAATAAGATGAATCGGTATCACCTTCAATGAAATGAAAACGATTAACATCCATGCATTTATACATAAAATCATAAATGAAAACCAAATACCAGTATTTTGCGTTATCTAAAGTGAAGAATGCCTCTTGTAAACTGTATCACACATCTATAAAATCTATCTTTAAGCATCACTTGATATGTATCCTCACCTATTTCTCTTATGTTTTTAAACTTATTTGACATACATGCAACGCGTGACTTCTGTGCATTCATTATTTTAGTCTTTGCGTAATTTGTGTATTCATTGCATCGTAACCATATGATCCATTAAGTGAAATTTTGCAAAATAAACTTTTTCCTTTATTTCCTTCTAATTCAGCCTTTTGTCTTTCGTTCATAAATTTGTTCGCAAATTCATTAAAACAAGTGTTTTTCGTAAATGTTAAAATTGGTTGAATATCATCGATGATAAAATGAAATCTGTCTATTAGATACCAAAGATAATAAGAAGAAAATGGTTGATATTGGTTGTTGTTGATGCTAATGAGTTAATTTCTCTGTTTCTGGTCAACTGGTAGATTGTTTGATTTCATGTAATTATACATAAAACTGCCAATTGTTTTTTCATCTGTGATAATATCTAAGTTTCTTATTATCGGTAAAAAGTTTATGTAATCATTAATGTATTTTTCATCAATGTGACCCTTTACTTCAGCCACGAATAAAGTATTTTTCTTCTTAATTATTCCCAGTGCTTTTGCTTTCTTTGTTGCTGTATCACAAATGATAACACCATTCAATCTTCCCGGCATATACATTTTATGGTCAGTATATTGAATGAAATCATGAGGATTAGATGAAAATGATGAAGGATATAATGAATTAAAGTCAACACCAACGAAATGAGTCATAATGTTGGTGGTGTCCTCATTTGATACAGTTTTAGTTTCTGGATTATATGAAAGTTTATTAATGTGCGTGATTCCTTTAAGATTACACGATGTTGAACATTTGATAGACCACCAGTAATTCCATTACGGAGAATGTGATAAGCTTCAACTGAATCTAAAGTCATTGGTAAATTATTTTTTAATGCATAATTTCTTAAATTGATTCTTAAACGTTGAACATCTTCATCTTTATTTGATTTTACGACATTGCAATAACAACACATTAACTGACAATTTTCTTTGGTATGTGGTTTTTCATTATCGATTCTATCCAATGTTGGTTTATTTGCATATGTAAACGCTTTACCACACATTTTGCATTTAGATGAAAGGATTAAATCGTGATAGTATTGAAAATCATCCATTGAAACATTATTTTTAGTATCTCTTTCTGCTTTTTCATCTTGTTTCTTATATGATTCAATTTTATATTTCCAATACTTTTTCGTTAATTCAAAACTTGATTCTATCTCTTCCTCAGGATATTTTTCATTAGGATTAAAGTCTTTATATGCTAAAGCGTAACGAATCATTGAAGCATTCGATGATAAAGAAAGATTATGAAGCATGTCAATTTTATAAACAAATGTTTCTTCAATAATTTTATCAATTGGGTCAATCATAATTTCAACATCTTTATTGCAATAATGAATAAAATATTCTAATCTATTCTTAAAGTTTTTAGCATCATTGAGATATATTTGATAATCACTATCTGATATAGTTTCTTGAGTTAATGCTGAATAAAATGAATCTTGAGTGAATGGTTCCACTTTATATAATTCTTCTTCGTAATTTTCCCATGTGATGAATTGATAAGGGAAAAAGGATTTAACACGTGATTTATTGTTTCCGAAATCTTGAGTGAATTGGTCTAATGTCCCACCCGCTATATAATTTCTGATGTCAATAAATCTCAATTCATATGGAACGTTTGTTTTCTTTACAATGATTTGCTTAAATTGAGAAGATGAACCCAGCATTGATTTTATTTTCCATTTTGCAGTGTTTAAATCACGAAGAATTAAATTTAAATCAAACTTTCCCGAATTAAAACCTATGATATTCACTTTATTGAATTCCTCATCTAGAAGTTCTTTAAATGCTTCCTTCTGTTTTTCATTTAATGTATGGACAAAGTCCCCGCCGTTTGGTCCGTTTGCGACTTCATTAATTCTTCATATTGTTCAATATTTGATTTAGCAACTAATGAACAGGTTGAAAATAAAAACTCAATCCAATCAGAAATAAAAGAATCACTCGAAGTTAAGCAAAAATTCCTCGTATATGTTTTATCATTTAATTTAACCGTTGATGATACCATGAATGGTTTTAAGTAAGCGTTCAAAGTTGCACACTCAGAAAGTTGTAATTCTTCTTTAGTCTCTAATGTTTCGAAGTCAAAAGTAATATAATATCTTGTCGGTTGATAATATTCCTGCAAATTATGAGCTAATAACCACTGATATATCTTCTGTTTCGTAATATGTGGTGCATATGGTTGCTGTGTCTTTTGCAATGAACGTCTTGAATTAATCTTCCATTATTTTCTTTACATTTCTCACAATGCTTTAAAAATCTTCTTTGGTTTTTCCTTTCTGGATCATCACGGATAGAATAAACTTCTTCTTTACAATATGGACAAACTCTATAGCCGGTGAGTGCTTCAACGTCTGTTATTCTGTCAGCGTGAAGTTTTCCACATGGACTCTGTGTTAATAAAATATTTACTGTTTCAAATTCTGGATCTATCATTATTGATTCCACTAATGGAAAGTCTACCTTATTTATGTCCACGTCTTCTGGTTGAGGATCACAATAATAGAAATCAATATTAACATTTAACATTCTCGCTAATCTCTCACTTTCTGATGAAATGTCAAACCCTTCATATGCATCTATTGCTTCATTTAAATAGCTTCTACGAGTTTTAGGATTAACACCATCAGGAATGTATAGAAGCGTTTAAATAACCTTCTACCTTCTGCTCTAATTTGATTATCATTCATTTTAGCTGTTCCGTTTTTGTTCATTTATGTAAGAATAAAAAAATAAATAAAAATAAAGTTTATTTTTTAAAGCCCATAAAATGAATTAAGAACACATAAATTTTTATCATCTGCGACGTGACGAATACATTTTAATTTACTCAAGAATGCGTACCCGGATACATTAAATCTAATTCCTGTCTTATTTAATTTCACAACTTTGAAAAGGAATGTATGAATAGCTATAAAATGATGAGAAGATGTTTTATGGGTTGCTTCCATTTTTTCTGAAATAAATGAATAAATATAATGCTTATACGTTTTCATATCTTTTATATTCTTAATAACGAATGGTATAGACCTTTCCACTTCATCTTCCTTCGGTGCTGTTCTTTCATATGAAACATTATTAGTATCTTCAACAATGAAACCACAATCGCACAAAATTTTATATGTTCCAATGGTTTCTTTTGATATTTTATCTAATAAATCAAAAACTTTATCAACACCTGTGCATTTATTTAAATAATAATTTGTGTAAATATCATGATCTTCTTTCTTAATCGTATTAGTTGCATATGTCACGTTTTTAAGAGCTTTTTTGAATTTCTCAGAATCGAGAGGGGGTGAAAGTAAGATACAAGGGTATTTTTCATTATCAATAAATTGTAACTTATGTGTTACGTATAAATTTAGTACCTTCTTCTGAAAGTGTTTCATCTATTTCACCATCTAATAAATTTTGTGTTGATTCTGAGACATAATTTTTATATCTTTCTTCATGAGATTTCTGAACTGCTGATTCTGAAGCTGGGATATTCATTAAACCCTCTACTTCATTTTCATTATATTTTTCAACTTCTCTTAATTCCTTAATTTTTTCATCTATTTCATCTCTTATTTTTTCCAGTCTTTCAATTTCAATTTCATCATATTCATTTTCATCTTTAATCCGTTCTTCATAATATTCAGGGAAAACATCAGGTTCTTTAGGTTTTTCTTCTTCAGATGTGGGATATAAGAAATTTATAACATCATCTTTATTCATTTTTCCATTATAATCTAAATCATTTAATAACTCGGCAAATTTTTGACAATTTCTTAAATAATATTTACTAACTTCATAACACATCTCATCTAATATATCCTTTATTTCCTCGTTTGTGAATCCTAATGTTTTCACATCGTTAGTTTTGACGCTCATTTCATACGAATTAAAAATAAATTATTCAAAAATGTGAGACATGAATGTTTAAAGTTTATTTTTTATTTTTTATTTCATTCATGAAAATAATTATTTCTAATTTCTTTTATTCTCTCGTACATACTAGATTTGAAGAATTCGGAACTTTTACCATAATCTCCTAAATGTTTTCTTATCCCTAACGTGTGCCAGTTATTATATGAAACTGAATAAACTTTATCTTTATCTTTACACCTTTCATCACTTCCAATATATTTATATCTCAGTTTTGATTTAGCATTTTCATATTCATTAGCGTTTAATAATTCACAGTCTTCCTTTTTAAATTGATGTTTAAGATATTCAGGATTTAATACTCTACGTTTATATGCTCCTAACTTAGTTCTAAAGGTTTTTCTACAAAATTTAGGAATTCCATCCTCTTTAATGTCATCAATGATTTCCATTTCATTATTTTCAATTTCTTCTTCTCGTTTATGAGGTCTTTGATTATGACTCCATTGATTCCATGAAATTAAATATTCTTTATCATTATATTTATACCTCATTAGCTTATTTTGGCTTTCATATTCATTTAATAATTCACAATCTTCATTTTTAAATTGAAGTTTAACCCATTCAGGATTTAAACAATGTTTAATTAATCGCGGAATATCTGACATCATCTATATATAGCTTCTTTTATAAAAGATAAAAAAATAAATTATTTTAAAATTAATGTTAATTTTTTAAAATGTGTTTAGTATATAATATTTATTACTAATTTATTTAATAATGTCGCGCTTTCTTACGAATTCATGACTTAAAAAACGTAAGAAAAAATTTTTATATCATCTATATATAGAAGATGTGAAAATATACCTTCATCTATATATAGACGTAACAAAAAAAGTCACACACCCCTTCCTATCCTACTACTTTTCGATTCTGAAAATCATCATATATTCCTAGCTTGGTTTAATAAGCATATATTTCCATTATACATAATCTCATTTTCTAGAAAATAAATCATAGATAATGAAGCTGGTATAAGTTGAGAACTAATATGTGGGTGGTCAGAACCATTAAAATGGCTCAAAATATATATTTACTAGTTCATATCTATCCAATACCTATATGGTAAGTATCCACCGCCAAAAATCCAAGAATATCTGTAAAAATTTTGTTGGTCTAGCTTTTGTGTATTTCAATGTAGATTCAAAATTGAATATCCATATCGTCCAAAATCTTAATTTATGTTTGGGTTGTTTATCTTGCTCGTTTCTTCTATAAATGTAAATGTACCAGGATATTATACAACAGAAGTTTATAACACAGGTAGTACTATTGACTTCAATCTTACATTTTTCAAAAACTATAATTATTATATTGCATTTTGCAAATACCCGGATTCACTTACAATTAACGATCATCAATTAACAAGTCGTATTTACAAAATTGAAAACCTAGGAGCATCTTTAAATATTTCAGTATCCTCACCGTCGACTTTATCATTTGGCGTTTTCCAAGTTCCTTCCAAAGTATACTCACTAGAATTCTTAATCTTACCTCCAGAAACATCATCGTATTCAATAGTAAATAAAAATCTCGGTGAAGAAAACTATTATTTGTTAATCTTGAACGATAATTTAATAGACATTAAAATATCACAAGAAGTTAATGATACAAATATAATTCAATATAGTGTATCAGGCGATCTTCATGACTCAAAAGATAATAATTCATCAATTCCAAAAACTAAAATAATAGCTATCAAATATACTCATATCTTTCATAGGGTATCAAACACAACTTATTTGATCTCAACAAATGCAAATAATAACACTTTTTATGGCTTTGATTCCAGATATCATTCTCTTTTATTCAACGAATCAATTAAAGTTGAAGAAATTCCAGACAATGATGTTGTAACAATAGTTTATGGTCACCATCATTATTCTCTTTCTAGTGAAAACCCTCTTACCATTAAGATTCCAAATGGAACAGCTCTAGTTTTCACAAGATCTTTATATGTAACAGGAGTTGCAAAAACATATGGAGAATCGTTGAATATTCTTGGATCATCAAATATAACTGCTATACAATTTGCAATCAAAGGTAGTCTCACATTGGCAACATATAAATCAAACGCAGATTGTGATTTTATAGTTTATAATGTCTCAAATGTATATTGCTACAATTATATTGTTATTTCAGGAAGTATGAAATATAAAATAAACATATCAAATAGTATGCATTATTATTGTGTATTCTCAGCTTTTACAACTGGGAAATCCATTATTTCCCCGGATCACGACTTTGTCCATCAATCTATAAATACAAATGGAAAAATGAATTATTATGATACTAGTTCTACAATGAAAGTTTATGAACCAGTTATCACGAGGGTTGCTAACAGTTATCACGAAAATGATATTGTTACAATTAAGAATTCGGCAGCATCTACCGATGAAAATTATGTGATTGACGGTAATGTGTCATATAATGCTTTTTATGAAATTGATGGATATTTAGTAAATAAACTCAATGATTATACATATGGAGTCATGAACAAACCAAATTATGAAGTAATATTTGGTGGTGTTCTACTTGCGGTTGGTTTTATTATTTTTGTTGGAATTGTCTTCTTTACAAACCCCAAACGTAAAAGTAAAATTGCTGATTCGTCATTAGATGTTGCATTATTAAATCCTGATTTGGATGAAAAGAATGGAAATAGTAAGCCAATAAGAAAACCATCTCAAAAGAATCAAAAATTAAATTCAAAACCCAAAGAAAATGTCTCCAAACAAACAAAACAAAATAACCCATATTCACCATCAAGTACAATTCAGCATATATATTCTGCACCACCATCAAAGGAAGACTATGATAATCCCTATGATTAATGTTGTTGTTAAAAAATAATTCCTATTCATGACATATTTTTTCTTTTTTTAGATAAATTTTCTTCACTTCTACCACCAAAGGACCGACATAATACATATATTAGATAAATGCATTATTAGATAAATATTTTAGTAAATAAATAATTTATTGTTAAGGGTGCACACGAGAGGATCATGTAAACTTCAGAATTTAGAACCTTATTTTTAGGCATTATCTTGGCTACCTATTTAGGCTCGAAAAGCAAAAAATATCAAAAAATACAACTTGACTCCATTATGACCCTTTCATGGAGGTAGTTTTTATCCGCTAGTATTTTCCCTTTGAATCTCTTTACAATTCGAAATCAAATTCAAACCTCAGTAGAAGAAAGGAAGAATCGACTTACTACGGTTGTAATACGAATAAATACATATATTTAATTATTTTTATTTGCATAATAATTGTTTGAAGCTCATATTCCATCAAATTTTTAAATAAAAACATTAAAATGTTGAAAATGTTCATATATTTTAATAGGGTTTTGGCACTTTATTGAGGAATTACTACATACATAGTCGAACTGAACTTGATATTTTGAAATTTAAATTATTTATCAAAATTAAAATTTAACTTGAAATTTATAATTATTTAGTCATATTTTGCATAATTCTAAGTAGATTTTGTAAAAAATCAAGAAAGAAAAATTTTAACGTGGTTTATTTTTTCTTTTTTATAATAATACATATTATTATATAATTAACATATTCATAATGTTTCACCCTTTCAAAAATATAATCCTCCTCCTCTCAAATAAACGTACATACGGGTGGCCTCTTTTTTCAAAAAATTAAAATTTGAAATTTTGGGCTCAAATATTAGAGATTTTTTCAACCTTCAACGATATATGTTGTCTATATCAGACCTCCTTTCTTTTTGATACTTAACATTGTTCCTAAATCTTAGCCGTTAAGGCTGTTCTGAAAATATTTTTTTCGAAAAAATTCCAAAAAAATTCTTAAAATTCAAAAATCCCTTAATTCCTGAGGATTTTGGAAAAAAGTTTTTACATGAACATGTGTATATTATATGAAGTATATTGATAAGGTAAAAGTCAAATTTTATTGCATATTCATCGAGAAAATAAACTAACGAATCCCTCAAAATTGAGAGGGTAATCCTCCTCCTCTCAAATAAACGTACATACGGGTGCACCCTTAAATAAATATTAATTAAGTTCAATACTCCATTTTATTGGATACATTCTAATTCAGCTGAACTAAATAGAAAATGATTTGACAATAGATTGGAAACTTTTCATTCCTTATTCAAGAAAAAAAATATTTTTTTTGAAGAAAAATTCAATCGAAATTAAAATTTACACTTTTAGTGTGGTCGCATTGTCGCTTCGCTCGAATGCGACCACACTAAAAGTGTAATTATCTAATTTATGCAAATGAGTCAAAAATTTTACTGTGTATGATTAGATTTCCTTTCAAAAAAATTGAATATAACACAAAAAGCTAATGGAAGCGTAAGGCGACTTCTTCCCACAGGCCAGGAATTCAATATTGAAACCGAATCCAACACATTTGTTGCAGTTTACTTCAAACAGCAAGGATATACCAGCGTTTATTACACCATAATTGAAGATTTCAAATCTACATTTCCCAATAAATTAACGTAGGAACCCAATTTCCACGAGTTAGATGCTTAGTAAACTCGTTACCCACTACGAGATATCCTTTCTATTGTTAGAATAAACCATTATTTATCATATTTCGAATTCAATTTTTTTGAATGGAAAATAATCGTATGCTATAAAATTTTTCCATTTGCCATGTTACATAATTGTTATTTAATGCATCCTTATTCTGATTAATATATTTGGGTTGAAAAAATCGGTTACCGATTGGATTGAATTCGTTGATCATGATGGGTAAGGAAATTTTTCAAAAGTGACATATGATCAAAATTTTTGAGAGCCTTTGAATAAAATAAAATTTTCATATCACTTTTATGGCGACAGAAGAGACAACATACGACCTTCTTTCAAGACACGAGGTCATTGCTGAATTCCAAGGCCTTCAGCACATACCATGCAGATTTATGACTTCATTATGCCCAGATCGCTGTGATCATGCAACAGATGTTGCACTTTTCAAGGTTCTCGAATACACAAAATACGAGAAGCCAGGTGAATATGGCGATCCAAAGCATGAAACTATTTATGTCGATGTTAAGAAGAAAGTTTTCAACCAAGATCCAAAGATTCAGGAATATTGCAAGACTTTAGAGGTTGGAAAGAAATATCGTGTTTGTTATGATCATCTTTACCTCAACAGAAATGGTTCAAGATGGCCAGAGCGCCCATGCACTGAAGTTACACCACTCTAATTCGATATTAAGTTATTAGTAAAGTTATTTATATGCAAAATACAAATTTTTCATAGTTCAATGTCTTCTGAAACCACAAATAAATATTATTCCAAAATTTATTGTAAAAATATCAAGCTATCGAATTCAGTACATTGCACGCAATAATTAATATAGTAAAAATCTCTTTTTGGATCTATACTTGAGACATATTGTGATTATTTTTAGAATATCAAATCGATTTCATGGTTTAGGATTAATATAAATACAATTCATAACCTAAATTATCAAGATTGATCTGACTAACATCGAATATTTAATAGAATTCTTGCCATTCGAAAAATAAACAATAATTATAAAATGACAAATCTTTAAAACATGATTAGCAAATAAATTAAAAGCATTATGAGTAGTATCTCTTATTACTTTGAACTTGTGATTCAAGTTTCTGAATTCTTTCAATTTTTTCTTGAAGTTGCTGCTGCAACTGTTTATTTTCTTTTTCTAAAAGCTTAATTTTAAGATTCGCTCCATCTTCAGCATTTTCTTGTAATTGTTCAAGAATTTCGTCTCTTTCTTCTTTTAATGCTGTAATTTCATCTCTATATAAGTCAGCAGTTGGTCTTGTTCCATGTATAGTCATTGTTTGTCCAGTTATCATGTTTCTTCTCAACTCATCTGCAATTTCAGATCTTCTCTGATCAATTTCTTTAATTCTGTCTTTAAGAACTTTAACATTATTTGCGCTATCATATTCTATCTTCAATCTCTTGTTCTCTCCTTTTAGCTGGACAATTTGCAAATTTAATTTTTGAACTGTTGCTTCTATCTCTTCATTATACTTCCTAGCTTCATCGTATCTCCTTGCAAGCTCTTTGTAATCATCAGGAGCACCTTTAGATACCTTAAGTTCAAGAGGAACCTTCTCTTTTCTCAATAATGATTCAATTAATGAAATTAATTGCAATTTGTTCATTGATTCAAGCTTATCCATGTCTACATCCAAAGGAATAGCATCTGCTCTGTTTATCATTTGAGCTAATTCCTTGTATGCTTGTATCTGACGATCCATTTCTGCTTTTTGGGAATCGTCATTTACAATAATTTCAGCATTAGCAAGAATTGACAAATATTGACTTTCATCAATTAATTTATGGGCTAAATCACCTCTAGATACAGAAGCATGTTCAGCAATTCTTCGACTACATTCAGATAAATCAGATCTTAGTTGTTCAATCGAAAGAATCTGCCTCGTCATAGTGTCTGTATCTTCTGGAATTAGTATTCGTTTGGATTTGGATGATCCGGAACTCTTTGGAGTAGAATGTTTTGATTTTGGTTTGAAATAGTCATTAAATAGAATTGTAAGGTTATCGACAGCTTGCGGAGTTTGAAGGTATTGTGGTGAATTCTGAAATACATTCACAAATGTTTCTGTTGTTTTTTGGATTTTCTCGATTAGTTCGTTTTTATTAGGAACACTTGAAAGCATGAATGTTCTAGCAATAGAATCAGATACATCCTCATAGAAACTGTTCGCTAGAGCAACATATTGCTTATCAGTAAGTAAAGTGTTATTATTGATTGCATCTTTAAAAGTACCAAGGTAATTCTTAAATTTTTCGACAGATTTAACGTAAATTGATGTAAGCTTTGATGGGTAGTATTCTTCATTTGAAAATGGACGAGCTGTTTTACGAATTTGAGATAATAATTTAAACAAATCACGAAAAGCAAGAATGTTCGGAAGCCTTTTGCTACTAAATGTATTAACTAATCTATCCCATGATAACAAGAAAGAGCTCTTTTGACCTTGAATGTCACCAGATTTTACTATTTGTTCAAATTTAGCTTGAATGGCAGATAGATCTGCAAGAATATGCTCATCTTCAACTACGTCTATGATTTCTTTCACGTAATCATATACTTGCTCTGTAATATCAGTCATAAGAGATCAAAAACGACTTTTTTATTTTTTTGTTGTTTATTGTAAAAAATTGTGAATTGTAAAATCTCTTTGTATGTCCGATAAAAAAGTTAATCTGACATGAATAATTCTTAACTATCGCATGAGATAACTAATACACATTTCCAAATGGGTTTATAATAAGATTTTATAAAATTCAATTTGAAATCTAAAATGGTTTCAAATAATAATATCCAATTTCATATTGCTAGGTTAATTTAAACATATTTCATTAACCATTTTACATTATAAGTACTTCATGGGTCCAAATCTTGCCTGATTGATATGATCAATTGATTTAATGCTCCAGTATTCCATGATGTTCTAATAATGATTAGATTTTTTGATATTTCATGAAAACGAATATTACTGCATTATCAAGCGAAGTACCATCAAACCAAAAAATACATTGATGGCTCAGGAGCTTTTAGAACTTTACAAATCTACTCTTCAACCAGAATCAATACAATCTGCAACCGAAAAATTACTTTCACTATACGAAGATCCAAAAATAATATTTACCCAGCTTCAATTATTAAATATCACACGAAACCCAATATACAGAGAAGCAATAACAATCGGATTGAAAGCAGTACTTAAAAATCATTGGATAACAATACATAATGATCCAGAATCTCAGCAAATTCGAGGAATTTTAATCGAAATTTTAGCAAGGGAAAGTATTCCGAAACTTCGAACTATGCTGATCGATGCAATTTCAATTATAATCGCAAATGACTTAGAAAATTGGCCAGAATTTGTTGATTTTAGGAATTCATTATCAAATTCTTCTTCAACTGACGAACTTTCTTTTTACTTACAACTAGTTACAGCTTCTATTTCGTATTTACCTGGTAGTTTTATCGTAAACAACGCAGAAAGCATCGGATTTCAAATTTTACGAGGCGTATCATTAAATGACGAATCTGTTGTCAATTCTGCATGCCAATTATTTATTGAATTTACAAATACTGTTAATTTAGGAGAAGATATATCTTTACAAATTGCAGAAAAATTATTAGCCAAAATCAGACAAAATAATCAATTATCAATCTTGTTTGCAACATTGTCAAAGTTCATTGAAACTTCAGAAGAATTTGAAGATCCGAGTTTTATATTTATTGAAATTCTTGAATTGATGGCAAATGACGAAATTGAAAAGCGGTATTTACTTATTGATCCTCTCAACTCTCTCATTAAACGTTATACAATTCAAGCTACCCTTATTTTACAAGAAATTGTTAATGCAGTAATTAGTTTAGGCAATGATTATCTAAATGATGATTGCTATGATGATCAGACAGATTCTCTTTATGTTGCTAGAGCCATTGGAAAATTAGCTAAGAATATTGGTGGAAATTTCGTTTACGAGCTTCTTGAAATGTTTTCATTAATTACTTTTGATACTTCCACAATATTTTTGGTCATGTGTTATTCAGAACTTTTAGATAATGATGCACTCACCATGAATAAATACTATAGCTCACTTTATTCTATGTCATTAGGTTTAATTCAAAACTCAGATCATTTATCAATTGAAGCTTCTCTTACTTTACTTTCACAGTTATTTGATAATTGCATGGAAGGATTTTTCAGTCAACCAGAAGTACTTTTCCAATATGTGTTCGAAGCAGCAAGAAGTGAATGCGAAAATGCTGCAATAAAAGCACTTACTTTAGCTTCGAAAATGATATTATACTTTACTTCAATTCCTTTAACAATATATGATGATATAATTCCTTTTCTTACAAGTCAAATACAAATGATATCAACACCAACTTTGCAGTATAAAGCTGTCATTTGTTTGACAACAATTATTCTTACATGTGGTGAACTTGTCAAAAAATTCGCTGAAGATATCTTTGAGTTATATTCAACGGCATTAGAAAGTGGAAATGAAAATCCTATGTTACAATTGCATGGATTGGAAGGAATGTCCATTTTCATCAATTATTTCCCAGAAATGACACAAAGTGCACATGAAAATTGTTTAAATTTGATATTAGAAGCAATAACAAGTCAAGATACATCAGTTCTTGTTTCAGGATTGACATCATTAAATTATTTAATTAGATCGGGTATTTCAATACTTCCAGATCTCCAAACATATCTTCAGCCTGTTTTACAAGCATTATCATACACAGTAGATACAGAGATGGCTTCACAAGACTTAACAGAATCAGTGAATGAAATTCATCAAACAAGTTTCAAAATTTTGAAGAAAATTTTGAAACACAACGTATTTGATGAAGAATCATTGAACAATGTCATTAACATATCAATGACGGCATTTTTAACACAACCTAATTTCGAAACACAATCAATTGCTTTGTCAGTGTTAGTTTTGGCAGCTAAAAATAATGCAGAATTGAAAGATAAATTATGTGACAAACTTCTTGGATTCATCACAGGATCATCTCAACAGAGATTGATTGCTTTTAATGGTTTGTGTTCTATGGTTTCTAATATTGATGATTTCAATCCAGAACTAATCACAACATCTGTTGATATTGCCATCCAAACACTTGAAGATTTAATTGATGTTCCACAAGATGATGAAGATGAAGATGATGATAAAATGAAAGAGAAAATTATGAAAGATTCTAACTTAGAAATAGAAATTTTCAATTTCTTGCATCAAGTTGCTTTCAAGTTCCCACAACACATGCCTATTGAAGATTTGCATGAAATGCTGGTTACTTTCGAAGAATTAGTTTCACAATTCGATTATGTTGAAACATTAGGAATTTTCGTTGAAATATTTGATAAAAGATACAACGAATTTCCTGTTGTTTTGAGGACAGATATTGTTAAAAGAATATTGTCACAACTCGAAGAGAATGATTATTTATTACCTGCGCATGCAATTTCTGGAATCAGAACAATTATCGAGAAAGAAAACAATGTCAAAGATGAATACTGGGAACAAATTGCTCCTGTTGCAGATTATTTATTTAAAGAAGAGTTTGATGGCACATACTATTTCTTCACAGCTGTTGGATCTTTAATTTCTCTATTGATAACTGTTTACAAAGTCAAGCCACAACTTATTGATGAAAATATCTGGAATGATATTTTCAACAATATTCCTAAATATCTTCCAAACTCAGAATCAGACAACATATTAGATGGATTGTGTCTTGTTGTTGAACAAAGAAATTATCATAGTGAAGAAATGATTAAAGACATTTTATTTGTCTTTCTTTATGTTTTGACATCAAGTGAACGATTCAAGAAGAAAACATTGGAGCTCAAAGATGAAACAGTTCCAAAGATATGTCATTCAGTTCACATTATTTGTGAACGAGATTTACAATGCGATATTACAAATGTTTTTGACAACTTTGAAGATTTCAATGTTAATGCCGCATTAATTGAAAAAGCAATGAATTTGTTGAATCAATACAAATAACAGCATAAACACTTTGAATGTTTGAATATCAAATTTTAACTTTTTTTTATTCAATTTTGTGTTCCTTTCAATGAATCAAATTTATAATATGCAAAATCACTTAATTTTTAAGGGTGCACTTACACCCGTATGATATAACCTTCAATTCTATTTCACAAATTTGTTTGAAAGAGGTAATTGCTTCCTTTAATATACCAAATTTGCACGTCGTTGAAAATTTGTATGTAAATTCATCTCAAAATAATGAAATATTTAATCAATTGTAACAAGTCATGCAATAGTTGTTCTAAATGTAGGGATCCCTTTGGAGAAAAATCATCTCCAACAAACAATTTTCATTCTTCAATATTTCATCATATTTATTCCAAATGTATCAAAAACTAAGATACGATAATGTAGGTATAAAATTCAAAAAGTGACAAAATGAAATGTCAAAAACATAACTCATTTAAATATTGTCACTTTTCAATTTTCTTGATTGAAAATCAATCAAGAAATTTTCTTATATAATGAATAAAATCTCAACACAAAGAAGAATATTCAAACTGATCAAGCACCAAATGATATATGGGAACTTTTTTATGAAACAACACCAAAAAGTTCACCAGTCAGTGGTCAAAACGTTGCGACACAAGTTTCAGAAAACGAATGTTTTCTTTATGATTGCATTTTTATTATTCTTACAACTAATAGTGCCATTTCTTTTGAAAAATCAAACAATAAATTTCTTAATTCCGATTGTTCATTTAATAACTGCAGCAGTAATACAAATGGTGGATCTCTCTACTTTATTTGTAATAGTTCGATTGTCCAATACCGAACATGTGGCTATAAATCAAAAACAAACTCCTATGGACATCATTCATTAGCTTATTTAGTTGATAAATCAAATAATAAAAATTATCTTTATGAAAGTTCATTTTATAAATGCGGTAATTTAGAAAAACAATTTACAAATTTTCTTTATTTTGGAAATATTGAAGTTAAATCAATAAATACAAGTTTCTGTGAAGCATTTTATCACTCAGGAATAGTTCTGAATTCTCCAACTTGTCAATGTAATCTAACTTTTTCATCAATTTGCAATACGACATCACCTAATACAATTATATCTTTTCATAATGGTAAATATATTTTTAAATTCTGCAATATTTTGAAAAATAATCATACAATTCCTAAATCAAAAACATTTTATGATTATAATTCAACTGTTCTTATTGAAAATTGTTCATTTCTTGGAAATATAGGACCAGGCGAAGAATTTAAGGTAGATTTTGGTTTCATTACAGTCAAAAATTCAATATGCGACAAATCAGATAAAACATCTGGATCAGTAACACTGAATAACGTTCAAAATTTGAATTTCATTCATAATCTTTCTCACTTTTCATCAATTCTCTGTGAAACAGAATTTTTCAATTTTAAATATTACTGATATTGAAGGATTTTATCTTTCTTCATACAAATTTCTTTTTATTTTTTGTATAATTTGTTTAACAGGATAAAAGAGCCACTGTATTTCTTTTATGTGTCGAAACCATAAGAATTCAAGCAATCTGGAAGAAGATATCTTCCTATTGAGCATTGCTTCACCGATTTCACTGCATTCAATTTCGAAGTTTTGGATAGTTTCGAGACCAATTAAAAGGTGTAATACTTCAATTTCCTGTTTGTCGCTGTTGATATCGAAACAAATAAAGGGTGAAAATTGTTTGATTATTTCTCTCAATATATGAAAATTTATTGACATATTTAGAATTATGAATATCATTGTAATTAGTGTCCACATCAGAGACAAGTTTGGATCTTTGGAGCCATTAGACTTTTATGACTCTTTATTTCTTTGAATTCTTTTGATTCATGTGTTCCATCTATAGATTCGATGGAGTGTGTGCTTTATTGAGTCAAGTGAACATAAATGTTATGAATTTCGAATTTCATTTTCTTGTCAACAAATAAAAATGAATGTTCCTGTTGTATAACTCAATTGATTTCAACGCCTTAAATTAGATGGTTCAAAGTTCATATAGATAATCTGCATCAATTTGTAGGAATCCCCTATTAATGTTCATGAAATTTTTATTTGGCTGTAGTTAGGATAATGGGAGAATAAAAAAAATATTTTGTCACTTTTTGAATTTCTTGATTGGTTTCAAGAGATTCCAATCAAGAAATTTTCTTATATAATGAATAAAATCTCAACACAAAGAAGAATATTCAAACTGATCAAGCACCAAATGATATATGGGAACTTTTTTATGAAACAACACCAAAAAGTTCACCAGTCAGTGGTCAAAACGTTGCGACACAAGTTTCAGAAAACGAATGTTTTCTTTATGATTGCATTTTTATTATTCTTACAACTAATAGTGCCATTTCTTTTGAAAAATCAAACAATAAATTTCTTAATTCCGATTGTTCATTTAATAACTGCAGCAGTAATACAAATGGTGGATCTCTCTACTTTATTTGTAATAGTTCGATTGTCCAATACCGAACATGTGGCTACAAATCAAAAACAAACTCCTATGGACATCATTCATATGTTGTATTAGTTTCTAAATCAAATAATAAAAATTATCTTTATGAAAGTTCATTTTATGAATGCTGAAATTTAGAAAAATATTGTACAAATTTTCTTCAATATGGGAATATTGAAGTTAAATCAATCAACACGACTTTCTGTGAAGCAGACTCTGAGTCGGGAATATTTCTTTGGTATACAACAAGTCTATGTAATGTAACATATTCATCATTTTGTAACACAACATCACTAAATACAATTATATATTTAGCTTATGTTAAATATGATTTTAAATATTGTAATTTTTTGAATAATAAACACACAAATTCTGGATCTAAAACATTCCTTTGTGAAATCTCAGCAACAGTTCTTATTGAAACCAGTTCATTTCTTGGAAACACAGGTTATGAATTTAAAGTAGATAGTACTTATGGTATTAATTCACTTACAATTAAAGATTCATTCTGTGACAAAATTGATAAAACACTTGGATCAGTTAATACAAATAATGTTCAAAATTTATGTTCAATTCATTATCTTTCTCACTTTTCAACATATCTCTGTGAAGCAGGTATTCACATTTTATGCATAAAGAAGAATATTATTACACATTATGAAGAATTTTATCTTTCTTCATCCAAGTTAATTTTTATTTTTTGCATTAATTGTTTGACCGAATAAACCAACTACATTTCTCACCTTTGTCGTCAAATAATATTTTCATGACTGAATTTAATGAAGCATTAGATGAAGATATATGACCAAAAATGGCATCCATTTATACAATCAATAAATCTTAAGTTTGCACTTACCATCTTTTCATGAAATTAGAATATGACTTATTTTAATAACAAAAATGTATAACAACGATAGTGGGAACTATATAATGTTAATGTTTTTAATATAACCTTTACTGACCAAAGATATGGATGTCAAAAATTGAATGAGTGTCAGAAAGTTGTAAGTGCATCTTTAAGGATGCATCAAATTGTGTGCCTATTTTTTTCAACGGGCGTGAATATCAATTGAGAATTTACTTAAAATTAAGTATGTTGGCAAAGTCAAATCTGGCAAGTAAATTCTTAAGAAAATGTCATAAAGCGGTAAGTGCAACATTAAGGATACCTCAAATAGTTTGGAGGAAATAATAATCCCTTTTCATGGTGTGCTTTCTTACAACGGGCGTGAATCTTAATTGAGTAAACGCATCAATACAATTTCTCTTTTGATTTTTCTAGCTAAAATAAGAATGTATTTAGTGTTCATAACTGTGCCTAGTGAAACAGAAGCAAAAATTCATTTTTCTGGTTATTATGTTTCTTTGAATTTTTAAGATTAATGATTTACATCTATTGATTATGTGAAGTCGGTATTTAATTTGTTCAAGTGAACATCAAAATTAACAATTTAGAATTATTATTTCTTGTCAATGAAAATAGAAATGAATGTCGTGATATATATTTCATCATCGTAAATGGGAGGAATTCGAATATTAGTGTTTTTTTCTTAAGCTATAAAAGGAGTGTGCTTTTTGCGAAGTTAATATGAAGTAATGAATTATTTCGAGATAATCAAATTAAAACATCTTACAATAAATCTCGGTATTTACTGATTTAAATGATGATGATTTCTATTGTAATGATAGTGTGCTTTTTTCGTTTGATTTTTGTGTTGTAAGTCTGATTCTATTGATGATTTTGTCAAGACAACAATAAACTTTAAGAAGACACTCTTTGATAATTCGTATTAGACTTTCGAATGATTTGTTTTGTGTAGATAGTTCTTGCAGAGAGATGTTGATTGATTTTGCAATTGAAACAAAGCGATGACAAGATGTTTCACATTTGGGGTTATCGTATCGTTTCTTGCACTCTATTCAAACAAGGGAGTAATATTGAACTAGATTAATTTGATGAAAATGGAATGTTTGATAGTTGCCATGTTTCTCTGTATGTGCAAAACTCGTCTGTGTTATTCGAAGACTGAATTATATTTGTGTGTATTTTCGTGGCTTTCACTATACATTTTGATGCAGTTATTTTGGTATTGTATTGTATTGTGAAGTTGTATATTGTCATAAACGGAACTTTGTGCTAAGACTGATGTATCAGAGAAAAAGATTACTACTATCATATAATATAGGAAATGTTTTGTAGTTTTAACTTAGTTCTGATTCTAAAGATAGAATTCCTATGTCGTAGTTTGAAATAATATAGGACCTTGTTGTTACTTTTATGATGTATGAAATTTCTTTTTTCAATGTTTTAGATAGTTCCCAAAAATCTTTGCAAAAATAATATAGAATATATATTGCTTTCAAACAAAGGAAAATTTGAATATGAACCCTTAAAACAGTGTTTGCTGAATATTATAATGTGAAATAAAGAAATCGACAATATTTGAGTTCAGTATATTAGAAATATATGTCAAAAATTGTTTTTTCATGTATATAAAGATGATGAATTGACAGAGAAGAAGAATTGATGGAAATGTTAAAAGAAACAATAACTAATAAATGTAATTATGAAGAATAAGAGATGTTCTGAAAATAAGAACTTTTCTCAGAACTGTAATGGACAAGGCAAATGATTTGATGGAAACAAAATGTTAAATCTTGTGCAACAATTTGTCAGAGGCCTCTATTAACGTTCATGAAAATTAGGTCTTGCAAAAGATTAAAGAAAATCTTTGTAATTAATCTGTAGGAAAGTTCCAGACAATAAATTAGTGAAAAAATTAAAATGTTACTTTTTGGATTTCTTGATTGGTTTCAAGAGATTCCAATCAAGAAATTTTCTTATATAATGGATAAAATCTCAACACAAAGAAGAATATTCAAACTGATCAAGCACCAAATGATATATGGGAACTTTTTTATGAAACAACACCAAAAAGTTCACCAGTCAGTGGTCAAAACGTTGCGACACAAGTTTCAGAAAACGAATGTTTTCTTTATGATTGCATTTTTATTATTACAACTAATAGTGCCATTTCTTTTGAAAAATCAAACAATAAATTTCTTAATTCCGATTGTTCATTTAATAACTGCAGCAGTAATACAAATGGTGGATCTCTCTACTTTATTTGTAATAGTTCGATTGTCCAATACCGAACATGTGGCTACAAATCAAAAACAAACTCCTATGGACATCATTCATATGTTGTATTAGTTTCTAAATCAAATAATAAAAATTATCTTTATGAAAGTTCTTTTTATGCATGCGGAAATTTAGAAAAAAGAGCAACAAATTATATTAAATATGGAAATATTGAAGTTAAATCAATCAACACAAGTTTCTGTGAAGCATCTTATCACTCAGGAATAATTTTACAGTCTTCTACTAGTTTAAGTAACATGACATTTTCATCAATTTGTAACACAACATCACCTAATACAATTATAGATTTATATAATGGTAAATATAATTTTCAATTTTGTAATGTTTTGAATAATAAACACACAAATTCTGGATCTAAAACATTCCTTTGTGAAATCTCAGCAACAGTTCTTATTGAAACCAGTTCATTTCTTGGGAACACAGGACCAGGTTATGAATTTAAATTAGATCGTAGTTCACTTACAGTTAAAGATTCATTCTGTGACAAAATTGATAAAACACTTGGATCAGTTAATACAAATAATGTTCAAAATTTATGTTCAATTCATTATCTTTCTCACTTTTCAACATATCTCTGTGAAGCAGGTATTCACATTTTATGCATAAAGAAGAATATTATTACACATTATGAAGAATTTTATCTTTCTTCATCCAAGTTAATTTTTATTTTTTGCATTAATTGTTTGACCGAATAAACCAACTACATTTCTTGCATTTCGAATTAGATGAAGTTATATGACCAAAAATGGCATCCATTCATAAAATCAATAAATCTTAAGTTTGCACTTATCACTTTCTGACATATTGTCATGACATTAGAATATATATGGCGTATTTTAATAACAAAAAAGTATAACAACCATATTACGAACTATATAATGTTAATATTTTTATAATAACTTATTACTGACCAAAAAGATATGGATGTAAAAAAATTGGAGAATGTCAGAAAGTTGTAAGTGCAGAATTAATGGTGTGTTTTCTTAAAAAGGACGTGAATCATAATTAAAATTTAACCATAAACTTCATAAAAATAAAAAGCCACATCATATGTAGGTAAGTGAATTCTTAAGAATTTTGAAGAAAGATGTTATTTGTGTTATATAGGGTGTCCAAAGGTGCGTTTAGCACAGCGCTCTATATGAGACTATTAAAGGAGATATATGCTGATTATAAATATACAATAAAAAATATGAATATATGTATATGATGAGTATGTTGTATTTTGGCGCCATGCCGGAATATAAAATGAATTTTGAGATAAGAGGTGGTTTCGCGGGAAATTTTGGCGGGATTTTTTTCATTTTTTTAATGAATCATAAAGAAAACATCCTCGCTCTTGCAAAAAAATGCAAAGACTGTAAAAAAATCTACGAGACATTGGTAAAATGCTTCGGTATGGATGCTCCTAGCTATTCCACTGTAACGTATCATGTTAGGATGTATCACTTCATGAACAAAAAGGCGCCCATCATAAAAATTGACAAAAAATCGCCGGATCAAAGAAAAATCAAAGCAATTCTTCAAGCGCTAGATGAAGACCCAAGAGCATCACTCAGAAGGATAGAGGAGATGACAAAGATACCACGTACAACAGTCAGTTATTATCTGCACAATTATTTGAACTACAAACTAGCGTATACACGTTGGGTTCCGCACAACCTTAATTCAGTTCAAAAAAAATCTAGAGTCCAATCTTCGAAAGAGCTCCTCTCTATATTGGGTGCGTATCAATCCAAGAAGTTTCGCTTTTTAGTAACAGGGGACGAGTCTTGGTTTCAATATGCAACAGAAGCCAAAATCATGTGGATCCCGAAGGATGAAAATCCGCAAACATTCCCGAAGAAAAAAATTAACACACCAATGATGATGTTGTCGGTTTTTTGGGGCGTGAATGGCATCATCGCAATTGATATTCTTCAAAAACCTAATACGATGAATGCTCAGTATCTAATTGACAATGTTCTTACTCAAATTATCAATTCTGATGAGTTTGAGAAATCCAAACAACAAAAACAAAAGTTTGCAATTCATTTTGATAATTCAAGAGTTCACAAAAGTCATAAGGTAATGAATTACTTGTTGGAAAACAATGTCAAAGTTGTTCCAAACCCAATTTATTCACCTGATATTGCACCCTCTGACTTTTATTTATTCGGCACGCTAAAAAAGAGAGCTGAAGGACGCGAGTCCAGATGATCTTGAAAATTTTGTAAGAGAGCAATTTGAGCAATTTTCTCATGATGATTTAAAGCGTGTCTTTCAAGCCTGGATCGATCGCTGCGAACGCGTGATTGAATCCAATGGTGATTATATTTAAATAAACTTTATATATATGTAACTTGTTTATTTCTATTCGCAGTATTCAGGTTTGTGCTAAACACACCTTTGGACACCCTATATTAAATAAAAACAATAATTTTATTAAAAGATCATACTTAAAGAATGATACTTTCGAGTTCATCTTCGATATTTTCACAAAGATCGTCAAATTCATTGTCGTTACCTGAAAAAAGACAAATATGAACAGAATTGTTTGATTTTTCACCAGAAATGAATTTAATGATGATATCAATTTCGTGACCTCGCGTTAAAAGTAAAAAATCATTTGGAAAAACCCATAGAAAGCCATGTCGAGTTAAGAATGTCTGTAAAACACCCATGACTTTCTCATCATTAGCTTTAGTTTCAATGTCTTTCTCGTTCAAATATATTTCACTAATATTATCTAATCCAATGATAGCTTTTTCCGCAAGTGAATACTTATTCTGGGACAAGGATAATGCAGATGACTCTAATGAGAATGAAAATGATGTAGTTGGACTGATCATTAATGGAACATCGGGAAGAACACGACTTTCCCAGTCAATACTATCAAATGAAATTCGACTTTCTAACATGTAACAGAACATTTTCACTGGTGTGTTATCGTCTGATGTGACTTCTTCTTCGATTTCAGATTCTGTAAGACCAAGTTGTTTCAAAACATCAATAGCCGTATCTGAAAGTGTGTTGATGTCATATTTAGGTAAATCACGTGGAAGAGGTTGTGGAACTGGACATTCGTATTCGTGAATAAGACCACGACGGAATGCAGGATGTTGTTTGATCTCTGATAATGTGATTCGACATTTAGGATCAACTTGTAACATTTTTGAAATTAAATCTTGAAAATCGGATGAAAGATTTGGCATAACGTACTTGCCAACTTTGACTTTGTTAAGAAGTTTACGAACTGTTGGACCATCAAATGGTAAAAAGCCTGATAACATATTATAAAATAAAACACCACAGCTCCAGATGTCGGATGCACATCCATCGTATGGAAGACCTAGAATGATTTCTGGTGCTGTGTAATGAGGAGATCCACATGATGTCATTGATTTTTTCTCTTTGATAAACTTTGCAAAGCCAAAATCGGCGATTTTAACGTTGTAGCATTCATCAAGAAGTATGTTTTCTGGTTTGATATCTCGATGACAAATTGAATGACTGTGTAAGAAATCAAGACCATAGATGATTTGTCTGAATAATCTGATTGCAATCTCGGGTGATAATCCTCGCCCTTCTGTCATGAAATCGAAGAGTTGACCATTTTGAGCGTATTCGAGAATAATATATAAAAATTTTGAACTTTCAAGAACGTCAATGAGCTTTAAAAGATGTGGGTGATTAAGTAAACGCATCAATGCGATTTCTCTCTTGATTTTTATAGCTATATCTGGTTTCGATTCGAAAGATGATTTTTTTAAAATTTTAATTGCAACTTTTTCGCCAGTATTTTTGTTTTCTCCTAGTTTCACCTTTCCAAAAGATCCTGCTCCTATTGTCTCATGAATGATATAATCACCTATTTCAACTTGTGTATTTTCCGCATCCATTCAATATAAAAAATTACTGATTTTAAGCATTGTATCAAAAGAGTCAGCATAATAGCTCATGATTATACTTTGGTAGTTCTTTATTTCTTGAAATTTAATTCAAAATTTTAAAAATTTAAACAAAAATCAATCTTTATAAAAGAAATATATACAAATATCATGGTAAGAGTATTAATACAAGAAATTAGATCACTTTTTGAGCAGTTTCAATTGATTCAGTCAATTCATCCATTCCTGCAAGTTTTGCAAAGAACTTTACGTTCTCAAAACCACCAATATCATTTTCTTCATCACTACTTGTATCAGAACTACTGGAATCTGATAGAATTGCGATATCAATTGAAACAAATGGCTCAAATGATTCGTTTTCAACGTAATCTGATGAATCATCACGTGGTCGTTCACCTCCATATGCACAATTCCTCATCTTTAAGTGCGGATCTATAGAATTGATATGTAATTGTTTAAATTCAGGGGTAATTAGGGTAGAAACGCCATATAATGACTCTGCAAGTGTCCATATATAAGGATTTGTCTTGCAAATCTCTGTATGAAGGATCCTTTCCACTAAATTGAACTTGGTATTTAAATCTATTAATTTCTCGTGGTCTAAAAATGGTAAACTCTTAGATATCGCATTGGAAAGAGTAGAAAGAGTGGATTTTTCGAACAACAAATTGACATATTCATCTGGAAAACGTTTAAACACCGTAATAGCGATTGCTTGTACGTAATCTTTATGTTCGTTGAACGCGAATTTATCGTAGTAGCTATCGATGGCTTCTCTTGTTAATTTGTTCCTTGAAAAGTTTGATATTTTATCAATAACTTGAAAAGTCTCGAAAGAAACTAGCGGATTACCAGGTTTAATTGCCTCATCCAATAGAATTGATACTACTTCTGGATTGTCAAAGAAAGGATACAAATCCTTTTTACATTTCAACATTTGCTTCATTATTGCGGCCGTACCGAGTCCATGTTCATTATGTATTGTTTTCGCAAATTCGATAATCAATTCTAAGTTGACTCCAAACGGAATCATAAATTCAGTAGTTAAAACAAGAAATAGCTCTTCATAAGCAAAATAATACATTCCATTAATTAAGAAGTTCGCAAGATCAGGAAGATCTTTAATAAACTCTCCATTGGTTTTCCTTATTGTTGTTTCAACGATTTTGGAATAATTTGTAGCAATATTGGGCATTGTAGCATATTTAGTATTCGGAAATTCCGTGATAAACTTTAGGAAAAGTGGATTATTTCGAATTCTTTCTTGGGTATCTTTTGAATAAGTTGTTAAAAACGACAATACATTGGATATCATTTTCTTTGTTAAGCCATCGCATTTATCAGTAAGAGCAATATCTAATATTTGTGGAAAAATCGTATCGGATAGTAAATATTCTGTCAATTTTGGATTTCCAGTCTTCACAGCTTGCACAAAGCTTGGGGTAGCTAGAACATCCTTAAGTATCGGGTTTTCGGTAAGGAGGAGTTCATCTAGAATCTCCTGCCTGGTTGTTTCCATTTGGATGACCTATTAATTTTGAGAGGTTTACAAAAAAGATTTCTATGAGTTTTGTGAGAAAATGTAAAAAATATATTATTAATAAAATTAGTACTCCTTTATTATAACGCATGAATTTCACATTAAAATCAGAAAAGAAATTGAATAAACCTGAATTTTTTACGTTCAGAAAGCTGTAGAATTCCAAATGCATATGTTTATTTAAATAATAATAATTCTCCAAAAATAAATGTTCATAAAATTATGGCAATAAAAAATTTCGAACTCATCGAACTAATGCTCTCATTAGTGCTTTTTAAATAAGAGTGATTTTAAGAGTTTTAATCGGATTTCAATATTTCACATCAATACAAAATGCATTTCGGAATTAATCAACATAATATTATTGATTCCTACTTTAAACTACATGAATATCATTTGTTAATTAGTCTGAAAATCATTTCTTAATTTGAAGAATATATTAACCTAAGGAACCGTCCACGACTAATGGACATTGTGAATTTTACAATCATCTAATGTGTTTCATTTAACTAAATGATCAATCAATATATAAATAATAAGTTATTGCTCATATACCAATAAATTCAAGCATAATTAACTATCGGCACTAAAAGCATAGCTTATGTTGATATAAATTCATCGCATGAATTAGCATCTTCATTAAATAGACAAAGAAATATTTTTTATAATTAAATGATTATACTCATTTTCAACAAACATAAAATGAATGTTGGATTCTTTATATCAGTTGAAATGTCTTTTTCTTGATAAATATCAGTTTGAGTTCTATCACTAAAATATTCAATTTATATAAGCCGCAGAACAACTTTAGAAAGGATTTTAAATATTATTTTGACTTTATAATGTACTATTACATGGAATAACACCTGAGACCTATAGAATTAGGTTGATTGAAATGTTTTTTAGTAAAAAATGAAATACTGATGCCAGGTGGAAGTACATCTTTTATTAATTTTCATTTTCAATTCTATTTCCAGAGAGAAAAAACTCATTGCTGAGATCCAATGACAAACTATCATCATTCTTCAACCTGACAAAATTTTTTCTAAATTTTATCCTAAAATGGAGGAGGAACTCAACGTTATCCTTAAGAGCCTCCTCGACACGGACAATGACCAACGGTCCAGTGGTGAATCGGCATTTTGGGATATGACTCAGAAAGACCCTCCATCTGTTATTCAAATTTTATTTCACATTATAGAAACAACAGATAATAATACAAGGCAGATGTTAGCGTTAATCTTGCTCAAATTGATATTCGCACCTTTTAAACAGGAAATTTTCGATTTAATTCCACTTGAAATTCACACATTTATTCAAGAAAAGCTACTCTACCTATTTTCATCAAATATATTTCCTGAAATCAACTTAAATTACTTGTCAACAGCTGTTGCTACTATCGCTTCTGTTTATATCAGCTTAAATGAGTATCAAAATTTTATCCCTTCTTTGTTTCAGATTATATTGAACTCCACACCACAGCTTCGAGCACCAGCAATTGATTGTGCTGTACAAGTTATTACAAATTTCAAAAATAACCTAGAATTAGATCAAAATCAAACGTTTCAAATAATTACAATGGTTTTACAAGATAATTCCATACCATCAGCATCTGTTGCCGTGATGCGCTTCTTATATACTATCATTCCTGATGGCGAAATTCCACCTGAGTACCAAGAACTGGCTTCTGTCATAGTTCCATTGATATCTCAACTTGAAAAAGATCTTTTATCATCAATGTTACTAAATCTTGCAATTTTCATTGCAAAAAAACCAAAATTTGTTATTCCAATTTTGGATTCACTTGTTCAGATAGTTTTATCAATAGCAACAGATCAAAACCAAGATGAAGGTGCAAGAATAAACGCGATAGAAGTGATATCTCAAATCTGTATTCGAATATCAGAAGAAAATAATTATTTACAGCACGTAATCGAGTCGATGTTCATGATTATCACAGAAACAGACGAAACCCATTATCCTCCTTACGAAGACGAGACGAATATCTCAGATATTGCCCAACAATATTTATTATCTATTGGATCTGTTCAAAATTTACAGCCATTGTTCACACAGATCGTTCTACAGATAATTTCAAATAATATAGAATCATCGGAATGGAATATCAGATACGCATCCCTCAAATCTTTGGAAAGTTTGATAATTTCTTCTCACAATTTCATTGAAGAAAAAAGTGACATTGTATCGTTGTTGGTTTTACAATTTCAAGATAGTTTTGCTGTTTGTAGGGTTGCCGCGTTTGTTGCTTTCTCGCAAGCTGTTTTATACTTCAAAGATAGTGTAAAATTTTCAGATTTAATTGAAAATTTTATTACAACGATAGAAAACGAAACAATCGAAAAAGCATTGATCGCAGAGATATTTTCACTCAGTTTACTATGCGAAAAGTCTTCTGTTGATGATCTAAGATCGAGTTGTGAAACAATGATTCCGATCTTCATAAATTTATCGGAAAATGCAAATCCTATGAGGATGAATGCAATACTTAGATGTATATCAAGCTATTTAAGATCATTAAGAAACGAAATGGGCGATTATTACTCGATTTTGATAGAATATCTCAGAAATATTATAGAAATAGAGAATTCTGAGAATGACATTAATGTTTCTTTACTCAGAGCAAGGGCTATAGAGTGTTTTGGCTACTTATTAAGTTGTATTCCTCATGATATCTTTTTTAATGAGGCAGATTGGTTTGTTTCAAAGGTAATTGGCATTGATTGGAACATATTCTCAGAAGATGAGCTTATTCAGATCCAAACAACGCTCTCAAGGATCGTAGTTATAAGTTTAGGATTAGATAAGGCAGAATACGTTGGCCCTGTTGTTGAAAAGCTTCTAGAAGCTGTCCAGAATCGACCAAAGTTTGCTAAACATCAGCAATTCGATCCTTTCATGAAGAATATCTCCCGAGAGAAAATTAATTTCCTTTTGGATTCGATTTTCATGGAAGTTCCCAATGACCAGCTCCAGGTCTATGAATCTGCACTATCGAATCTCAAATATATCATGAAAAACTCCGGTCAATTATTTGTCCAATACATTTTACGGTTTTGTAAAGCTGCAGCACCAGCCTGTTTTTACTTTCCATTGCCACAGACTCAGATTATTGCTTTACAGTGTCTTAGAGAGTCATCTTCCGTTTACACCCGTTACAGTTCCGTTTCGAACTCGTTAGCCTTCATTTTACACATGAACAGGACACTTTTTTGGATGTTCGACCAATTAGAACTGAAACCCCCTGTTTTAATCGAAGTTTTCAAGACATTGGCTTTTTCTTTGCAGACATTGATAAGAATCAAGTACTCCGATGACGATGAAACTGTCAACGAGATCATTGAACACATTCCAAGTGCTTTAAATGCAATAATGCAATCAGCCGAACAAAATGGAAATTGTTCTGAAATGGAAAACGGTTTGACAGATGTTTTATTGCTATTATTCCAACATTTTCCACAAAAAATGTCTAGTTATTTCATAGATAATTTATCGAACTTGCTTCCAATGGACTCCAATTCCCCTTCCATCCTTTCTTTGAACTGTTGGACAGCAATGTTAAGAATTGAAGAAAATCAAACTTCAGAAAAAGTGACAGAAGTATTCAATTACATTGTTAGTTGTATAGAGAATAACAATATCCATGATTATATGATTATTTCATCTGCATTCTTCTGCATGGGAACATTGATTGACATGGAAGTTCTCGAAGAAGAAAAAATTAATTTAATTATTTCGATTTCATTCAGTTCTTTGGATAATTTCGAACAAATAGAGAATGGAAAAGAAGTAATTGACGGAATTATTTATTTATTGACTTGTATTATTAATGTATATGATGAGAATTGTTCTCAAGAGATGATATTTAGATGGTATACACATCTTCCTTTCACAACTCCAATTATAAAGAGCCGTTCTGTTTATTTGACACTCGCCGACCAATTATCTCATGATTATTTGAATGTTTTTAAGTGTGCGAATCCAGAAAGGATCAACGAAGATCCTCATAATGATCCAATGATTTTGTTACAAGGAATTCAAAAATTTGTTGAAATTCTGATTAAAACATTCAGATCAGAGTTAATTGACATGGAAATTGATCAGAGATTTAAAGGAATATATACTGATATAGCTAATGATCCTTTAACTGGTCCTGTTTTATCAATGATTGTTTCTCAATTAGATCAAGAATATAGAGATTTGATTCAGAATTACCATTTATCATGATTTATATTATATTTTGTTTTGTATTGTTTATAAATATTATAAAATTAGACTTTACTTTTTGTCTATTTTAATTTAAATTAAAAAAGTGTTGAAGTTCTCAACTCGCACAAGGAATTCATTTATTTTGATGAATGATCTTGTTGATTTTAGCTTCCCTAAAGATAATGCTTCCTCTTCTTATTCAACTGGATTGTAAGGATTAATATAAGAAAGAATATGTAAAACAATGAAAAATATTTTGAAAAACCAAGCATTTGTTGTTCAAAACGATCAATTGAACTTGCTTTAATTAAACAAACAAATGTTGATGCATTGTTGTTATAAAAAAGCTCTATTTTCTTGATGTTAAGATAAGATTTGCAAAAAAGAGATCAAATATCAAAATATGAAAAAATATAACGCCTTATGAAAAGCCCTACATATATGTGAATGCAAAAATCACAATAATAGTTCCAAAACTATATTTGTAAATTGGTTTAAAATGTTAAAAATTAATATAATAAAATAAAAAATGTAATTTTTCAAAATGAAATTGTTAATTAGTAAAAAATTGAATTACATATTACGATTTAAAATTAATGTAGATTCAAAAATATAATTATTAATCTGTAAAATTATATATTTCTGTTAATTTTATTGATCTTTCTGCGTTTTAATCAAAAATTCAACCAGCCTCGTTAAAATTATATATGTGCGCGAATAAAATAGGCATTATGCAGTTAAAATATCAATACGGATCTGAATTTTTCAGTCTCTCCAACGAATTTTCAAATTTTAAATGTTTGAACCAAAATGCGATCATTTTTATATACTATTTTTGAACTATAATGAGTTTCAAAAAATTGATTTTTGCGGACATGACGATAACGATAATTCTTATTTTCTCATTCAATTTTTGAATTTCATTGAAAATTTATTGTAGATAATTAACTAAGGGTTTCGTTTTGCGAAAAAAACGTACAATACGCAATTTCGCTAAAAAACATTTAGCTAGCAATTTCGACCTTTGACTCCACTCAAGACGTCACTTTTTTAATTTTGCGGTATCATATTTTTGGAAAATCTTTATGAATATTATATAAAAAGTCTCTTTAATATCTATATTTCATATTTTTATCGATTTTTAAAGTTTTTGCGAAAAGTATTCAATTAGTTTTGCTATTTGGTCGGGTAAATGTCAGATTTGCGACATTTTCTGATATGATATTCAGATTCACGTTGATAATAATGCTTATAGAACCCTCTTGCTATTGTGTCAAAATTGCGAAACCGATAGCAAAAATATCTCGCAATATCAAAATTGAGATATTGAGTGAATTATGCATTATAGAGATTAAAAATCTGATTTATGAAAACATCTCATCAGTTTCTAGCTAATTCAAAAATCTTTACTATCTTATTCGATTAAAATGAAAAGGGAATAGTTTCATTATGCTTTAAATGACAGCCTTATAATATAATCATAGTTTTCGCTCAATATGCAGCATTTTTTTTCGAAATCTATGGTCAATATCCTAAATACTGATTGCTTTGCATTCATATCTCTTACATTTTCTATACCCACATCACTATTCATTGCTATTCCTATCTTTTTCATTTTTGTTTGTTTCTCATAATTTCTCAAAAAACATGATAACTTGATATTTGTAAATATCATACTTTATAACGTAAATAAGAACTTGACCTATTAAGAAAAGCAGTAATGAAAAGAAAATCTGAAATTCATAAAAATTACAAGTTTCTGATGACAATTAGCTTAATTAAACCAGGTACAAGATTATATAATTGTATTTTCTATCCAATTATCCATATAATATCTTATCCAGAAAAAATAACTTGATCAATACCAAATGATTTTTTAACTAGTAAATAAAGTATTTTCTTTACACACACATTGTATATCATAGTTTTTTTTTTTTGGTTTCGCAAAACATCCAAAAACAAATATGCTATAAAAGTGACAATTTTAGCAAAACGAAACCCTTAAATTAACCATACAAGATAATATGTTGAATAATTTTTGATAAAAATTAAAATCTTAAGATCGATCTTCTGAACAAAAGAAATTATGCTGTTTTATCCATGCCTATTGATTAAATCTATTTATGACTACACAAACGATGATACACTCGTTATTACAGAAGGTATGGATCAGACCAATTCATATCAATATGCAAATATTAGCAATTTCTCATCGATCATTTTTCCAAACTCATTAGTTACAATCAATGAAGGATCTTTTTATAACTGCACAAGTTTGCAAACTCTTGAATTACCTCCAAATATAAAAATTATTAAAGAATATTCATTTTCAGATTGCATCAATCTAAAAACAGTAGCATTTCATTCAGACATAACAACAATTTCTAGCTTTGTATTCGCAAATTGTACTTCTCTTGAATTAATTCAATTTCCATCTTCGTTGGAAGAAATTAAAGAAAATACTTTTTACAATTGCATTAATCTTGGTAAAATATCATTTCCAGATAATTTAACAAATATTTGGCCTAGGGCATTTTATAATTGCATAAAATTAACTTTTGATTCTTTGCCATCAACATTGATATACATTGATGCATATGCATTTTATCATTGTCAATCAATATGTAGTATTGATTTTCCAATATCTACTAACTTTATTGGTGATTCATCTTTTTCACATTGTTCTCAATTGGAGAAAGTAAGATTTTTAAATTCTTCAACTAGATTAAATAGCCAGGCATTCTCACATTGCGAAAAATTGTCTGATATTCAACTTCCATCAGAACTTCAATTTATTGATATGGAACTTTTTTCATTTTGTACTCAATTGACATCAATTATCTTACCTGATTCTGTTAACAACATAGGCTATAAAGCCTTTGAAGAATGCATCAATTTAAAGAGTGTGAAGTTTTCTTTAAATCTTGCAGATATACGCCATTTAGCTTTTATAAATTGTTATTCATTAATTAGCATAGAACTACCAGAATATCTCGAGTTTGTTGGAATTTTCGCTTTTTCAAATTGCACCAGTGTTAAAAATATTACTTTTCTGGGTCGATCAACAATTATTGAAGATTCTTGCTTCAATGGGATGACATCGTTAGAGAAGATTATTCTTCCAAGTAAAATGGTAACTATTTCCGCTAAGCTATTTTATAATTGCATAAATTTGATTGATATTCATATACCAAATAATGTTACAATGATTCAAAGAGAAGCTTTTAGTGGTTGTCAGGGTCTTATCAAGATAGAAATTCCAGATTCTGTTATAAAAATTGAATCATTTACTTTTTATAATTGTTTTGAACTTCGAAATATATCATTATCAACATCTATCACTGAAATTTCTAATGGTTGTTTTTGCAGTTGTCACTCTCTCGAAACAATCATCATAAATTCAAATAAATTCATCTCAATTGGTGTATCTTCTTTCCAGAGTTGTTATTCATTGAAATCAATAGTATTCCCTGTTTCATTGCAAACCATCAAAAAACTTGCATTTTCGAATTGTTCTAATTTGACTGAATTGAATTTCCCAAATTCACTAAGTGAGATACATGAAAATTCTTTCTTTAATTGTATATCATTAATTCGTATAAATATACCAAAAGGTCTTAGTTTGTTAGGAGTCAATTCATTCTCTAATTGCACAGCTCTGAAAGAAATTATTATCGAATCAAACTGTTCTATTGATCAAAGTGTTTTCGAAAATAGTAATATGATTGAGCATTTAATTATTTATCATCCAAATGAATATATATTTAAACAACAAATCCTATTATCTTCAGTCAAATCTATCACATTTAATCTATCAATTGAAGAATATCCATCACTCGTCAAATATGAAAATCTCAAATATATTTACATCTATACTCAAAGACATAAAGCAATAATTAAAGAATACTTTACACCACCAAAGAAAGTTAGTGTTAATATTATCGGAAATATGAATAAAATTGATGAAAAATCATTTGTAAATAGTCACATAGACAGCTTTTTATACTGTGGCAATCAAACATTAGAAGGCAATTTCCTTGTAAATGCAAAATCATATAATAATATTACTGTATATAAGTACTATCCTAAAAATTCAATTGGAGGAGTTAAAGTTAAAAAGACAAATAGCTGTCCTAATTTTCATGAGATTGAAAGACATATACTATCCAAACTTCATATTATTCTAATTGTCACTTCTTGTATTTTTGTTGTTATTGCTCTTATAATTGTATTCGCTAAAATCCAATGTGCTCATAAGTTAAATAAGAAACTTGAAGGAAAAATGCTAATGCAAAGACTTGTCGTTGAAGATTTTGGATAGATTTATACGACATAATAACTAGTCATTTATCCAGTTATGAAATACTAATAATACATTACTTATCATACTCAGAGTAGAGAAATTAATCTATACTGCTATCTTTTATATAATAATATGTAATAAAATTTATTATTTATTCATTATTTCATAAATTATTGTTAAATCACACTTTCTATTAGATTATTTTTGAAATCTTTTTTTGAAATACAAAATTTTAAGCCAGAACATTAATTATGCATCAAAACTTTAGGCGTACATAATCATTTGAAGCGGACATAACCATTTAAAATGCATCTTATTTGTGCTTTGAATTTTTCCTGGTTTCTAGTCCTGAGTGTAAACATAAATTAGGGGACAAAAACTTGTATCTCAATATTGCATTAATTTTAGCTTTAAGTTCTTGCAATGTCATCAAAAAATATGAAAAATTTCGTAAAAATTTATTAACTTGAGCTTTAGTCAATGACAAATAATAACTATTTACTTTGTGAACTTTAATTCTGTCTTTGTAATCTTCATTGAGTGGAGTCTTGAGAGAATCTTTCTCAGCCTGAGCGCACATAACGATCATATCTGTTTCACCTGTGTTCTTCAAGTTTCTGGAAACACCTGGAGCAACTCTGATTGATGTTCCCTCCTTCATTGGGATGATCTTTTCATCAAGCTGCATTTCGCCAGAGCCAGAGATGACGACATAAACTTCTTCGTGGTTCTTATGGTCATGGAAGAATGGAATTGCCTCTCCTGATTTGTATTTTGTGAAGGAAATTTCCATTGAAGATAAATTAAGGGCATCATGTAAGAAAGCCTTGCTGTGCTCATACTTTTCGAGTTCACTGTACTTGCCAATCTCAACGGCTGTATACTTTTCCTCGTTGACGATCTTCTCCATAACTGTTCTGGTGAAAAATGAAGTAAATAAAAGTTGCGATCAAATAAATTTCACATCACTTCATTATTTTTGTGTTCTTTTAGGAATATTGATATACATAGTAAGTACATTATTAAATTTATCGCAGGTCAATTAGCTCTCAAAATTTGAATGTGTCAAATTAGCCTCCTCCCTTGAATTTTATTTCATCGTATAAATTCAATCCTTCTTTTAAAAATTTGATAGAATTCGGCCGATTAGGATAACTCAATCAAACATCTTAAGAACACAACGTTAAATCAAATTGCAAAATCCTGAAAAATGAAGAAAATCGGAATTATTTTTTAAAATATCTAAAATTTTTCATATTGTCACACGGAATCATTATCTATTGTTTAAGCATTATCTATTTTCGCTTTAATATATCATTTTTGGAAATTCGTATCTTTTCCGAATTTGGTATTCCAGAGAGGACCTCCTATTATTAGGATTAGAATCTAAATAATTAAACCATTCGCATGGAAACAAATGCTAAATTCAAATCATCTTTTATTACAAAAAGTCGCTTTTATTCACTCAAATTATTCAGACCATTTCATGATTTGAAAGTATCTTACTATTCAATTCTTTTTAAGTAACTCTTTATCTTTATTATACAGATCATGCGCGATTAGCTTTTCAATCATAAAATCAGAGAATTTCGAATTTATATGAAAAATTAGCTATTTTGGCAATAACTCATGATAAATGTACATTATTTAAGTTTTTATTTTGTTCATAAAGATACGGCTATTACAAAATTGGTTTTTAGCCATTATTTTTTAAAAATTAGCTAAATAAAAATCAAATGATGAACACAATCCATACATTTAATTTAAAATTCAGAAAATGATTGATATATCTTTCTGATATTGTATTGATTCAATGAATATCTTTATATAATTTTGGACTCTAAAACAAACTTATTTATTGTTTCAATTACAACATAATATATGATAAAATTGTCAAAGCATTTATAATAAATGAATTTTTATTATGATAAAAATTATTTTTAGTTATTTAAAGATAACTAAAAGTAATTACTTTGTGAACTTGAGTTCTGTCTTAGTGATAAGGTAGTCACCAGATGTTGGAGACTTAAGAGAGTCAACTTCAGCTTGGGCGCACATGACAATCATGTCTGTATTGCCTGTGTTCTTCAAGTTTCTGGAGACACCTGGAGCAACTCTGATTGATGTTCCTTCCTTCATTGGGATGATCTTATCATCAAGCTGCATCTCACCTGTGCCTGTGATGACAATGTAAACTTCTTCATGCTTCTTATGATCGTGGAAGAATGGAATTGCCTCACCTGGTTTGTACTTTGTAAATGAAATCTCCATTGATGTGAGACCAAGAGCATTTTGTAAGAATGCCTTACTGTGCTCATACTTTTCAAGGCCACTGAAGCTACCGATCTCAACAGCTGTGTACTTCTCTGCGCTGGCGATCTTTTCCATTTCTGCTTTGTGAAAAATGAAGTCAATTAAAGTCTTTCCATCAACCATTTTCACTTCAACTTACCTTTTTATTTTAATTTCGAAAATCTTGCTTTGATTTATATATACAATACATTTTAAAACATATATTATTTCTTCTGAAATTTTGATAGTGTCAAATTAGCCAACCCCTATTCAATTTATTTCCATCGTATTTTTTGAATTGCTTTTTCAATTTTTTATGCTTTTTATTTAAAAACGAATCAATATAATGCCTGCATTATTATTTCTTCCACAGGTCAATTCTTTCTCAATATTTCAGTGTGTCAAATTGGCCAACCCCTATTCAATTAAAAATTATTTATATAATATCTGATAATTCAAAAAAATAAAACGATGCAAACATTAATATTTCATTATGTCATGTAACAAATAGTTGTTTCTTTGCTATTTTTATGTTACTTATTAAGTTTAAACTGAAAAATACTTTTTCTTTTCCTACTTTCCCATTTTGCTTCAAAAAGTCGTGATTTGAATTCTTTCCTTTTAAAATTTGTGAATGGTACCAATCTATCATAGATACTCTTGATAAATCAAAAGCATTTATATATCTAGTATTAAAATAATACATGTTTAATATAATGCTAAGGAAATGCTTTATAAATCAATAATTATTAGTGTTTTGATTTAAAATTTAGTTTTTATTTGCATTTATTAAGATAGAAATAGATATTTGTTTCGACAAAACATTCTGGATGTTCGATTTCGGTTTGTTATTATATAAAGTTATTCTTGTTATTTTACCAATAAATCTTATATTCTCAATGATTTTTCATAAATTAATTGGTCTTTTATCTTCTCTTGTAGAATCTATTCTTTTCATATATATTATCTTTTCGAAGGGGTGGTTTATAAGATTGGAAACTTATTACAGGATAGTTTCCTGAACAATTTCCTATTTTTTCGTAATGTTCAGGAATTGATTCAAGCTGGTTTATTATTTGATATTTATTATGTCCACATGATGTTACAAGAAATTCACGATCACCGATATATGAGTTAAATATATATAGATCTGTCTCGGCACATATATTAAACAAATAACAATTTTCATCATTGTTTAAATCAAATATACAATTTGTTATTTTACCTGTTGTGGCAAAATAATAATAAAAATACCCGTGAAAGCCAGTATTGACTTGCAAGCTTATAAAATTAGAATTGTTCATTAATGTAGGAGAATATTTTAAGAGAATTGAACCTTCTTCTGAAGAAATATTTACAAAGTCACAACATATGATCAAAAACTCATTCAAGTTTTTAAAGTTTCCAATTCCAAAATTTTGACTTTGAATATACGAGATATTTGAAAAAGAAAAAAGGCCAGATCCATTATCCATTATAAAGTTAGAAATTCCTGAATTAAAATTACCTGAATCAGTGAGAGATGATTCTTTAATTATATTTAATTTTTGTCCAACAGATATGTATGAAAAATGAGTAAAACTATTGCCTGAATAACAGCTTGATGCAAAAAACCTCATTTGCACTACATATGAATCATCATCTCCTTTAAATTTAATTGCGCCTACATCATTTTCGTCAAAACAATTTTTAAAAACGCATTCCAAATGCATAAATTTAAATCCATTTTTCTCGATGAAATCAATTGGATGTTTCTTATATTGATTAAATGAACATCTATAAATAAAACATTTATCATTTATATCCGCCATATTTGGATTTTGTGTGCTGTTATAATCAACATTTTTTATTTCATGAAAATACTTGCTCCAGATATCTTCTGGAACATCATTGGAATATATCACTCTTATTGCTATGTTTATACGAAATATTGGGGCGTATTTGTCTAATTGAAACATCACTGAATTAATTATGTCAAATTTTGCCATTTTTTCCCTTATTTATTTCTAACAGGAGTACAGTGACATAAACAGTAAACTTATTAACTTAGATGTGGGATGCCAAATTTTGATACAAAAAGAGGATTACAAAGGATGGAGCTATTATTGACCGAAAGTTCATGAAGGTCTAACGCCTGTGGAAGTCGATTTTTCACTCTGATTTCTTCAACAAGATTTTCTATTCATTAAAATCAAGAGATGTTTGAATAGAAAGTAAATATATAGTTTATTAAAGATAACTAAAAAACAAAATAATAAAAAAATAAAAAGAAAAAGAAATCAATACAGTTGACTAACAATCTTTTCAATATCATCAAATTTCATGATTTCGAATTGTTGTGTGTTATAATTGTCATAAACAACAATCTCTTGATTGTAATACTTAAAACAATTAGAAATAACTTTCTGAATTGATGAATAATCAATACTAACAAATGGTTCATCAGACATCAATATCTGTGAGTTGAAATCTGTCCTGAAAAGGACAATTGATCTCCACAGAGGATTTGTTTGTTTCTTAGAGTTCAAAGCGCAAATCAAGTCTCTTATAAACAACAGAGGAATTGCATTATCAAGACCTTCACAAACAAAATATAGGGTGTCCAAAGGTGTGTTTAGCACAAACCTGAATACTGCGAATAGAAATAAACAAGTTACATATATATAAAGTTTATTTAAATATAATCACCATTGGATTCAATCACGCGTTCGCAGCGATCGATCCAGGCTTGAAAGACATATATATTTCTAAGATATTATCAGCAGATAGTTCTTGAGGAGCAGAGTCTTTTTCTTGTTTGATGTCATCGATATAAGATGTCGGGAAATGAAACAGGGAATCATAACCTTCATCTAATGATTGTTCAATATGATACATCGCGCATCCTAATATAATCCATAGAACATAAGCAAAGATAGACCAACTCAACCATCCAGTCAAAGAAAATGATAAAACAACATCAGCATTTTCAACTAAATTTGGAAGGTTTCTCGAATGTTTTGATAATTGTTTTATCATTTTCTTTGTGTTTTTGATGTAATTCGATTCATTCATATATAGTTTGTACATCTTTTCTGGAAGGATATGAAATTCTTTTATGTCTTTGTAGATGTTGTTCATGAACTCCAAGTTCTTGTTCTGTTGGAAATTGATGACAATTCCTGAATACAAAACAATTAAATATGTCATTAACCATGGGAAAATGAACATCAAAAGTAAATTGACGTTCAATATTTTGTAGTTACTTTTAGTGTTTTCTATTGTTTTTGTAACTAATTCCATGGTGTTTACTGAATCAGCAGGAATGGTTAATTCATTTGGAGGACTTGTTGCTTCATTTGCTGAGTTCTCGAATATGGAAGAATCACTAAAATCATCTTCAACTTCGCTTGCACTTGCACTTGTATTACTTGAATTACTCGAACAAAGGAAACTCGAATTAGAAGCATTCAAAGCTGTAGGAGGTGTTGAAGAACTAACGAAAGGAGACATCAATGCGAATGTTGCAGGACTCAACATTTGATCAGCTCCCAAAAAACTCACACGAACTTTTGCATCTTTCAAACTAACATGAGGTGTACAAGGAGATATAGAAATGTGTTTTCTTGCAGATGCTTTGATAACATTCAATGTCCTTCTCTCTTTCAAGTTCTGGGTATTAATACTTGGTGGTTTAATGATTGGTTTAGGAATATCATTTTTATCATTCCGAGGAAAAATCAATTGGAATAAATCGCACATTTCCAAAGATTTTTTCAACAACATTAAACTTAATCTTTCATTTGAAGCCAGGAATTGATAAGCCTCTTTTGGAATGTTCTTTAATGAATAGTTGACATTAAAGAATGTTAATGTTAATGATATAAATCCACCAACAAATGAAAGTAACAAAAGTAAAAGTGACAATTTCAAATGAACTTTTGAAAAATTGATATTAAAAATTGTTGAAATATTTTGATCGAAATATTGATAGTTTTTGTTGATAAGATTAAGTGTTTCTACAATCACTTTTGAAGAGTTTGACAATGTTCTACAATCAGATTTCGCAATATACTCCGAATAATAACAAAGAGATTTTGTGAAAAACTGATAATTTTTGTTGACATAACCCAAATATTCTTTTATGTCTTCATATATCATTGGTAATATTTCTTTGCATTTTTCAGGATCTTTTATCTCATTTTTGTATTTGATTAATATAGGTTGCATGATTAATCCTGCACTTAATTTAGTACTAGTGTCAATTGTCTCTGAAACTAAATTTTTGATGTTCATAATTGATTTGTCTCGTTTATCTTGTAATCTCATTGTTTTATCCGAATATAAACATGCCCAAATCAAAGAAATTACGAAAGCAGTTATCAATCCTAATGCTTTAAATCTCTTTGATTTTATAACCATCATTGCAATATTCGAGTTATCTTTGTCATCTTCTCTATAAATTGTTGATTCATCAATATGAAATCGCAATTGAGAATATCCATTTGTTTTCGAACTTCCTGAACCTCTTGAAAAAGTGTCTTCACTTTTAGAAACTTCGTTTTGGAACATTTCATGAGAAAGAGGATAGTATTGTTCGATTTTCTTGAAGATGAAGTCAGGAACAGAATTAGGACTATCTCTTAAAATGTTCGCAAATCTTCTGTATAAATAACTTTTTCTTGGTTCCCCTTGAGCAACTAACAAAATTTCTGAATAAGATTGATGACATAAATAGTCATAATGATAAACATAAACTAAATAGTTAACTAAGTTAATCATTTCTATATGTGTGAAAGCAGTTTTCGTTGCATAAATGAATGCTTTGATTTTTTCATTGTTTTCACGTGCTTTCCAAAACAAAGTTAAGCCAACTAAGAATTCTCTATGCAACTTATCCAAGTTCTCTTGATAGAATTTAGGACATCCGCATTCATGAGCAGTAAATACTCTCTTAAACACGTAAAACTGGTAATTATAGTAAATTGAATTACATTTGAACATAGAAAGCATCAAAGTTAAGCGTTTTCGCTGTGATTTGAATATACCAAGGAATCGAACAACTTCTATCAGTTCTTCTGGATCATGATTCATTCTTAACATCAAGTAATTTTCGAAATTCTCTAAATTCATTTCAGTTTCTGCAACATGACGCATCGCCATAGCCGTAGAAATAGGGAACCACCATGGAGGCTCGTATCCTTCAGACATTACGGGTAATGCATATTTGTTCACAAAAATTTTATACAAAATGTAAAAAATTGTGTGGAAAGCAAATGAAAACAATAAAGCGAAAACGGGGGTGATGAACTTGAAATTGTGTATGTTAGATAGTAATACAAATGGTGCTGCAATTACTGGTGCATCCGATAGGAAGAATGATATAAAACTACCATGGACTCCTTTAGATACTCTTTTCTCCATGACAATGAACATGCAAATCGGATAAACCATGAAGATTACGATTTCCAACATGGAATGGTAATGATTTGTAAGTAGTAATTGGAATGTTACTATTGAAAATCTGATCCAAAATATTAAATGATCAGTGTAGGCATTAGTAAAGTCGAATACGGAGTTAATAATGAAGATTCTAGGTCTAAAGAATACTTCTGATGTATAGTCAAACAATGCAGTGATGAGTAAATTTACTAATACCGATAGAAATGCCAAAAGTAATCGAAAAGAGAAAGAAGTAATTAGCATATCGAAAACTTGATTGACAACGAAAAAGATTTGAATCTGGTAAAGCGGAACTACTAATTCAAGATACATCCTGTAAAAGTAAAGAACGTATTTATGTACATATATGCCCTGAGAAATTTTGTTAGATACTTGAAGAAAATATAATATTACCAGTGAATTCATAATTATCGGAAAGATCGCTAATCCAAAAATGTATTTGGTGTTAAATAACCATGCATTCAGTAAAAGTGCATTATTAAAAATTCTGAAGAGCGTTGGTGAACGCATTGCTATTGAATTTGCGTTGCTAAAGTCCAATAAAAAGAATGTATATTGGAAAAAAAGGAAAAATTCACGAAATGCTTTGACCCAAGAGGGCATGCTAGTTCTATACCGAATTTCAAAGCCAGCATCAAAATGGGCCTCAAGTTTTCCATGAATCATAAAAAAACACCTAAAAAATTGAAAGGTGTACTTTACTTATTGAAAAATCGAAGATTTTATTTATAATAAAACACTAAGTGATATACATTTAAACGCAATTTTTATTTTAATGTAGCGTAAAAATTTGATTAGGTTCACAAATGTTGAAAAGTGCCATTATCTTGGACATAAATTTGGACATTCGGAATATAAATTTACTAATATTATAATCAATAAAGATATGTTTTCTCACAAATATTTGACATTGAAAATCGATTGAAAATGAAACTCTTTAAAAATAGCTACATAGATGAAGTAACTAAAAATTTCAAGGATATGAATAACTAACATGTCATTGAAAAATCTATCGTATTTCTTCATTCTATACCGTTCCTAATGCTCTTATACCATATCTCATGATAATAAGAATTTAGATTTTTTGTATTCAAATTGAATAAAAGTTTTCAATTCAATTTTTTGTTCGACCATTTAGTTAACAGGTTAACCTTTTTGGAGTTGGCATATCAGATTTATTTTTAGAATCGATAGTGTCATTTAAAAATGATTTCAATTCAGATATGCAAACCTGTTAATCAAATTCTCACAGAAACCAAATTGAATTGAAGAATAACTTTAGACTTATCATATCAGTGCAAAATATGAGAACAATGGCCCCAAAATTATACAGAAAAATCCTCGAATAATTTAATTTGGGACAAATCTTAATGAAATGTTCATTGAAGATAAAGATTCATGATACAATTTCAACGCATTTTCCTAACTACGAACCAAATCATCAGAAAAGAAAATAATTCAAAAAACAGACAAATCCAAATCAAACAGGAAATTATTTAGTGACTATAATTATATTTCATCTTTTTACTATGGATGTGCTTAGTTTAGCAAAGAAACTCATTCATTCTTAAATATCTTCAATCAAATATCACCTTAAGTTGAGAAAAAGTACAGCCATAACTAAGGATGTCGTTTGAGACTGAATCTAAAATAATCATATGAATGTTGTCTAATATAAGAATAAAAATCCTTAAAAAAAATTAATCTTTATCGCTTTCGTCTGAATGAAAATGGCAAACGTGGAATGCAATTTGAGGTGTAAGTTGGATATTTTTTATATGTAATTGGATATTTTGCATCGCATAGGTATGATGAATAATGTGAAAGATTAAGTGCTAATTTTATATTTTGCAGATTATCAAATGTTATTTCCCCATTTTTAGCTGCATTATCCTTGTCAATGTATGAATTGCTTACTATAAATGTATTTTCTCCATCAGCAAGTTCGAATTCGTATCCAGGTCCTATGTTTCCAAAAATTGAGCATTGTTTAATTTCAATATTAGATAACATTGAACTAATTGTTGCTTGTGCATCTTCATTTTCTAAACGGCGGTTTTGCAAAATATTGCAATAACGAAGGTAATTATTACTTAAGAAAAGGTATATTATGGAAATATATGTGCTTATATTACAAAATGATGAGAAAATTACGTTTGACTTCTCTGTTGGATTGCAAATAATGATTCCTGAGCCTTCGTACCCTTCACAGAAACTTGTATTGGTCGATTTAACTTCAATATTTCCTGAATCAAGAGAATTTGTATAAGAATTTTCTAAATTTCCACATTCATAAAAAGAACTTTCATGAATATAGTTTTTATTAGTTGATTGATCAACTAATTCAATATATGAATGATGACCATTTCTATTTTTAGTGTTTGTTTTTGATTTGTAGCAACATGATCGATATTGGACAATGGAACTATCACAGTTAAAGTAGATAGCTTCACCATTTGTATCACTATTGCAGTTAAAGAAGAAGGAATCAGAATAAAGAAAATTAATTCCACCTTTTTCGAAATAAATAGCACTGGCATCTGAAATCTGGCTAAATTCACTTTTAAATATAAAGCATTCATTTTTTGTAAGTTTTGGTTGAAGAAATTTTCCGCTCTTTGGATTTGGTTCTGGATAATCCTTATAGAAGAGTTTCCAAATATCAGCTGAGTATGAGTCAAGATGAAAATTGTTCAAAAATTCAAATAGTGGATCTAAAATTGGTTACAACTTAGTTGCATAATATATGTATTCAAAAATTGAACGGTTTGTCAAAAGAAAATGACACTTGTGCTTTAATATTATATATAAATGACGATGAATTTCGTGAATCTACGGAAGAAATCAAAACACTTCAGACAGAAAAGAAGATCATTTCAAAATCGAATACAAAATGCTGCCAAAGAAACTTAAATTAACGAAAATCTATGGACTTTTGAGAAATCCAGTAATTTTAGAAGTTTTTTTTTCCAAATTCCTTGATGACATTTCTGCGAAAGGAAACAGTAAAATGATGTCATTAGCTCGCGAAGAATGACTTTTGAAAAAGACATTAAATAATACTAGAAATATACTTCATATTTCAAATGAAAAAGTAAATCTTGGACTTGTCACATCTTAATTCGAATTGAACTGCGTCAAAAGAGCAAGGAACAAACATTCACAACTCCATTAATTTGTGCAGATTATGATCATCTTAAATATTTTTTTTTATTATTATTATTGGAGTTAATAAAGAAGTAAGAAAGATTGATGGTAGTGTGATAGATTATAATTGTATAATTATTGGTGCCTAGTAATATAATTGTATAATTATATTAATAAAGCATAAATCAACTAACAGAACCCTTAATTGGTGATAAAGCGCTTTTTCGTTTTCTTCTGAACGAAAATGGCAGACGTGGAACGCAATTTGAGATACAAGCTGAATATTTTATATATGTATTGGATATTTTGCAGCGCAGATATATGACGAATAATGTGAAAGATTATATGCCGATAATGTATATACATAGATAATGTATATTCCCCACTTGCATTTGAGTTATCTATGTCAATGAATGAATCGCTTACAATAAATGAATATTCTTCACCATCTAGTTCGAATTCGTATTCAGGTCCTGTGTTTCCAAAAATTGAGCATTTATAAATATAAATATTGGATAACATTGAACAAAATGTGACTGGTGAATATGTTAGTTGGCAACGATAATTTTTCAAAATATTGCAATAATGAAAATAATTCTTACTTAAGATAAGGTATATTATTGAAATATATGTGGTTATATTACAAAATGAAGAGAAAATTACGTTTGACTTCTCGTTGGATTAGAAATAATGAGGAAAATGACTTTCGTCTTCTTTGTTGCTGTTCATGGAATCAAAAAAATTCCGAGGAGAACAAATAAATCTTCAATCAGATCAAATGATTTATCATCTTTCAATTACTTCATATTTTTAATTCATTTGAATTCCAAAAGAAAATCCTCAAATATAAATCATCAACACTTGAGGATAATATGAAATAGAAAAAGTATAATTGAAAACATATATTTATTTATTAATACAATTAAACATAGCTAGCAGCAAGTCCTTCAGGAGTTTTAGCAGATGTTTCTAATTCTATTGAAGCACTCAACACAAGTGGCCTCATGCTACTTAATCCAGCAATAACCCATTGTTTCCTCAGCCACCAAGACAAGTAAATGAATCCAACCAAATCAAGGAACATACCTATTCCAAGAACTAAAGCAATTGGTTTAAAATTCGATGGTATTACTGGAACAGGCGTTTTTGGTGGAGTTCTATGTGGTGTTTGGACGTAAGTTGGCTGCAGAGTGAACAATGGAGTTCTTGGTGGAATAAATCTATAAATAACTGTTGTCGAAGGAATAGGAATTTCCACAGTTTTTGGTGGCTCAAGCATCGACGAAATCAACACCAAAACACCAAAAATATGTCTAATTCTTGGTTTATCTTTCTTTGACTGAATACGATAAATAGAAGAATCCAAGAAAATTTGGGAATCTCCAACTGTCAACAAATCATAACTATATTCATATTCTTCTTCATTTCTCATTACAAAATAAGGAGAACTAAATGATCTGAATGATAATTGTCCTAAATTACTTAATTCCAAATCCAAACTTGCTGATCTATCTTTAACAAAAATCTTAGTTTTGTAGAAAACAATTTCTTGAGGACAAAAATCAATCAAACAACTTGAACTTGAAATTAAATATGGTTGAATATTCGAGATATCAGTGACAGGACCACTCAACTTTCCATTAACAAGAAAAGACGAACTTCCTTTCTTAACCTGTATGTTATTAACAGCTAAATCTGAACAAGACAAAGTTTTTCCATTAATCAAAACATCACAGTTTTTGAGAGTGATTTTATTTCCTCCTGGTTCATCACCATCCATGATTTCATAGTTTCCTCTTTCTGAAGTTGATCCGTGCAATGAAACGTAGTATCTGAAGAATCTTCTATCAATTTTAACTAAAGGAGCTGTTGACCAGAATTTTACGACGTTGTTTTCATCGCAAGTAAGTTTTTCGAAGGAAGGATCCATTTTTGTTACATCAATTTGTGCAGAATAAACTGGACATCCATCAGAAGTATTTTTATTGTTCATTAAACAATAGAAACCTAATCTCTTCCTGTGAACAACAATATTACTAAGATCCCATGATAATTTTGGATAATCATAATATTCAGAATAATAAGTAACAGAATTTGACGGCGGTTTTGTAATGGATCCTAATTTTTCTGATATAATTTCATAGATATTCCATCTATCAGTGAATCTAACATAAGTATGCATTGCACTTTGATCCAAAATAACTGTTGGTAAATAAGGAACAGTTTGTTTTTGTGTTCCATTATAATCCAAAGAAATATGAGTTGCAATCGCTCTGATTGTTACACTTGAAAAATATTGGTAATCAAATCTGAAATATTCAGAAGCATTAGTAGAAATAGTGAAGAATCCATAACTTAATTTCACGCCATTTAAAGGATTAATCAATCTTAAATTCATCACAGAATTTTCTTTCAATTTGAAACCAGAGAAATAATGAAGACAATCTGATGTAAAATCGAATTCATTTGCTTGCAAATCGGTACATTGATTCATAATGATTCTATCATCTTTCATTATCAATTTATCTACTTTGGAATTGTCAAAACCAATCCATAAATTGCAATAACCTTCAATTTCAAGAGTTTTCGGATTTGTAAAGTTCAAATTAATATATTCTGCTTCATGACCTATATTACATGCAATTAAATGAAGATTCTTTCCTTCTATACATTGATATAATGTCAATGGATTTCCCCAGAATGCAAAACTTACTAAAACTAAAACATTTTCTTCAGAAAATTCTAAAGAAGGAAATGTTCTTTGTTTGGAGTAAGTGAATGTTTCCGGACATTTATTTTCGTTTCCATCAAACAAAGCAATCTTTTTAACATCTTTTCCTTTATATATTATTTGAGGAATATTGAATATATCAGGTAATTTTTCCATATTCGAACAAACAAAAACTTTCAAACCAGTTGGTGAAATGATGTCAAATTTGTAAGGTGAAGTGAACGTTTTATCGTTCCAAAAATCACCAAATATTATATAAAATGTTTGATTGATTTCGAACTTGAAATTCGGGAAGTATTTGATGTATGTGTCAGAATTTGTCAAATTTACATCTATCGTCAATGGTAAAACGAGTTTATTTGGTCTTGTAGCTCTCATATAAAAGTTCTTTCCATGGGAACGATTAATTACATAATCACCGATTGTAAAATAATCATTATAAATAGTTACTTTTGGTAATGAATCTTTTTCATCTGCATCTCCAATGAAATCATAATAAATATGAGAACTATAATGACATAATCTAACAACATCATTCAAAGCAATTTTTTCAATATAATAGTTTCCTGTGTAATTTCCTTCTCCGTATAATCTCGATTGGAATCCCAAAAATAGATATTCAACAACAGCATTTTTCATCAATTGAATTGATACTTTAACAGATGAAATTCTTTTGACAACAGGGAATTTCAAATAAACAACAGGAACATCCTCCCATGTTGCTTCAAATTTGATACCGAACTCAGCAAATGATTCTCCTAATATACATGGATGTTCTTCCGTTCCTCCATCAATGTATAATTCAATTGAATCAAAATATTTTTCACCCAATTTGTCAAATTCAATAACTTCACCTTCATGATAGTTATACATCATTTTGAAACTTGGACAATGACTGAAATCATTCTTATACAAGCAATAAGTAGCATTTTTGTGGAAAGTAGTATTATAAGGCGTCAAAAAGTCAAAAATTGTGTCTGGAATGAAACCACTGTATGTTTGGAAACAATAGAAAGAATCATTGAATTGAGATGTGAATTTTCCTTTTTCTTTTGATGGTTTGTATTTCTCTTGGCCGGTTATAGAAGGGAATTTAATATAATTAATATTCCTTCCACCATAAATTTCGAACATGTTTTCTATCATTGATTTATGTGGATATTCGAATATCATTTCGAATGGATAATCAGGTTTATCAAAGAAAGGTCCAATATGGAAATGAATATGTGGAAAATCTTTCCACATAATATAAACATTTGGAAAACTTTTCTCTGTCTGCAAATAAATATAATCTAAATGTGCGACTAATTTCTCTTCAATGCCAAAAAAATACATTGTCAAAAACGCTGTATGACTAATGTTCATAAATTGATAGAAATTTGGATAATTCTGAGTTTCACAATTCACTTTTTCTGTGACATACAATTTACAGCCGTTTTTCATCTCAAAATTCACTTCACCTTTGACTTCCAAATCTCTAATAACAATATTTTTGTCAGACGAAATAAAAGTAACATTCAAATTCATGAAATGCAAATCTATTGGTTTTTTGTCATCTTCATAAAAAATTGACAAATTTTTGATGATACTATTACAAGAGAAATGAATATCCATGTTATTCATTGTTTTTGTAGAGATATTTACAAAACTAGTTGCAATTGTAACTGATATATCATCATCCAAAACTTCGGGTGTTGTCCAGAATTCTTCAGTATACATAACACCATCAAATATCATTTGTCTTTCTTCTAAAATACATGAATGACTTTCTCTAGCTCTATCTTTAAGAATACAATATTTTCCTGAACATGATCCTTTGTAATTCACATTCAATAAACTAAAAATTCCATCTGGAACTGAGTAATCTTCAATCGTTTTATAATATGCTTTGTTTTCTGATTGTAATGTTATTGATAATCCCTTTGGAGAAATGTTTTTCCAGTTCAATGGCATCAAAAATGAAAAATCTGATTTACAATGACCCGTGAAAACAAAGTTACGATTAAAACTCGAAGTCTTATCGGCCGTGTAATTGAAATCAATCTGGAATTTGTCAGGAATGTTCATAATGTCTATTTTCAAAATAGTAAACAAATTGAAAGGAATTGTCAAATTGTCACTTTTGTAAAATTCAAAATTAATTTTATCTTCGTAAAATTCGACATTTAGAGGCAAATGATCTTCATCTAATAAAGATAAACTTAAATCCAAATTAGGATTTGTTTGTATTAAACTCATTGCTGTTTCATAAACAAAGTTATTTGTTACTAATTGATTTACGGAAATCTTTTTTCCATTTGTATCTATTTTTCCATATAATGCCAAGAAATCGAACTTAACAACATCACTATCAACAAATATTGTTATATTTGTTGTGTCAGGAATTGTCAATTTTTGGATGTCACTTTTTGAAATTTGACAATTTGACATTGAAATTCTTAAAATTTTACAATTCAAATTTTTGATATTTAAGTTATATATTTTGTTTGTTAATGCTCTTATTGTTAAAGTTAAGTCTTGGAACGATAAAGTATCAAGTGTCAAAACCGTTTTGTGAAAACCGAGAACGATTAATTCCAAATTATTTTTATAAGGGTAAATACTTTTTTCCAATTTTCCATCTTTGTAATAAACTGTATCCGGATATTCTAAGTGGCCAATACCATCTTCTACGATATGGTAAACACCATGATATATTTTTGTTGAGCATTGTATTTGTTTCGTGTCGATTATAAAAATTGAATTTAATAAATCAGCGGATTCGAAGCTTATTTCTGTAAATCTGTTTTCTTTTGTAATGGTCATTTGTTGTTTGTGTCTTCTAACCGTATTTTATTGTCTACCCATATAATTGGGATATATGCGTAACTTATCTCGGGATTTGTAAAGCAAATGTCAGGTATATTGGATAAAACATCGGAATAAGGTAGTAATTCGGTCATTTGGGATTCAATAAACAGTTTGATTTTTCCATAATTTGAATAAGTGAAATTAATTGTTTGGAATGATGGTCTAACAATTTCAATGCGATCTTTATAGAAGTTTAATGTTGTATGATTCGATGAAAGTTCAACACCGAGGTTTAATTTGTAATTTATTAAGGAATTTTGAAAGATTTTGTAAAAATCGTATTGGACTTCAAGATCTTGTGTGACTATTAAATTAACTTTATCGGAGGAAAATGTGATTTCGTTTCTGCAAACTAAGAATTTAAATTCATAAGTTGGATTGTCGCCAATAAATTCTAAATTTATATTGTTATCGACAACTATTCCTTGCATATGTAAATTATTTGCATGTATTTCGACTGTGACATAGCTACCAGAAAAAATTACATATTTATTCTGTATTTCGGATTCTTTTACGATGTAATTTTCATTGGAATCCCATGTATCTGGAATTTCAATAATGGTAGCCTCGCTTCGAGGTGGAATTGTTGAAAGAGCAAGGAAAATAAAAAACGAAATCATCCGAATAAAAATTTCTGAGGAAAGCAATCACCCCAAATGAGAAATCATATATTATGATGGAGAATGGAAGATATATCACGTGTGTGATCTGTTGTAGTTTGACTCATGCTTTTCACAGATTCTGTACAAATATTTCAATGACATATTTCTTAATTTTTTTATTTGATGAACTAGTATAAGTATAGCAAACCAGTCGTGTTATATGTTGAATCCCAAAGTCATTGACTTCTAATACCAAAAGATTATTTGAATGATAAATTTCATTGTAGCACAGCAAATTTGAATATTAGAAATCAGTTATGTTTTAGTTTTTTAATTAAAATAAACCATTAAAATATCTTAATATGAATAATTAATGAATCTTTGATTGATTTATGCAATTCAAGGACTTCAATTGATACATGTAGATTTAAAACAAGTACATATTGTATTTTGAGTCAAATGAAATCACAATGGTAGAAAGCAATCAAACACATAATCATAACCACAACCATACCCACAATAACATTGCCGAAGATACAGAGGAAGGAACATTTGCTAGAAACTACACTCAGTATGGCCTATTGGTTGTTGTTATGCTTTGCATTATTTGGTTATGGTATTATTTATCAATAGGAATTATGTTATTTGCAGTTCTTGCTTTCTATTTCCTAGTAGAATTCAATTTTCATCAAGTTATGCAATCTCTCACTCTCAAAACTAACGTTTCAATTCCACGACCATTATACATTTTATTCAGTATAATTGCATTCGGAATTTCTACATTAATGTTTTTCATATATAAAGATACAATACCATTTTTGCGTTCAAAAGCAGAAGATACAGCATTTTTCACTGCGTATTACAAATCTATCATATTAACTCTATTCTATTCAAATATTTTTCTAGGAATTAAGCTATTACAACTATCACTAAACATGATGAACCTAGTTGCTTTTAAATGCGGCTTCTACGGAATTATTTATCGATTTATTTTCATCGTTCGAACAGTTGCAGTTACAAAAAACTGGATAGTTTACTTTACAGAAAGTGTTAATATGACAATGACCGATGTAATTCTTTCAAAACATTTATCAATTGCTTCATTATACGTTGCAATCAAATCTGTTTTTATTGCTGGTCTCATATGGGACTTCCATTCTTGTTGGAAGCAATATAAGCATGTGATGAAGCATGCAATTTCAGAATCTTCTGGAATTTGTTCTTTTTGTCAGACTGCTCCTGCTACAATTTCTCTTCTTTGCTCACATAAAGTCTGTCAGACTTGTTACAAGTCACAGATTTATAAAGCTCCGTATTGTAAAACTTGCCAAACTGAAATTGTTCCAACTCTTCAGTTTGCATTCACAGATGGATATTCCTCCATATCATCTATATTTTGTTGTCTTTAATTTTTTATTTGTTTGTTTTATTTTAAAAATATTATTTCGAAATTTGCAAAACTCCATTTTTTCAATCAAAACCGGTTATATTTGAAGATTTCCCTTCTAAATTATTAATTTTCTTCATATTACATCCTTGATTTCAGTAAAATCTTTAATAATCACTTTCTATTTAGCTGAAACAGACAGATAACTTTATAAACTATAATAACCGTATAGAGTTAGACAAATTCAGATATGAATTTGCTTTAATTTTAAGTAATTTATCAAACAATTCTCTTATATAAGGAAAACAAATCTGATTTAAAGCAGAATAAGTAATTTATCTTGAAAAAATTTTACATTAATCTCGTTACAATTTGTATTAAGATTAAAACCCAAACTTTGAATTTATATTTCTGCTTATCATTCTTTTAATCTCATAATACTAATGGTTACTTTCAACATACATCTTATGAATAAGAATTACTAATATTTATAAAGAAAATAACAAAAATTAGAAATATAATTTTGAAGTTGGATCAATTGTACTTTCTGGAACAGCATTCCATACATGGAACTTATAAGCTAATGTATATTTTAATGCTATAAGTAAACTAGTGATTCCATTAGTTTTTCCGAAGTATCCGGTCAAATTATAAGTTTCAATACGAAAACCAAGCATGTGACAAGAGAGCATCAGCTCGTAAACAAAATCTTCATCATATTCAGATCTCATGCCTGAGATAATATGTGTAATTGTCTTTCTAGTTATAGCTGCAATGCCAATGAATGGATTTCCAACGTTTCTGTGTAGTAATTGTTGGAGTATTTGCGAAAGTTTTGTCTTTGAGAAGTTATTATCGCCTGCAACCATAATTGAATTTTGATCTTGGCGTAAAACTTCAGAATACTTAGTATAGAGTTCGCAAATGCTTGAATCTTGAATGTTTGATGTAACAGGGATGTAAATAACTGTTTCTCCTTCAGCAAGAATGCTTCCGAAGATGAAAGGAGCTCCTTTAGCAATAGAGATCGGATTTCTCTGGAGAACTTTAATTTTGTATGAGGGACAAACGTGGTTCTTGATGATTTTAATGTAATGCTCGCTTAGACTGTTGATAATAAAAATAACTTCGACTGAATTGTTTGGATTCATCTGAGTAAGACGATCAATAGCTTTTTCGATAGAATATATTGTTGGTTCTATATCTAAATAATCTCCATCTATTGAAACAAGAAAAGTTGTGCTGTAATTTGATGGCATTTGAAGATTTATGACTAAATTTTGTAATGTTTGTTCATTTTCTAAATCATAAAATAAGAAGATCGGTTGTTTATTAAAAGGAAACAAAAAAATTGTATCAAGAATCGGTTTCTTGTTGGAAATCATGTTAACAACTGCTACAATAAAAGCTATCATGAGCAAAACTATCATGAATACTTGTAGTTTATACGAAATATCAACATATGGAATATATTTATGAAGAGTAAAGATATTCATTGTCACTTTTTAATAAGGAAATCAGTAGTAACGATTCTGGTACACATTGAAATGGATATTACATTTTTATTGGTAGATTTTCTTTCCTTTCTATAATTATAACAACAATATATTACAAATTTAAAAAATTATGCACACAGCATAGTAGAAGTAAAAAGTATAGTTTATATAATCCATGAAGATTATTTAGAATAATTCCTGACGTTGATTTGTATATTCACATTCTATGATATTAATAGCTAAATGTTTTCATTATTGAAGATGTCTGGTTCTTAAAATTATTATTCCCATCTTGAAGTTTATTACGAGAGATGGGAAAGTGTATATAATTATCTGTTTCAGTTTCATACATATTACTTTCGGTGCCTCTTAAAAGAGTACACAAATTGTGCTGGGAAATCAGTCATACCATATGAGCGATATGTAATAGGATATTGAGCATTACAAAGATATGATGAATAATGTGAAAGGTGATGAGTAAAATTGGTTTTGTAATTCTCAATGAAGAAAACATCATCTACTGTTTCTATATTATCAATGAATGAATAACTAACTGTAATTCGATCTTGATTTTTATCTTGTTGCAAATAAAAATATATATTTGCAGTGTTTTCATAGAATGAACAATTCTCAATAGAAACGGCTGCTGCTGCGTATAATATATTCCTTTCTGAATAATGAATAATAATGTTCTTTAAAACATTACAATATTTATAAATATGGTAGCCATTATTTAGACCAATTGTTACACCATTTGATGTATTGTTATAAAATGTTGAATATGTCGTTTTACTGATATCTGTTGGGTTTTCCTGGTATATTCCTGAATTTTCATTTGAAACACAGAAACTAGTATTTGTTGATTTGACTTCAATTTTTCCATATCGAAGTCGATTTGTAATAGAATTTTCAATCTCTCCGCATTCATAGAATGTACTTTCATAAATATAATTTAAATTTTTTGTATTAGAATTTAGTGATACAAATGAATGATGCCCACTACGTTTTGCAATTGATTTATGGCTGCATATTTTATTTTGAACAATGGAACTATCGCATTAAAATTGAATAGCTGCACCATCATCATTAACTATACAATTCGAAAACAAGCAGTCTGAAATAAGAAACTTAATTCCATGATCACGAATTGATATTGGACAATTAGCCGTATAATTAATGAATTTGATCTTAAATACGAAAAAATCTTTGTTTGTGATATCCACTTTAACATTCGTGCCTGATAAGTATTCAGATTTTGGCGATTCTACATAAAATTGTTTCCAAACTTCTTTTGAAGGAGAACAAATATGAAAATGCCATTGATGTGATGCCAATTTGATATTAATTTCTGATACAAACAAGTTAAATGAGGTGAGCGAAAAACATTGCCAAATATAAAATATTGACATAAAATTAGTATATTTCTCAGTTAATAATAGACATTTTGAAATTATTTATTCTAATTTCGTTAAAAAAATTACATATTAAATTTGAAATAATAAAAAAAATAAATATATCAATATTTTAATATCAAAAATATAAATGAGTTGAACTTTGAATTTAATATTCGGCATAAAATACTGATTATATGGATGGCAAAAATAATTCATAGAGTTATTTCAAAAAGTCAAATAATAACAATCATAATTATTAATGACCTATAGATTTTAAATAGTGCCTTTTCCAACTGAATTTTAATGAAAAGTAATAGATATTCTTGTACACATTTATATAGTGATGACATGTTAATATAAAGTGAAATGTGATGTTTCAAGTTTAACATATGTTTGGATTTAATTTTCTTTCTTTTCTAGTGCCTTCTTCTGAATATTCTTCTATATATAATTAATGATTCTGTGGAGGATATTTCTGAAAAAAGTAATTGGGAATTCAGCTTCACAAACAAATGATGAAAAATGAGAAAGATTTGTAATAGATGGGGCCTTGTCATCAATATATTTTGTTATTACTGATCCGGAAGATTTGAATCTATCACAAAAAGAATTTTTCACATTAATCTCACCTGTTACAACTTGGCAAAAAATTACAGCTGTATCTGAATTACCTGAAAACGAACAATCTTCAATACGAACGAATGAATACACACAATAGAATATACCGTATCTTAAACTAGGATCTATATTATTATTAATTACGTAACAAAATTTAAAACTTGAATCACTATTTTGATATTCTATAATATTATTTATCGAGGTTGTGTTACAAAAAGATGAGTAATTTAAATTACATTCACCTACTGAATACATTATTAGAATTCCTGGGGCAAAATCTGCTTCACAGAAACTTGTGTTTATTGACTTGACTTGAATATTTCCATTGATCAAATAATTTATAGCTTTATTTTCAACATTATCGATACTGCCACATTCATAATAGGGATGCGTTAAACACGCCATTTGACCGGGCGTACATTTTTTTTGTTCGCCCAAAAATTTCGCCATTTGAGAAATTCAAAAATTAAAAATAAAATTTTAATCTTGATTTTTTTATTTTCGTGATTTTTTTGAAACTTACATAAGCGATGAAATACTTTTTTTAAGTAATCGTTTATTATATATAAATATATCTTAATAAATTTAATTCCTTAAGGTAGAGCGTGTTCAAATTTAAAATCTCATACAATATTTTCTTAATGGCGTATTTTTCTGAGGTCGCCCAAATAAAGGCGAATTCAAAATTGAGAACTCCAAGGCGTATGGCGAGTATTCAAAAAGTACGCCACTTACAAAATATTGAATGTGGATTATCAATTTTTGGCGTGTTCAATTTCAAATTTTGATATTTATGTTTATTTTATTCAGTATAATGCTAAGAATTAAAATATAAAATTCATAGAATTTTTTTCTTTGAAAATATTTTACATTTTTATTAGACCACTCCTAGACTAGTCATCAGGTTATCCTCAGATCATCCTCAGACTACTCCTTATCAGATTACTCATCATCCTCAGACTACTCCTTAGACCCCTCCTCATCAGACTACTCCTCAGATCTTCCTCATAAGACTCCTCCTCAGATCTTCCTCCTGAGACTACTCTTCAGACTACTCCTTAGATTCCTCCTCATCAGACTAGTCCTGAGACTAGTCCTCAGACTACTCCTGAAACTACTCCTCAGATTATCCTCAGACTCCTCCTCAGATTATCCTCAAACTACTCCTCAGTCTAATCCTCAGACTCCTCCTCAGATTATGCTCAGATTATCCTCAAACTCCTCAGACTACTCCTCAGACTCCTCCTCAGATTATCCTCAGACTCCTCCTCAGATTATCCTCAAACTCCTCCTCAGATTATCCTCAAACTCCTCAGATTATCCTCAGACTCCTCCTCAGATTATCCTCAGACTCCTCCTCAGACTACTCCTCAGACTACTCCTCAAACTACTTCTCAGATTATCCTCAAACTCCTCAGACTACTCCTCGGTCTAATTCTCAGACTCCTCCTCAGATTATCCTCAAACTCCTCAGATTATCCTCAACCTCCTCAGATTATGCTCAGATTATCCTCAAACTCCTCAGATTATCCTCAAACTCCTCAAATTATCCTCAGACAACTCCTGAAATTACTCCTCAGATTATGCTCAGATTATCCTCAAACTCCTCAGATTATCCTCAAACTCCTCAGACTACTCCTCAAACTACTTCTCAGATTATCCTCAAACTCCTCAGACTACTCCTCAAACTACTCCTCAGACTACTCCTCAGATTATCCTCAAACTCCTCAGATTATCCTCAGACTCCTCCTCAGACTACTCCTCAAACTCCTCAGATTATCCTCAGACAACTCCTGAAACTACTCCTCAGACAACTCCTCAGATTATCCTCAAACTCCTCAGATTATCCTCAGACTCCTCCTCAGACTACTCCTCAAACTCCTCAGATTATCCTCAGACAACTCCTGAAACTACTCCTCAGACAACTCCTCAGATTATCCTCAAACTCCTCAGATTATCCTCAAACTCCTCAGATTATCATCAAACTCCTCAAACTACTCCTCGGTCTAATCCTCAGACTCCTCCTCAGATTATCCTCAGATTATCACTTTACATATATATATCGATAACTAAATAATTACTTATTATACTTTCTTTATTTTTTTTTAATTTTAAAATAATATTAATATATCTTTCTACGTTTAATGATGAAAAGAGAAAGAGGAGTAAAAAGAGGAAAGAGAAAAGAAAGAGAGAGAGAAAGAAAGAAAAAAAAAGGATGGCGATAATTTTGTATTGTTTTGTTATTCGGCCGAATGGCGTATTATTCTATTTTTAAACGGTCATGGCGTAAAACCGTCGCATCCCTATTCATAAAAAGAACTTTCAAAAATATAATTAAAAGTTGAAATTTGCCGATTTAAATCTATGTATGAGTGATGACCACATCCATTATTTAATTTAGTTTTTGTTTTATAACTACATGTACGATATTGAACAATAGAGTTTTCACCTTTAATGTGGATTGCACCACCATTGGTGTTACTAATACAATTATTAAAAATACAGTTGGCATCAAGAAATTTTATTTTACTTATAACTAAAAAAATAGAACTATTTCCAATTATATCGATGAATTGACTATTATATACGAAGCATTTTAGATTGTTTGCAATTACTTCGACGTTTTTGCCCTTGATAATTTTTGAATTAGGATGAATTAAGTAAAATTGCTTCCAAGCATTAGTTGCATATGAATCGAAATGGAAACATCGTGTTTCTAGCGTAAGTTTGACGATATCTAACAATATCTTCATCACAATTGCAATGCACAGAGAATACAATTGAGAGGAATGACAAATATAAATTCTATAAGCTGTTATATGCGATTTATCGACTAGTATATTGGTGCTGTATATGATTATTATGTGTTCTTTTGGAGGCAGAAGATTTTAATATAATAATTTTGCGATCGCCTTAATCTCAACAAACAAATGCAAAACTAAGCATACCCCATGAAATAAATATATTATTTAACGAAATAATGATTTTATTACCAATGTGGATAGAGAATTTCGTAAAATGTTGATTCTTGAATCGAAAATGAAAACATATGTGTGAGTTTTGTGATATAAATGATTAGTATACACACATTATTTGTTCGATTTATAGGAAATTTGATTTCATTGAAAATTCTTTACAAATGAAATGAAAAATTGAGCGTTGAATTGAGTAAAAATGAATTTTTTACTTGCTATTTTGGATTCAAATAATATTTGATAATGAATATAGAGTACTATTATAATCTCGGAGTCATTCCATTCAATTTTGAATGCTTTACAAATTGAAAACGAACCCGAGCTTATAGTGGTTATATGATGGTTGAAAATTTTTAAGCTCTGGTTCGAATACGATATTGTAAAAACTGCCTGGAATTGCCAGTTGAACCTGGGTACTTTGCTTTACACATATATGATGAAAAATGAAAAATTTTATGAATAGAATACATATTATAAACGTTATTAAGTATTACCAATCCTTCTGTTATAATGTTGTCACAGAAAGTATCATTAATAACAATCGTTGAATTTGATACACTTCCAAATTCATAAAATGCTTTGTTGCCGAGAAATGAACATTTTTCAATAAGAACCATCGCATCTAATGTATATATTGTAAATGATTCATCTGTATGTATTAATGATTCATCATCTGCTATTGTAAATGATTCATCATGAGTTATTGTATTATTCAATACATTGCAAAATTTAATATTACAATCGCCAAAATATAATCCAATGGATTTCCTATGAGCAATTAAACAAAAGAATGTGGAATAAATTGCTAAACCAATACTTGTTGATTCAGCAATAGAAATTCCCGAATTTGCTTCAGCCAAGGAGAAACTTGTGTTGATTAATTTTACTTGGATTATTCCATATGTAAGAATATTTGTATATGAATTTTCTAAATTACCGCATTTGTAATATGACGATTCATAATGATAATTTAGGTCATTTGAATTTCCACGTAATTGAATATATGAATGATGTCCAAGAAAGTTATATGTATTTGATTTGAAAGCACAAACACGATGGTGTACAAATGAGCCACTGTCTTTAAAATATATAGCTCCACCGTTATTGCGACTACTACAATTTTTAAATAATGAATCTGAGATTAAACATTTTACTTGATGACTTTCGAAAAATATGGAAGATCTTTCACTAATTCCAATGAACGTGCATTTGAATATATAATATTCTCCATTGGTAATGTTTGTATCAATGTTTTCACCAATTAATGGTTCTGAAGTTGGTGTGCTATTATAAAAGAGTTTCCAAACATCTTTTGAAGCAAAATCGAAATGGAAATGCGTAACATATGATCTAAATCCGGTAGTGATTTTTAAAAGTCGTGAGTTTTGGATAAAAAAATTGATAACCATTTTTTATTTAATTGAAATAAAATGGCAAATTTTATGACCCATGAATATTCAAGTAATCTATGACTATTATGAAATGTGATATTATTGACATGACTTATTTGAAAAATTAGTGATTTGAATAATTTTGATTTTCAAGTAGTATATGAGTGCGGGTTTAGTGACTTTTTTTGTTACATCTATATATAGACGATGCTTTAAAATATATTTATTTATAAATCATTAAAAAATTAACATTAATTTTAAAATAATTTATTTTTTTATCTTTTATAAAAGAAGCTATATATAGATGATGTCAGATATTCCGCGATTAATTAAACATTGTTTAAATCCTGAATGGGTTAAACTTCAATTTAAAAATGAAGATTGTGAATTATTAAATGAATATGAAAGCCAAAATAAGCTAATGAGGTATAAATATAATGATAAAGAATATTTAATTTCATGGAATCAATGGAGTCATAATCAAAGACCTCATAAACGGGAAGAAGAAATTGAAAATAATGAAATGGAAATCATTGATGACATTAAAGAGGATGGAATTCCTAAATTTTGTAGAAAAACCTTTAGAACTAAGTTAGGAGCATATAAACGTAGAGTATTAAATCCTGAATACATAAAACATTTATTTAAAAAGGAAGACTGTGAATTATTAAACGTTAATGAATATGAAAATGCTAAATCAAAATTGAAATATAAATATATTGGAAGTGATGAAAGGTGTAAAGATAAAGATAAAGTTTATTCAGTTTCATATAATAACTGGCACACGTTAGGGATAAGAAAACATTTAGGAGATTATGGTAAAAGTTCTGAATTCTTTAAATCTAGTATGTACGAGAGAGTAAAAGAAATTAGAAATAATTATTTTCATGAATGAAAAATAAACTTTAAAAATTCATGTCTTACATTTTTTGAATAATTTATTTTTTTATTTAATGATAAATGAGCGTCAAAACTAACAACGTTAAGAAATTGGGATTCACAAATGAGGAAATAAAGGATATATTAGAGGAAGCGGGTTATGAGGTTAGTAAATATTATTTAAGAAATTGTCAAAAATTTGCCGAGTTATTAAATGATTTAGATTATGATGGAAAAATGAATAAAGATGATGTTATAAATTTTTTATATCCTACATCTGAAGAAGAAAAACCTAAAGAACCTGATGTTTTCCCTGAATATTATGAAGAACGGATTAAAGATGATGAATATGATGAAATTGAAAGACTGGAAAAAATAAGAGATGAAATAGATGAAAAAATTAAGGAATTAAGAGAAGTTGAAAAATATAATGAGAATGAAGTAGAGGGTTTAATGAATATCCCAGCTTCAGAATCAGAAGTACAGAAATCTCATGAAGAAAGATATAAAAATTACTTTTTGGAATCTACTAAAAATTTATTAGATGGTGATATTAACGAAACACTTTCAGAAGAAGGTACTAAATTTATTCGTAAACATAAGCTTCAGTTTATTGACGATGGAGATTATCCATGTATATTACTTTCACCTCCTCTTGATTCTGAAAAATTCAAAAAAGCATTGAAAAACGTGACATATGCAACAAATACGATTAAGAAAGAAGATCATGATATTTACACAAATTATTATTTAAATAAATGCACAGGTGTTGATAAAGTTTTTGAATTATTAGATAAAATATCAAAAGAAACCATTGGAACCTATAAAATTTTGTGTGATTGTGGTTTCATTATTGAAGATACCAATAATGTTTCATATGAAAGAACAGCACCGAAGGAAGACGAAGTGGAAAGGTCTATACCATTCGTTATTAAGAACATAAAAGATATGAAAACTTATAAACATTATATTTATTCATTTATTTCAGAAAAAATGGAAGCAACCCATAAAACATCATCTCATCATTTTATAGCTATTCATACATTCCTTTTCAAAGTTGTGAAATTAAATAAGACAGGAATTAGATTTAATGTATCAGGGTACGCATTCTTGAGTAAATTAAAATGTATTCGTCACGTCGCAGATGAAAAATTTATGTGTTCTTAATTCATTTTATGGACTTTAGCCCTGGACTCTCTGAGTCTCGGACTTTAAAAAAAATAAACTTTATTTTTATTTATTTTTTTAATTTTTATTCTTACATAAATGAACAAAAACGGAACAGCTAAAATGAATGATAATCAAATAAGAGCAGAAGGTAGAAGGTTATTTAAACGTTTCTATAACATTCCTGATGGTGTTAATCCTAAAACTCGTAGAAGCTATTTAAATGAAGCAATAGATGCATATGAAGGGTTTGACATTTCATCAGAAAGTGAGAGGTTAGCAAGAATGTTAAACGTTAATATTGATTTTTATTATTGTGACCCTCAACCAGAAGACGTAGACATTAACAAGGTAGACTTTCTATTAGTGGAATCAATAATGATAGATCCAGAATTTGAAACAGTAAATATTTTATTAACACAGAGTCCATGTGGAAAACTTCACGCTGACAGAATAACAGACGTTGAAGCACTCACAGGATATAAAGTTTGCCCCTTTTGCAAAGAAGAAGTTTATTCTATCCGTGATGACCCAGAAAGGAAAAACCAAAGAAGATTTTTAAAGCATTGTGAGAAATGTAAAGAAAATAATGGAAGATTAATTCAAGACGTTCAATTGCAAAAGACACAGCAACCATATGCACCACATATCACGAAACAGAAGATATATCAATGGCTATTAGCACATAATTTGCAGGAATATTATAAACCAACAAGATATTATATTACTTTTGACTTCGAAACATTAGAGACTAAAGAAGAACTTCAACTTTCTGAATGTGCAACTTTGAATGCTTACTTAAAACCATTCATGGTCTCATCAACTGTCAAAATAAAGCCGCAAAGCGGCGAGGTTGTAGACCGTGATAAAACATTTACGAAGAATTTTTGCTTAACTTCAAGTGATTCGTTCATCTCTGATTGGATTGAGTTTTTATTTTCAACCTGTTCATTAGTTGTTGAATCAAATATGAGTCAATATGAAGAATTAATGAAGTCACAAACATTAAATGAAAAACAAAAGGAAGCATTTAAAGAACTTCTAGATGAGGAATTCAATAAAGTGAATATCATAGGTTTTAATTCGGGAAAGTTTGATTTAAATTTAATTCTTCGTGATTTAAACACTGCAAAATGGAAAATAAAATCAATGCTGGGTTCATCTTCTCAATTTAAGCAAATCATTGTAAAGAAAACAAACGTTCCATATGAATTGAGATTTATTGACATCAGAAATTATATAGCGGGTGGGACATTAGACCAATTCACTCAAGATTTCGGAAACAATAAATCACGTGTTAAATCCTTTTTCCCTTATCAATTCATCACATGGGAAAATTACGAAGAAGAATTATATAAAGAGGAACCATTCACTCAAGATTCATTTTATTCAGCATTAACACAAGAAACAATATCAGATAGTGATTATCAAATATATCTCAATGATGCTAAAAACTTTAAGAATAGATTAGAATATTTTATTCATTATTGCAATAAAGATGTTGAAATTATGATTGACCCAATTGATAAAATTATTGAAGAAACATTTGTTTATAAAATTGACATGCTTCATAATCTTTCTTTATCATCGAATGCATCAATGATTCGTTACGCTTTAGCATATAAAGACTTTAATCCTAACGAAAAATATCCAGAAGAAGAAAATGTGGAATCAAGTTTTGAATTAACGAAAAAGTATTGGAAATATAAAATTGAATCATATAAGAAACAAGATGAAAAAGCAGAAAGAGATACTAAAAATAATGTTTCAATGGATGATTTTCAATACTATCACGATTTAATCCTTTCATCTAAATGCAAAATGTGTGGTAAAGCGTTTACATATGCAAATAAACCAACATTGGATAGAATCGATAATGAAAAACCACATACCAAAGAAAATTGTCAGTTAATGTGTTGTTATTGCAATATCGTAAAATCAAATAAAGATGAGGATGTTCAACGTTTAAGAATCAATTTAAGAAATTATACATTAAAAAATAATTTACCAATGACTTTAGATTCAGTTGAAGCTTATCACATTCTCCGTAATGGAATTACTGGTGGTCTATCAAATGTTCAACATCGTGTTAATCTTAAAGGAATCACGCACATTAATAAACTTGCATATAATCCAGAAACTAAAACTGTATCAAATGAGGACACCACCAACATTATGACTCATTTTGTTGGAGTTGACTTTAATTCATTATATCCTTCATCATTTTCATCTAATCCTCATGATTTCATTCAATATACTAACCATAAAATGTATATGCCGGGAAGATTGAATGGTGTTATCATTTGTGATACAGCAACAAAGAAAGCAAAAGCACTGGGAATAATTAGAAAGAAAAATACTTTATTCGTGGCTGAAGTAAAGGGTCACATTGATGAAAAATACATTAATGATTACATAAACTTTTTACCGATAATAAGAAACTTAGATATTATCACAGATGAAAAAAACAATTGGCAGTTTTATGTATAATTACATGAAATCAAACAATCTACCAGTTGACCAGAAACAGAGAAAATTAACTCAGTTAGCATCAACACACAACCAATACAACCATTTTCTTCTTATTATCTTTGGTATCTAATAGACAGATTTCATTTTATCATTGATGACATTCAATCAATTTTAACATTTACTAAAAACACTTGTTTTAATGAATTTGCGAACGAATTTATGAACGAAAGACAAAAGGCTGAATTAGAAGGAAATAAAGGAAAAAGTTTATTTTGCAAGATTTCACTTAATGGATCATATGGTTACGATGCAATGAATACACAAAATTACGCAAAGACTAAAATAATGAATGCACAGAAGGCACGCGTTGCATGTATGTCAAATAAGTTTAAAAACATAAGAGAAATAGGTGAAGATACGTATCAAGTGATGCTTAAAGATAGATTTTATAGATGTGATACATGTTTACAAGAGGCATTCTTCACTTTAGATAATGCTAAATACTGGTATTTGGTTTTCATTTATGATTTTATGTATAAATGCATGGATGTTAATCGTTTTCATTTCATTGAAGGTGATACTGATTCATCTTATTGGGCAATCGCTGGCGATCCAAGTCTTCCTAACACTCAAGCATTTCAAGCAATTGTTACTGATAAACAATTTTATGATAAAAACATTTACAAATTCGCACCTTTTGATTTCTTCTGTTTTGATGAGAAATTTAAACCTAAATTAAAGAATAAAGCTGAAGAAAAAGCACATGAGAAGAAGTTATTGGGTTTAGCAATTGAGAAACAAGGTGATAACATGGTTGCTTTATGTCCTAAGTGTTATACATCATTCAACGGTTCAATTGATGGGGGTGATTTTAAAAAGATTGCACAAAAAATGAAAGGTGTTAGTTTAAGACAAAATAAACAATTAACACCTAAAAATTATTTGGATATAATAAATGATAAAGTGATATTTGATGGTCAGAATATTAATTTACAACTTAAAAACGGGTCAATGACTCGCTTAACAATTGGTAAGACTGCATTAACAGGAGCACACACTAAGGCTGTATGTTGTGAAAATGGATGTTGTATGCCATTTATTTAATGAAATGCCACAGAAGAGACAAAAGGAACTGTTAATGATGGTTTTGTACTATGATTCAAAGAGGTGGGCACCCTTAAAACATTTATTTTATTTTTATATAAATGGATAACACAGATTTAAAAAATTTAATTGATGATTTAGTATTTAATCAAAATTTTCTTGATTATTATGATTTAAAAGCATATCTCCAAAAACATAATAAAAATATAACGGGTGATGATATGGATTATTATTATTCGTATTATAAAAATGAAATTTTGAAATATCATGATAAAATAATTTCTAAAATTAAAGACAAAATTAAAAATAATGAATATACAAAGGGAAAAACTAAATCACAACTTAAACAGTTGAAAGATTTCAAAAATAAAGTATTAACAGAAGAAGATATTGATGGATTATATAATTTATATAATCCCGAGCCACAAAAGCCAAAGGAACAAAAACCAAAGGTACAAAACGCCCAGGTCCTTCAGACCATAAATGATGCACAAGCTTTAATTTATGATTCATTAGTTAAACCATATTCAGCCCGACTTTTAAATGAAGATCAACTTTTGGAATTCATCCTTCAACATAAACTCGAAGCGGGAAAGTATATCAAACCTTTATATACAGCATATTTAAAACAAATGAATAGAATACATCCAGAATTAATGAAAGGAGGAATGAAATCCAAAATCAAAGCAGATAAAATTAAACCACTTACAACACCAAAACCTCCAACAGTAGTACCTCCTCCTTCAGTTAATCCTTCATCATTCACTTTATTATATCCATTTCAAACATTTAAGAAGCAAAAAGATTTTAAAAAGGATTTCAAGATATTAAATAAACCAATTGACCCAAAAATTCAACCATTAAAGGAAAAATTTAGTCGCCCTTCATTTGCTCCATATCCATATTCATACGAAATCGATCATCTGGAATATTCAAAAGGAAAAGTTACTTATTTATTTGCCATTAACATTAACACCAGATATTTATATTGCATTCCGGTGAAAGGGAAAACAGAACAGGAAACAAGAAGAGCTATACAATACTTACTAGATCATGAAAGAGTAGATAATATAAGGGGTGATGGTGATAAAGGATTTCAGGCAGCTATGGCTCATTATTTCCCACAAATTAATTTTTACTTTTCATCCTCTCCATATACGTTTCATAATAAAATAGTTGATGCGGTAATGAGAACTCTTAGAGATGCGTTAGGGGTTAACGGTCAGATATACTGGGATGGAAATCATGACTCCATCATACAGCAGTTAGTATATTATTACAATAATACATGGCATAGAACTATAAACATGAAACCAGTGGAAATGAAAAATGATATTTCAAAAGAATGGGAATATATTAGAAAGCAAATGGAAAGGTTAAATGATGTTAAACGTGAACAAATTAATTCGGGGCTCATGAATTTTAAACAAGGGAATAAAGTTTTAATTCATCTCGATTATGGAAAAACTGATAAATCAATGACAAAAAGAAGACGAAGATTTGACACAATAGCTGAATTTGTTAGATATATTAACGGCAATGCATTAGTTGAAGTTGACAATAAATTAATAGAAATTCCGATTTATTTTATTACTCCATTATATTTAAATAATATTTAATTTTTTTATTTCGTAAGAAAATGAGTGACAACAAAGCAGTCAAGAGTCCAGACAATGAATATAAAAAGAAACTAAACAGAATTAAATCAAAAATATGCTATTACAAAAAGAAGTCGCAATGTGGTGGGGTTGAAAATGATAAAGAAATAATCGAAAAATTAGAAACTTACCGTTCAATCCTTAAACTGAGTGAAGCAAAAATAAAAGAATTTAATAGAATAAATAAATTGATTGGAAGAGATGAATTTAATAAAGATGAATTTTTAAACTCTATCCAAATTTAATTTTTATTCCTCTTCGACAACATCTCTCTTTCCATCATTACTGCATAACCACATTTTCTCAATTTTAGTGGTTTGTTATTTTTAACATGTTCTTGCATCATTTTTATCATTTCCTCCCTTGTTATGATTCGTGGTAAATTTTGAGCTTGTGGGGTATTCATTTATGATAAAAATAAAAATTTGTTATCACTTATTTTATCGTTAATGTTTTTAGGTTATTCAATAATTAATTATTTTTTGAATAACCGAAGGTGCTACCATGTTACCATGTGCTACCAGGTCATTTAACTTCTATGAAAAAATGTGACAACATGACATTTTGACAACAACACAGGAGGAAGGCAGTTATGACTTATTTTTGAATAACCGAAGGTGCTACCATGTTACCATGTGCTACCAGGTCATTTAACTTCTATGAAAAAATGTGACAACATGACATTTTGACAACAACATAGGAAATATGATGCAGTCCAAAAATAAAGTTAGTTTTAAAATTGTTTTTATTTTTTTATTCCTATATAAATGACAGCAACAAACAACAGCAACAACTATATCGTTTCTGATGAAAATATCATTGATTCATTAGCTGAGGAATTAGTTGTGGCAGAAACTAAAACCCTCAACGAAAGAATTGGTGAAAACAAGATTGATTTACATAACTACCTCAAACACGATGGAGGAAGAGGAAGGAAAACTGGTGTGGCTTTATTAGTAAAAAAAATTTCAAATTTAACGATATAGATGTTGATATCAATAAATCATAACAATGATGAACTTAAAGAAACAGTTAGAAAAGATATTTTTATCAAAACTTTTGGATAAAGATGTTATCGTTAAAACCGCTTCAGGAGGTCTTCACATTTATTGCAACACTAATTTCTTCTATTCAACCTCGAACAGAATGATTAAATGTTATTCCTGCAATGATTATGATATTGATATAATGACTTCAATGGATGATTCAAAGCGTTCTTTAGTAGTTATGGCTGATTCAAGAGTTCGCAAGAATGCAACAGAACCAATCAATACATACTCATTCATTCGTGGAAGTTATGATTCAACATTAACCAGAACAGTGAATGATATATTAAATGATTTGAATATTAAGGTAAGAGTTGAACAGAAGAACGAAGAAATAAAGACTATCATGAATGAAAACAAAGATGTAAACATTGACGATAAACTTGCCCAGAGCATAGTTGATGGCATCTGTGATTTTGAAGTACATAATGACGGTGGAAACATGAATTTAGAAAAAGAAGTTACATTATTCACACTGTTTCAAGCTATTAATTCGTTACCTAATCATTTAATTAATGAAGCATACGATAACGTTTATAACTTCTGCAATTTAACTGAAAATGCAAAAAGTAATTTTGAAAAAGCACGTAATAGATATGCACATTTAATGACTTCTCCATTTGTTTTGGTGAAGATTCTAAAACTATATCAAAAGGAATATTATGATGAATATGTTTTACCTTTATTACGTAAGCCAAAAATAACATTTGATATCAAACTTGACGACTCGTTTTTGATAACAGATATTAGACGCAAGGCTGAAAATCATCAGTATAAAAACAGTTCTGAAGTAATTGAGGATTTATCACGTGTAATCCGTTTTGTAGATTGTGGAAATAAATATTTCATTCAGAAAGATTACAACATACACGACAAAATGAATCAAATATCATTTGTTCTTCAATCAAACATGAAAGAGTCACTCAAAATGATTAAATTATTTAAAGAAGAAGGTAAAACAATAACAGCATGGGATGTACTACTAAATCAATTATCCTCATTAACCGTTAAGGGTGTTTGCTTTAAATCTGATTCCCCCGATGTTTTCTCAACGTTTCATGGTTATAAATACAACATTCTTGAAAAGCCTGATTACTCAAAAATTGAGATGTTTATGAATTTCATTAAAGAAGCCATTTGTGATAATAACGATGAAGTGTATAAATACCTTCTCGGCTGGATTGCATCAATGATTCAACATCCTGGAATCAAGAATGAAACAGCAATTATTTTGAAAGGACTTCAGGGAACAGGTAAAAACAGATTCACAGACATTATTTCTGAACTTCTCGCTGGTTATTCATGTAAAAACATTACCGAAATAAGTGAGCTAACGGGTAATTTCAACTCAGTTGTTGAAAATAAAATGTTTCTTGTACTTAATGAACTCAAGAATGTAGGTGAAGATAGACTCGCAAACTTCAACGCTTTGAAATCAATTATAACGGATAATGAGATTAGAATTAATGAAAAGAATCAACCCAGAAGAACAGGTCAGAATGTTGCAAACTTCATTTTCGTAACTAACAACGTTTACCCTGTCAAAATTGAAGTTGGAGACAGAAGATACGTAGTTTTAAGAGTTAATGGTAAATTCAAGGGTCAATTTGATTACTTCAAGAATTTGATGGATTCATGCACAAAGGAATTTTATGATAATTTACTGACGTATTTTATCAATTACGACCTTTCATCATTTAATGTACGAATCATACCGATGACTGAAGCCAAACAAGATTTAATTGAATTATCATCAAATCCTTTAGATGTATGGATAAATACACATTATGATGAATTGTGTGCAGGTATGACGTGTAAAAATGCTCTATTCTGCAAACCATCAGACATGAAAGACAAAAACTTTCAAATGAGTATTAAGGATAAATGTGATAGGAAACATAGAAGAATAGACGGTAAACAAACATGGTGTTATGTTTTGAAAGAAGAAATGAAAGGATTATATAAACAGGTTGAACCAAACGATAATGAGGATTCATTTACTGACGATGAAATACCTGTAAATGAGCCGCTAAGCGGCGAGACCTGAAGGTCTAGCTTTATAAAGTATGATTTGAATTTATTTTTGCATTAATCCTTTCATGACTGTTGTCAAAATGTCATGTTGTCACATTTTTTCATAGAAGTTAAATGACCTGGTAGCACATGGTAACATGGTAGCACCTTCGGTTATTCAATAATTAATTATTTTTTGAATAACTGGGAAATAAATTTACGTCAAATATGCAATTTATAAAATCTTATGTCGACAGGCTACGTAGCACAGTGGTCTAAGGTGGTGTTATGGAGGGGTCAAGGTCTGTGGTTCGAACCGCGACGGCGCCGTATTTTCTTATTTTCTTTGTTTGTCTTGTTTGTCGTGAATAAAAAGTATCATAAAAGTGCTCTATCTTCCACGGGAATAAATAAAAAATTTACTTTATTTCTTCTTTATTTCTTCTTTATTTCTTTGTTCCCGTGGAAGAAGGGTTTTGCTGTTTTTCTCAGCCGAAATCAATGATTTTTTCATTTTTGGAATCCTTAGCGAATGAGGAATCTTTTCTCTCGTGGAAGCTTTGACCTAAAATATATTTTTGGTGTAAATTTATGACAAAAATAAATGGTACCATTAATGATATCATGACTGTTCTCATTCATGTCTGATTTACATCCAACGAAAAAGTTTAGAAGAATTTTCTTATTCCTCCTGTGTTGTTGTCAAAATGTCATGTTGTCACATTTTTTCATAGAAGTTAAATGACCTGGTAGCACATGGTAACATGGTAGCACCTTCGGTTATTCAAAAATAATTAATTATTGAATAACTGGGGAAATGAATTTACGTCAAATATGCAATTTATAAAATCTTATGTCGGCGAGCGTTCATTGAACTCTATACCATGCGTAAACTGTCATAAATGGTGGCATGTAATCTTTACTTTGTCCCGTTGTTTGTGTATATCCTGAAACGCGATGTGTATGGTTTCCTTCTCCCTGAGTGTCGCTCCAGTAACAATTTATGGCAAACTTAACGTTGTCTTTAACATCATATCCTTTACCTTTTGTCATTCCTGACCAATCCCAATATCTATGCTTATGCCAACCCGCTTGAGATGTACTTAAATCTATGTAGTGACTGTGTGCAGGTAAATTTTCACCTGTAATCGTTTTACTTCCACCTATTTCCTTTGAAGAGTTTGCACAATACAAAAACCTGTCGACTATTTGTTCCCATGCACCAACACCAAACATTGCTTGAGGACCTCTCACATCCATAGATGTATAAATAGAACCTACTGGGTTCATTAAATCAAACATATGAGATAATATAGGATTGTCTCTTTTGAACTTAAAATATAGTGTAACTATTTCTGGTTTCTTCTGGTTTGTGTCAGAATATTTTTTATAATATAATCTTATGTTTTCGGGGTAGGTAAAGTCTTGACTTAAATATTTATTTCTGTCATCTTCATAATAGTATACTATTCTCGTTTTTTCTATTGCATTATATCTTTTATATCTATAATATTCTAAATATAATGTTTGCTTTTTTGGGTCTACACGTGTGTCAACACCATAGTCATAATAATATGGTGCTGGAGCTACGTTAGACAATGTCATATCCGTCATTTCATAAACTCTTAAATATTTCTTTTGTTCGTCTCCATATAAGTTTAAGTAACAGTTGTTGTCTAATGGAACTTTAACTTGTGTACCATTATTCTTTATATAGCCTACATACATTTCATTGTTATTTTTCGGAATGAGTTTATACCGTATACCATTTTTTAAGGCGTGTACAAACTCCCATCTAAAATATTTATTTTCTTCATAGACGGAAAAGTCACCAGCAATAGTTTCAATATTTTTAGTTGTTCCTATCAAACTTTGGTATATTTCATTCACATATTCTTTATTTGCTTTCTTCTCTAACTCATCGTTAACATAAGTTTTATCTGCTTTAAGGTCTAAACATTCTGAAACCCATCCTGTATCAGCTTTAGTTTTTAAAATCTTCGATGTCCGTTCATGGTACCATTCAACCCTTTCGATAATTTCATTATCTTTTTCATTAACATATTCCTTATCTGCTTTCTTCATTAACTCACTATCCACATATTCCTTATCTGCTTTCTTCATTAACTCACTATCCACATATTCCTTATCTGCTTTCTTCATTAACTCACTATCCACATATTCCTTATCTGCTTTCTTCATTAACTCACTATCCACATATTCCTTATCTGCTTTCTTCATTATGTCATTTAGGAAACCTTTTATGAATTCCTCATTTAAATTAAATCTTCCAATCTTCAAAACTTTAGGAAATGCATTTAATGCGTAATATCTTTGTTCTTCTGGTGGAATTGATGTTATATCATCCGTTATTCCTTTAATTTTTGAATTCATAAATAAAATTTCTTTTATATTTGATATCACTGCACCACCTTTGCAAACGAATTCGAAATGGTCATTTTTCAATACTATCTCCAAATCTCCATATTTCAACATTTGCGTTTGTTCTGCCGTCTTTGAATTATATGCATATATGGCGTATGTAATGGTCTGTGCCTTAAGTTGTTGTGGTTGCTGTTGTTGTTTAATCATTTATTATGATTTAAAAATAAATATTTAATCTGTTATCTCATCAGCTATTTTTTCTATTTGAAATTGCCATAATATTTCATTCATGAATTCTAAATCACAATCAAATAGGTCAGTTATTCTAAATTAATATTTGATAAAATCTTTTGAATGAAGAAAAATGAATTCCCAGATAATTGAAACGATATGATAAAGAAAATATGTTTAAGTTGATGGATAAAATGTTTTGTATTGATGGGTAAGAGTTATGGTCTAATGTTTGATGTGAAAATCTCATTGGGGTATTAACTTTATCACATTTGATTAAAATGAAATTGGAACCAGTGTCAGAATACAAAACATCCCCAACATCTTTTTCAAAATTTAATATCCCCAACAATGAACGAAGATGAGGAGTACAAAATTTAATTTTCAGCGGAAATTTAATAAGGTTATTTATTTCATCAAGTTCAAAAAGTTTATCAGGTTTTGATTTAAAATTTTCTTCATACCATATGATAAATGATTCATTTAAATAACTTAAAATCATGTTAATATCCCATTTCGTTATCACATTATTTATATACATATCATACGTTTTTCAAGGTCATCTTTAATAAATGATATATAATCTGAAGGGTCTAAAAGAATGGGATTAAATTTACCACTCACAGAAACGAGAGTAACTTATAAATTCCGCTAACTGTTAAATTTAATTCACAGTTATTATTTCGAAATAATATTGATAATTGACATTTTTATTACGATTAAAAATATGGTAAAGCGTTATTTTCCAGTGATAAATAAAACTAGAATAAGATTACCTCAAGAATTCATAAATTCAACGAATAAGAAATTCATTCATGTTATAAATTTTAGTGTTTTCAGAAAATATGAGTCAATGTCATATTCATCATCGGTTATATTTCACTTCATTCAAATTTAGTTCAATTCAAACCCATTAATGACCATTTCATAAGATTTTCAGATGGTATTAAAAATGCAATTGATAGATTAAAATATGAGACAGATTGACAATATCGAATTTTTGGAATTTTGGTTTAAATATCCCGATGGAAAAAAGATTGAAGTTAAAGATAAAGCTGATACTATAACAAAAACAATTACAATGACCGATCCGGATAGTGGGGAACAAAAAGAAATAAAACAACGATAGAAACTGGTGAAAGGTCAATTATTATTGATTATGATTCAAAGGATTATTATTCGATAATGTTAATGCTTGAATATTAAATAGCCTTAACAAAGAATTTTTCAAGTGATATTTTATATTCATCAACTATTTTATTATAAATATCATTATATGTTAAATGAAGTTCAGTTGTTGTTCCGTTCTTTGATATCTTAATTGTACTAATATCCTTTATAGGATTTATTTTTGCAACTGTTCCGCAGCATGAAACCTCATCATCTATGAAAAATTGAATCTTAACGTCTGAATCTTGAACATCACAAAGAATGGCGATAATGTGAATTAATGATTCATAAGGTAAAATAATTAAACCAGATTGATCAATTAAATTTATTATTGAATCATAATTATTAATTATTATATCACGGTAAATTTTCATTAATTCTGAATTAATGTCTATTTTATATGGCGCATTGCGACTGTAATCGTAGATTCCTGAGTTCTCGATGTTTGATGAAAGAGGTGGGGGGTATGTTGGATAAGTGGGAATTTCAACAGGTTCTTTACCGGGTTCAGATAAAATGATTGGGTCTCCATTCTCATGGTTTTCTTCATTCTCTTCATTCTTTGGTAAGTCACGAGTTAATAAATTTGGTTGAGTTGCTGACCTTGTTAATTCAGGGCTAACATTAACTTTAACATTTTGAATAATTCGTGATTTATCATCATTTACGTTATAACCAACCGTAATCTCTGCTTTTGCGTTAGTGTTCTTTTGACTTGTGAAACGTCTTCTCATTTATAATTGAATAAAAAAAGAAAAATATATTTAAAGTTTTATTTAGTTGTTACGGTAATATCCCAAGGTTCATCATTGTTTGCTTATACTTTCTTTGTAACTGCACCAATTATGTTATTGATATTGCTTTGAGTTTCTTCCAGTCTTATTTTATCATTTACATATCTTTAATCATTTCATTACATGCATTCTTAAAACCATCTGATTTTTTCCAATTTACGTCTATCACTTTCTTTAATTAAATCAAAGTTATAACCTTGTTGAGAATAAAGTGGTTTCTTTATCAATTCCTTGAACGCTTCTGAAAGTGAAGATGAAGAAATTCTTGCCACTTGAATTGGTTTAAATTCTGCTTTCATTGCTTCTTTCTGTTCATTGAACACTGGATCGAATAAAGCAACTTTAAAGAATTTCTTAGCTGGAATTTCAGGTCTCAAATTTGTATATTGACCATCAAACTGATTAACATATCGTGGTAATCCATCCGGTCCCTCTTCAATAGCGTTTAATTCTTCATTGAAATAAGAATATGGATTATAACGGTATGAATTAATTGGACCATGTTCACCTTCTCCAATGTATTGTTTAACAGCTTTTCCATTTTCATCAAATTGCATAGGATAACATTCATTATATGCTTTACGTTTAGGATAATCAGATATAGTTAATTTATACCCATTTATGACTTTAATATTACCTTGACCATCAGTAACGAAAACTTCATTTATACCATCAGGTTTTCCATTTGGTCCTGTAATGTCTGCTTCGTGTGCCTCCCAATTTGGACCATGACGTTTGGCATATGCTTGAGCTTCTGGTAATGTTAAAACGTTTCTCATTTGTTTAACATCTTTTTGAAGACCGGCAACAATGTGGACTAATTCTTTCATTCCATCAGGAACTTTCATATTTCTAATATTCACCCTTTTTTGTTTGTCCCTGTTTTAATGGAACCTGTAGAAGATTTGCTATTTCTGTCATGTTTAATTATAAATAAAAAATAAAAATTATAAAAAGTTAATCAAATTTAACACTTCCTTTATTTAAATCAACTATTATTTTCCCATGTTCTCCTAATTGCTGATATTGTGTGTAAAGTTTCATTAATGCTCATTGGTAAATTCACTTGATAAAGCATAACGTTCAATGTCTGTTGACGACAAAAACCACTGAAAATGAAAAGTGTTGATAGATTTGATTTAATGTTTGTGGCTTAATATGCTTTGAAGTATTGAACAGCCATGAAAAATGAACACTGAATGTGTCGACATTGGAGTTAATAACTGATTAAAATATGATTTCTCATTTGTTATTAGTTTTGATTTCACGCATCATCTAGAAAAATGAGTGAATGCAAAAATTCTCTATCAAAATTTGAAATAGAAAGTGTTTCAAATAATTCATCCCGTTGTTTATCAATAATTTTATCCTCTAATCCTTGCTTCTTGATTGTATTATATAATTCTTTATACATTAAAAAGTTTTTTAAATAATCTTCTGCTTCTTCTTGTGATAAATAAATAATTGGAATTTTGATTAAATGCTTTAAAGATTCAAATGTATCATCTGAAGGTGAACCTGAACGGTTGATATAAATTAACACATGTGAATGGGGGAAGTGTTAGCAATAATGATAATTTGTTTTAATATCGTTAATGTTTTACCTTTATTTTGTTTACCAATTGCTGCAGTGATTGAATTTAAGTAACATTCAGAATATGGAATTTTCATTAATTTTTCCTTAGATAGAGCATTTCTATTATCACTCAATGCTTCATTAATCATATCATCTACGTATGTATTATATACTCCTGCTAATTCTTCAGAATTTAAATCCATTTAATCAAAAATAAATTTATAATTTTAAACATTTCTATTCATCAATATTTCATCATATGAACTTCTATACTGTGGTGGTGTACCTGTTGGATGATATTTCAAACCTTCATCCGGTGTCCATGTCCAATACGTAGTCCTAGTAAACCAAACCTGAGGAGGATTTGTCACTTTGAACAGTAAGTGTCATTTTCACCCTGAATGATTGGATAAGCTTTCACTTGTACTGTAACTTGTGAGTTGAAAGTTTCTAATCCATCAAAGAATATACCCGCTCCATCACGTTGAACTGGAATAGTGCATAAGAATGAAGTTTGGTCTTTCCATGTTCTAGCTAATGGGTGCCATTATCATCATTCAGTGGTCTAGTTAATGAGTCCTCGTATTCTTCGTGCATTCATTCACTCCATCTAAATCAGAAGCTTGAAGCATACGTGTAAAGAATATGTCGCCCACTGTGGTCATCGCTTGATCGGGGAAGTTTCTGGAATCTATAGTGACCTGAAGACCTCGAAGCATTGGATTTTCTAAAACTGTTCTTTGCATTGCATTCTTCGGAAATGTTAACACAACATCTGTAACATTATGAAGAGCGTATGAGAAATCTGAGCTGATACCTTCAGGAGTGATGCAACCTCCATTTAGTGAACGAACGTCAATATGTTGAGCTGGAATCATGAATGGATCTTCCTTACTGAATAAACGTGGTATTGCTTTAACTGATTCTTCAATTAAACCGTATCCTGGTGTAATGCATTTATCCTCTAAAACTTCCATCTTTGTGCATGAAATAATAACGTCATCAACTGTTGCGTCAGCAGATGTAGCGGCTAAGCTTGTAATTAATTTGGCAGGAAGTCCGATTTGTTGGAATTTGCGATCATATTTATAAACATGATTCATAATCTTTTCATAATTTTCATCAGTTATCTTTTCATAAACGTAATTTTGTAAATCAGCAACTCTTAACGGGTCAACCTGACAAAATACTAAAGTATCCCTGAAAACATAATATTTAAGAATGATTTCACCAAATGATTTAGGATAATCATCGAACGCCTGAAATGCTAACAAATCATTTACCGGAATAATCATATCAAAAGTGATATCAACTTCTTCATTTGCTTTCTTGAAAACTTCTGAAGGGTCAATATATTTACCACATACTGAGTTATCATATTTTTGAACATTATTATATAACGAATGAACAAACTTTTTAACTTTCCTTTCTGATTTTGGTTTATATGTTGCAAATGCGAAAGATTCACGGCGCAATCCATCTGAAGATAACCGGCATCACCTCTTTCGGTTTCTACTTCTAATTGTTTAAAGCTTTGATTTGATGATTTGTAACCAACGAATAAACGCATGCATTTAAAAGCGGCATCACATGTGAAAGCTTTATTTGAAACTAGAGTTGCTTTAACTTTGCGTTTAATATATGTGTCACCTAATTGGTTCACATCATGAGCCGGATTTGTAATTCTTAAATGAGTTTGTTTATCATCAAAATATGGAGTATCAGAGTCATAGCATGAACTTTCAAGTTCTCTATAATATCTTCTACCATCATTCTTCGCGAATATTTCATTTATCTTTTCGAATGAATGAAACACATTTCCATTAATCGGTTTAGTGTTTGGCACCAAATAGTTAGTCGTCATTTATTATTAAATAAAAAATCAAAATTAAAAGATGAAAATGAATTTTTAATTTTAATGAAATAATCAACTATGGCTGCAGGATCTTTAAGAAACTGTGGGATAAAGTAAAAAGAGGAGCGCATAAAGTTTGGGAAACAATGAAGAAAGGAGCAAATTGGATATTTAAGAATAAAGAAGTAATTAGTGACGTTGCTGAATCAATAACACCAAAAGCCGCCCCAATAAGAGAAATATTAAATAAAGGAGAAAAAGTTTATCAAAGACTACAACCGATACTAAGATAAAAATAATATTTATTTTTCCACTATCTACCTCCTATTTTATTAAGTATTCCTTCAGCTATTCCACCAATTGCGTTACCTGCTTGTGCTCCCATCGCTGGATTACCTGCTTTAGTACCTAATACTCCACCTATGATAGTTCCTGCCGTTTTCGCTACTGGTGCCAAAAAGTTTGCAACGGGTTTAATAATCTTTTGATGAACCCAACTTGCAGCTTTCTTAATTCCATCCCATAATTTTTTAAAGAATCCTGCCGCCATTTCTGATTTAATATTAATTAAAAAATATATTTCATCACTTATATTCTAATTTTTATTTAATGATAAATGAAACCGATTTTAAAAATAAATGAAACAAAGGAGGAAGAAATAAATGAAAGTGAAAATGTTCAACAAAAAATAAACGTTGTTAAACCAATTACTGAAATAAAAATTTTTTCATCTGTTGAAGAATTTAATGACTATTATGCTAATAATAAAAAATTATTTGAAGAATTGACAACATGTAAATTGAATAAAATGTTTAAAGTTGATGGATTCAAAATTTCAAAAATAAAAGGAGTGGTTAGTTTGAAATCTATTCCTCAATCAAGAATCACCTCATTAATGAAAATAGATGATTTAACAAAAAGAATAGAAATTATTGAAGAGCGAATGAATCAAATAATTGATTTCATAAATCATGACTCGTTGAGCCCGGGTCCTTAAAGCCCAAGACTTAAAGTCCATCACTGAGTTCAAGGTTATATTCATCAAATATTTCATTATTAAATGCAACTTCTGCTAGTTTATTTATTTTTTCAATACGATCATTTGAAAGTCTATCGTTTAATTTTTTCTGAAGTTTTTCATTTTCTAGTTCTGAAACTTTATTTGGATGATATTTAAACCCGTTAAATTCTTTTTCCTCAGTTTTGATCATTAATTTACAAAGAACTTTTGTGGTTGAAATTCGTTTAAACCATTTATCATTAATATTTGTTATAAATTCAATATCTGGAATTAATTCCCAAATTTTTGCATTTTCAATTAATTTATTATCAAATGCAAAAGCAATAGGTTTAATATTAAACTTACCTTTATAATATATACTTTCTACATAATCATTGAAATAAACATCTACTTGTTTAACATTTTCAAGAATTGGTGAAAGAACATCCATTAATTGATTGACGGTTACGAATCTTGATCCACTCATTTATCATTAAATAAAAAAATAAATTATTCAAAAAATGTAAGACATGAATTTTTAAAGTTTATTTTTCATTCATGAAAATAATTATTTCTAATTTCTTTTACTCTCTCGTACATACTAGATTTAAAGAATTCAGAACTTTTACCATAATCTCCTAAATGTTTTCTTATCCCTAACGTGTGCCAGTTATTATATGAAACTGAATAAACTTTATCTTTATCTTTACACCTTTCATCACTTCCAATATATTTATATTTCAATTTTGATTTAGCATTTTCATATTCATTAACGTTTAATAATTCACAGTCTTCCTTTTTAAATAAATGTTTTATGTATTCAGGATTTAATACTCTACGTTTATATGCTCCTAACTTAGTTCTAAAGGTTTTTCTACAAAATTTAGGAATTCCATCCTCTTTAATGTCATCAATGATTTCCATTTCATTATTTTCAATTTCTTCTTCCCGTTTATGAGGTCTTTGATTATGACTCCATTGATTCCATGAAATTAAATATTCTTTATCATTATATTTATACCTCATTAGCTTATTTTGGCTTTCATATTCATTTAATAATTCACAATCTTCATTTTTAAATTGAAGTTTAACCCATTCAGGATTTAAACAATGTTTAATTAATCGCGGAATATCTGACATCATCTATATATAGCTTCTTTTATAAAAGATAAAAAAATAAATTATTTTAAAATTAATGTTAATTTTTTAATGATTTATAAATAAATATATTTTAAAGCATCGTCTATATATAGATGTAACAAAAAAAGTCACTAAACCCGCACTCATATACTACTTTTTCAATATTAGTTGATTTTATATCGAAAATGCATTAATAAAGGACATTTTCATGAGTCAATATAAATGATATAAAGGTTAGTGGATGTAAATAATAAGAAAAAAATAATTTTGAAAATTTTTGTTACAGAAAAAAATTATTAAAAATTTTAGCTATGTATAGATTGACAATGTCATATTTTGTTTTTTGATAAGGGTTTCTTGGCGGATATGTTGGAGGAGCTACATAAATAGGATATTGTGCACCATATTGAGGTTGCTGTTGATTTTGAGCAAAAATACGGGCGGGATACCTAGAATATGAAGAAAATAAGTGCAATTTCATTATTTTAGTTTATAAACTACAATTTTTCGATTTTTACTAGAACCTGAAATATAAATCAAAAGTTTTTTTTATAAGGTTTCATGTAACATCACATATTTATGGTTTTGGAGGAATAAGTTTACCTAAAAAAATACTACCTATAGTTGCCACTGTTAACAGCAATTTTTCAAATATGCTAGGTTTTTCTAATTCTTTTATCACAACTGGCTTATTTTTCACAAAATTTGAAATTCGGGTTCCTGGGATTTCTTGAAATTCTCCAAAACTTGCTTCTCCATCAGGATTAATTTTAATCATTCGCTTGAAAGAGGCTTTAATACGATTGTATCCTCCTTCTGCTGGTTCTGTCGACTCTTTTTCTATAACTTCTTCATGAGTCTTTGTCTCTCCAACAAGAACTTTATTTTCTCTGGCAATTGTCCAGTTTCCTTCTTTCTTCTCATTAGTCTTAAAGAAGAATGTAACTTCCCTTACTAAATCGTGCCTGATTTCATATTTATTGCCATTCTCGTATGTATATCCAACCAAAACATTGTTTTGATTTTCTTCATGCACTTCCACTATCTTTTCTTTGTATTCCTTGATTGTTTCCCAATCTGAATAGCGAATATCTTTTTTATTAGTATTGGATATACATTTGAGTCTGATACTATCAATGTACTTATCATATGTAACATTGCCTTCAGTAATAATATCAACCCGAACTCTTTCCTCTTTTTCTTCTTCTGCTGTGTATCCATATGTTGCTTCTTTAATATCAGCTGAACTAAATTTCTTTCGACTGACAGCCCAACCATGAAATTGAGTCATACTTTGAACGCAAAATTCTTTATCTGGCTTATGGCAATTTACATAATAAAATGGAATGTTAGGAGTTTCTTTGGCACCTGAAATTTCTTGTAAATACTTTGCTAACAATGGTCTGTATTCATTATCTCTAGTTTGTCTATCTGGATATGTTGAACTACTAAATGTCCAAATTACACAAAGATGAGAAAGGATCACATCTCCAAAGGCATCATAAATGAACTTGACAACATCTTTTACTCCTTTTGTTAATCTCATCAACGGTGCTTGGATGACAATTCCAATAGCATTGATACCAGTTTGTAAGTTTTTAAGATATTGCGCAAGCCTTTCAATTTGTTCTTCTGTAATATGGTCACCATCGTCGAAGCCTTCTGTATCAATCACAATTCTCTCTGTACCATTTATAATCTTTGATGACTGTTTGGGAACTAAGGTACATGCATGCGGTTTATCACTTGTCTCGAATACATTTTCCTTTAAGTACATGTTACCTATAGAGCTTTTTCCTGATCCTGTATCGCCAATAAACATAACAACAACACTTTTTTCGTCTTCCATGTTGAAAAATGAAGTGACAAATAATTTTGTGAATTTTAACCCAAATATTGTATATTCAATTTTCATGACAACATTATTATATTTAAGTATATTCCTAATGTCATTATAAATCTTTATTTATAAATAAGTATAGTGGTTTTTTAAATTAATATCACTTCACTTCTATATCTAAACTTTGAAATTGAATTCAAATCATCTGTAACCTCAAAATATCTAGATGTTGGAACGTTGTAAAACTCTCTAGTAAGTATTAGCTGTTTTATTCACAAAATTCAACAAATGACATTGATTTAAAATATTTCGTAAATAGTTGAAATTTCTACCAACTATCATGATTAATATAACATAAAATTTGGATCATAACAGATTCATGTTAATTAATCGATTTGTAAATGATGTGGTTTCTTTTTATTTCTAAAATTGATAATTTATTGTTTATAGTTTATTTATTATCATATAGTCCTATAAATTAAACATTTTTTATAGCTACCAATAATTAGAAAAAGATTATTTTTTGACAATTAATTTCGAACAATCAAAGCATTCATCTGAATATATTTGAAGTGGGATAATGGGAACAATGAGTAAATAATTGATGGATTGGTTAATGTGAATGTTCAATGATGATTTACTTCATAATTTTCAATTTAATCTTTATAAATCAAATATAATTATATAATTTCTACATTTGCTGACGTTTATGAGGATTCAAGTATGAGGAAGCAATGTTTATGAGAAATATGTACCGTATATAAAAAGGTCCAAGGAATTATTTTTTGTCCAAGGAATGCTATCAAAACATGATCGGCAGTATTCAAATTGCTGGCAAAAATGTCAAAAAATAAGAATAATATGAATTTTTTACTACTTTGGATTATTGTAGATACTTGAAATATATAAAATCATAAACAATTAGTTATTAAGTATTTATTTATTAGATAAAAATGATACCATATTCCGCTTATTTTTTTCCGCTCTGCCAGTGGTTTGAATATTCATTCTAATTGCCCACACCGCAGATGTTTTGATAGAATTTCTTGGACAAAAATTAATTCCTTGGAATTTTTTATCGACGGTATTTTGAATTTATTCTTTGATTGTCTTAAGCTCGGAATCGCATTCGAAAATGTAAGAGCTGCATTGAGTTACCAGTTGAACCTGGATATTGTGCTTTACACATATATGATGAAAAATGGGAAAGCTTATGAATATAATAAGTATTATTAACGTTATTAAGTATAACATTTCTACCTATTCTTATGTTATCACAAAAAATATCATTAATAACAATCCTTGATACTAGGATTCCACCAAATTCAAAATATGCATTGTTACCAAAAAATGAACAATTTTCAATCAAAACTTCTGCACTTATTATAAATAGAGTATAAGTTGTTATATTTGCTTGTGAATTATTCAAAACATTAGAAAATTTTAAATGATAATTGCCATGAAATAAACCTATTATTTCGATACGTGATTTTGTACCAAAAAAAAGTGGAAAAAGTCAAATTAGTAATTAGGATTGAGTTTCTAATAAAAATTCCTGCATTTAAGTCGGCCATACAGAAACTAGTGTTAATTGATTCAACTTGGATTATTCCATATGTAAGAATATTTGTATATGAATTTTCTAAATTACCGCATTTGTAATATGACGATTCATAATGATAATTTAGGTCATTTGAATTTCCACGTAATTGAATATATGAATGATGTCCAAGAAAGTTATATGTATTTGATTTGAAAGCACAAACACGATGGTGTACAAATGAGCCACTGTCTTTAAAATATATAGCTCCACCGTTATTGCGACTACTACAATTTTTAAATAATGAATCTGAGATTAAACATTTTACTTGATGACTTTCGAAAAATATGGAAGATCTTTCACTAATTCCAATGAACGTGCATTTGAATATAAAACATTCTCCATTGGTAATGTTTGTATCAATGTTTTCGCCAATTAATGGTTCTGAAGTTGGTGTGCTATTATAAAAGAGTTTCCAAACATCTTTTGAAGCAAAATCGAAATGGAAATGCGTAACATATGATCAAAATCCGGTAAATGTTTTTGGAAGTTGTGAGAATTCGATAAAAAAGTTGAAAATCATTTGGAAAATAATTAAAACAATATGGAAAATGAAAAATTGATTTTTCGTTATATTCACGTAATCTGTGATTATTTTTCAATATGATATTGTTCATCTGAATTATTTAGAAAATTAATGAATCGAACAAAATTGATTTTCAATTTTTAATGTTTTAATAGATAAAATGAAAGAATATATGATATTTATATGAGTATGAATAAATAAAATTAAGGTTTCTTGTTAATTGCATATAAATATTAATGAATTTCGTAAATTAAAAATTATTTCTTCAAAACAAGTATAAATTGAAATAATATTATGTTTCACATCATTATATTGCTCTTTAAGTGATTTGATTTGGAATTATATTACTGAGTATTGGGATTAACATCGAATGAAGTGGAAATAATGTCAAATATCGGTTTTTCTTTAAAATAATAAAATGACATGTTCTTTTTCTTTAAAATCATTGCACAGTATTTTATGTAGTTAAATCATGGAAATAATGTAATTGATTATAAATTCAATGAATAAAAATGAGGTTGAAAACGAATTTGAAACAAAATAGCATTCTGATATAACTATATTGGAATTTGAATCAATGGTCGAAAAACAGTATGCGTTGTTATTAGAAACTATACAATTAGAAATTTTTTAATTTTGAATGGAATATTGATTCCTCTGTCCAGAAAGAATTAGTGATGAATGTGAGTGAATAGAATCAACTCCATAAATTTCAACTTTATAAGCTGTTGATATAGATGAGAAGATTCTATATTGGATTTGTGATCCAGATGATATGTGAATAAGTAAATTTGAATTTAATATATGAGCTGGTGAGCTGTTTTGGAGTGTTTTAATGAAAAATATTAATGATTTCAAACAATACAAAGTTCTATTTCTTTGCTGAAACCTGATTGCAAATAGTTAAAATAGTAAATCAAACTACTCTATTCTAAAAATCCAAAATATGAATAAATTTGAAGCCAAATATAGTTTACAATGTGGGCATAATTTGAAGTATATAACTAAATGGTTTATGAAAATGATAAATCAAAAAGATTTATAAACACAAGATAGAAAATCGAATTAGATAAGAAGAATATTTTCGATATGAATTGTTTTTCATAAATGAGCATTTACATTTGATGGGTTTCTTATCTGGTAAATAATCAAACTCAATAGATTTTTTACCAAATATTCTTCCTTTTCTGTTAATAGAATAAATAACGACTATATGAGAACCATATTCAAAATCGGGTGGAAACTGAAAAACATTTTCAAAATATTGATAATTATTAACTCTTTCCTTGCTTGAGATTAATTTCGAAGTAGTATCTGATTCATCAAATGATAAATTAAGTCTTTCTGCATTCACATTCTCCTTCAATGAGATATTTCCTATAAAAGTAACACTATATCTACTGTAATATGAATCACTGACAGAAATTACCGCATAATCTTTGTATGTGAAGTCTGTACTTCTAATATTTGATTCATTTCCATCTGTTGAAATAACTTGTATTGTTATTTTGTGATTCCCAAATGCAAAAGTGGTTGGAATAGGATATGATTCTTCAACTTTCTGTGGAGAACCAGTCAATGATATATGATGACCAAGTTTTTTGTTCGTATTGTCATCATACCATATAATAATTTCTGAATTAGAATTTATATCTTTGTTGTAAATCGTCAAAGAAAAATTGACTTCTTTGTCAAATCCATTGACTAATGGGTTATTTGTTATCTGAAATGATCGAATGTAAATGAAATTAGTAACAAAATTCGAACAAAAAGATGAATCTAAATGTGATAAGTCCAATTTCAATGAATTTGTTGTTGCCATTGAAACAGTTCCTGTATTTGATAATGTATTTGATTCTATATAGCAATCAGATATTGTTATTTTAGAATTAGAATCTGTCGAAGAAATACAATCAACATTATTATTCGAAATAATACAAGCTGTTATTGTGAGATCTGAGTTAGAAATAGAACCGAAAATGGCACCTGATACGAAATATTCAGATATACATTTATTGGATTTGACAATGAGATGATGAATTTTTCCAACAAAGGAATTATGACTATGGATACGGAGTTTTGAGGAAATATTATAGAATGTTGAGAAAGAAACATTATTTGAATTTTTAGATGATTGAATGTCATATCCAGAATCATAATCTGTTGAGTATATATTAGATATATTGATATTTTCCATCCGAAAATTATCTCCTGATTGTCCAATTGTTGGTCCTGCTCCGATTGAGTTTGCAATTGTAGTTTCTAAAATATAATTGAGTGATGTTGATAAGGAATATGAATGGGTATAGCATGATGAGAATGTGCTTGTAGGTTGTGCTATTGTATTATATGAACAAACTCTGTATTGAATCAAATTTCCTCCAAATTTGTAAATAAGTGAGTCCGTCGTAATATCATCATCTTTAACTTTATTTGAATCAAATACTGTCTTATAAACTAAAACATTTTTAGAAGCGCTAAGTGAGTAAATTATTTCGGTATCGAAATTACTAAAGAGTGTATCGTGGACGAAGTAATTATCTGATTCTCTAGTAGGTAATGATCGATCTGAATGGGGGATATATTCGTCTTTCGTACTAAAAAATGAGTTCCAGATATCATCTGGATAATGTTTATGATATTTAATATAATTGAATTGTAAAAACTTGATATACATATACAAATTAACCTAATCATGCTGGAAGGAGATCGTTTTAATATGTTAATATTGAATTTGAAATAAAATCTGGAGAATATTAAACACTATTTATTCAAGATTTGGATGCAAGTGATTAATTAGCATTGAATACGTAAAATTTCGCATGAAAACTGATTTAATAATGCCAAAGAAGTGAAAGCATTGAAATTCAAAACTATAAAAAAGTTCAATTGTCCATCAGAAAAATTTATATTCTTATGAAAAAAAGTAACTACTTTTAAAATATGGTAGATTGATGGGACAACTTTTGAATACTTAAAATTTCGGATAATAAAAGTGGCGTTTTCATCGTTTTCGCACAAGCATTTTCTTATATTAATAACTTATTCAATTAATGTCTATTCTCAATAAAAATTTAATTTTATTTACGATAAATAAACGTTTTTCATCCAATATTACCAAATTTGAAAATAATGATAAATACAATGCTAGTTTCATAAGGATAAGACAAGGTTTCAGCGTACAAATGAAACAATAGAAATTTAATGCAAATTAATAAATTTGCAAATTATTGATTAAAATTGAATATAAAATTTCTAATATTGGAAAGTAGGAAATCTGATACAAAAAAAGTTAAGGATATCATTAGGATAAATTTTTTGAATTCAATTTGGATATTCACTCATGATTCATTTTCTCTTTTCTGTCACATAATGAATCTTTAATCGTAATTGAATCTGTTTAAATTCTATTCCCGGTCCTGTGTTTCCTAAAAATGAACGACTTTCAAAGAGAACAATCGAGTCGAATGCAGTTAAAGTTGTTGAATTTTGTTTTGAACAGTTGTTATTATGAATATGATTATCATTATATCATTGTGATGTATTGTATCATGTATTTTTTGGTAATAATATGTTAGAAAAAGATGACAAGTATCTATTGGCTCCCAACGAAATATTCATTAATGAAAATAAGTAAATAATTTTGTCACTTATTTTATAAGCCCGAAAAAAGTATAAGAACTTATTAAAATATGTATTCACACGTATTATCGGATTGTAGCTTCTCAGAAAAAGTGTCAAAAAATTGGATTCTAAATCGCTATTTCATATAAGTAGTGAAATAGTATTAAATTATAACTTTAATTTTTTAATTTATGAAAATATCTTCAATTTAGTAAAAAAGTAAAAAATATGGAAACACTAACCGAGAATATCTGAAAATAATTAACTGGACAAGAGCAGATAATATGAAGTGGATTTCCGTAGCAAGCAGATACTGGATTACATATCGCATCAAATAAATCTAAATATTGAATGGTTAAAAACTCAATAGATAAATCAATCTGCTCAAATCTAATTGATTTATAAATTTCTGGCCTAACAGGTATTACAACAGGCTCTGATTTATTCAGATAGCTTGGATCATTGTTTCTGAAAATTGTTATGTTTTGGTTCAATTCATCGGTTCCTGAAATAGAAAAATCTGTGGCATAATGCCATGCTAAATTATCAACTTGCTTGGAAATATAGGAAACGTGAGTTAGATATAATAAATTTTTGAATTTAACATCAACCCATATCGTTTTGAATTTGTTTGCGTAAAATTGAGAAAAGTCTTTTGAAACATTAAGCATTGCAGTATTATATAATGTTGGGTATCTTCCTTCTGGATGAAACCAACTAGAATTTAAGGAAAAAGTTGAGTTATCGTTAGGATATAAGTATCGTACAATTCCATTTTTTGGCCCATTAATTGAAGGAATGAATTTCTTTAATTGTCTTACAGACATTCAAATTTTCAAAATTGAAATTAACAATGAATATATGGAACAATGTCACATATAGCTAATTATGACAATAAATGCTAAACAAACTTAATTTGCCTTTTTGTCTGATGGATGCAAAGTCTTATTAATATTATCAGACTATATACTGAAATATTGAATATATCTTTTGGAGATATGAAAATAGTTATGGAAATATTTCCCAATTTCGTTAGTTCCCTATGAGTAATTACAACAAAATTCTGAAAAAGAAAAATATGTCAAAATGTGACATAAATGAATGAAAAAGTGACATGCATTTTCTTGTATCAAAAATAGGGAAATCCACAGAGATGGGATTTCCGAAAGTCTTTGGGAATCTTTCTTCAATGATCAAGGTCCGTCATCAACAACATATACAAACAATCAAAAAGTCGACCTTTCAAGTTATGAAGATTTTTACTTATCGATTTCTAATTTTATTGAACTTTCTAATAGTGTTGTCAATGTCAGTAAATCAGGTCTCCGATTCCTTCATTGTCGATGTTCATTCAAAAATTGTTCAAAATCTGATGGCAAAAGTGGCGGTGCCATCCTGTATCAAGGAAACAGTGCTATTGTCCAATACCAATTTTGTTCGATTGGCTGTTTCTTAACTCGTGGTACTTGGGCACAACATTCTTATACTGTATTAGCAAAAAACAGCCAATTTCATAATGATATCATCGAAAGTACTTTATTTTCTTGTGGCCGAAACTACGAAACATATGCTACATTATTTTTAAAATATGGCGAAGTTCAATTTCTTAATAATAACGTTAGTAATTGCAAAAGCAAACAGTATTTAGGCTACCGAATTGAATATGGCAGCGGTAACTTTAGTTATTGTACTATTGAGTCTAATTCAGAAAATCCTGGTGATGGTTGTCTTCTCCATGACTATCCTTCCATAGCCAAAATGAGTCATTTCAATGTAATTAATAATACTAATAAAGATAAATACCTAATTTGGTCATTAGCAGATGCAAAACTTACAGTTGAAGATTGCGTAATACTAAATAACGATGTTAAATACGCATTTTATTTATCTAACGATCATCAAGATGCAGGCTATCTAATAGTTATCCATTGTTACACAGATAATTCGTTAGTAACCCAAACTCGAGGTGTAGTTGATTTATCACGAATTTCTACAAACTCATTCATTAATATGAATGAACATTTAAATCTTGGAGAATGTCAAACAAGACTTTTTAAGAATGACATTGTTAATAATATCATTCATCACTCAAGAAATAATTTGACATTCTTTAGTTCACTTTTTGAAAATGTCATTTAAATATTTCAATTAACAATAATCTTTTTTGAAATTTTATTTTTTTGGCCAAATAAGTCGAGTTTTACATATTTGATTTACAATTTAACATGAATATGCAATACCGATGCATAAGATTTGTGTCCTTAATGTCAAAAAATGAGAGTATAGCAAGAAAATTATCTTCAATTGATGTCAAATTTAACAAATAAAAATATCATTATTGTTCAAAATGAAAATAGATAATAATATCAGAAAATGAAACAAATGCAATAAAGATATAAATAAAATATACTTTTAAAAGATAAAACAAATAAAATATATAAATATAAATATAAAAAAATATAAGAATAATATGAAAGTTAAACAGAGGCAGAAAGAGCAACATCACCTTCCATAGTGCAGATGAGAGATTTAGAATGTGGACAGTAGATAGATTCAAGCATCTTTCGTTTGTCGGGAAGAACTTTAGCAATACGAAGTGTCCGTGCGTCGATGATAGTAAGTTGATCATCGAATGGAGCTGCGATGAATGATGAATGACCATCAATCTCAATCTTGCTAGCACTACCAACAGGAACATTAGAATCGATGTGTGAAAGTTGTGTACCATCAAATGAAAATGATGAAATGCCTTCCGTCGGAGATGTGGCAACTAAAATACCGATATCAAACAAATAAATGTTTGTGTACTTGTGTGAGATCAAAAATGATTTAAGTGTACTCATATCATTCATAGATGACAAAACAACTTTACCAAATGAATCTAATGAACAAATTAATCCTGAACTAGATGATGAATCAATAGAATTAATACGCATTCGACTAATATTCAATGGATAGAATTCGTGATCTTTAAAGATAGCAGGTGTCTCATCGCCAAAGATAGAAATAACACTCTCTGTGTTGCTCAAGATAACAAATCGTTCATAATCAATAGATGTGATGGATTTAACTTGTGATGTAAAAATGAATTCGTCACGTTCACTACTGTTGCAGTCACCAATGAAAAGACTGTCGAAATAATCACCAGAACAGATGATTTTATCTAAATATATCTGGGAACAACAGATGCCTTTGACAGGAAGAACACGAACTAAAACACTGTCGCTTTTGTCGCTGTCAATGAATTTGTAGATTTGACCTTTCTCCGTAAGACCGTAATCCGAATTAACAAATGAAACCTCATTATTGAATTTAACTTTGTCTTTGAAGACTAATGATGAAATAAAGACATTAGATTGTTGACTGTCGTCACTGAATGTGACATGGCGAAGTTTCTTGCCTAATGTTCGTTCTGTCCATTCAATAACAGAATTACCCGAACTTTGTAGTTCAAGTGATTTAAGATTGTTCCATTTATCAAGTGTTTGTTGAAATGTGAAGTCGAATGCGGACAAGATTTTATCACTGATCTTGCCTTGTTCGGTAACTTCGGGGAAAATAGGCTGATTATCAAAAAGATTAAATGATTTGCCGTTAAGGAAATTCTCCCATAAAACATAGTCAAAAACACTGATAGGATCAACAAAGATAGGATCTTTGAAAAGATCAGAAATGATTTTTTCAAGAATTGAAACTTGTAAATCTTCGAAAACAATCAAAAGCATCTTACCATCTTTCAAATAAACTTCGAATGATTTGTCACTTCGAATGATACAACTGAAGATACTTCCAAAAATGATCTGTAAACCACCAACAATAAGACGTGTTTTGTCAAGATAAAACAAACAATTGTATTTGCGCTGTTGACAAAAACACTGACATTTAGCAACTAAAAAATTGTCACTAAAAAATGAGAAATCATTAGGAAACTGATTACCAAGTGGCCATTTGTTGATTTCAACTAAATCAATCTTAAATGTTGTAGACAAAACGGGATGGAAATGGTTGTCGAACCAAACATAATTATCAAGTTTTTGAGCTTTAGGTTTGTCAAGTTTTTCGATGATAACTGGTGTTTGTTCGTTGTCGAATGTGTTGATCTTACTAATTTCGACAATCATCTTTTGAACAGAAATCTCTGAAAATGAGATTTCTTTGAAACTATTTGCAAAAACTAAATCAACATTCAACTTCTTTTGATTGCTCTGAATGAATTCGTTCAATGAGTTCTTGTTACTAATAAGATTTTCTTCTTCTTCAAAACTGATGTGTGAAACAAATCGTTCAATCAATTCGTTGTTATACATCATACGTTCACCAAAGTTTTCAACAAAAAAGTGATTTAAGTTTTTATCATTGAAAATAGAACTTTCGTCACTCAACAAATGACGTTCGAATGAACCAAATAACTTACAATATTTCTGAACAAATTTGCCAAATGTGCCTTGCCAATATGTAAGAAATGTGACTGAGTTGTAAAGTGAATATGAAAATGATGAAAAACAGTTAATATGACAAATATCGGGTGGAAAGATTTTCTCAAACAAAATCATTAAATCTCCAACACGGTTTGGATCAACACGTGAAACATTGCTGAAAACATATGTAACAATGGAACTGATTTTCAATGAATTAAAGATTTTTTGTTCCATTTCTTCCTGTGAAAAATTTTTCATGTAATTAAGAAATGAAACAGACAAATCAATGTCTAAGTAAAATCCTTTAGAATCAACACGCATACCTAATGTTAATGGGAACAATTCTCGAAAGATCTCTTTGTTGAACAAATTAACAAAATCGGTGTATTTAACTGCAACATTTGGAACTTTTGTTGGTAAAATAAAGCCACCACTAAGACCAAAAAGTTTCATAAGTTCTGAGTTTTGTGTGAAAATGTCACTCTTTGGTAAACAATGAATAAATGTGAAGATCATCGTTGTGAAACGAACAATGTCGATCTTAGATGGTTTAGTAGAGTATTTGATTGTCAAAAGTAAGATGTTTCGGATGAATGGAACAACATCAACACGTTTATCAAGACCAAGCATATAAATAGAGTACAAAATAGTTTCAAATCGCATATGTTTGAATGTCAATGAAACGGAGATGATTTTTGCAACCAAAACTTGTAAATTATTTGCAATCGTGAAATCAATAACACGTTCATTCGTTCGAAAAAGTGAGTAGAAGAACCAGATCTGTGGAAATGGAGCTTCCATAAGCATAGCAATGATTAATGGATTTTCTTCTGAGATTTTGTTGATTTGACTGAAGAAATCATTCAATAATTGACTATCATGAAATTGTGATGTAACAATTAAAACAGAAAAGAAAATTGAGTTATGTAACAAACTCAAGAATGCTTTGCTCAATTCTAACCATGATTCTTTTGTGATAAAACTTGCGGCATCTGCACGTGTCTTGTCATCTTCTAACAAATAAATTAATCGGAATAAAAGAGATGTCAACATTTCACTTGTCAATTTCCACAAAATTTTTGATGTTTCTGAATTAAGATTGATAATTCCAAACAATCTTAATAACAACTCCAAAGACAATTTCTCTGGCGCATTCTTTGAGAAAGAGATAATTGCTTGTTTATCATCTTTCGAACAAGAAATCGATAAATACTCGAATAATATTTTCCAAAGCAAATTTCTTAAAATAACATTATCACAAAGAACAATATAATTAAACAAATATTGACAACTTAAAATATTCGCTGTCAAATGTATAAAATCATGCATTATTTGTATATGTGTTGTTTCAAACAAAGTTTTGATTATAGATAAATCCATCGACATCCAAAGTTTGAAATTAAACAAAATATGTCTGAAATATTGATTCCTTATCTCTTCGTCTTTAATTAACTCCCAAATTGCTTCCAATTCTCGTGCACTCTCTAAAGTAAACAATTTTGAATCAATTTTATTGGAAATGAAACTTCCAAATACTTCAACATTCATTACTTTGAACAAATTCTTGATGAAATCAGGATTTGTCGCCATCAGCATTCTCATAATTTTCAAAACAAATGTGAGTTCATTTGAATTTGAACATAATTTCAACAACCTGATAATGCCGTTTGTATGTAAAATTGCTGTATGAATATTTTGGAAAGAAACGATTTTTCCATTGAATTCTGCCTTGACAAATTTCGATTCTATTTGGTTTATCAAATAATTACTTCTTCTATGGAAAGGTGTTAAGAGAATTATCAAATCATTTAAGTCTTTTTTGGTTTGCATTTCTTGAGGATCAATTTTTGACAAAGAATTTGTTTGTTCAATAGAAAGAGGAGCTTTAAACATATGGAAACTAGAAACAGAAATCTGAGCAGGAGCTAAGTAATGACTTAAAGCACCAATAGTTATTTTAACTGTACTTTCTTTGCCAAGTTTAAATGATTCCCATGCAGTTGTCACGTTTTCTCCATCAATAGAAATCATGAAATCGAAACCTGAAATGTTGACAACTAAATTATACCATTTCTTAGTTGTCATTGTTTTGTTTGTTTTTATTGTATTTCCGTTGGTTGACATATAATGCAATGTCAATGAATTAATAAATATGGAAATACAATCACCTGTATCACTCGTGATAGAACAAATCGTGTGTTTATTGATTTGTCTATCGATTCTGAAACATAAACAAAATGAAAATCCTTTTGAGTCACTTTTTATCTTCACGTTATTTATGTTGATCATTGTTTTGAGACCTGTCAAAGTAATGAAATTAGTGAATCCTGTTGGAATCGAATTAACACCTTCCACCATTAATTTCATCACTTTCATGAAGTATTCTTTTGATTCATGCGGACTAAATAACTGAAGAAAATAGCGTGGTTTGAAATCCCATGAAAACTGAGTGATCAAAATTTTTTCAATTATCGTCGAAGATTGAGAGTTTATATCGGTTATTTGACGATAAAAGTTGATCAAAATATCAGTAAAATGGGAATTCGAAATCATCGCGTTATTCGTCCAACAGTAATCAATGATACAATGGATGAACGCGAGTAATCCTGCATGGCTTGGTTTGTCATAAGTTGCGTTGTGCAGCATGATCAAACTCTCAGGATTTTTGATGAAATATGAGTTCAATTCTCCGGTGATAAATGTTTGTTTTTCGAAAACAAAATAAAGGAGAACATCTATAAGGGCTGGTATATTCTGGTTATCGGTATTATAAAACGCAAGCTGGGCATCATAGAAGTCTTCGTTGTATCTGTTGAGTTTTTCGCGGTTTTGAGGTTCGTCCATTACAATTAAGATCAAAACCCTCAACATTTTCAGTGCGCAGTGGTATCCATCAACTTTGAGGATCTTGAGGATACTGGAAATGTCCGAAATAATGTTGTTCTGGACGATAAATTTTTGAAGATTATTTTTTTGTAATTCGAAAACTCCGTCGAGCTGGGAAAAGAGCTCCGTCAGGATGTTTAGCTTTCCATCGGTCTTGGTGACGATTCCGCTTAAGAACTGATGGAAAATTTTACAAAATGATGCGAAACAATCTTCTTTCGTCACTAATTTCAACGAATCTCGGATTAACTGCGCGTAATATCCATGTAGTTCCACATCAAAGATACAATGGAATAGGAAACTTGTCATTTGGTCGATTTTCAGGACATTATTACAAATTGTTTCGTTTCTTAGAAGGATAGTAAGGAAAGAAATGAACTTATTGCGCTGTACTGGATATGGCGATGACTGTAGTGCCATTTCGTACCATACCAGAGCCTTAACAAGCTCTTGATAATTTATTGTCTCAATAAAATCTTTCGGTTGGCGATTGAAAACGGTATAGAGGAACATTAAGAGTTCATCGCATATGTGTAAGTGTGAACCAATCATGTATTTGCAACACATAGCTAAAATATCCGATGAATACCTCGAACCTCGCTCATAATTCTTTAAAAATGAGTTCAATATCTCTTGCCTTGTATAATACCTTACATTATGCTCTTCATCTGTCATTTCTTCGATATTATAATCATAAATATAACTTATATCGAAAAGATCACGCAATAAATGAGTGAAAGGGAATATCTGAGCATTGTTGATATGTGCGAAAACAAAGAAAGCGTAGATTAATGAGTATTTTCCGCTTTTTTCGAAGCCATTCCATAAATCTTCTCCATTTATTATGTTTTTAGCGATATTCGTCATTTGTTCGGCCATGTTATCGGCAATTTTTCGGTTTCCGATCAATCTCAGAAGGTTATTGAGTAAATCAAGGGATTGAAGCACTTTTTGATGGATAATCTCTAGTTTCGTAGGTTGTAGTTCCTGTAAATTAGTTATTTCTTCACCGTAATGTGGTGTCATGTATGGTTTTCGTTCGACTAATTCGATATTCATGATTTTTTTGTCTTCTGTGACTTCCTTTTCGAATGGGATTGCTGGGAATGGTATATCCTTGACATTCTGGAAGGTTATGAAACACCAAACTTGGAATAAAAAGAAATTTTTGAAATTTTCATTTTGGCAAGTGTATTCTATGTATTCTTTTTTGATTGTAAGTAGATGATTGACAACATTGAACGCTCTGTAGCATAACATGAAGATTAATTCGTTGTTAGTGTTAGTATTGAAAGAATTTTGAATTTTTGACACCATAATGAAAATAGAATCGATTAAAAGTTGGAAAGTCTCAGGTTGTATACTGAGTACGAACTCAGGAGATGCTTGCGAAATCGAAATAAGGAACAGAGTCATATTTGCTAGTTCTAACCCAGAAAACTGCTGTTCTCCCATCTTTGAGATGAAGCAGGATACGTAACTTATCAAGAATTTGATAAGTGAAAAGTAAAATGGAGATGCAGCTTTGTTATAATCGATAATAGGAGCGGATTCTCCAAGAGCTTTACATTCAAAGTCTCTGATGTACTGTGAATCGAAAATCTTATCGAATTTGTTGTCTGGATATGGAAGAATATTGTAAATAGATGAGAGGCAAATTTTGATATCGGATTTATAAGGTTTTGGCATGTGGAGCATTACCCAATAAATATCTTCAGCATCTTCTAGAGTAAAAAGTAATGACAAATCATCGGGATTTTCTTGATGTAACGCAAGATCAAGCTGGATAAGGAATTTTATTATTGATCTGACAATTGTACTTCCGATTACGTTGAGTACTTTGAATGGCTTGGAAAGGTACTGTGGATTTTGCTTAATGTATTTAATTAATATTATTTCGGATGGAGATAATGGAGTTTTTAAATCAAAAAGATCAAGTAAAAATTCTTCATTATCAGCATTCAATGTACTAGGAGGTTCGTATATTTTGGTTTTTGGTACCGTTGGTTGAATAATCTGTTGAAAGATGGTAACTAATCCTGCAGGAGCTCCTTTTGGAAGAACCGGCGTCTTTCCTTGCTTTTCAAAGTATTTTATCCATATTAAATGCCGAGGATCTGTAAAGAGTCTGTTTTGTGGCTTAGATGATGGCATTTAAAATAAGATTTCGCAAGAAAAGTTATAAAAATTTTTGTCAGATAAGCACATTTCAGATAGAAAAAAAATTGAGTGAGATCAGAATTGTTCCTAAAAAAGGAAATGCATTTTCACCATAATAAGAGCAATAGTATCGATTCTCCTTTGAAAAAGCTTAGAGGATAACATGGATGAAAGTCAACTTGTCTAAATCAACTCGATCCTATATATAATGATCAAGCGCATATTTGTAAAGCTATGCCAAAAGTGAGCTTGTTTATACTCAATAAGAGATATATGAAATTTGCAGAATAATAGAATTTGAATGCAAGAGAGTATCATTAGTTTTTATTGTTTGATGCATACCATAAATGTGATAATCATCTAGCCTATATTCATAAAGATTCATGTGAACAAGCGTATTGTTTTTTACGGTGTTACCCCCTACATTATTTTTTCAATTCTGTTGATTGATTTCCAATCAACAGAATTCATAGTTTTATAAATTGCCTTAGAAGCAAAAGATGAATGTCCATAATGATCAATCACCTAATGATGTTTGGGAACTTTTTTACGATACACCGCCTAATTCAGAACCAATTCAAGGTACAAATGTTACAGCAAGATCAACAAATAATGAATGTTTCATATATGAAAGCATATTTATCACCATTGCAACTAACAGTGCCATTTATTTTACGAATGCAAACAATAAATTCCTTAATTCCGATTGTTCATTTACTAACTGCAGCAGTAATACAAATGGTGGATCTATTTACTTTAAATGTAATAGTTCCATTGTTCAATACCGAACATGTGGCTACAAATCAAAAACAAACTCCTGGGGACATCATTCATATGTTTACTTAGTTGGTGAATCAAATAATAAAAATTATCTTTATGAAAGTTCTTTTTATGAATGCGGAAATTTAGAAAAATCTAGAACAAATAGTCTTTATTTTGGAAAGATCGAAGTTAAATCAATCAACGCAAGTTTCTGTAAAGCATTATATGGATCAGGAATATATCTATGGTATCCAACAAGTCTAAGTAATGTAACATATTCATCAATTTGTAACACAACATCAAAAAACTATATTTTACAATTAATATGGATTGAGTATAATTTTAATCTTTGTAATGTTTTGAATAATGAACACATATATTCTACTTATGGAACATTTTATGCAGTTGATTCAACTGTTCTTATTGAAAACTGTTCATTTCTTGGAAACATAGGACCAGGAAAAGAATTTTATCAACTATTTTCTGGTTCAATTACAGTTAAAGATTCTTTCTGTGACAGAATAGATAAAACATATGGATCAGTTAGAACAAATAATGTTCAAAATATATATTCTATTCATAATCTTTCTCACTTTTCATCATATCTGTGTGAAGCAGAGTTTCCTATTTTAGATTTAGTGATAAAGAAGAATATTATCACAAAATATGAAATTGTTTATCATTATTCATATCATTTCATTACTTCTCTTTGTATTGTTTTAGTAAACTCATAAAGTTATTTTGATTTATTTTTCCAATAACAGAAGATTTAGAGAGGACAATTAAACCCCTTTTCCTTCGCAAAGTCTCTTATTCAAATTTTTGATAGAGATTCACTCAATATTGAGGAAGGAAAACGATAGTAAAGCTTTACGAAGGAAAATGTGTTTAATTTTTGAGAATTCTTCACACTCTTTATCAGAATATTGAATTAAAGTCAGATGAGCGAAAGAACGCCATGATAATCTAAAAAAAAATGCAATTAGTGGTAGAAATCCACTGTAGCTTTCCACAGTATCAGTTGAATCGTTTGAATAATATATTATTTTTCCATGTACAAAATTCAAAAATTGGAAAATATTAAAGTATATATTAATTAAAAGATAAAAAGTATATAGCATGAAAGAATGAAGATTTTATATTAGTTGTAGCAACATTAAAGTATAAAATAGTAAATTAAATACTTCGAACACAAATTTAGCAATTGCAACCTGATGATGGAGGTGGATTTGAGTTTGTACCAACTAATAAGTTATCTATTTCGCTGTTTGCTGACTGCAATGGAGTCATCTTGGAAAGAGTATCTGAAATGGCTTCAAATAGCTCAGTAATGCCTTCTCCTGTAAGAGATGAGGTATTTCTATAGTATGGGATTTGGTGAGAGAATGCAAACTCGTTGATTTCTTCATTTTTAATCTGACGCTTATCTTCTAAGTCGCATTTGTTAGCAGCAAGGACAAAGGCGCAGTCAGAACGTCCACCTTCACGAACTGCCTTGACCCAATCATCAGCTTCTGAAAGAGAGTCTTTATTAGTGATATCAACAACAATAATTGCGACGCGAGCATCTCTGTAATACATAGGAGCGAGAGAACGATACTTTTCTGAGCCAGCTGTATCCCAAATATCTAACTGTATTTGATGGCCAGCGTAATTTACAACTTTGCTGTTAAAAGCAGCGCCAACTGTGCTGCCGACAGTGCCACTGAATACATTCTTGCAGTATCTAAGAACTATGCTTGTTTTGCCGCAGCCTTGTGATCCAATGAGAACAACTTTCTCAGATCTAATACTTCTTGGATTCATTAGTGTCACTTTTTGGATATCTGAAATGGTTGTTTTCTTCGTCGTTTTCATTTTACATGATTTTTATGTTTGTTTCGAAACGAATAAAATTTATGAATTATTTGCAAATTTCCACTTTTTGTCAATTTTTTCCCAAAAAAATGTGCTTTATTTGATTACCCAAATCATATTTCTATTATCTTCAAGTATATACATAACATTTAACATTATGATTCTAGTATGTTCTACCTTTCATGCTGCGAAAATATGTATCTATTTCGAAGATTTGATACATTTCAAAAAGAAAAGTAAAAATTGATATCAAAGCTTCTGTGAATTAAAAAAATCGATGTGTAAAGCTTTGGGTATTATGTTTTTTATGAATTTTTGTTGATTTGAAAATCCCAATTTGAAATTATTTTGAAGTTAATTGTTAAAACTATAAATCATTTGAATATAAAATGGAAAGAAACTGTGAATTTCATAGGTATAATGGCATCTTAACATAGATATTTCGATTTATAAATTCAAGAAGTGAAGATTGACAAAATAGAAGTTGAAACAATCAACCTATTGGGAATGAGAAAAAGAAATATGGCTATGGGTAGTTAAAAAAAATATGAAATTAAAAAATAAAAACGGCGGTGGGGTGTTTACAAAAAAGCACCCATAGGTTCAAACAATATGAATTTCTTATAATTCAAATGAGAACCTGAGGTCTTGATAAATTTCTGGCATTTCGGAATCCAAAGTTGGAAGAGAATAAATGTCATGAACATCAATTAATGATGGGGATATATCATCCAGTTCTACATTAAATGAAAGAGAACTGTCAGTTGGCGAAAGTGGCTCAGATGGCAGAGATGTAAGATTTGTTACTGGTGTTAGTATTTCCACCTTCTGAATCTCTGTCTTTGCTTCTGTTGGTTTCTGTGGTAATTGTTTTGATTTGTTTTGAGTTTGGGCATTTTCACCAGCAGCAACTCTACGTTTTAATGCCGAATTCCAGCGGTTCTTAACTGCATTATCTGTTCTTCCTGGAAGGAATTCAGCAATCTTAGCCCACTTGTTTCCAAGCTCTTTTTGGTGTTTTATGATGGTCTCATCTTCTTCCGGAGTCCAGGACGTCTTAATAAGGTTTGGATCAAGGCTATTATGCCATCTCTCACGGCATTGCTTGCCAATTCTTCCTGGAATTGTTTCAGCAAGCTTAGTCCAACTTGTTGGTCCGTGAACTTTGACCCATTCAATGACTTTTTCATCTTCTTCGCGTGTCCAACTTCCATTAACAATACTGGTAGATGTAACGTTCTCAAGTCCTGTAAGTTTGGAAAGATCATTAAGAATTGATTCATCAGAAACCTTTAACGTTTTGATACTTAAGCAGATGCTTAGGGAGCGTGCACGGGTTGGTGCATGTGGCTCTTGAAAAATATGAGTGTTAGTTGGATTTGAATACATTCTTTTGTAATGATAATTGAATGAGTTCTTAAGAGATCACTTCACAAAATCGGTGTAAAGGAAATACGTTAAGAAAAAATTGATTCAATATTATCTCATGTTAAGAACCATACTGGAAAAATGCGAACGTGAGGTGGTTGTAAGCGCTTTGCATTGAAAAAATTCAATCAAAAATGATGATTGAAAAATCACTTAAATTTTGAAATTAATCAAATGATTGTAAATCAATCAATATTTATTTTGGATTGAGCGGATAACACACTCAAATTGTAAGATGATTAAATGTTGAATTCCGCACCAACGAAGTATACCACTCCTATCTGATTAAAAATATTAACGTAAACACAAAAAATTCAAGCATCCGATTGATCGATTTCCCATCTCTTTATAGGAAATTGGAACTTAATCAATATTCTCATGATTTTCAGTACAGTATACATTGTGCGTCGCCTGTAGCCTACAGCTACAGGCATCGGCACAATGAAAAAGTGACACTATCTGTTTTTCTTTGAGGACGATCTTTGTGATCACGATCTTTGTGATCTGTATATATGAGTGTGAGACTATATATGAGTGTGAGACTATATATGAGTGTGAGACTATATATGTGAGTATAAAAAAAGAGTTATAGTAGTAAAATTAGGTGTTTATTCGTGGTTTAGAGGAGGGATCAGAAGTCAGTGGCTAAGTTCCTTATGGCGCGCTTTAATTCATGGTCGGATGTGTCAGCCTTAAGGAACCTTTCATGCCAGCTGTCTGACTCATGTCCCACACGGTTGAGACGAGATCGAAGATCGCAGATCTCGTTGGCATAAGAGTCAACTTTATACTCAAGCTGGCTGATGTAGAGCTCTTTACCTTTCGCTTCCTCTACTTTTTCAGCCAGCTTGAGCTTTAGTTCCTCGAGAGCTACGTTTGACTCCTCCAGCTGCTTCAAATACTTGTGGCTGGTCTTGATTAAACGTAGCTCTCGAGGAGTAGCTCGTGGACCCGTTTTCTTTGCCGTTTGCTTGTGATCGAGATCTGGGATCTTGATCTCGGTCTTCGGACTCTCGCCACCCATCAATATTTCCTCGTCGCCAGAGGACTGTTCTTCAGTCACCTCTGGCTTCTGGATGGCAAGAGCCTTAGCAGGAGCTGTGTTGTTCGCTTCCATTAAAAAATGTAAACTTTACGTGTCAAAAAAATTTTGACACGTAAACTATTTATGTTGAGATTGAGTACCAGCCATTAATATAAGTTCAACCATTATATTAGAGTCTTTAGGAATTTCATATGGTTCTTTTACATAATATTCCTTTTTTTGACCATCAGTTGATTCTTCAACTCTTTTGAATGAAAAGCGCTTATAAAACTCAAACACGAGTGCATCTTTATAACCAGTGATATCGTAAAATTTTGGTGGCACAAGCTGTTCATTCACATTACATATAAATTGTTTGTTATCATGAGCAATATTACTCAACGTTACTAAAGGCTCAAGGAGAGGATTTATTCTTATCTGATAACCGACAAATTTATATGTTGGTTTGCCCTTTCGCTCAAGGATAAACCTGATATTCGCTATAGTTATGAAAAGCTCATCAAAGTACTTATATGTTTTTTTATCTTTATCATTTTCGTCAGTGAAATCTGCTATGGTAAAACTATAATATACATGCATTCGCGAGATATATTTTTTTTCCCATAAGTCTAAAAATTTTGCTTTCGATGGAATTACTTTTTGCGTGAATGTTCTACCATGGTCATCTTCCCAAACAAGCTCTGGTTTTCTTGATGTTGTGTCTGTTTCAGTGGTTTCTAATAATGCAGTGATGAAATCCAACACATCTCCTAGGGACATGTCATATTTATAATTCAAGGCATTTTTTATATACTACTGTATGAAGGTAATGTTATGATTGGTGATGTACCTTTTCTTAATACATTCAATTTATTTTCATTTGAATCATAGTAACAATCAACAAATTCTCTACTTGCCTCAGTCATTTTTTCCATAAGACCTTCATTCAACTCCTGTGTAGTCATGTTGGGTTTTATGTAATATCTCATGTCAAACCTTTTTTCACTGATTTTGATGAATCTGTCATTTCTAATGGAATAGCAAGAAACTTAAAGTCTGGATGCTCAAGACTTATCTTTCTTATCTCAAGAGCTTTTGACGCAGGATATTCAATGAAGTCTCTCGGTAATTTATATGAGACTGTATTACCACTTATCGTGCCATCATTCATAACATGTTCATAGTATAATCCATCATATTTAGACATTTTATATGTAACTAAAAGATGGAGAAAGTTATTAATCAAGTAGATAAGATTCTTCATGATGGAGCACGTAAGAATAGTAAAGAACTAAACAATGCACTCATTATGCCATTTTCTGATGATTATCCATTTTGTACTAATGGTGTTTATTTCTACTGCGGTAAGATGGGTTCAGGTAAGACATATGGTGTTATTCGTCATATAATGATAACAGACCGCTTCACTAATACTCCATATTATGACTCAATAGTTATCTCAGCAACATCAGGAACAATGGATAAAACAGCGAAGACATTTATGAGTCAAGTTAAAGCACCAGTACTGAAAAAGGATGATAAAGAACTTATGCCTTATTTAATGAAGAACGTTAAGATGAAAGCAAAGTATTACGCTATTGTTGAGTTCGTTCAAAGTAAGTTCGAAAAAATTTCAGAGGAGATGGAACACATCTTAACAAAGCATCAACTAAGGAAACCTGATGGAAAGTTTGAGTATAAGAAGATTGCAATATATGTTGTAAAGAAGTTGAACAAATATCCTTTCACAAAGTATCCCAGTAATTCTCTATTAGTGTTAGACGATTATGGTGGTCATGACTTATTGAATGACCCACGTTCACCATTAGCGAACTTCATCACTAAGGTCAGACATTATAACTATACTGTTGTCATCATGTGTCAAACATGGAGACATATATGTTTAAACATTAAGAGACTATGCACTGACTTCGTTATCTTTCAAGGTTATTCTATGAGAGACTTTCAGTCAATGATTGAACAGTCAGGAGCAACAGAAGATTGGGAAGAGTTATGGAACAAATACAAAGAGCTACCAACACCTCGTTCATATATGGAAGTTCATATAGTTGCAGGAAAGACGGACTTTAAAGAAGTTAAGCAACAAAAGATGACATTATTTTAAGAAGAAATAAATGGGTTTTGGCGATTATGTTAAAGCTGGATGGGGTATGGTGAAAAAAAATCCTGGTCTTGTAATAGGTGCTGGATTTAACATTGCTAACAAACTTTTCCCTCAAGTTGGTCAAGTCGGTGGTGTTATCGGTAGTCTTGGTGAAAGAATTGCAAAAACTACATTAGGTGAAGATAATGCATTAACGAAGAATCTTAAAGCATTCAATAAAGCTCTTGGTGGTGACTTCAGTAGAGACAAGCCTGTTGAAACACCTATAGTTCAACCTCAACAAACTATTGACAACAATAAGTATAACGCATACATTGGAGGAGCTATTTGGAACAATCATAAGCCATTAGTTCAGTCAGTACGTGTACTATCAGACATGCCATGGATTAATGCTATTAGTGGCACTATACGCAGATAATATATTTTTATGAGGTTTAAATGAGTGAACAAGAGAGGAAACTCATTGATGAACGAGTTAAGAAATGGGAGAATGAACGTCCGATAATTCGTACCATAATTAGCGATCAAAAGTTCAAGCAGCATACATTTGATTTTTTGCGCGATATATATAATGATCTTGCTTTTGATTACAATGCTAGGCAATACTTTGAGAAAGAATATGTTCAAAAAGGTCGTATTAATTTCCCAATGAGAAGAGAAGGCTTTTTGATTACATCAACATATACACCACGTGGTAGAGACCCTTTTACAGACGCGGTTCGTAACTTTAAAGTACGTTCTTCTATTAATGATGATCCAGATTTCTACATACCTTATATTCGTCCACCTTCACATCCTTTACGAACCAGTGATCCCGGATATGACGCTAAGCGAATATATATAGAGACGAGATTAGCTAAATACAAGGAACCTAAGGATCCAAAGACTGGTAAAATAAAGGAATCACATGTCAAGATAAATAAGCTTTACAAAGTAGTTGAAGAATTGGAGAAACGATCTAATGAGATTAACGCTGAGAAGAAAAAGGAAGTACCAAATATGAACAAACTAGATAAGATGATTAAGGAATATAGAGGATTGGCGAATACATCGAGTGTTCTAATAAAGGAAGTAGAAAACACGACAAAGCTGCAGAAAATGATTCATGATGAATTACTGTTAGGTGAATTTTCTATAAAACAAAGAGAGAGTAACTTAATGGGTGAGGCTTATTATTTGGAGAATTGGTATAATGAGAGGTTAAAACAAATGTCGACTCCAACACCAACTCCTACACCTACTCCTACAGTAGCTCCAACACCAACTCCAACACCAACTCCTACACCTACTCCTACAGTAGCTCCAACACCAACTCCTACACCTACTCCTACAGTAGCTCCAACACCAACTCCTACACCTACTCCTACAGTAGCTCCAACACCAACTCCTACACCTACTCCTACAGTAGCTCCAACACCAACTCCCACTCCTGAACCAACAGTTGCTCCAACACCAACTCCTACAGTTGCTCCTACTCCTGAACCAACAGTAGCTCCAACGCCAACTCCTACAGTAGCTCCAACGCCAACACTGACACCAACTGCTCACGCAGGTCCTCCACCATTGTCGAGTAGTCATGGTATAACATTAAATAAACCAACACCTACACCAAAAATAACTCCTGTATCACATCCTAGTACAACTAACCCAGTATCTGATTCAAATCAAGCGGAAAGATCACAGGTTCTTAAAAGAGCTAATACACAAACTGCTTCGCCTATTAGAACACCAGAGCCAACTCCAAGAATCACAAAGGCACCAACACCTTTACCGACTGTTGAACCAACTCCAGAACCTACAGTAGCTCCGACACCAGAGCCAACACCAACAGTACCTCCAACTCCATCACCGACACCTACAAAAGCACCTACTCCATCTCCAACTCCGACTAAAGCTCCGACACCGTCTCCAACTCCAGCTGAACCAACTGATGCAGAATCTATTCAAAATTGGTTAGACGAAGAAAAGCGAAAAGAAAAGGCTGCAATTGATGTTGCACTAGATAAAAACACACCACCACAGACACTTGGTGGTTACATGTTAAAGAAAGACAACATTCAAAGACAAGAACGTGCATTGAGTGTTGCCAGAGAACAAGCACAAGAAGAGAAGAAAATAGTTGAAGGAGAAGCTTCAAATAGAGGTGGTCCAGGAACTTACCAAGGATCAAACTATCCAGCAGAGAAAGCCTCGAGTGATAATGTTGTCTCAAGAGCTACTGATTTAGTTATCCATGGTATTCTAACTGGTGCAACAACTGTTGGTAGTGCTATTGGAACCGGTGTTAACACTGTTGTTGATACTGTAAGAACTGTTACAAATCCTACACCTGAAGATAGGAAGGAAGAATTTCTTACTCTTAATACAAAGGCAAAACCAGGGATATGGATTGGTCGTGGAATTTTAAATGCTGGTAGTGCTATTGGCAATGGTGCTTCAGCGGTAGGGGGATGGCTCGGAAGAACAGCAACATCAACCGCAAATGGAATACTAACAGGTGCCAAATCACTTGGTAATTGAGCTGATGATAAGTATACAAAATATTATGAAGAAAAAGCTCGTAAGGCTAAGGAAGAAGCTGAACGAAAGGCGAAAGAAGAAGCTGAACGTAAAGAACTAGAGGAGCTTAAGAAGAAAGAAAAAGCTCGTAAGGCTAAGGAAGAAGCTGAACGAAAGGCGAAAGCAGCAGCAACACCATCTCCATCGCCATCTCCATCTCCTTCACCATCACCATCTCCATCGCCATCTCCTTCACCAACACCATCAATAGCGGTTCCTGTGAGACGATTTGGTGCATGGGGTGCTGATTTAGTCAAAGATGCTGCACAAGGAATTGGAAAGGAACTGAAGAACGCAACATTAGGTACAATAGAGCGTTTTGGTAATCTTACGGATTACACAATTAGATCAGCTGATAATCTTTTATATAACCAGACTACTGATAACGGTACTTATGAATTGGCTGTAAACGGACTAGCATCAATTAAGAAATCAGTAGAAGATAAATACGATGAATGGAAAAAGAACATTAAGGGTGAATATAATAAGTATGCATATCCTGAAGAACATATGAAGTTAGAGCTTACCAGACTAAGAGCAAAATATGGTAATGAAACAACAAATACTACAACGCAAACGACGAAAGCTGACAGAAAGATTGATGACACTCCTACTCCAACTCCAACTCCATCTCCAAAGAAAGAAACTCCAACACCAACTCCTGCATTGGCGAACATCACAACAATTGCTCCAAGAGTTCCAACAGGAGAAGGTATATCAGGAAATGTTTCAACTACTCATAACATTACTGGAGCAGCTAATGTTTCAGCAGTTGAGCAACCTGTTGTTAATGTAACTCAGGAAAACGCTACTGAAACATCAACACCAAGACAGGATGTAAAGAATGAACGTCCAGAAGTTAAGGAGGTTGCAAAAGCATACCTGGAGAAAAATACTACACAAGTTCTTGAAGCAGAAAAGCATCTCAATTCAGACAAAACTCCAACACCAACTCCTGAAGCAACTCCAACACCATCTCCAACTCCTGAAGCATCAGTTCCTCCAGCAATTGGTGGAAATATACCTTCAGTACCATGGCAGAAATTTTATGGATTGTTTAAAGGAGCGAATAAGGTAATGGATGCTGCTGAGAATCTCCAAAAGTTCAAGAATGAAGTCGCAACTGGTGCAAAGGAAATAGAAGAGAATGATAAACAAGCTGCTGAATTAGCTAAACAACAAGCTGAAGCAACTAAACAAGCAGCAGCTCCTAAACAATCTATATCTAAGTCTCAAAGACAAGGTCCTGACCCAAGTGCTAAAGTCAAACAGAATCCAACACCACCTGCAGCAGAGAAGTCCAAGAAGGACAAACAAGAGAAGGATAAATCAAAAGAAGGAAGGACAAGAAGAAAGATAAGGATAAGAAAAAATCGTCAAAAGATAAAAAACATAAAAATTTATCCAGTAAGAAATGAGTCAAGTCATTAAAGCATCAACTAAACAAAAGTGGTTAACTGAATATATAAAAGATGGTAAGGTTCCTGATGGATATTATGTACATACAATGAAAGACGGACGTGTACAGTTCCGTAAAGTCAAGCAACCTCTCAATGATGAACAGATCAGAAGGAAGATCTCATTGTATGAAACAAAAATAAAGGACTTACAAGCTAAACTCGAAACCCACGATACTTCTCAAGAAAACTAGGCATATCTTTAACATGACCTTCATTAATATTTTTCCTCCAATACTGTACTTCCATTTGTGACAACCTGTTTGGATTACCTTCACGCATACCTCTACCTGTCACTTTTCCTGTATTTTCGTTCTCAAACGTAACATCATACTTTACATCATTACCGACAAGTTCATGACCATCAATACTTTTAACAGCACCGTGTCTTCCTTGATCTAAAGTTTCTCCTTGCTTTAATCCATGCTCTATTTTTGTCCATATCTGATAACGTGGATATCTTGCAACACTTCCATCTTTTGCTCTTAACAAGTATGCACTTGTATCAACTGAATCAACTGTATAATAAGAAGGATCAAGATGTCTTCTTTGTTGGTTACCTTTACCCCATGTTCTTGGTTCAACTATGACTTGAACTTTTTGACCAGGTCTTAAGTTATAAAGGTTATTTTTTCTGACATACTCTTCTTTCAATCTTTGCTTCTTTATATATTCCTCATTATCCTTTTCTGTGAAATCATCAGGCTTTTGTTGTGTGCTTGAATGATATTCAGTGTTGTAGTCATTAATAATTTGTCTCATTGTATCTGCAGTGAAAGGTGGTGTTTTATCACCTTCTTTGAGGTTTAACTTCATATGTAACATAGTTCTAATAGTTCTACAGAACCTATTAATAATACCTAGTATGTTATGATTGTATTTCTGTGTCGTCATGTGCTCAATGTTATGACTGACCAACAGATCTCGAACATTTTGTGTCGTATAAGCTGGGTCTTCATCACTAGTAAGTATTGTAGGCTTCATTTCACCTGTAGCTTGTGAAATGAACTTCTGCATTGCACTTAGAACATTGTTTGAGTTCTTTTCACTCATTGGGAACGCATAACCTTTTCTACTGTTTACATTGATGAACAAAAGAAAATATGGTGGTGTTCCACCAGGATTCTCAAATGTATCGAATTGATAAGCTCCCATATCAGTTGAATATATTGGTAGCATCAAATCCTCTTGTATTAAAGTTTTTTCTTGTTTACCAACAGTCATTTTTTTATTAACGTTAAAGTCTTACAGGCATTGAGTAATCGCTATAACCATCATGGTCTGCGAATTCATGTAATCTTGATGCATCAGGTTCTTTCTTCGTTGGTGCATGAAACCTTGCTTCATCATAAAGGTTCATATAATGGTTTGTCACGTTTGGGGTAGACCCAATTTTTGCATATTGAGGATATGAGTAATGATACACTAAGTTGAACCCATTACTACCATCATCAACATATATCTTTGGTGGAGGTTGTCTTATTAAATTCCTTCCTCTTGGGGCTTTGAGTTGGACGATCTGATCTAGATCATTGTAAACAACTCCTGTTGCAGTATATTCTGTGTTGTTCTCTGGGTTAATGTTCGTCATTTATATGAGAATAAAACAATTTTTACTCATAACAAATGAGATCGAAGTCAATTCTTTATGGTGCAGCTAATCTTCCAATTGAACCAACAAGCAATGTTGATTCAAGAACAACTAATAACATTGTGATAAAGAACTATCCATCTGGTACAGTAAGTGATGCTCCAACAGAGATAAAAAAAGAGGAAACAACTACGAACTCAGAAGCACCAATGTATCCTCCTCCTTTAAGTCCATTAACTTCCAACCTGACCTCATCGAGATCTGTGGAGACTTCATCGAGGATTGGTGTAGAAGAGTATTTACTTAGTATATACCAGAAGATACTTCTAGACCAAGACAAAGAGCTCTTTTCTAACTTAGTGAGCAAAGATCAGATCTTACTACCTAAGCCAGACTTGGAAGAAGTTGTTCACAGAATGACTGGGTTCAAGTGTGAAATAGACCTACTGGACCCAGACATCACATGTTGTGGTATTCCACCACCTTTCTCAAAAATAGCTCAGATCAGAATCATTGATGAGAACAATATTGCTCAAGAGTTTAAGTATGCATATAATGCTCAATATACTGAGTTAATAAGTAGGTATAATTTATGTCTTAAGTATGTTATTGTTTAACCAAAAAATTTTTTATCTAATGTTAAATATGGTTGTTCAAACAAGAACAAAAGCACAAATGTTTCAAGACTTACTCAATAAATTTGAAGCAATGAATAAAACTTATTGTTTACTCAAGTAATTATTTTAGAACGTTTCGACGTACTCCTTGATCTTATCAAGAGCTTCGAGCATCCGCTTCTTTGCATTGTGCTTGGCGAAGATGGCTTGCTCAATGGTGAACTCGAAGGCTTCTTTACCGATCGGCTGGTGATCGCGAAGATCTTTGAGTGCATCAAGAGCTGCAGCGTACTCTGATGGTAAATGGGTGCCATCAATGAGTGTATAAAGGATGAGCAGGTACTCCTGTAGTAAGTTCTCCTGTTTCAAGCGGGACTTGAACTCTTCGCGGAGAACTTGAAGCTTTTCGAGCTTCTCAGTTGCTTGAAGGTATTCAATGATGACCTTCTCTTGTTCCTCAAGTGCTTGTGGGAGGAAGTGGACATAAGCTGTTGACTTCATCAAAAATGAAGTGGTCATGTCACTTTTAAGTTAATGTCCGAGCCATACAGTGATGTCGAAGCAGCACATGAACCAAAGAAGAAGTCTTGCTGGGAAAAGACAAAGATTGTTGGTAACGCAATCCTAGCCATTTGTGTTGTTTTGAACTTGATCGTACTTCTGATCTTGTTCTACAAACTCAACAGAGGTTATTGTCTCAAGTAAACACTTATTTTTATTACCATATAAATGATTTTTACCAAACCTCCTTTACCTTTCATAGGTAATAAGTCTAAGATCAGGAAAGATCTTATCGACATACTCAAAGACATCAAAGGGGATTATGTCTTCGTTGACCTATTTGGTGGTTCTCTCTATATCTCTCATCTGTTGCATATTATGTTCCCAAAAGCAACGATCATAGCTAACGACTATGATAACTACGTTGATAGACTGAAACACATTCATGACACGAATGAAATACTTAAGGAACTTAAGGAGAGAATAAATGTTAAGCCAGATGAGAAAATTCCTACTGATCAGAAAGAGATCGTCAGAGAAGTTATAAGTAAAGCTCCATACATAGACTGGGATACATTATGTTCACGTCTTCTCTATTCTGGAGCATACAAATACTATGATCTTGACACATTAATGAAGAAAGTGTTATACCTCAGATATACTAACTTATTTGGTGAAAACATAGATGACTATCTTGAAGGTTTAACTATTGTTCATAAAGATTGGAGAATACTCTTCAATGAGTATAAAGATCTTCCCAATGTTTTCTTTATATGTGATCCTCCATACTTCCATACTTATTCTATACAGTATGGAGATGAATGGACTCTTAAAGATACTGTAGAAACCTTTGATGTCCTTAATTATCCATCTATTTACTTCAGTAGTGATAAATCTTATACAGAAGAACTTATAGAGATATTGACAAAAAGATATGGAGAGAAATTTTCTATGAGAAAGCATGTTATAGATAGAGGTTTAATTAATCCTAACACTCAGAAAAAATGAAGTAATATATGTCACTTTTTCTGTTAATGGAGAAGAGAAAGATCAAGAAGATAATAGTTGATGAGGGAACTGAAGAAGCGACGACATTCATCTTTGACGACGGACACATTCGTGATAAAAATGGACAACACTTACACAAAAGAAAGAGACCAAGAAAATTTTTAGATCTCCCAAAAGCTAGGAAACCAAAGGAACCATTTCCAGTACCAGACGTCCAAGAACCAGAGAGACTTTTGATACCAAAACCTGTGGTTGACAAATATGATCCAGATCAGTTCTTCCCAAAAATACCAAAGTTAGAATAAAAACTCCTTTATTTCTTTAGTATTATATAATAAGTCTATTAGTAAGCTCTGTTCTCGTTCTGTTCTGGTATTTTGACGTCTTTTCATGGTCTCGCATAATAAGATCATGAACTTTTTCTTGAGATACTCGAAGAGCTGAGGTAAGTTATCATATTCTGGATATGTAGGAAGCATCCCTGCTATCGTAAGTGTTGTATCAATAAGGATTGGACTTATATCGGAAAAGTCGAGATCTGGAGTAGAATAAGAAGGTAAGTCTCTTACATGTAGGTAGTCATTATATGCTTTACGCATGAGACTGAGTTTCTGGAGCACAACTATGAGACTTTGGTTCTGACGTTCAAGTTTGCTTAAAGTTCTCTCCAAGCTTCTGTAATAAACGTCAACCTCTTTAAGTGTTGATATTTTTGCATTGATCTCGGAGATCTTTTCTTGAACTTCACCAAGTTTGACCTCAACTGACGTTTGAGCTCCCATCATGTTTTCATCAAGGTCATTCTCTATGTCATCAATGATATCTTCCCATGAGTCTGTTTTCATCATTGATCTTAACGTGAACACTCATGAAAAAAATTCAAAAAGTGACATTTGTAAATGAATGTGTTTACTCTTGAGCTTCTTCTTTCTCAACCTGCTGGTCTGTAGGGTTTAATGTGCCATCACGTTCGACCAGAAGGTTCTGCTCGGGTCTGTCAAGGAGCTGTCTGTAGGTCGTGAAGGTTTCAACGAGTCCTTGGTAAGGAGTTTGGAGATCAACATCGACCCATGGGTGTTTGCGTAAGAAAGCAGCAAGGCTTTCACGCTTGGAGTCAATGACATCTTTCTTATTGGTTAATCCTTCTTCAAAGCTAAGGATTACTCCTGCAGTTGCTTCAAGTCTTTGGATCTGGCGTCTGGAAACCTTGGTGAGTTGTCTTCTCTTCTCGTTTCCAAATACATGCAGGAGATATGCAGAAACTACTTCATTAAGTTCGATTAAACAAATTGGATGAAGATCAGTCATGGCTTTTGTAAAGCTGTCTTTTGTAAAGCAATCTTTTGTAAAGCAAGCTTTTGTCAAGACGTCTTTTGTAAAGCAAGCTTTTGTAAAGCAATCTTTTGTAAAGCAATCTTTTGTAAAGCAAGCTTTTGTCAAGCAAAAGTATTCAATTTTGTGAGAAAATGCTATTGTAAAGCAAGCTTTTGTCAAGACGTCTTTTGTAAAGCAATCTTTTGTAAAGACATAACCGACGACCAAATGACCCAAGACGGTACAACACCAGCTCCAGCATCACCAACACCAGATATGATGGCAATGATGATGCAGATGATGCAACAGCAAATGCAGCTTATACAGCAAATGCAGGAAAAGAAAACTTTCAACAAACCTGCAAAGAACTCACAAGATCTTGAAGCTGGACTCAATGCTCTCAGGAATGACTACAAGAGAGAGCAGATGACGTTTAGGAAGAAGGGTGATGAAGATTATGATAATGATCCGATCGAGGAAGACGAGATCAAGTCCACTGCATCCACAAAGACCCTCCAGGATGAAAGAGATGATGAGGGATTCCTTACCAAGTCTCAAAGACTCTTTGTCCTTGAGTTCTTCACGCTCTCTGCCTTGAGATCTATGAGGAATTGGAAAGGTCGTGTTCCAATGGGCTCCAACAAGCGTGAAATACTCATGAGTGCAGTACCACTCATTAAGACAAAAGTCCAACTCATGGACTTTATCCTTTCCGCTTATCCCGACGAGATCTAAGATCTGATCAAAGTAAAAACATACATTTATGAGCTAAGCTCAGTAATAATTAGTTGTTTATTCTTTCTTCTCATACTTCTGTGCAAGGTTTCCACGGAAGAACTCAAGCAACATTTGGATCTTTCCAAGCTTTCGACCTTCTTTTTCGAGGTCATCCTGGTAAGCATGGAATGCGTCAACGTGTGAGATCGCATTCCATGCAGCAACAACAACCTCTTCTGCATCTTCTTTGCTGGCAAGTGGCATGAACTCGAATCCTTCCATTGGACCAAATAAAAGTGACAAAAATGTCAATGAGACCCACTCGTTGCATAAATGACAAACCTGGTCCGGAGATGCAAATGTTCTTCTTAACACTCATGTCTGACCATAGGGAGTACGGTCATGAAGAGGTCATACAGATCTTCGATCAGTGTGTACCAAAACCTGAGAATCCAGACGAACTCTTCATGAAAATTTACTTGCTTCAATGGAGAGATGAGAGAACAGATATGAAACTCAGACCAATACCAATCTTTCTAGGTTTCTGCAATTACCTAGAACAAGCATACCAGATTAAAGGGTCTGACACCATCTTCCTCCAAAAATAAACTTTATCGTTTATAATGCATCAGGATCTACATCTATTTCTTCTGCTTCATCCTCAATGTTGATCTCTTCGACGGGTTTGATAGCAGCTTTGAGTAAGTTCTTACCCATTGTCTTAAGTTCAACTGGGTTATATTCTTTGTCTTTACTCTTTGTTGATTTCGTGAGATCTACATATAAACAATAACTTTTAGTCTTGTCGGGGTTTATTCTCGCTGAGAAATGGTCAGGAATGTTTATAGCTATCTTTTCAAACTTAAGTAAATTAGCTAAACCTTCATTTGTGTATTTCTGCTTATCGACAAAGATCATGATCGGACTTGCACTATAACCATACTTTCCTTGACGTAATGTTTGTGGTAAGCATATAAGTAGTCTCTTTGCTGTTTTATTTTGCTTCTTCACTTCATCTACTAACTGTTGGATCTTAAAGAACTTCAAATGATGTTCAGACATCTTTATATACCTGATAAAAAGTTCAGATAAAAAATAATTAGCTATATTTTTATTAGTGCATAAATGAGTCTTTCTTTGAGATTTTCTGATGAAGATCTAACTTTGGTAAGATCTTTAAAAGATGATGAAAACATTCTTTCTGTCATTGATGAAGAAAAGAAATACTTCAGTAATGATGTAAAAATAGAGCTACTCATTCATACTGAGAAACAGTTTGTGATCGTGATCTTGAGTTAAGCAGCTCTGAACCATGCGAATACAGTCATAAATGGTGGCATATAATCTGCACCCGAGCCTGTTGGATTTGTTGTGAAAGTGTGTGAATGATTTCCTGTGGTTCCACAGAAAATACCTGCGCTTGAATCTACTGGGTCACTTGAAATATCATATCTATTCATTCCCTGTCTATCCGAACCTGCTGCAAGATTTGTATAACCTCTTTTTGTTATTGAATGTGAATGACTACCTGTTGTGTTTGTAGTTCCTGTATGAGTGTGCGGTGGAAGGTTTGCTTCTTTAATTTTCTTTGAACCACCGGCTTGTTTTGAATATCTAGCACAGTATAAGAATTTGTCTACAATCTGCTTCCATTCACCAAAACCTAAAACACTTGCTGGATTTGTTGAGTTCATTGACGTATAAATAGAACCAACAGGATATATGGTTTCAAGAATCTGAGTCTTTAATGTTTGAAGCTCTGTTTTATATGCTTTCTTATCTAACATTGTTGGTAGTTCATATGCTTCAAAGTTTCTGGCATGATCTTCAATGTTCATACATCTGTTATCTAAATTGTTTAGTGTATCTTTTACGCTTGTACTTGGATTCTCTAAAGGTGCACTTGAACCAAGGGTATAGTTCAATATTATGTCGTCTGCTCTAACAGTTGAGAAGGATTTATGTGTATGTTCTTTATCTGCTTTCTTATCTAACATTGCTGGTAGTTCATGTGTTTCAAAGTTTCTGGCATGACCTTCAATGTTCATACATTTACTATTTAAGGAGTTTAGTGTATCTTTTACGCTTGTACTTGGATTCTCTAAAGGTGCACTTGAACCAAGGGTATAGTTCAATATTATGTCATCAGCTCTTATTTTCTTGATTTGAACTGGTTGGTCATTATCAGCTCCTATTTTATTGATTATAACAGGTTTGTCTTCTCTTGAACGAATTGATTTAACTGTCAAAGGTTCAGTGAACTCATTATTTTTCAAAGGAATCAATGTTGTATTGATGTTTTCACTATTAATATATACTTCTTTTGCATCAATACCAGATGGGAATGAAACTCTTTCATTAACTTTAACTGTTGTACCATCACCTGGGTACATATCTTTCTCTGGACCTTTGATTGTCTTAAGTATGACAGACTGTGGTAAAGTATATTCTTTAGATGTAACTTTACGTATCTCTTCGTCAACATAACTTTTGTCAGCTTTGTTTGCAATCTCAAGTGCAGTTCTTCCTCCATTATTTTTGTTCTCCTCAACTTTCTTCGCTAATTCAGCAAGCGAACAAAAGATGTAATCTATCCCTTGAAACTCTTTATCTAAAGTAATACTATTAGTACTGATTGAATCATTTACACTCTTGATGAATTCTACAAATGATGGATATAATTCACGAAGTTTAACAATAACAGTTGGAACATTAAGGTCAACTTGATCTTCTTTCTTATCATCTGCATCTCTTGGTATTGCACGTAACCAAGCAGTACCTAATTGCCAATACATTCTCGCGTTATGTATGGTAAAACCTACAGCAGATTTTGCGTTTGTCAATACAGTAGTAACAAGATTTTTGAAACCTAGAACAAAACCACCTTTACCACCAGGTATTAACTCTAAAGCTGCAGTGACTGTTTGAATACCATCTCTTGCACCAATAAAAGTCCATAATGCATCAATTTGACCTTGTAATGATATCCATGAGGCTGCAGTAGCTCCGGCGTTTGCTATGTCAAAGATGAATGATAAAGGATTGAATTTAAGACCAGATTCTTTATCTTTGACAACTTCAACGAAGTCATTGATATTTTTCTTCAAGTATTCCTTAGTGAGAATAACACCATCACCAGCAATACCAGTAGCTTTAGTCTTTCCTTCAGCATCAAATGTGATTGGTTTCTTCAATAAAATAACTTCTGGTGTTGTACTGATACTATCATTAGTGGAGAAAAATTCTCCGACATGACTTGCTAAGTATTCTTTCGTCAATAATGTTCCATCACCAACAATACCAGTTGCTTTTGGACCATCTTCTGTGAATGTCAATGGTTTCTTTAACATAACTTTATCTAAGTATATTGCAATACCACTATTTTGTACTTGTTCATGACCTAATATATAAGCAAATGCTGCGTTTAAAGCATTATACAATGTATCTTCTTTAAATGTTAAATGACTGTTTTCAATCATTGGTATATTGAACAGTGTAGACCTTGGGTCAAAATGAACTCCATGGTCAATCGATAATAACCGTTTGACATGATATATTATAGTCTCTAATGCTTCATTAATATTTACCTCACGAGTTTCTTGCAAACCATTACTCGCCATACATGAAAACATATAGTCCTTATCAGTTCTGAAGAATGGAGCATCTAAATAATTATTCTCAACTCTTGTCACACGATTCTGCAACTCTTGAAGGTATTGACTTATGTCTGTTTCAACAATTGTACCATCTGGTTGCTCGATAGGTAATATACCTGGACCAATGGTAATGTCTTCATCATCAGCACCTTCTTTATGTATGACTAAAGCGTTATCAGTAATTCTCAGAGAATATTCTTTATATTGAAGTACGCTAGACTTATAACATTCATATGCATATGGAACAACACTCATTCTTTTACTACATATAAAAATGATGTATTATCTACAATCGACTGATCCTAATAACTACGGGACAATACAGTTTCAAGCAGATCCTAACATGGGACATCCAAGTAAGATAAAGATGAGAGTAAAAAGTGTCAGTACTATGGCGAACTTTATTGTTTGTGACGAAACAGATTATTTTGTCTTACAGTTAGACGAAGATGGAGAAGAAAAGGTGTGTACATTTAAGTCAGCTCTTTCATTTGATATGGATACAATTGTATCAAAACTACAAGCGATTGTAACAAAACAGTTTGATTATTATAACAAGAAAAAAGGTCAACATAATGTAACAGTTTCACTCAGTACTACGAATCAAATAAAATTTACGTCACAGGACGTAGGACATAAAGTCTATTTAAAAGATGCTTCACATAGAGCAAAGCTTATTTTAGGTGCATATGGAATAGAACTACCTATTGTACATAATTATTATCTACAAATGCCAAAACCACCTATGCTCAACTTCGGGTATCAGTTATATCTTCGTTCATCAATGTCTGTCATCTCTGGGTTCAATAATATTGACCAAGTTGATGATCGAAGAAAGATCATGTACAGATCTACATGTTATAACATCAATGAGTTCTGGATACCTGGTAAACCTCTTATATGTAAGGAATCCTCACCATGGATAGATGCATTTCCTTGGGAACTAACTAATGTTACGTTTACTTTAGTTGACTTCCAAGATCAGCCTGTACGATTATTGTCACCAATGTTTATGGTGATAGAGATTAAACCAGATAAGCCAGAAGTTAGAGAAACCAATGATATTAGTGATGATGATACAGAATCTTCGTACGATTATGATTACGATGACGATTAAAAAAAATAACGTATATTTTTTATCGGTTATAAAAGACCAACATGCTCAATGCTATAAAAGGATTAGTTAATAACCTTTCACCAGAAGATAAGAAAGGTATGCTTGATATGTTTGGGATCAAAATGTCTAAGAAAGCTAAAGACATTACCAATAAATTAGCTCTGGCAATTAAGAATCAAGGAGGTACAGGAAGTGCAGCAGATATTTTCAAGAATGCTAAGAGCTTCTATGATGACTACAATGGTGTCATGAGTGTTCCAGCTTCAAATTCCCCAGTTGCTTTAGATCACGATCAGAGATCTCATAATAGAGCGTTAATGGAGATGCAACCAATATACTCAGACCCTCCACCAAAGATGTTAGTTAACAGAAGATATGAAACAAGGTATGCAATTAACTCAAAGTTAGTTACACCACTTGCAAAAGTCATTGAACTCTTGTTTGCTAACAATTATTTCGAACCAATTAGAACAGGAGAACTTTGCACATACTTCACAACAATGTATAATGAGAACCTTGAAGAAATGATTGACCTCACATACAATGAGCGTTATTGCGCAAGGGTGAAGAAAGATTGGAGTTCAGAGACGAAGAAAGACATGAAGTTCCCAAGAGAACATGTTTTCTTTGCTGACTTCGAAGCATCAACTGATGGAAACATTCACAAGGCATACAACATTTGTTTCATGGAAGATGACGATGATGGTTATACATCAATTTGGGGAAGTGACTGTGCGTCAAAATTCCTCGAAGCTTTACCAGATAAGAGTTTAGTTTATTTCCACAACTTATCGTACGATGTCACTTTTCTCATGTCTCAGTTAGAAGAGATTACAGGAACTCCAATCATCAAAGGTTCACAGACGATGCAGATACAAGGAAAGTACAAAGGAAAACTTCTCTGCTTCAAAGACTCTTATGCAATCATCTCAACTAAGTTGAAAAGATTCCCTGAAATGTTTCACCTCACTAGTGGTGAAAAAGAAGTTTTCCCATATAATTACTACACGGAAGAGTTGGTTAATACAACTAAAGTTGGTAACATCGATGATGCCATGAATCATGTCAAAGATATTGAAGCTTTTAATGAGAACATTGAGAAGATTGAAGATTGCAAGATTGATGATGAACACTTTGACATGGAAGTTTATTCGTCATTCTATTGCGGTCAAGATGTACGCATTTTACGAGATGGCTTTCTTAAGTTCCGCAATGACCTCATGACTGAGTTTGAAATAGATGCTTATGATTATGTTTCAATAAGTTCTATCTCAAACAAACTCTTTGAGAAGAGAGTATATTGGAAGAACGGTAATCTCTTTGATCTTGCAGGAAAACCTCGTGAATATATTTCCAAGTGTATTCAAGGAGGAAGATGCATGTTAGCTGAGAACAAGAAGCAATACAATGAAGGAGAACTCATCACTGACTTCGATGCTGTATCATTGTATCCATCAGCAATTGCTAGACTTTACTGTTTAGAAGGAATTCCAAAAGTTATGACAGAAGAGATGAAGAGCAGTGAATACTTGTTGGAGCATCTCTTTGATGATGACCAAGCTGAACCAACAAAGGAAAAGTTCATCTCAGGATTTTACTGTCAGATCGAGATCTTGTCGATCGGTAAGAACTCAGCATTCCCATTGATTGTCGTCAATCCTGACATCAACCCTGACTTACATGTTGCCAGAAGTTCCAATACATGCTGCAAGATGTTCGTAGACCACATTACGCTTCAAGATCTGATCAAGTTCCAAGAGATCTCATGCAAAGTCATTGATGGATACTATTATGATGGAAAAAGGGACATGACAATAAGGAATGAAGTTAAGAAGCTCTTCGAATTACGTGCTAAGTATAAGAAGGAAGGTAATCCGATACAAGAGATCATCAAACTTCTTTTGAACAGTATCTATGGTAAGACGATATTAAAGCCCATTGACAAAAAGATTCGTTTCATCAAGGACAATAAGCTCACTGACTATATCATTAAGAACTATAATGACATACAGACAATAGAGTTCATCCCCGATTCCGAACTTTCATGTGTAAAGTCATTTAAACCTATCGTTCGTCACTTTAACTATTGTCCATTAGGTGTTTCAATCCTTTCTATGTCCAAACGAATCATGAATGAAGTATTCTTCACAGCAGAAGATTTGGGCTTGAAGTTGTTCTATCAGGATACAGATAGTTTACACTTGTATGAGAAGGACTTAGATAAGTTAGCAGAAGAATACAAGAGAAGGTATAACAGAGAACTCATTGGAAAAGCACTGGGTCAATTTCATTCAGACTTTGCAGAGATTACTGCAGGACATATGTCTAAGGCACAAAGATCTATATTCGTTGGAAAGAAGACTTACCTCGACGAATTAACCAATGACCTCAAGGAAATTGCTTTCCACTGTCGAATGAAGGGAATCACACAGGACGTAATTGCACTTACTGCAAACCAAATGTTCCCAGATGCGATACAAGTACATTATGACGAGAAGAAAGGTTTGTTCTTCCCTGAGAAAGTTGGGGAAAAATATAGCATCGTGGAATTGTACAAATCTCTTTATGAAGGTGATGAGATAACCTTTGACTTGTGCATTGGTTCGAAACCATGCTTCAACAAAAATAAGGACTTCACTATTTCAACGAAGTCATCTTTTGAACGTAAGTTAAAGTTCTAAACACTTACTTATTATTTTTCTTAGCTTCTTCCTCTTCTCTCAATTTCTTTGCAATCATTCGTGGATTCTTTGCGCGTCCAGCTGCTAATGCAGCTAATTGTTTCTCTGTGAGTTTACGCTTTGGTTTAGCTGGTTTCTCTTCTTGTGTTTGTTCTTTGGTTTTGAGTTCATTAAGTATTTCTTCACGAAGTTCATTCTTGAGTGCTTCTCTGTCGAAAGTATTCTCAGTCATTTTGTTAGGAGTAAAAAATTTTATTAGGATAGAAATGACGTCAAAACTTTCACCAAGTGAAAAGCAATCAATCATATTGAATGAAGCTAAAGGAATACAACATCCATTATATTATGTTTGTCATATGAAGAATGGTTCAGTTCAAGTTAGAAAGAGAAAGGCACCATTGAATTCACCAGCTCCTGCCCCAGCTCCTGTTGTTCAAGAAGCTCCTAAAGTTGATGAGAAGAAAGAAGAAGAACAAGCATATACTAATAAAATGTTGTTAGAGATGATGACAAAGATATTAGAACGTAACAGTGTAGTTAATGAACCAAACATGGACCCAATTGAACGTGAGAAGGAAACTAAAGAGAATCAAGAATATGTTCAATCAATGGAAGAGAAAAGAATACACTTCGATGATGAACCAGAGCCTGAACCAGAACCTCCTAAACCTCAGCCACAAATAAGACGAATAATCCCAAGAATAAGAAGATTGTAAATTTTTTATAGCTGAGAAAGATGTTGAACGATAACCTCAATACATACAGTATTGCTGATTCCATCAGACAAGTAAGATATTATTTCGATCAAGTTGATGGGGCAGTTCCTATTGGAGATACTAACCATAGATATGTCCCAACAAAAGTGCCAGCTATGCCGACAAATACTATTGATAACGGTTATATTACATTTAACATATCACCACCTGGTGAGAACATGATTGACTTATATAATACGTTCATTAGTGGTTATGTCGATGGTGAGTGCATAATTACAACAGAAACTGAACCAGCTGATGAAAAAGTTCCTAAATATGATGGTGAAGTATATAAAGAAAGAGCTGTTGAGACAGCTCCTACACAGGATCAAATGTTACAGCAATTAAAGCAATTGATACTAAATATGCTGGTGGCAAATCATGTGCACATCTTCCAGCAATTTGGTTGGGATACATTGATTCATTCTATGCTGTTGAATCATATCAATTAATCGCTAATGGTAAAAGTGTTTATACACAAGATAATGCTAGAGAAGAAGGTTACATTACTTCTACTGCATCTACAACAGAAGCTATTAAGAAAGTTGATGTATTTAGTAAGGCTAGACATAAAGATGTTTTCAATAGATGTGATACAGTTCGTTCTGGACAGATTATTGAGTTCAATAAACCAATTAGTGGTGCAACTACATTAAAGTTCCACATACCAATCAAGATTGACCTAAGAAGATTCCTAATACTTAATAACATTAGATTCCTTCCAGCGTTTGCTGGTAACTTACAACTTAAGGTTAAGTTCAGTATTGCTGGTATGGTTTGGACACCATTAAGTTATCAGGATATTCTACCATTACCGAACATGCAAGCCAATGTTACAAGCTATATTCCAATCACTAATCACTTCACTCCTATCTATGAAGGTATCAAAGTTATTGATACTGTAACTTGGAATGCCGATAAGAGTACGATATCATTTGGTACCAAGTTTATTAAGTTCACTAAGAAGAATGCAAACTTCTTTGAAATGATTACATACTGTAACTCATTCTCTTTGGACCCTAACATCTATAGTGATTTGGTGACAAGATATTCGGCAAAGACTCTAAACTTCCCAATCAAAAGAATTGACTGCATTACTATGGATGGTTCAATGGCTAAAGGTGAAGGAACTCCTTGTACATTCACGGCAGCATTTACTCCATTATATGTGAACACCATTTATACACTATTTAAGAAAACACCTAATTATAACACTACCTATGAAAATCCACTGTTTGAACAAATTCAACTGAACTGCGGTGCATATGGTAACATACCTGCTGAGGCTCAAGCATCTAATGATCCAATCTTCTATGAGATGCAGGCAAATGCTACTAACAATAATAACGATACTGTTGGCTTCAACTATGATGTCATGAGGTCTATCACAACCACATCAGTCCCCCAATTTGGAATCGAGTCAAATGACTTAGGTCATTACCTATGTGGATTCCCTTGCGAAACTGATTATACATTCCAACAGGGTCAGTTATCTAACTCACCTATTACATATAAGCTTACAGTTAAGCCAACAGCAGAGTCTATTAACTATACTGAGAAACCAGTGTTATGCTTCTTACGTCACGTTTGCCTCTCCATACAGATTAAACCGGTGGGACCACCTATCGTACTTCTCGACGATTATGATTTATCAGCCCCTGCTAGTGAATAAAGGTTAGTTTACATATGAACGTTTATTTTTACACATATATGCGTACATATGCGCGCCCGTATAGTGTCACTTTTCTGTCACTTTTTCATTGTGCCGGTGCCTGTAGCTGTAGGCTACAGGCGACGCACAATGTATACTGTACTATTTTCATCTTAAATAAAAACGGATAATATAGAAATGCAAATATCTTTAACAAACTCTTGAATTAATCAAAAGATCTGAAGATATTAGTGACTTATTGTGATAATAACCCTTGTAGTTTGTTTTAATCATTAAAGATTCTTTATTCCAAATATTCCATAACATTTTTACTCTAAATATCTATGATTTGTCATAGAATGTAGCAACATAGTACGAATAATTTGAAAAAAGAAATAATATATGGTAGATCCTCTGAGAGAATTAACATTTCCAGTATATTTCGAACTAATTTCAGATTCTTTGGATAGTCTTAGGCGAAAATTCAGGTCAAGGCTTTAACAATATTGCATGAAATAAGAAATGTATCGTTCCTGGGTTCAAAATTTGAGTAAAATCATATTGATTTCAAAAGGATGTTTTATATTCAAAAAAAGATGCATATGAATATAGTATGGGAGAAGTAATAGTTTGTCACTATTACAATGATGCAAAAGCAAACTTTGACGATTCAAGATCCAATATTAAACTTATTTCTTTGTTACACAATCAATTAGATGATAGTGAAGAAAGTTAAAGCATTCGTCGCTTAAATAGTTATCTTTTGAGACTTTCGAAAATGGCAATATTTTTTGATGGTTAGTGGTATGCAACAGTCACTGGCCAGATAATAATTTATGTGTCATATATTGTATAAGAGATATATACTTTTATTGTAAACTTCCCTAATAAAAGTTTTTGTTTTTTATCATCTTTGAAATCATACTGCATTTGACATAGTCGTTATGAGTACCACATTTTGTCGAAATTATAGATGTAAACAAAATAATGCTTGTAAGAAAACATCTGATCATTAAGTAAACTAGCTTAAAAGCATTATGAAAGTTTTATATATTGGCAGGTGGTAATGATATGTAATACTTTGATGTTATTACAATGTTTCAGAGAATGAAAAAAATATCGAGATTGAGTTAAGGCTTGTAAGTTCATGAATCCCATTATTTCTTGTTATTTATATGATTGTTCATTCGAAATGTTCAGTAAACTGCGTTTTTTTATTGAAACAAAATTAAATAGTACAAATTTCATATTATATTAGGGTTATTTTGATTGTTTTGTACAAGATCCTTCTATGTTAATCAGTATTTGAACCAAATTTTGTAAATTGAAATGAAAAATGGTCAAAAGGTGATTTATTGGACATTTTTTAATAGGTTTAGAAATGATATGAATAGCAAATCACTAAATTTCATAAATTAGAAAAACTAACGATGTGAAATTCATGGCATAAAAAAAGCCAAACGATATTGTAAAAATTGAGAGATCTAATCGTAGACGCTACACTGAAAATAATTTTGTATGTTTATGTTTAACCGATTATTATAACATTAAACTCCGAGTTTTCAGAAAATTATAAAAATTTACTTCAAAAATATAGAATCAAGAATCTATCCACATCGTTACAATCAATGCAACAATTTAAAAATAATTTTCAAGGTGTATTTTCAATAGCTTCTAAATTGAGATAAAATGTGTTCGCTAGAGAAATGGTTTTCTTCTCAATTATCAACACCTTGGATAAATGTACTAATTATATGTATATAATGATTATTTTAGGTAAAAATGGAAAATTTAGAATTGAATATCGTGCACGAAAATTGACCAACTATCAAATTGAAAAAATTTCAAAATAGATAAAAATAGTATCAAATACTATGCATAAATCTTTAAAAATCAAATTTGAGAAAACTCATAGAAATATCTTTTCTTTGAACATTATTTTTTAGAAAATTACTTCTTTCAATATTCTATACTAATATTGCACAAAATGTTCACATTGAATTTTTCAGATTATTGTCAATTAATTGAATTGCCAAACTATTCTTCGACTATTCATGTCGCTCGAGGGTATGACGAACCAACCAGGTCCAATCAATGATAAGACAGTCCTCCATATGGACTCCAGAAACGGTAGTGAGATCAAGAGAAAGAGATTTGGCCACGAAACCCAGAACTTTAGTTTCAATGAAGGTTACTTTGCCAAAATTGCTGATAAGCAAGAAGTAATCATGTATGATTTGTTTTACAATAAATGCAAAGGTATAGTAAAGCCATACTTGCTTCCAAAATGCTTGGGAACAGGTTATTTTAATGAGGGTAACACAGCCTTGAAGTCTGGCGATCCAATTGAAGTAATGTTTACTTCAAAGATGACATCCGAGCCTCGTGATGGTCATCCAGCCATGATTTTCCAGGCAGATTTAACTCATGGTTATGAGAAGCCATGCTTAGTTGATTTCAAGATCGGTTTAAGATCATGGAGAGTCGGCTCTTCACAAAAGAAGTCAACAAGAAGGCGCAATAAATTATATACTGAGCCAACAAGAACTCTGAAGTATCATATCAGAGCAGCTATGTGGTATGGCTCCAGTGATGAGAAGTTCTATCAACACGATGAGCTTTGCTACGTTGAGAGAAATTTCGGTTTCTTCTGCACAAAAGAAGAACTTGATGTTTTCATGCATGAGTTCTTCAAATACCCACAGCAGATCCCAACCTACAGAAAGAAACTTGAGGAACTTGCAACTGCATTCCAAAAGTTCCATGACACAATTGGTCTTCGTATTTACAGTGGTTCTGTTGTCGTTGTATACGATGCAGCTCACCCTGAAAAGTTTGACCTCAGATTCCTTGACTTTGCTAAAGGCTTCTATCATATCGAGGAAATCGCCAAGAAATTCGGTGAACCATTAGATGCCTGCGAAGATTACGTCGTAGAAGGCCTTCGCAATCTCTCAAATGAACTCGGAAAACTTTTAGAACAGTAAGAATACTATCATAAATTTGTTTTTGTAACTATCCTATCGATGTTATAAAATTTAATGTCTAAAAATGTTTATTTATTAACTAAAAAGAAAGTATTATCATATAAAAATGAAAAATGAATTTTTAAATTTCAAATTTTGCTATAAATAATGTAATATGAAGAATTATGTCAGTCTATATTCTACATGTATATTGGTGAATTTAAAAATATTTTATAATTGCAAAAACAATATTTTATTTTTAATGAATATACTTATTTCATCCATGTTAATATATTATATTAGTAAAAATAGAATATGGTATCTATTTAATTTTTAAAAATAACCCATCCTTTCTTTCAAATTTTAAAGACAAAATAAAAAATGAATTATTTGTTCATAACAAATATGAACACATTTTCCAATATATAATTATCATTTCGTTTAATTTACCTATTTAAAAAGGGGCTAGAAGCTTTATACAATAAAAATTTATCTTAATCCAATCAAGATTCAACATTTCAATAAAAAACTTCGTTCAAAATCCTTCATAATTGCAATAATATCATACATTCCTTATCCAAAAGAAATTATATTCAACTACACTGAACAAACAGAGTTAATTGACTCGATATTTCAATTTTCAGGAAATATCTTAATTCACTAAACTTAATAAGAGCAAACTGTATACATAAAATGACCAAAATTTAGGAATCTAGTACAGAAAATACAAAACAAGTTTCAATTCCTCATGATAAAAAAATATTTTGGTTTGAAAAATATTAGTAAGAATATAATTACAAAAATAATTTACAGTTTAGCTTTACTTTATAGTTTTGATTAATCGAACTTTTGTATTTGTTGAATAAAATCTGTTCGGAATGTTTGGTCAAAAGGACTGTCCAAAAGAGCATCTGCAAACTTTTTGAGGCTTTCTTTGTTTTCTTTCGTAAAGTTGATGACTTTTTGAGGAGCTTTATCGTAATCAATGAATAACTTATAGATTTTCAAAGATTCGATAGCTATATTTTTGTATTGAGATGTAAAATGATGCAAAATGAGGTCGAAGTTATTTTCATTTGCTAAATAATTAACTTTGAAGTGCTGATTCTTTTCAATTAGTTCTCGAGTTAGTTTCAAGCTTTGGAGGCATGATGCATAGTTAATATCCTCAAGGAAATGATTCAACTTATCAACAATAAATTCAAAATTATTTTTGATATATTCTTGTGAACATTGGGAAGATATAATCAACTCCTTGTAAAAAGAAAATGAGTCTGCAGCAACATCGAAGTGTGGAACTGTAAAATACTTAACAAGTTGTTCGATATTTTTCCGACTCAAAATTTGCTTACAAAGAGGTTCATATGATGAACAAACTCTAAGCATTTCACCAGTTGTTATTGCAAGCTCAGGATGGTCATAGCAGTGAATTAGAGTGTCAATAATTTCTGGATCTTCAACAATGTATTTAATCATTGGCGAATCACCATTATTTTTGTAAGCTACTGATCCGGTGAATATCATTGCATATTGCTTTCTTTGTTCGACTGGAAGATTTTGCAAATTTAATAAACCTTCGATGACAAAGTTAGTAGCAGTAATATCATTAATAAGTTGCAAGGCTCTGGTGTTGATTTCTTCATCTTCAATCTTCTTATAAAGTATGTCAGTCATCCTTCCAAAATTTTTATTGATGATTTCTAAATATTTTGCCTTTTGCTCAAGTTGAGTTGCTTCTCTATATCCAGAAAGACCATTTAATGCCTTTTTAATGATTCGAGAAGGCTTCATTTTCCCAAACAATGACATTGTTTTTTTGAATTTATGTCAATCGAAATAAAAAAAAGTCTTTTCGTAAATAAGATTATCTTTAATATCACGTGGAATCCAAAACAATACTCTTTCTCATCTATTTAATAATAGGATGCATGATTACATTTCAATTTTGCTTTGAAAGGATGATTGTTGGTCAATAGAATGGCTCTCTAGTGATTGTACAACAAAAGTATACACCATCTATATGCATCTCCTACTAGAAAAATTCGATTACATCTCATGTTTTAGTGAGAACATTTGATATCTAAGCTTTGACATACATTCTATTCAATTCAATGAAGGAAGGAATCATATTACATCGAAGCCAATTAATATTTCCATATATTTCTTTCCTATGTGTAATTTGATCCATCCATATTATATCAGACTTGTTTCACCGTTCTGAACATACTTACATGAAAATTATGGATTTTATTGACACATTTGATAATTAGCACCAAAAATTCTTATCCTCTTCAGCCATTTTTTTTGTTGTGATTTCCCAATATGATTTACATGCAAAAATATAAAGACAGGGTGATATCAAATAGAATTTCAAAGCCTTTCTGGTTCATGATTGGAATAATTTTTTATATTTTTTATTGCTAAGCTTCCAAACCTATTTTCCTAGTACTATGAGTTGGACTGCCTATCATATATTAGTGAGCTAAAAAATATGAAAGGTTTTGAATAAAAAAAGTTTATTTATTTCGAAATAAATAAATAAAGGGCGGTCCTCATGGGACAATATCCACATCAGGACCATTAGTCTGGGTAGCATAAACGATTGAGTCATCCTTTGTCTGATAATCGACGGTTCTTCCCATCATTTTTTCATCAGCAACAGCTCCTGGAGCTGGGATTTCCTCTTCTGTTTCTGCTGATCCAGTGTCAGATCCGATATCGTTCTTATAATCATGATTCTTTCGGATGACGAAGAAGTAGACAACAACAATGATAACTACAATAACAACTATTACAACAATGACAATAGCGACTATTGCTCCTGAACCAAGTCCACCCTTTTCTGCTTTTCTTTCATCTACATTTGCTGGCTGGCCGCTGCTTGAAGAGATTTGAGTGGGTTCTTGTGTTGGTTTTTCTGGTTCTTGTGTCGGATTTTCTGGTTCTTGTGTTGGTTTTTCTGGTTCTTGTGTTGGTTTTTCTGGTGCTGGTGTTGGTTTTTCTGGTGCTGGTGTTGGTTTTTCTGGTTCTTGTGTTGGTTTTTCTGGTGCTGGTGTTGGTTTTTCTGGTTCTTGTGTCGGATTTTCTGGTTCTTGTGTTGGTTTTTCTGGTGCTGGTGTTGGTTTTTCTGGTTCTTGTGTTGGTTTTTCTGGTTCTTGTGTTGGTTTTTCTGGTGCTGGAGTTTCATTTGGATCAGCTTCTTGAACATTATGGAATTCTGGGTTGCAGACAAGGTGAGAAAGTGTTGCGTGACCAGAAGGAACACCTTTCTTACTGTAACCAAAGAGATGAGCAGAAATATTAATATCATAGTTTGTGAAACTGAATGCATCCATTGTAACTGTGGAGTTAAAGTAGTAGATAACAGACATGTTTGCATATTCTTGCTTGACGTGGTCAAACGATATATGTTTCAGCGAACCAGTGCAATATTCTAATTCAACTGCAACAGCATATGCAGATCCATTAACAACGTTGATGTACGATACATCTAAATCGCAATGGCCTGCGTAAAATGCAAAGCAATAAGAGCAAGCACAGTTGGATATATTAGAATCAGTGAAATGGAAAGTAGTTGATTCAATTCTAAGAGGTCTTTGGTTTGCATCAACAATTTCGCCTGGACATTTATCAAGAGTAACAGACTTGATGGTTGTGTGAGAGGTTTCAATGCTGTCCGCGTATACAAACTGTCCCCACTTGAACGTTTCGTCCCCGCTCTGACCTGTACGACAGTTTTCGGCAGTGGTGGTATTAATTTCAAAGGTTTGATATTTTTGTGCCCTAATGGCTCCACCCGATCTGTCAGCATTGCAGTTGAGAAAACGGCATGCAATTATGAATAGTGCACCATTGCCATTATTGTAGTTGTAGTAGATAGCAGAACCTTGGTTACTTGATGTGCTGAGATTCTGGAAAATACAATTTTCCAGGGTATAGGTTTGTTTATCGAGCAATACAGTTCGCGTCTTTGGCGTTAATTCCGTCATTATGGAATGTGATTTTGAATTTTTATCTACCGAAGATTGAATACTATTGAATTAACACAATTCTTTCATATCAAGCTTATAACTAGAATGTTATATATTACTATAAATTATAAGAGTTAATCTGACATATTGAATTTATTCTGAGAGTATAAACTTTAAAATATATTCTAATAAATAGAAATTATAAAAATGAAGTCAATTAATTTTGACACAATTGACATAGTTTTGAGAACTGATCGATTTATTCATTCAAAAATATCAAATCTTCTTATCTAAAAATTCATCTCTAATATAAAATGCTAGTATATTTTCATTTTAAGAAATAACGTCCATTAATTTCTGTTAGTTTATGAGAAAAAACTGCGTAAAAAGTAAAATAGATTTTTGTGACGATGTTTAATAAATTTATTCAAAAATCATCGGCTATAAAAAACAATAACTTCGAAAATGTTCCAATACTGGGGATCTTAGCAATATCAATTTTTCGTGAACAACATTTTTGAATGTTTTTTTTTTTGATGCCTGAAATAGAAATAAGGAATCGTTTATGAAACTTAAATCCATACTTTATTGACTTTTTAACACTTAAATATAACAAGGAACCAAAAAACACCTTTATAACTCAACCCCATTTTAAATTGAAAAAAGGTGACCAAACTATTTTTTGAAAGTCCGCCATAACTTTAATGGTACTATTTCAGCGTGTACAATGAATACAAAAATTCTAAGAGTGCCACATAAAATAGTACTTTAGACTTGAGTTAATGCTACCAAGCAAATGTTAAAAAGATGACTTTAGTGTTTTGATAATCAAAGATTAAAATCATTATTGTCTAAATCAATAATCATAACGACAGAAGTTAATGTTTTTTCATCAGTGCTTTAAATCCACTTTTAAAAGTATACCTCAAAAATCAAAATATCAAAAAAAATTGGCCGATAGGTTTGGCTTTAATTTTTGTCTGCTTTTATGATTTGATATGGATGTTATAATTTTAAAAGTTGAGCCAAATTCACCAATAGATTTTTGAGATTTGCAAATACTCAATAATTTTCAGCGTGTTATCTTTTATTAAAAGAACTATTTGGTTTCAGTATCATATAAATTGATATTTACTTTCTATTTGAACCTTCATTTAGCTAATGATTTAATAATACAGATTTCATCTAGTCCTTATAAGAGAATTTTGAATTTGTTATAATAAAAAAACAAACAGATATAGCTTACACTTCTATAATAAAGATACCTTTTATAGAAATCAGTATGAAATGTGTTTTGGCTTATTGGAAGCATATCAGACATAATCGCCATAATCAAAAAATCTATATACCCAATAAGTAATAAATTTGTCGATATAGATTTTCCATAAAATTAGTTTTTAGTCTGATCTTAAAATAAATTTAATTTTTTATAAAAAAAATCACATTTAAAAGTACCTTTTTAGTAGCTCGAAATCCTGTTGGTGGATTTGGGGCGTACTTCAAAATTAGCTTTTCTTCTACATATGCAAGCTATATTTTAAATATGGAGCAAATCGGATCGGCGAAAGGAGTTTAGTTACCTTTAATTGAAATTCAATTTTTTGTTTTCATACGATAAGACAAATAATCTGTAAATAGAAATTGTTTAATTAATCATTAATTTACTTATGTTGGCGAAGTACTTGAGATGCGCAATGTGCACCACCATACATCGCTGTAATCTCGTGGAAATCGAGATAATGAACTTCACCATCGAAGCCACGTTGTTTGAGAGCTTTTTCGACCTCTGGATTGATAGCAAAAACGATGTCTTTGCCATTCTTGTTCTTTCCGAGGTGAAGAAGGTTAATGAAGTAGTCTTCCTGCTGCTTGAATGAAGCTGGAACTACTTCGAAACCTTCTTTCTTCAACCATTTTCCGAATGGAAGCTGAGAAACTTCTTTGTAGCTGTTGACACCATCTCTGACGAATTCACGAGCAATACGTATGTATTTCGGATCATCTTCGGCAATCTTGTCAACGCAGACGCATAGTTTTTCTGATGCGACGTTGAAATATGTGTCAAGGTGCATTCTCTGTTGGTTCTTATCGTAGAGGTCTTCGACAACAATGAATCTCTTCGTACCGAGTAAGTCTTGATTCATAAGTTGCTTAGCAGCAGTCATATTTGTTCTTAATCCAACACCAAGCATGCAGTAATCCTCTGAAATCGGGATGAAGTCGCCGCCTTCGAGTGTGCCTGGTCCATTGATCTGGCCGACTGGTTCGATTCCGAGCTCTGCCCAGACAACTTTCATCAACTTGTTTTCATCACGTCTCTGCTGTGCTCCGAAGCGTCCGATGACAACACCTTTAGCTGTTGTTATCTGTTGATCACGTGTGAAAACTGTATTTGCCAAAGGCAAAAGTGGCAATTTATCGTAGTGGAAGCCTGTTGATGAATTTTTATCGACATCAATCTTAACAGATGGATGCATGAAAATCAAATCGATCAAATTATCTTTTGACAAGCGGCTCAAAGAGTAGCTAATGTAATCTTTTGTAATTTGCTTCCTCATTTGCTCTGTAGGAATGCCAGGGACAACATCAAACTGGAGATCAGTGAAATCAATGAGTGTGCTTCTCAGTTTTTCAACCGGCATTTCTTTCAGAATTTCACGGACGGTCCAAACCTTAGCGCCGCAGGCATCATGAAGAGCCTTCCTGAATAAGTTATGGCACTCTACAGCTTTATCTGGATCTGGTGGATTTTCATAGAGGAAAGCCGATAAATGGAAAGGAAATCTTGTTTCAACGCCTGGACAATGAGTAATGATATCTGTTGGATGGTCAAACTCTGAAATCTGGCTGAATGATTTCACCAATGGCTTCTTGAGTTGAAGGTTGGACGAAAATCTAGAGATACTTTGCAGCATTTGTTTTGGAAAAACGATGAATATAAAAAAAATTTTCTCGACGATAGGAATTTTTGGCTGAAGTAAAAATGCATATATATCATTTAATATTAAGAAAATCAAAAATCGATTACGATTTTTTCTACAATCAAATTGAGAAGAGTTTGACATTATTTCAATGATCGTTGAATTTTGTAAGAGTTGGAAATTTAATATATGATTGATTGATAATTAGTCAAAAAGAGTTAGAAAAACTAACTACAATGCAGAATTCGAATTATCCTTCGACTGAGGTTTTCCTCCCTTTCAATGAAATTGAAAGAACTTTGGAGGAATATATATATACATGTTTAATAGGGACGAATGCAAAAAGTCAATTAGCATATAATATAATGCTTATATTTAGTAAAATTAATATACATTTCAAGGCTAGATTTCGAGAAAAATTGAAATCGTGATTTTTTGAGTGGCAATAATATTCGTAACTATATATAGTATCCAAATAATATATTATTGTGTATTCTGAAGTTTACGCTTTTTTACAAGTTATCAAAAATATTTTGCAATATCTTGCATAACCCATTATTTGGTACCATTTTTAATTGAATGAAACCTAGCGGTCATTCAATTTATTGTGTCGATGATTCAAAAATTTTGAGAAAGTATTTCTGGAAATATGAGTCTTTATTATTATAAATAAAAAATAAGGCGACCCGCTCTTGAACCCTTGCCTTTAGAAAATTCTACATGACAGTCTTGTCAATTATTACATTATCAATAACCATACAATAATGAATTCACAATCATTGTACCATGTGCATTTTAAAAATTCAAAATTTAATACTATTAAAAGGTTTAGTGATATATCTTTCTGATTGTTTGAGCTTTTAAGATAGAAGATCACTATGCTACATCCAGTTATATATCAACCTTCTTGTCTTGCTGTAAATTTGGCAATAAATCGGAAATTTGCATGATAAATATTACTGATATAATGTATACTATAACAAATGCAACAAAGATTCAAAAATTTTAAAAATTCCACAGTGTTTAGTTTACATTATCATTCTTTAATGAATAAACATAATATACAAGAGTTCATTGGTTATTCTTTTTCATCGAAATAAAATGTTTCGATCATTTGGGATTTGCAAATTCATTAACATAAATTGGTAATACAAGTCATTTAATCCAACATACCTGGAAGTAAATAATCATTTCAATCATATATATTTGTTTAAGGTGTTATTAATTTTTACAATTTTTTTTTACACTCTTGTGAGCATTAATTATTAGAGAACAATATATAGGAAGTATACCCAATATCAAATAGAAGGTATTCTTCCTGGAAAAAAGAATATCGTTGATATTTTCCAAAATCTTTTTCAATTTCTTAAATTTCCTACATACATTAGGCTTCAACAATCAAGTGAAAAGATTATTTAGTTGTGGAGGTGACTCATTTTTCAAAATTTTCATAAAAACATCATAAGCATCTTCAAAATGAGAATTATACATCTCAAGGAGCTTTCTTCGCATCTTTACAACATTTTCATTACGTAAAACTTCTAATAATTTCTTGGAAAAATTTTCATTTTCAGAAACTAAAAAACCATTATCATTATTAGTAATTTCTTCTGATATACATCCGAAATGATTTGCAATAATTGGAACTCCAGCGCCAATAAAATGAAATAAAGCTTGTGGAGGATCCAAAACAAAAGAAGAAGATAATATAATACCGACATTGCATCTCTGAAGTAATTCGAAGTAATTGGGATCAGATAATGATATGTATTTATATGTAATGAATTCTGATTTATGATTTTTCAAGATTGTATCAGCAGACGTAACACTTTTCGATGTTCCAAAGATATAAAAATCAATTTTCATCTGATGTTCTTCAAGATCTTTCATAATTTTGTTCAATTTCAAAATTTCTTCTGTTTTTGAATAGGGATACATGTATCCAACAATATGATTATTCATAAATTCTACTCTGTTACTTAAATCTTTAACTCGCATTGGTATATTTCGAATTAAAAACGATTTAATTCCTCGAAAATGTAGAATCATTTGTTTTGCTTGAGTAGGAACAATATTTACATTTGAAAGCTTAAGAAGCATTGTTTCTACAGACTTAGAAACAACAAGATATCCTTCATTGGCAAGTGTGTATTGACCAAGTTCAAATATAAGTCTTATATGGAATAATTTCGTAACGATCCATGATACTATTGTCTCTTTGATAATATGGTGAAGATAAACAACGAATATATCTATTGTTGGCAGTTGGATTAAAATTCCAATTACTTGAAATAGTGTAAATATAAATGAAAATGGTAAAAATAAATATCGCATTAAAAATAAATTCATTGGAAATGGAGTTATTCGCTTGACTGATAGATTTGGTGTATTTTGTATATCTCTCGGAAATTTTGAAGACCCTAAACCAATAACATATATATGATTCTCCGGAACTTTTGATAAAACTTGAATATGTGAGATTATTTGATGGTTATTTGCATAGTCATCTAATGTAAATAAGATGCAATTCGGCATTAAATAATCTGAAAGGGGTTAATTCAACAAGGAACACTTCAAACAACTACAAAATGCAGTTGGGACATTGATAACGAATATAAATATAATGAAACAAGAAAATCATATTTGAAATTGGTAAATAAATTTGATTCGAGATATGATTTCGTATGTATAAAACAGATTTTATGAGGAAATTGTAGTAATAATGTCTTTAGTAAGAATTTTAAAGATAAGAAAAGAAAAAATTAAGGTATTAAAAAATTTTAACGCTATTATTTATTTGATTGCCACAGAACCGGTGTCTTTGTAATTGAAATAATGATTAATTATAAGGAAAAGACTGTTTAGGCGATCTGAGCAATAAGATCCTTAAGTGGAGCGAGCTGATCTTCTGGGATTAAATCGAACTCCTTTGAGAAGAGAATGAAGTGGCGGAAGGATGTGTTTAAGTGAGCCTCAGCGCCGACAGCCTTAACGTGATCGAGGTGATGGTAGTAGATGTGAGCGTAGATTCTGAAGAGACGAGCGAAGATCTTGGAAACCTGGGAGCGGAAGTCCTTTGGGAATGGAACAGATGGATCTGATGGGAAGATCTTTTCATCATCAATGATGGACTCTGCCCATTGCATGAGGTTAGAAATGTATTCTGGGGCTGGAAGTTCTGTTGGCTTCTTGAACTTCTTGCCATCCTGCCAGGCGTACTTGTATTGGGATCCTGCAGTCATTTCTGGGCATGATGTTGGTGTGCAGTGCTCAACAATTGGTGAGTAGAGGCAGTTGATTTGATTGTAGAATTCGACAACATTCATAGCAAGCCAGTCGTTAAGGTTCTCGCCTTCTGGGAGCTTAACAGCTGTCTTGAGATCGCCAGCACCTAATGTGGCCTGTGAAATTTGCTGAAGACGGTAGCTTCTAGACTCTGGGCCAACCTTCTTGTTTGGGCGGAAAGTGCCCTGGTCACGCTTCATCCAATCGAACATTTTCGAAAAGTGATAGACGATAAAAATTTATTTGAATTTTGCCCTTCGATGAGGCAGAGAAAGGGTAATTATCGATAACTTATTTTCATGTTTTTAGTTCCAAATCAAACAATAGTCACATCATTTGCCCTTTTATTCAAAATTGAATGTCAAACATGTTCATGTGAAGTGAACATTTGATTGATTGTAATGAATCAAAATGGAGCATTAATGACATTTATATGGCATGTCAGCCAGGATAATCATTAATTTCCGAGTCAACTCGAAAGATTTGTCATTGAATCAAATTTTAGAAATAGAAAAAAGCTTCCTTTCTATTGGTATGTGACAGCTGAGCTATGAAAACGTATGATGATGCGTTGTTCATGTTAGTTGAGGAATTTCATTTCAAAATTGTTGGTTTTAGCAAGTATGAACTTATATTTTTCTCCAAATTTTCATTATGATTTTCATTTATTATTAAATCATGATTCATTCTTGTAATCACATAAAATTATTTGTTTTGTTACTTATTTTTGAGAAAGATTAACATATTTATTTTTACAGCAAAACAAACAGATATAATATAAAGTAATGTCAAATAATTCTTAATATCATTTAAATTAAACTGCTCATTGTTCCAAAACTTTCGACTTCTGGGATCGATAGTGAAGCAAGACTTCCAGAACCTGCATATGCTTCAGCTGAATAAAAGTCTATTCTTTTTTGAAGAATATTTTCTTCGGAATCTCCTTCTACAGTTCCTGATTCATAAATATCTTCTTGTGGAGGAACTAAATCATCAGAATCTTCTAAATCAAGTTCACTTACAAACCTCATTTTCGATGATTGAGGTGGTGAAGAAATATAGCTATCCTTACTGTAACTATCAGAAGAGAGAACTGATTCTACGCGAGGGATGGACTTTTGGTTCTTTTTGCTTAGAACCCTCTTCGATTTCTTTTTTCCATTTGGTAAACTTTCGTATTCGTAGGAGTAAATAAACTCTTTGTCAGACTTTGGACTATAGTTAGCAGAACTCTTCCTTTTTTGTCTATTCTTTTCAGTTTTTTCAAGATCAATTCTTTGGGCATCGTTTCTAGATGTATATCCATATAATTTGTTCTCCACAAGATGTTTTGATAATGGAATAACACTTTTACGCTTTTTGTGAGTTGAGTCAGTAGAAATTACTGAAGAATCAGATTTTGGTTCGCTTATAAGTCCAAATCTACTTGAAGATGAGTTTGACTCTGATGCTATAGAAGAACGAGATGCAGATAATTCGCGAATTGGTTGGAAATAATTTCGATCAACCTCCCAGGAATTTGCTGATGACTCAGAATCCAAAGAATTGCTACTAATAGGTGGAAAATAAGCGCTACCTTCACTAGTTTCAGCTGATTTTGTTGAAGAATAATAAGAATATTCACTTTTTTCAGAATTCGTAGACTGTTTTGATGAATTTGTCTCTTGCTTGACTTCTAAATTTGTCTTTTCATATCCCTTCTCTCCAATTTTAATTGGACTTCCGTATTCATCAATATTTTCAGAAATATTTTCTTCTTCTTGGAGATTTTCCTCTTTTTCGGAGCTTGACTTATTATATTCTGGTTCAATATCGTTAATTTTTTCTTCTGTTTGAAGATTTGTCTGTTTAGAAGTTTCATTATTTGCGATGTTTGATTCAACTTCAGATTTAATAAAATTTTGCTTTTGCTTCCTACTTTTAGAGATAATTTTCTTCACTTCATTAAGTATATCTTCATGATTTGTAGTATGAATTCCTATACAACCTAAAAGATCAGAAATTCTATCAGTATAGTCATCACTTTTGTCTATTATACCTAATTGCTTTTCATACTCTTCAAACATCTGCGTTTGCCGTTGAAGTATTTCTAATTTTCGTTTTGTAAAGGGATTTTGAGTTGAATTTGTTGTTTGAATAATAATACGTTCATATCTAACACTAGAAGAAGCCTGAGAAACTTTAGAAGATACTCCTAGGATGTCAGCAATAGAATTTAATTCGGTATCACTAGGACATGGATATATGAATTCCCATCCCCTATCTAGTAGTTCTCTTACAATTTTTGGGTATTTTTGTGCTTTTATGAGAATATTTTTTGGTATTGTTTTATCATTAATTAGTCTGAGTTGATTTCCGAAAGCAACAACAAGCTGAATCATGTAATTTTCTTTACGAGAAAATGGTGTATTCTCAACATTGATGTTTGAAGCATTCTTAACGGACAAAAAATTATATAACGATGTAAATTTTGAATTTCTGAGGTTAATTTGCATAATATTAGGCTGAAGATCAAGTCCTTCAAATGATTTGACATTTGTATATGAAAGATTTAGTACTTTCAGAGTTGGGCGTTTACCAATTGAAGATAAGTCTACATTTTCTTCTCCGCTTAAGTCGAGTACTCCTTTTGATAGATAAATTTTATAATTATCTTCATTCTTACTATTTGATCTCGTTTTATAAGGTGAAGTTAAATCCATAATGATAAATATTTGCCATGTAAATCATTTTTGACAAACTGTCAATTTATAAGAGGACTTGAAACTTGATTATTCAACAAAGTTGCAGTAATGGCATCGAGAAAATATTGGTATTACAGAAGTAGTTTAGTAATGGCATATAACTAGCTATATAATTTAGTCAGCCCCTCAAAGAACGAATCCAAAATTTACTTAAACATTCCAAGAACGAAAACACTAGTTGGAACATATACAAGCATTCATTATCCATTATCTACTTCACAGAAACTTCAATTCTTAATTATATGATAATTATTATTTGAATTTAACAAAATCCACATTCTATGCAAAGAACTTTGATTAAGATAATTTAATGATTTGTGTGTCAATAACAAGTATTTATTTCTTAGAATAATCTTGAATCTATGATAATTCCAATTCTTTTTAAGAGTTCGCCTTCAATTCCGGTGTTTAAGGTTAAATCTCAATGGCTCCTCTCGCCAACTATCATTATTTTTAATTAAAGTTAAATGAGCATAAGTGCAAGCTTAATTGATTTGATTAAGGGTGCACTTACCACTTTCTGACATGCTCCCATAATATCAATATATCTTTTTTGTGATTGCAAAAAAGAATAACAGTAATATAAGGTACTAGGTAGTAATTTAAAATAACTTCTTTCCGAACAAAGTTAATGACTTTTTACCTTAGAAATTTTGAATAAAAAACTACCCAGATTTGCTTTACTTTTACCACTCCCCATGTAATTTCTGGGGAAAACGATAATTCATTTTTTTTATGGATGAATAGATCGTTTTCCTAGAAAGGACCTCATATCTCTGGCTAAAAAGAGTGTCAGATCCTAAATAGGTTATTGATCTAGTGTACAAATCCAATAAAAAGCCTATTTTTTTGGCTTTTTTGGTGCTCATTTTTTCGAAGATCTACATGAATATGGGGAAACCATCGGATTTTTTTGGTTAACCCACATCTTCATGTAGTCTGGACTATCTTTCCTCGAAGGACCTCTTTACGGGTGTAAAAACTCATAAAGTTCTCAAAAGATTCATTCTCGATCTCCATGCTGAAAGAATTTACAATAAAAAAGAGATCTACGCATCAAACTACAGCCATAAATGAACTGAACCCCTAAAGCTCAGCTCTTAGTTTATCAAAAACGTCGAAATCCTTCTCATTGCAATCAAAATTTCTCAATAACTCATAAGAAAAATCGAATTTTGATTAAGCCGATGTTATAGGTATCACAAATACTACAAACTTGAGCAATATCGAAATTGCCAGCAAAAGTTTGAAATTGCATTGCTCATATTTGTTTTGTAAACTAAAAATCTGCTTATATTATTCATTAATTTTTTATATATTATTCATATACTTTAATAAAAACAATACTATTTCACCTTAAAAATGAATTTCATAAGTCAATATTATTTTTTTGAAAATGTATCAATTTTCGATTAAAACAACATGAGAATAAAATTTACGCAAAATTATTTTAAAAAATGGTTTTAAAAATTTACAATTGATTAAGAATCAGATTGCAAGAAGTTTTGAAGTTTAATTTTAAGAAAAAAAATTCGGATATTATTCATGGATCTAAGTAATCTGATATTTGAGTATCGGCACTATGCATAAAACATATATTTATAGTTTTTTTGGATTTTTATGATTTTAAATATATTCAAATTTGGCAATCCAATAGATTTTTAAAAAATAGGTAAATAAAAATAGATTACATATGCAGCAGATTTAGAACATGAAACAAATCTTATAGTGACCCAAAAAAAAATTCATGATCCAAAAAAGAAAAAAATTGGCTAAATCGGAATCAAACCTTAGCATAACGAATCATTATGTCAGATGTTTCCACTACACTACACCGGCAGTTCGAAAAATACCCTTGGTGGTTCTATTTAATAGCTACTCCCAACGATAGGCGGTGTCCCCAGCTTTCGAGAGGTGGTAAAAGTAAAGCAAATCTGGGTAGTTTGTCAAAAAGTTATTAGTGCACCCTTAAGAGAAAATACTTATTTTCCGCATACATGTAAAGGACTGTCATAAGAAATGTTCTCTTTTGGATATTATTCATTAGTTCAAAACCTTGAAAATTTTAAAATACTAATGGTTATAAAAATAGAAACCATGCATAGAGCATAATGCACGAACTTTGTCGGTTACACCTTCATTTGATTATTGTGATAAAGGAAATAATGTTGATGTGATACGATTTTGAGTTTTTGCTTATAACTTCATTTGTAGTAAAGATATTAATGATATTGAAAAATATATTAGTAGTATAAATAGTAAGGTTTTTATCATTGTGATATAGAAGTTCTATGCTTGTCAAAGTTGTATAACACAGAGTTGAAAAGTTCGAACTCACGGAATTATCTAGTCCATGATTGTTCCATATAAGGTACTGTAGGAATGACATCAAGTCACAAAACACTAAATATTTTACAGAAAATATTTGGTACTTGTTAAAAAGTGACGAAATGCAATTACCAAAACTAAAGACAGATTACACTACCATCTCACTAGATTCTGCTTATAGTCAAATGAAAACTAATTCAATGTTTATAGATTCTATCAAAAATAGCCATATTCAAAATTTAATTAGATATATACCTAGTGTTTTGTATTGGGTTTAAATCAATAAAACGTATCTAGTACAAAACTTCAAGAGTTATACTAAAAGTTTGACAGAACAAATCTTGAATGAAAAAAAAAATTTATGAGTTTAGTAAAACAATACAAAGAGAAGTAAAGAAATGATATAAATAATGATAAACAATTTCATATTTTGTGATAAGATTCTTTTTTATTTCTAAAGTAGGAAACTCTACTCCACAGAGAAAAGTTGAAAAGTGAGAAAGATGATGAATAGAGTATATATTTTGAACATTATTTTGTGTAACCGGTCCTCTTGTTTTATCTTTTCTGTCACAGAAAGAATCATTAATTGTAATTGAACCAAAACTATCTTGATAAAATTCTTTTCCTGGTCCTGTGTTTCCAAGAAAAGAACAGTTTTCAATCAGTACAATTGATCCATATGCATAAAATGTTCCAAAATTAGGCTCTTGAAATTTATTATTCAAAACATTACAAAAATTAAAATTATAGTTGCCACTGAAGTGACGATCAATTATAGCCAAGATTGAATAAATTGATGTTGTGTTACAAAATGATGAATATGATACGTTGCATAAACCAGTTGGATTTTCTAGACGAATTCCTGAATCACGATATGTTTCACAGAAACTTGTGTTGATTGACTTAACTTCAATATTTCCATAATAAAAACTATTTATACCAATCTTTTCGGAATTTCCACATTCATAAAAAGAACTTTCATAAAGATAATTTTTATTATTTGATTTATCAACAAGTTTAGTATATGAATAATGCCCTTCATTAAAGCTTGTTTTTGATTTGTAGCCACATGTTCGGTATTGGACAATGGAACTATCACAAACAAAGTAGATAGATCCACCATTTGTATTACTGCTGCAGTTATCAAATGAACAATAAGAATCAAGAAACTTAATACCTGATCTTTCAAAAGAAATGGCACTATTAATGATGATTTTGATGAAAATGCATTGAAAGATGAAATCTTCGTTTTCTGTCGATGATTCTGTAACAACCTTTCCTGTGAAAGGTTCTGAAATAGGGTCTGTTTCATAAAAGAGTTTCCAAACCGAGTCAGCTGACTTTGGACTATGAAATACTTCTTTCTGACTTGTAAACTTCTCAATTTTCGTTATAATGTTTTATTGTAATATTTTTATTATCAAAAGCAGATTTTCTAAAGTATATGACAATAAAACATTTGCGAGATTCATCATGTTTTATTAAATCCAACGATGGCTCATGCTTTCAGGAACTTCCAAATCTCAAATTCATAATCAAACTTATATATTTCATAAAAAATTAATTCATTTACTATATCTCAAAAAAGTATAATGAAATGATACAAATAAGGATGGATTCCTTCATTGCATGTCATAACCTTTGGATTTATGGCGAAAATATGGAACTCGGTTTGCGTATGTTACATTTTTCAATATATCGAGGGTGAGCTTTACTTGCAGCATGTCTGATATCATCATATAGAACAGCTTCTGTTGATTTACCTTTGAGGATGTTCTACCTGTATCAAAAATTACTCGACTCTAAATGGGTTAGATTTTGTGTTTCATTATACATAAATGATCTAACCCATCGAGTAATTTTTGATGGTTGTTCAACATTTGATGCGCTAATTGCGCCTTTATTATTAAAATAATAAAGAAAAATTCTTTTTTATCAGTATTTATGAGTTTGGTAAAACAATACAAAATGAAGAAATGAAATGATATAAATAATGATAAACAATTTCATCATATGTGTTAATATTCTCCATTTTGCATAAAAAAGTAGGAAACTCTGCTTGACAGAGATATGTCGAAAAATGAGAAAGATTATTAATACAATATATATTTTGAACGTTTTTTAGTGTAACTGCTCCTATTGTTTTATCTATTCTGTCACAGAAAGAATTTTTAACTGTAATATAGCCCGAATATTCTTGATAAAATTCGACTCCTGGTCCTGTGTTTCCAAGAAATGAACAGTTATCAATAAGAACAGTTGATCCACCTCCATAGAATGTTCCATAACTAGATTCTTTGTGTTCATTATTCAAAACATTACAAAATTGAAAATTATAGTTAACATTATTTAAGCCTATAATTGAATAAATTGAAGTTGTGTTACAAAATGATGAATATGTTATGTTACCAAGACTTGTTGGACTGTTTAGACGAATTCCTGAGTCAGCACTTGCTTTACAAAAACTTGTGTTAATTGACTTAATTTCAATCTTCCCAAAATATAGACTATTTGTTCTATATTTTTCTATATTTCCGCATTCATAAAAAGAGCTCTCATAAATACAATTTTTATTATATGAATTTTCAATTAATTCAACATATGAATAATGCCCATCAGAGTTTGTTTTTGATTTGTAGCTGCATATTCGGTATTGGACAATGGAACTATGTTACTCAAAATTTGCTGCACTAAAAAAAATTATGTTACTCAAAATTTGCTGCACTAATAGTGCTTTTATTATTAAAATAATTAAGAAAAATGTATATTTATGAGTTTATCGAAAATAGACAGAAAGAAGTAATGAAATGATATGAATAGTGATCCTTCTTTATCACCAAAATAGGAAATTCTGCTTCACATAGATATGTTGAAAAGTAAGAAAAATAATGGACAGAATATATATTTTGAACATTATTTGTTGTAACTGATTGAAATGTTTTATCTATTATTCTATCACAGAAAGAATCTTTAACTGTAATTGAACCAGGACCTGTTTGATAAAATTCAATTCCTGGTCCGACATTTCCAAGAAATGAACAGTTTTCAATAAAAACAGTTGATCCACCTGCATAGAATGTTCAATATTTAGATTCTTTGTGTTCATTATTTAATATATTACAAAAATGAAAATCATTGTTACGATTATTTAAACCTATAATTGAATAAGTTGATGTTGTGTTATGAAATGACGAATATGTAAACAAATTCCAGAGTCTTTATTTGCCTCACAGAAACTTGTATTAATTGATTTAACTTCAATATTTCCATAACAAAGACTATTTATTCTCTCTCTATCTAAATTTCCGCATTCATAAAAAGAACTTTCATAAATACAATTTTTATTATATGAATTTTCAATTAATTCAACATATGAATAATGCCCATCAGAGTTTGTTTTTGATTTGTAGCTGCATATTCGGTATTGGACAATGGAACTATCACAAACAAAGTAGATAGATCCACCATTTGTATTACTGCTGCAGTTATCAAATGAACAATAAGAATCAAGAAACTTAATACCTGATCTTTCAAAAGAAATGGCACTATTAATGATGATTTTGATGAAAATGCATTGAAAGATGAAATCTTCGTTTTCCGTTGATAATTTCGTAACAACTCTTCCGATAAAAGGATCTGAAACAGGGTCTGTCTCGTAAAAGAGTTTCCAAATCGAGTCAGTAGACTTTTGTCAATTTTTTTCCCAATATTACCCAGATTTGCTTTACTTTTACCACCTCTCGAAAGCTGGGGACACCGCCTATCGTTGGGAGTAGCTATTAAATAGAACCACCAAGGGTATTTTTCGAACTGCCGGTGTAGTGTAGTGGAAACATCTGACATAATGATTCATTGTGCCAAAATTTGATTCCCATTTAGCCAATTTTTTTCTTTTTTGGATCATGAATTTTTTTTTGGGTCACTATAAGATTTGTTTCATGTTCTAAATCTGCTGCATATGTAATCTATTTTTATTTACCTATTTTTTAAAAATCTATTGGATTGCCAAATTTGAATATATTTAAAATCATAAAAATCCAAAAAAACTATAAATATATGTTTTATGCATAATGCCGATACTCAAATATCAGATTACTTAGATCCATGAATAATATCCGAATTTTTTTTCTTAAAATTAAACTTCAAAACTTCTTCCAATCTTATTCTTAATCAATTGTAAATTTTTAAAACCATTTTTTAAAATAATTTTGCGTAAATTTTATTCTCATGTTGTTTTAATCGAAAATTGATACATTTTCAAAAAAATAATATTGACTTATGAAATTCATTTTTAAGGTGAAATAGTATTGTTTTTATTAAAGTATATGAATAATATATAAAAAATTAATGAATAATATAAGCAGATTTTTAGTTTACAAAACAAATATGAGCAATGCAATTTCAAACTTTTGCTGGCAATTTCGATATTGCTCAAGTTTGTAGTATTTGTGATACCTATAACATCGGCTTAATCAAAATTCGATTTTTCTTATGAGTTATTGAGAAAATTTGATTGCAATGAGAAGGATTTCGACGTTTTTGATAAACTAAGAGCTGAGCTTTAGGGGTTCAGTTCATTTATGGCTGTAGTTTGATGCGTAGATCTCTTTTTTATTGTAAATTCTTTCAGCATGGAGATCGAGAATGAATCTTTTGAGAACTTTATGAGTTTTTACACCCGTAAAGAGGTCCTTCGAGGAAAGATAGTCCAGACTACATGAAGATGTGGGTTAACCAAAAAAATCCGATGGTTTCCCCATATTCATGTAGATCTTCGAAAAAATGAGCACCAAAAAAGCCAAAAAAATAGGCTTTTTATTGGATTTGTACACTAGATCAATAATCTATTTAGGATCTGACACTCTTTTTAGCCAGAGATATGAGGTCCTTTCTAGGAAAACGATCTATTCATCCATAAAAAAAATGAATTATCGTTTTCCCCAGAAATTACATGGGGAGTGGTAAAAGTAAAGCAAATCTGGGTATATGGAAAATATTGATTTTAATATGAATATATGAAATTTAACGTTTTTCTAATGCTTCCAGGAATTTGAAATATTGATGCCGATTTGGAAGTTAATTTCGATTTCGGAAGTTATTTACATAAGAATGGGAAGATCTTCGGGAAGAAATAACTAAAATAAAATTTATGTGTATTCAAAATTAGGAGCCCAAAAATTTCATAAAATTAAGAGGCACTATTATTGGTAATTATGAGTTTAGTAAAAACATACAAAGAGAAGTAATGATATGATATGAATAATGATAAATAATTTCATCAGATGTGATAATATTCTTCTTTATCTCTAAAATCGGATAATCAGCCTCACAGATATATGATGAAAAGTGAGAAAGATGATGAATAGAATATATATTTTGAACATTATTTGTTGTAACTGCTCCATGTGTTTTATTTTTTCTGTCACAGAAAGAATCTTTAACTGTAATCCCAGAAACATATTGATCAAATTCTCCTCCTGGTCCAGCGTTTCCAAGAAATGAACAGTTTTCAATAAGAACAGTCGAATATCCTGCATAAAAAGTTCCATAACTAGATTCTTTGTGTTCATTATTCAAAACATTACAAAAATGAAAACCTAAAATTGAATAATTTGCTGTTGTGTTGCAAATAGATGAATATGTTATGTTACCAAGACTTGTTGGACTGTTTAGACGAATTCCTGAATCAGAACTTGCTTTACAGAAACTTGTGTTAATTGATTTAACTTCAATTTTTCCATAAGAAAGATTATTCATCCAAGATTTTTCTAAATTTCCACATAAGTAAAAAGAACTGTCATATAAATAATTTTTATTATTTGAATTTGAACCTAAATAAACATTCGAATGATGCCCTCCTCCATTTTCAAGGTATGTTTTTGACTTGTAGCCACATGTTCGGTATTGAACAATGGAACTATCACACTTAAAATAGATAGATCCACCACTTGAATTATTACTACTGCAGTTATTAAATGAACAATAAGAATTAATGAATTTATTATCTGCTTTTTCAAAATAAATGGCACTTTCGAGTGTAATGCAGATAAATAAACATTCAAAGATGAAACACTCGTTTTTGGTTGATGATTCTGTAACAGTCTTTCCTGTGAAAGGTTCTGAAACAGGATCTGTTTCATAAAAGAGTTTCCAAACAGAATCAGCTGACTCGGTATTATGAAATACTTTCTTATAAAATGTAAACTTCACAAATTGTCGATGGGGAACTGAGTGTTTTTTCTTAAACGTTGAATTATAAGTCAAATTATTGAATTCATTTTTGAAAAATTGAATATTCAATAATCGAAAAACCGCTTTGACACAAAGTAATTAATACAATATTTTTTCCTATATTAAGTAATTATCATATATGAATTTTGTTATCATATCTATCAATCGAGCATGAAGTTATTCTCTTCTCAATAATTGCTTTTATTGGGGTCTTTCAAATTTAATTCTTCTTTCATAGATTTTTTTGAAACAAACTTTCTATATCAAAATAAACTTTAGTAGCATTCTAAAAATTTGTCGAAGGAAAACTAAGAGTGTTTTTTTTTTCTTTTATATCAAGATATAACAAAAAATGTTTAAGGGTCCACTGTAAGGCCAAATAAGGTCTATCGTCGTCCCAAAAATATTGCTCGAGATGGTGTTTTACTAAGGCCCAAAACTTAAAAAAACACAAAAAAATTAACTTTACTCTTTTGAGATCCTTATCAGATATGCATCAATTTGATGCAGTATCGCAGTTCAAATCTGATTTTTTAATGTAGATGTACTCTAACATCCTTTAAAAAATGCAAAATGATATTAATTAAGCTTTTCATTTCTGTATCATACACGAAACAAAATCGTTCATTATACTAAAATTTATCAAAGTTTGATTAATGAAAAAATAATATCTAAATTTTTACATTGAGTCGGCTATTGATATGGTTAATATTAAATCTTGTAAAAATTGACATTATCCAGAATAATACCCACTAAAATACACAATTTTTTTTAAAAAAATTTTATCAATTGTTATGGTATATCTTTATGATAATGAATAAAATGCTTATTTTTCATAAGTAAATACATAATTTATGCTTAAACACAAAAAATAACACGAAAATTTTTGGCCAACATATCTAAACTAAGGATAATGGTTTGAATATATAAACAATAATACTTTGTCTAGAGAATTAAATTTGTGCTATCCAATTGTCAATTCTTTGAATTTTTTTTAAATGCAAGATATCCCGGCATTAGCCTCAATAAATATATATATTATGCATCATAATATTAGTTTGTAATGGCATTAAAGCGAAATTCCTAATTTCTTCTCAATTAAATTCCTTGAAAAACATTGGAATTAATGATTGGAAATAGGTCAAAAAAATTCCTAATATAAAATTTATACTTAAGATAAAATTAAAATTCGAAAATATCTATTTTTCAAAACACGCATCCAAAAGCGAAAAAATTCGAAAAAATCATGTTCTTATAAAACTCACTGATTTTGCAATTTTTATGAGATTTGAAGTGATAGAATATATTATCATCTTATTGAAACATATGCTTCATTGTTGTATTCACATAATATTAATCAGAACACTAGGAAAAGTGGATTTTCGAAAAATGACGATAACGATTATTTGCAAATCGCCTCTCAATTTTGAGAGACTTTCAATTTTTACAGTGGACCCTTAATATACAAATTTTTAATATTCGACATATATAGCGATAGAGTAATATTATATGATTATACTATATTGTGATAGCATATATAAATCTTATCATATTATTAAAACTTTTACAAATAAAAAATCTTTAGATTCTGCCAAAAAGTGATATTATAGTTGAATTTTAGAATTATAGATTTTGAAGCAAAATGATATCATAAATGAATAAACATGTGGTTAATTATAACATTTTTATATGATTGGATTAGCTTCTTACCATGGATTAAGTTATTGAAAGTTAAAAAATGTCACTTTTATAAAAATCAAGTTTAAGGTTTAAATTTTATTTATAAAATCGATTTGATTCAACATATTGGAAAGGAATTTTTTTGGTCATTTCTTTTTGAAATTAATAAATTATAACTTATACTATTGCGTCATAAAATTTTTTCAAATTATTATAATGCTTAAGGTATACATGGCACGATGGGCGCTACTTTTTTGGCGCCCGCGGCGCCGCCCGCGCCTCCGGTGGCTCCCACTGGTGGGGAGGAGACGATAGAAAAAGATATAAATTTTACTAAAAAATTGAATTTTGGAAATTCTTTTGATTTTTTTGAATGATTTACGAAGAGATTGAACACATTTTGTACTATGAAATATCGTTATTAATAAATTTACTTCTTAAACATCTATTAAAATCGCAATTTTGAATATTTTTATGATTTTTTTTGACCCGATCACTTGCGCCCGCGCCCACTGGGAGGGGCGCTTGTAAAGTATTCAAAAATCAATGTAAACATTTCAATTTTTGCTCCCATTGGGAGGGGGGCATATATCTTGTAGCGTTCAAGTTCAAGTGATGAAAGTGCATAAGAAAGCTCCTTAATCATACCGATAGAAACAGCATTAGGGGCGCCAAATGGCGCTCGGTGATGTTTCCCATAAAAGCTTAATTTCAGGTATCCATAATCATAACCTTTCAGACGCAATAATTCATTAGCACACAATCATCGTTTCTCAATCAAGAAACGAAACGCACGATTGATTATGCTGGCCATTAAATTTTCATATCAAATAATTTACTACTTCAAGAAAAATTAAAGACTATCATCAACCAAAGCTTAAAATTCTCAGTGTTTACAACTCTCATACTTCGAATATGCATATTTCCAAAATAGCATGAAAATTTTTTTCATTTGAGCTCATTTTCTTTTGTTCTATTAACTAATACATGCAGTACAAGCTTGTTATACGTATACTTAATAAGTAAGGTCTTAAGGGAAATAATAAAAAAGAATTTTGCTATTAATTATATTAAACAATATTTATTTGTAATTTCGTGATAATTATATTTCTTATTACAAAGTAAAGGTATTTGATATAATGTTTGCCTTACAAAAATGTTTCCTTTGTCTTGCCACCATAGGTATTCTATTTTGTCACTTTTTGCGCCCGCCGTGCCATGTATAGCTTAAGGTAATGAAATTGTTGTTCAAAAATAGTCCAACTCTATCGTCAAAAATCCTCTCAATTTGGAAAAAAATAACAAAAATTACAATCTTGCAAACCTAATTCCTCAATATACCTTTCACAGCTGGGTATACTGATAGTGTCGATAGAAACTATATAATTTTACCAACAAAATGACAGAGAGGAACTAAAAGTTTTTTCTTAGATGTTGAGATATCATTCAATTTTTTGAATATATTTTTGAAAAATTGAATTCTTACTTGTCAAAAAACCGTTTTGACAAACAATCTCAACTATAATATAATAGTTCATATTAAATTATATTCAAAAAAAAAAAAAAAAAAAAAAAGGTAGTGGGGCTTCCAGGCACTTCGTGCCTTCTAGCCCTGAGGATGATTGGTATAATGAAGTTTTTTTTTTTCTTGGGGTGGCCTTCCAGGGGCTGCGCCCCTTCTAGCCCACATAAATGAAGTTTATATTCGGAGGGCTTTCAGGCGCGTTGCGCCCTCTAGCCCATAAGAAATTTTTCCCAAGACCCAAGAGGAGGACCGAACCCCAGCCGACCAGCTATTGACTTTTTTGTAGAGCACTCAAAATAGTATAACTTTGTCCGGACAAGTAAGGGTCTATCGTCGCTACAGGAAAAGTTACAGGCGTTCCAAGGAAGTATACTTTGAGAAGCCTTTTTCCCTTATAGAATGAGATAGGACGGTTATTTTACAAAACTGACAACACTTTGACCGAGTAGTTTTTTGTGCTGAACAAAAAGTGTCATATAAACATCTGTCAAAAACCGTTTTTTACTTCACTTAAAATGCCACGTAAGCTACGTAAGAATATACGTAAGAGGAAGGGAGCATTGAAACATCCAAAAGTAAAACTGACACCACAACAACAGTTGCAACAACAAATGATGAATGACCCCACTATGTTGCAACAAATGTCAAGCAACCCTATGCTTTTAAACCGAGTTATTGGTGCACAGAGTGGAGGTTTAAGAGCGGCACTTTTAGCGAAAATGGCAGGCTATGGTGGAGCTGCAGACGGAACAGCTTATAACCCTCAAAGTCAAATGAATTTGAGTTCACTCAAAAATCAAATAACAGATGTCAAAAAGTCAAACATAGACATACAGAAACAAATAAGTGAAAACGAAAAGAAACTAGAATATGACAGACACACAAAGAAACTCAATGAGTTAAACGTAGAGAAAAAGAAGAAAGAAGAACAACTGAAAGAACTAAGTACAGAGGAATATGCGAAAAAAGTGTCAGAAAAAGCAGCAGAAGTAGCAAAAATGGAACAAGATGTTATAAATTTGAAAAACCATACTACTCAATATAAAGTACTGAAAGATGAAGAGATAAAACAAAAAGCCCTGAAGACATATATGGATAGCGATGAGTATAAAAAAGAAGTTGAAGCAAATGTAAAGGCAGAAAAACTTTTACAGTTGCAAAACCAAACCGTACAGTATGAAAACTTAGCACAAGAAAGTAAAAATAACGACGCAGCCATGCAAAAGGCAATGAAAAGCGCAGAATATATAAAAGCTAATAATGACTGGTTAGATGCCCAAGCCAACGCTAAAGCAGCCCAACTTATAGGGTCAATAAGGACAAAAATACAAGCGGATGAAGACAGTTCAAATGAAGCTTTAATGAATGCTGACTTTAAGAACGCCTTCGAAGCTCTTCATAGTAAGGTGAAACTAGTGAACGACTTCTCATCTGGAAAGAAACTGAAGTCTGAAGGTTTCGACAAAGAGTTAAAAGAAGTAGCACAAAATATGACGAAAATAACAGATGCAGCAACGAGACAGGCAGTTCAAAGTGCCTATGACGCCGTTAGAGCAACTGTTGTGGAAAGTCAAGAAAAAGAGTTACAACAGACCAAAACAGACCTAGTAAATGCTTTCTTAAAAACGAAAAGTCAGGTAGGACATTATGCTGCAGATGGAACATATGTGCCAGCTGGTGGAACTTATATACCAGCTGGTGGAACTTATATACTAGCTAGTGGAACTTATATACCACCAAACCCTCCAAGAGAAGCACCTGCACCAGGACTACCTAAAACATTTACATCGTCACATGGACACAGACACAGGCATGCACCACAACAACAACCAAAACCAACAGTTCAAAATCCAGCACAACAACAACAACCAACAGTTCAAAATCCAGCACAGCAACCAACAGTTCAAAATCCAGCACCACAACCACCTCCACAACCAGCACAACAACCAGCACAAACAGAACAAGGAAACCAAGAATTCTTAAAAATGCTTAAAGAAAAGTGTGGTTTCCCAGATACTGTTGACTTTAGTGACAGATATAAAGAAGCTATTAGAAAGTTCAAGGATGGAAATACTGACCCGAACCTATTTAGCTTTATGACTCAGCACCAAATGGGATATAATTTCAAACCTGGAAAATACAAGCTCGCTAAGGGATATGATTTAATAGCATATCATCCAAATGACATGAACGAATTTACTCCGAGATATTTGATGTCAGAGCTAAATGACAATACAACTTTCGTCATGAAACGCGTAAAAAATAGAGACGGAACGAAAGAAGAAAGGCTTATGAATGCGGATGACGTAGATAGGGAAATTGTTGAAAACGGTCTCGGAATATATGAAATGCCAGCAGATGAGGTACAAGAAACTCCACAGGAAGAAGTTCAGATACAACCAGACATGGAAGAAATAGTTCAGCAACAACAGCTAGAAGAGCCTGAAGGAAACGAACAAGTCCCTCCTTTGGAAACTAACTTCACAGAACTAGATGAAGATTTGGAACAGCCGAAAAATCTTGACCCTCAACAAGAGTATGAGGTGAATATGGAATCTTTCCAAGAGTCTAAAAAAAATTCGGCTGACATAGTAGAAGAATATCGAAAAATGTTCACCGACATACAAAAGACTCCAACACCAGATGAAAATATTCAGCAAAGAATGGAAGAACTGAAAGAAAATGTACGCAAATACAACAATCCTTTTTACTTACGAGCATATAACGTTCAATCTTTGGATGAACTCGGTGAAAATAAAAGGTTAAATTTCAACAAAACATATAGAAATGAAACATTGTTTAAAGTTCATTCAGAACCTAACCAATATGGAAACAAACCTACTTTTGTTTCTGCAGACGATGGAACTACAATGAGATGGGGTCATAAAGCTAATCCGGATAGGTGGTTCATAAACTTACAACCTCAATTCCAAGAAGTTGTAGACGCAATGGAAGTGAATGGTGAACCAGATATAGCTGGTATTTTCAGCGCGGCTTTAATGCCATTGAAAGATATGAAAGATGCAGATATTTTGAACCAGTATGAAATGAACATGGCTGATGGAAATATAACACCTGACGTTCTAGAACATTTATCTCAAAGAACTACACAGAACCATAGAGATGGTATATTTGGTGAAGAGTTTAGAAAGAGAGTTAGGGAGAGAGAAGGAAGAGAACCTATTGTACATGACCTTGCAAACGAAAGTTTGCAAAATGTCATAAAAACTTACTTTGCAGACAATGAACAGAAAAGGGATGAATATTTAAGAAAACTCAAATGGACAGTACCAAATGAAATGTTAGTATTGAAAAACATGTTCCTTGACAAAATAAAACCAACTACAGAAATAAATGACGCAAGACTGGAACATTGGGTAAAAGCTTTCCCATTCACAAAAGATATTATTGGTTACATGGAAAGAAAACCAGAATGGCTACAAAAACATATATTTGGAAACGAGCATATTCCATATGGTCAGGCACTGTTTGAAGAGCTTGAACCGGAAACTCAGGAAAGAGTCATGCAAACAATAAGCGAAGACTCAAATACAGACTATGACAAAATCTTTCTAGGATATAGGTTACCTGAGATGGGCGACCAGAGCCCAAAGGCAAAAAGGACATGGGAAATTTACAACATACTAGGTGAACATAAGGCAAAGATGCAACAAAACTCAGTCAGGAAGAAAGTAAAGCTTGGTACGAGTGGGTTCTATTATGACACATAAATTCAACTATTCTATATTTTTACCCATATGAAATGTACGCCGCTCAGAATATAACGCCAACAGTTTTGGATGCCATGAACGGAAATGTTTCCGAATGGTATAACGAATGCGACAATGCCATTAGAAGGTCAGAAATAGTTCCTGGAACTTACGAATATACAACTGCTGTTTCTTATGGAAACGTAGGTGAGTTTGGAGAAGGTTCTTCAACAACAGTAGATATTGCTTGCGACAGGTTTCATATTATTTCTATTGACAACTCATTCTTATACGTGGAACAAGACATTGAAATAAAACCTTCTGCCAAGTTGTCTGACAAGAAAGGTTGCAATGGAATTTTCTATGTCGGATACCAATATGCTCCAGAAGTTTTCATGGATATAAGATATATTCTAACTCTGACTTAGTTCAAACAGTAACATGGGCAAACTATGAATGGTTCGCTTTGAGAAACTCAGTACAACCACAAGCTAGAGAACAAACAGACCAGTATGCAACTATTGAGAAAATAAGAAGACTTGACCCTAACGTTCCAGGAGTTTATGTTAACCTTTCTGAACAAACTGCAGCAGCAGTAACCAAAGTAAAACTGAAACTTAGAGTTCCTTTGTCAATCTTTCCTCATCTTCAGGTTTTTAAGATACTTGCCAAACTGGGCAGGAAAAATTTCTATCGAACTTACTCCAAGCAAAAATAACTTAGTCATTGCACCAACACAAGACCCATTCACTCTTACAGACGTAAAGGAACAAATCAAACGTCATTCGCCGACTTTTGCAAAGACAAAGTTGACTTAGACTTTGGTTTCTCAAACTTCAACACTGAAGTAAACTATTATTTCAATGCTGGTGGAACTGCTTGGGACCCAGTTAAGTTCACATGCGAAAAATTTGAATGCAAGAGAATAGAAAGCAGACTTGCAGTCTATATGTTGGACCCAGATATTTCAAATGCTTTAGCTGCCAAATATATTGCAGTTCCACTTATGTTCCCTATACACCAAATATCTGTCAAAGACTTTGCAGGTGAAGTTGGAAACCAAAGTGCTGACCAGGTGCAAGAACAGATATTGCTTAACAACTGCAATGAAACATGCAGATACTATGTTTGTTACTGTTCAGACGAACTATAAATGACTATTCTTGTTTCTACAACCCTGGTATTAAATATCATATAAACATAGATGGCAAATATTATCCAAGAGAAGAATATTCTACAGTTGAGGATATGAGGTCATACAACTTGACATTAGATGCTATGAACTTTAACAACAACTTCACAACAACTATTAACCCTGAAATGCAAAGTTCTATTATGCCATATGTGAAAGTATGGACTCATACAGGAGGTCAAAAAACTCAATATACAAATGGAGACCGTTCAAACTTTTGGCTTGGCATTCCATTTGCTGACTCAGAAGACTTTATGGGTGGTATTTCAACTGTTGGTACTGTACAAATACAATATACTGGTGACAGAGACGGTCCAGATGAATTGAAAGCAAAGAAGTTTACAAAACCAATAGCACTTTTCACGGAAGATGCTCTTTTGAAGATTCGTTCGATGAAACCTGCTGGGGCTCCTCAGATTGGCATAACGACAGCTTCCATCGAGCAGATTTTGGCAGCAGGTCAGTAAGTTGTTCTTGAACTGACTTCTCTCCGTCAAATATTGACAGTACGCCAGTTTTGACATAATATTGTATTATAAACTTTCCTTTAGTAATATCGGTCAGTTTTGAAGTTATATTTTTGTCAACGTCAAGAACTTTCACCATCTCGGTTATACCAACTTTCTTTGCTTTATGAAAATATTTAGGTTCAGCAAAGACTGCTATTCTATAACATTTTCCATTGTTTGTGTAAAGAACTATTCTGTCAATGTATTTGTATTGTTTGTGAGTATAAACCTTGTTTTGCTTCAATTCGAAGAGATATCCGAATACGTCCATCTTTTTATTCTAAGTAAAATGTCATTTCCGAAAAATAGAAGCGTAAGTGTTTCAAAAGGTTTAATGGCGGTGGCAGATGTGAAGTTAAATTCACCAACTCAAACAAACAGTCAAAGTGTTGTTGTCAATGTCAAAGACAGAGATGTTGAAGTGGGGAAACCATACGAAGACGAAGATGATATAACAATTGTTCCTGTGAAAGAACAACCAACATATCCTGAAGTTAGCAGAGACTTAAGTTCTGTTGCAGATATTCGAAACGACTACCAACAACTGAAAGACAAACTTAAAACTCAGGAGAAGATTTGTCAAGCTTTAAGTATAATGTTAAACTTGGTCGAACACAACCCTGTAAAAGTGAACTCATATGTCATTGCACCTCATGAAGTTTTGAAAGAACTATTGAAACTTTTGACAGAGGCAGACGATATAAACATCAAAGAAATAGAACCCGACATTGCTTGCTGTGGTGTTTCATATAATGTCATTGACAAGATATACGTTATGAAAGGAGGTGAAACGTTGAACTTAAAGTATAGTTTCCCAGATGTTATAAAAATATTTGACGACCACAACATTTCATTAAAATTTATTTGCTAAGTAAATGGCAGAAGACATAATGGTTTATACTATTACGACTAAAAACCCTGAGTCATATAATTCTATAACAACAAACTTACAAAGTCCTCAAGGACGATATTGTAAACTAACCTTAAACACAATGACGACTAAAGCCTGTTTTGCTCTTTTGACACCAGAGACTTTATTGTTGTGAATGGTAAAAAATACTCCTTTGAAGATACTTACTCAGATATACCACCAACAGGTTTTGTTGACTTATTTAATACTTTAAGGACGGATGTAACATGTGCTGCAACTAGAGCAGGTTTCATTATGTTTGGATGTCCGACTGAGTTTACTATAAACGATATGAGCTATAATACAAAACTTATTTCTGGTTTTACTACCAACAGTTTCCTATAACAGGAAAGGTGTCATACAAGGAATGTCTATTCCATTGACATTAAGCACACCAATCTTATATATTGTTTCAAACTTAGGTTCAAAGTGTTATTCGAATGTCGACAGAAAACTATTATGACCAAAAGATACTTATGCGTATAAACAATACTTTCTCTGCTGGTTTGCCTATTGTTCATTCGAATGCAGAATTTTCAACCTTAGTGAACTCAAACACTTTGCAAGTATAACGTTGACATTAGTTGACGCAAACTTTGTTCCTGTAAAACTTTTATGTCCTATGTATTTGTCAATGACGGCAGAAAGTTTCGAATTGGAAGATGCAACTGTCGTGAAAGTATTGTATTACAAGAACAACTTCAACAACAAATAGCTCAAGAACAACAAATGCAACAAATGGAACAACAAAGTCAAGAATAAAAAAATAATATTTTTTTTATTTTTATAAAATGTACAGAATAGATGTTTTCAGATTTTTATGACTTCCAAGCATTCAGAAATATGTGTCCATTTAGAGACTATAACAAAGCAGTCGAGAATTTGAAACGTTTAGTCATTTATGTTGACTCTGCCCCAGAATGTTATGTCATGAAAGAATGCGATGTTGTCTTTAACAAACCAAGAGCAACAATAGTGTCTGAACAAGAATGTAGACAGAAACTTAAGAAAATAAAAGTTGTACAAGTTGGAATGAAGATGTTAGATGCTTGCTTGGATATCTTATTGTCAAAGTTAGAAGATTTTCAGTTCGAGGTATAAAGTTCTATACACCTTCTCCAAACTTCTATTCTATCTTCACTGGATATAAATACGAACAAGTAGAATGGAAACACAGTATTATAGAAGCTTGGTTAGACCATGTCAAAGAAATTATATGCAATGGAAACGAAAGAGTCTATGAGTATATCTTATGTTGGTTGCAAATATCTTACAACATCCAAGTGCTAAAAATGAAACTGCTCTCATTATAATTGGAAAACAAGGAACAGGTAAGAACACATTCTTTACAGATATCTTGTGCAAACTGTTAGAGGGCTATTCGAATCCGAATATGACAAACTTAGAAAACATCTTGCGGTAAATTTAACTTTCTATTGAAATATGAAACTTATAGTTTGCAATGAACTTCAAAGTATAGATACAACAAAAATTTTGAACTCAGATGCTTTGAAGAGTCTTATAACAGACAAAGTTGGAGTTGTTGAAAGAAAATATAAAGACCAAAGAGTTTGTGAAAATGTTGCAAACTTCATTATGGTTTCAAACAATGCTGTTCCGATGAAGTTAGAAAGTTCTGACAGAAGATATGTAGTTGTCAGAACGTCAGATTCTCATATGCAAGATACAGAATATTTTGACGACTTAGCAGAAACTTTGACATCTGACTTTTACAACCACTTGTTCTCATATTTCATGACATTAGATATTTCTAAGTTCAATCCAAGACAAATTCCACATACCGAAGAGAGACAAACATTGTTAGAAGCAAACAAGAGTGTTTATGAACTGTTCATAGATGAAACTGACTTTGTGTCATTAGATGAAAGGTCATTGTACGATTCGTATAAACAATATTGTCAAGAATATGGTTATATGGCAGCTTCTAAACGAACATTCTTGGCAAATGTCAAAAGTCTTTTAGATGTTCAGAATGGTGTATATACAAAGAAAAATTTTTCTGAGTAAATTTTAAAAAAATTTTTTTATCCGATAGAAAAGATGACGAAATTCATCTCAGTAAATAAGTACATGACAGAAGTCAAAGATAAGTTAGCTCCATTCGCATATTTGAATGTTTACTTCTACAATTTGAAAAGTCTACATTTGACAAAATTTGGAACATTGCACCAGTTAAGTTTGCTGTTGTTAGAAAAAGTGGTGCAACTTTTGAAGACTTATACATTGACGGTTATGTTGACAGTCAAAGAAAATTTTGACAAGAAGTTCTCAAAACTCGAAGAAGGTAAAGCATACAAACTTGTTATACCTTATGAACCAAAGAAAGCAGACGACTATGAATATTATGAGTCTAAAGTTGTAGAAGTTCAAGGTAAATTAGGTAAAAAGATTTTAGAGTCTAAGCCAGTGTTTACTCCTAAAGAGGAAGAGAACATTGACATTGACCCAGAAATGTTCTAAAAATAAAATTTTATTTTTACATGTCATATCTCACCTTCTCTGGAACTGGTTCAGGTTCTTTCTTCTCTTCTTCTACTTTCTTTTCTTTCTTTTCTCTCTTTTCTCTCTTCTTCTTTTCTGGTGGAGTTATGTCAAATTTGGCGCAACCATATTTATGTAAAAGTTCTTTGTCCTTTAATAGCTCTTCTATTCTGTTTTCTATTTCATCTTCAAGAACAGCGCATGTGTCTTCTTTGCATTCTAAGAAATTTTGTTGGACTTCATCTTTCCAAGAGGCGTCATCTCTGTCAACAAGTCTGTCATTGACAAACTTAAAGACTTCTCTGCCTAATGTTTTATGGTTCTTGTCATATTCCCAGAAACAGAACTTTAGAACAAATTCACCTTTCTTATTTACACTATGTAAGATTTTATGGTCTACAGATGTTTTGCTGTCGAAAAGCTTGTCTCGAATATAGATAGCGAAATCACTAGACATTTTCAAAAAGATAAAAATTTTAATTTTTCTAAAAATATGTTAGAAAAAAAGTTTGCTGACATTGACAAGAAATTTGAGAATGTTTTAAACAAGAACAAGAGGAAGTTAGAAAATGCTCAGATAAAACCTATACATGAAAAGTTCTTATTTGCTCAGAATGGTATAACAGGTCTAATCGCACCACCTGGGTCGGGTAAGACTTTCACTTATCTTAAAATGGCTGCACAACAACAAGAACTAGATGAGAAGAACCCATTCTATGAGTTAGTTGTTATTTGTAGTACTTCTGGTCAATTTGACCAAACCGTCAATTCGTTCAAAGATATTATAAAGAAGTCTAAGTTAGTATGTATAAAGGATACTGAGTTGTTAGATTGGATAAAGAAGTACCAAAGAAGGGTTTTGAAGTACAATGCTATAAATGAGTATATAAATTCTAAGTTTAAAGACCCAAATGAGGAAATGCAGAGAATATTAGAGAAGAAACACTTCAGAAACAAACAGAAAGAGATAGAATACATTTCGAAGAAATTGCAATCTTACGATTGGAAGACTTACCCTCATAGATGTCTTCTTATCTTAGATGATTTCGCCTCTCATCCTTTGTTAAAGAACAGAGAACAAGATATGTGTCGAATTCTTAAGAAGCTCAGACACTTTAACATCTCAGTTGTCATTTGTGTACAGACAGCAAAGAGTTTAAGTAAGGATGTAAAGAGAATACTTACTGACATTATACTTTTCCCCGGATTGTCCGAAGACGATTTCATGGAACTTATGAAAGAGTCCATGGCAGGTAAGTTTGACAGACATGAACTATGGGAGAAGTACAAAGTCATACAAGACCCTCATACTTCTTTCAGAATTCATATCTACGCAAACAAAGTTCAAATTGTAAAAAGTCAAGCTTGAAAAATCTAAGTGTTTAGTCTTAGTCTGCTTGTTTGAAGTTGTCAAAATACTCTGTTATTTTCCTGTCGGAAGGAAGGACTTTTCCTGTCGGAAGGAAGAACTTTTCCTGTCGGAAGGAAGAACTTTTCCTGTCGGAAAGAAAAATTTTTCCTGTCGGAAGGAAAAACTTTTTCTGAAGGTCGGCCAAAAAGTTCTCAATTTTCGAAAATTTGAATGGTTTACGGACGGACAACTGGAAAAATTTTTCCTGTAGGAAGGAAAATTTTTTCCTGTAGGAAGGAAAAGTTTTTCCTGTTGGAAGGAAAAGTTTTTCCTGTTGGAAGGAAATTTTTTTCCTGTTGGAAGGAAGGACTCGGAATGCCAGAAGGACTCGGACAAGACAATTTACCTTATAGAGCTACCTGAGCCATCTTTGGTGTCAAGCTTGAAAAATAAATGGTTCATCTACTCTGCTTGTTTGAAGTTGTCAAAATACTCTGTTATCTTTTCTTTCAGTAATGGCAAATCTTCTTTGAATGTAAGAATTGTACAACCTTTCATATCATAGTGTGTTTGAGGTAACGTATCTTGAACTATTTGTTTCACATCTTCATTCGGTGTCATTGAAATCGGTAAGTTTTCGCGATAGAACCAATTTCTGTCAGATTTGTAAATCTTAGCAAGGTCGTAAAAGCTTTTGTTGTTTCTTCTGACTAAATGCAACATAACCATATCTCTGTCTTCTTCATTTTCCATCTCTTCAGTATAAATCATATACTTATAGTTCTTTTCCTTTCCTTTTGGTACCGAACGTGGTATTCTTTTCTGAATGCTTTTGTCTTTTGCTTCAAGCTTGTTCTCTAGCTCTCCACGTTCTTGTCTATGAATTTCATCTAACATCATGAAAATATAACAAGCATAGCGAGGTGAAGCCCACATTGCAACAGCATTTACAAGAAGTCTATGTACATACCAACCTCTCAAACCATTTGGCAATTTTTCACGATTTTCATAGAGTTTTGGCGACTGGGGTTTTTTACTTACTCGCTGTTCTTCACTGTTTTCATGAGTTTTAGGCGACTGGGGTTTTTTACTTACTCGCTGTTCTTCACGATTTTCAGAAAAAAGTCGGTCTCGCTGTGCTTCGCTCAAAAGTTCTTGTGTGCTTTGGTTCCTAAACCAGTCTTTAGGAACCTTAGTATCTGGTGCAAAACATGCTGTCAAAATACTTTGCATTTGGTACATATCGTCTTTGACCGAACGAATGAGACGTAACTGTTTGTTAAACTGAACCCACTCATATTCTTCATTTATAGCTTCATGGACTATAACTGTTGTTGTGTTCTCTGTTGTTGACATATCTGTCTTTACATACAAAATAAAAAAATAAAAAAAATAAAATTAACTTTATTTTTTCTATCTTAAGGAAATTCATGAATTTTGTTGCTGAATTCAGCAAAAATAATGTTTAGGGTAGAAGGTTAGATCTACCCTCTTTTCTACCCTCTTTTCTACCCTCTTGAATTTTCATGAATTTTATATATTAATGTTTTGTCAAGACTTCTTCGTAAATGTTTTGTCAAGACTTCTTCGTAAATGTTTTGTCAAGACTTCTTCGTAAATGTTTTGTCAAGACTTCTTCGTAAATGTTTTGTCAAGACTTCTTCGTAATGAGCGTAAATCAGACAAAAATAATGTTTAGGGTAGAAGGTTAGATCTACCCTCTTTTCTACCCTCTTTTCTACCCCAGTTATTTTATAAACGTTTTACATGGTAAACGTTATTTTTTAAATTTTGTGAAAACTCAACGGTTTGACATATGCCCTGAAATCATATCTTACATACAAAAAAATAAAAAAATAAATAAAAATAAAACTAACTTTATTTTTGGTCTTTTGTGAAAGTCAGAAAATAAACGCTTTACATGTATTTTTCAGCAACTTCGTCAAATAATTTTATAGCTTTATCTATCTCATCTACTTCAAACGTTTCCCTACCTTTCGTGGGAGCACCATACATTTTCTCAAACTTTTCAAGTAGTTCTGTTTCTGCAGCTCTCATATCATGAACAAACACAACCCTGACTCTATTGACTGTACTGTCATATCTTAGAGTTATATTATATGTCCTTCCTATCTTATATCTTTTTGTGTTGAAGTCCTTCGGTTTCTGAACGATGTAAAGTAAGCCTTCACTGCAACGTTCTGAGTCGAACGAACCATATGTTATGAAGTTATATCCAACAACTGGGTCTAACCATAACAAAACTATTGGTATAAGACTTTTGTCTATGAGATATGCTGTAGTTCCACAGAATTTTACCGATATCATAAGCTCAGGATTTCTTGTCAAAATTTTCTGAGTTGAAGCATTTATAACCCAGTGGCTTGTTTTCTTTCCAGATGGTGTTATAATGTCTGACAAAGAATATTTGTTGTATTTCTTTGAGTATCTTACGTTTAAATCACCAATTCTAACCACTTTGGTGTCATTGTCTATCTTTCCAACTGTTTCAAACTCAATGTTTGTCATTTCTTTCTTTAAGTCTGCATAGTCGTTTCGCATACGTTCTATCTCTTTGACGGAGTAGTTATATTTCCTAATTGCTGCTTTACATTTTGAATATTGCGGATTCATTTTTGCGTTATATTCTGAAACCTTGCCTGCTAGAACAACCAAGGCGTCAATGGTTTTCTTTAACTCAAAAGTTGCTGGTTTTATCTGTTCATTCCATACCTTACCCCTACTATCTTTATCTCTTATTTCCCAAACACATTTTGCAACTAACGAAACAAAGTTGTCGTAGGTCTTAAATTCTTCGGATTTGTAAAGGTCAGAAACATTCTTATATACCATGTCGCAATCTTTGTCCATAACCTTATGGTTGCAATGAAAACCAAGGAATTCATAATTTACTTTACGTATGAACTTCTTTATTTCTACTGAGTCAGTTGCTTTCACTTCAATTTCGTCGAATTCAGGAATAGTGAGTTTTTGTTGCTGAATTTCAGGCAATTTGGGTAAATGGTCAATAATGTCCTGCATGTCATAAAGATACTGTTCATTTGTTTCATCTTTCGCACTACAGTCTAAATTACTTGTTAAAAGTTCTTGCTTTATCTTCTGGATTTTTGTTTCGAAAGTATATGAAGAAGGAATGAAGCTTTTCATCTCTACTAACATAGATGTTGGATTCATGACTAGCGAGTTTGGTGCTGTAGTTGTTTGTATTGCTGTTGTGCCGATTGTTGAAATCATATTTTTTATACAAAATAAAAAAAATAAATAAAAATAACTTTATTTTTTATTTCGGGAAAATTCATGAGGTGAGAAAAGAGGTGAAAAAAGAGGTGAGATCGCACCTCTTCACCTAAACATTATTTTTGGGTCATTTACGCTCATTACGATGAAGTTTCGACAAAACATTTACGTTCATGTTTGACAAAACATAAACGAAGAAGTTTTGACAAAACATTTACGATGAAATTCATGAAAATTCATGAAAATTCAAGAGGGTAGAAAAGAGGGTAGAAAAGAGGGTAGATCTAACCTTCTACCCTAAATTATATTTTTGGGTCATTTACGCTCATTACGATGAAGTTTCGACAAAACATTTACGTTCATGTTTGACAAAATATTTACGATGAAGAACTTTCGACAAAACATTTACGATGAAATTCATGAAAATTCATGAAAATTCATGAAAATTCATGAGGTGAGAAAAGAGGGTAGAAAAGAGGGTAGATCTAACCTTCTACCCTAAACATTATTTTTACTGAATTTAGCAACAAAATGAACGAGGTCAGGATGTATGTTGCTGAATTCATTCATAACACCCTTTGTAAGCTCATAAAATGCTTGTTTTGAGGTCGAGCCACTTTTGGCTCCACCGTATTCTTTCAACCAAAACTCAAGAATTTCCCGCATGAATTTTGTATAAAACTAACTTTATTTTTTCTATCTTAAGGAAATTCATGACAAATTCATGAGGTTAGAAAAGAGGGTAGAAAAGAGGGTAGATCTAACATTCTACCCTAAACATTATTTTTTGGTCCGGGAACAACTTTCTCTCAATTGGAGCTGTAGCATACTCTTTGCGTAAGCGGTTCAGACCTTCTTCGATTTGTATTGGAATTGGTAGTAATTCGGAGGTACTTGCTGGAACTGAGGTGTAGGGGCTGGTGCTTTCGGTTCCTCTGGTTTGGGAAGGCGTTCAGGAAGAGGGACGTCGGACATTCGTTTGTGTCCTGTCGGAAGGAAGAACTTTTTCTGTCGGAAGGAAAAACTTTTCCTGTCGGAAGGAAATTTTTTTCCCTTTGTCCGGAAATTTTTTTCCTGTCGGAAGGAAGAACTTTTTCTGAAGTTCGACCAAAAAGTTCTCAATTTTCGAAAATTTGAATGGTTTACGGACGGACAACTGGAAGAGTTCTTCCTGTCGTCGGGAAAAATTTTTCCCTTTGTCCGGAAAATTTTTTCCAGTTGTCGGGAAAATATTTTCCTGTCGGATGGAAGGACTCGGAATGCCAGAAGGATTTGACGAGGCAATTTACCTTATAGAGATAAATGAAGTTGTTAAGCAGTACTTGCGCAGGGTAATGAAGCCCAAGGTCAAGTTTACCACTATTTCTGGAAGGTCTACACTTCAGCTCGAGACTTCGACTGGAATTCCAATTCAAATACCAGACGGGACAGCCTACGATGGCATAAAGGACGCCAAAAGAGAAGCTCTTGTTAAGTTCCTAAACAAACGTCCTTGGATAAAAATACCAAACAAGGAGAACCCCCTACCCCATATGAAATTGGCAATTCAGTCTCTCCTTCACTTCTCGGGTCAGCCGTTCTACATAACTACAGAAGGCGACATCCAACCAGTTCAGTAAACATCTCATTTTAACTACTTTTGTTCTTTGTTTTTCAACCCGAAGCATTTAATATATGTAAAAATATATTGTTTTAAAATGGTATGCCATTTCATATTTCTCATCTAACAAACAAGTTTCCCAACGGTCTTCTCCAACAAACTCAGCGTACATTTCAAATAAAATAAAAAAATGTCACTTTTAAAAAAATAAATTTTTTACTTCATGCAATGTTTTATTTCTGTGCCGTCTTCAAGTATGCCCCAATATTTCCTTTTCGATATTACATGAACTTCGGAAAATACCTTATCTAGCTTAAAACAGCCCATCTTCTCACCGACTAAACCCATTTCAATGAGTTTGTTGTATCCTTCTTCGTTCGTCATGAGTGCGTCAATGTTCTCATAGTAAACCACAACTTTGGATTTGACTTCGGAGAAGAATTTGTTGTAGTTGTCAAGGACTGCCTTTGCGAACTGAGGGTAAGACCAATGTTCGACAATAGGTTTTAATGTGGTTACTAAGCCACTTTGACCTTGAGTGAATTCGTACTTCAAAACAAAAGGAGAAAACCTTTCAACAAAGTTGTCGACCTTCTCATAATGTTTACTCTTCATCTCTTGAGGTTTTTTAATGGAATATCCCCATGTCGAATTCATAAGCAATTTGAGTGTCATTGCAAGTTTGGGGTTTGAAGCTTTCCTAATATCATACAGTTGTTGTATGACTTTTCCAACTGTATAGTTCCTTCCCGGGAACTCACCATCTTCGTTTGGAATTCCAGTCGGAATATATTGGACAAACCTCATGTACGCAGCGTTAAGGTCGACATAGTATATCTTTTCATCTGAGTCGAACTTGTCGCAACCAATTGGATAGTCAAACCTGTAAGCTCGGGATAAAATTTCTTCATCTGAAATATTCCTACCAGCATTTGTAAAGATATAGTCTAATGGTTTTGTATCTGCTACTTTTGTTCTTTGTTTTTCAACCTGAAGCATTTAATATATGTAAAAATATACTGTTTTAAAATGGTATGCCATATAGCTTCTTGAATTTGTTAAGAAGTATTTTAACGTGTTTTCCATCTGTATCTCTAGTGTTTACATAAGCATAGCCTGCCTTAGTAAAATATACTTGTAATTTCCTATAGTTTACGCCGGTATAAAAGTAGAAAGAGTCTTGTTCTTCGCTATAGTAGTAAAACTCAAACGTATGCTTGCCATAGTCTGTAATTTCAATTGTTTCATCTTCTAGTTCGTCGACAAATTCGAATACAATATCTCCAAATTTGCCTATGTTCTTATTGTTTTCAGAACGAGTGACCCAACGTAAGTTTTCAAGTCTATTGTCGTTTCTTATACGGTTTATATGGTCTACAAAAGGTAAATTGTTAGGATTCAGTATAAAATGAGTTGCAATGACAACATGTTTAAAATAGTTTTTTCCACCCATCCTCATCATAGCATATCCGTCATTTCGCTCCCATTCGCTTAAAACTCTTTTTGTCTTTTTTTTTCTGACTTCAAATGACTCACAACAGTGAATTTCATATTTCTCATCTAACAAACAAGTTTCCCAACGGTCTTCTCCAACAAACTCAGCGTACATTTCAAATAAAATAAAAAAATATTTTTTTAAAAATATATTGTTTTAAAATGGTATGCCATTTCATATTTCTCATCTAACAAACAAGTTTCCCAACGGTCTTCTCCAACAAACTCAGCGTACATTTCAAATAAAAATAAAAAAATATTTTTTTTCTTTACTTAACATAACCGCCTGCTGCCATAAGTCTTTGACGCCAACCCATACCAGCTAATGAAGGTTGACTTGGTTTAGTTTGGAAACTAAACTTTGGTTTTGGTTTATCTTCAGTTTTTGGTTTTTCTTCTTCTATCGGTTTTTCGTCACTTTTCGGTTCCTCGGGTTTTACCCCACCTGCAGGAACAGTTGTGTCGTCAACATCTTCATAAATATCATATGCCATTTGTTTTTGTTTTCCTTTCAACCTTTTTGTGTTTGTTGTAAAGTTTAGAATATTTCGACTCTAAGTCAATGAGATGTTCTATAATGAACTGTTGGTCAGTGAAGTAAACTTTTCCATCTGTTGTCTCGAAAGCTCCTTCAGACTTCAATTTTTATTTGTGAGAGTCTGTTTCTTTTTTGAGATACTAGCCGTTCCATTTCTATGAAAAGTGACTTTGTAGTTAGGGTTTGTATTTCCAGACCTGGCACTTTCTATTATTGAATTTTTCTCTTCATCTGTAAGTTCTTTGACAGGTTTTGACAATGGTTCTGAACTTTTTGTTTGTGGTGTCAAATCTACCGTTTCAACTTCTTCGTCATTTCATCTCAGTAAAAAATTTTAGTTTGGTTTGTTTTCAACTGGTTGTTTAGGTTTTTTAAGTCGGTCTAAAACTTCCTGAGGTATAGGAAGAACTTGACAAACACGTGGTGTAACTGCTGGAAGTCGACAAATCCATCTTGAACCCATTTGTCTCAATGCTGTATTGTTCATTTCATCTCAGTAAAAAATTTACATTCCCCACGTTTGAGGTGGTTGCGGTTGGTTATTGTTTACCCACTGTTGTGCATGGTTATATCCTCTGTTAAAGAATCTTTCACCTTGGTCCATATAGTGTCCTGCTTGGTTATAGTAGTCATTTGCTTTGTTATAATAGTTTCCTGCTTGTCTTCCTACATTGTCCATCCATCCTTGAACTTTTCCTCTTGTTTCAGGATTTGGAATAAGATTTGCTGCATCTCGTGCTACATCCCAACCTTTCTGTACAGTTTGTATAATAGGTTGTGCTTTCTCTTTCAGTATACCTAATGTACTCAAAATCTTCCTTCCAATTCCAAACGCACCTCTAGCTATTGTTCCCACTGCGGGCAAAAATCTGGATGCAACTCCTGCTAATGCGCCAAATAAACCCATTTCTTATGGGTTAAAAAATGACGAATCCAAACAAGGACCCCTATGTTTCTAAGGCAACAAAAAAAGCACTCATGATAAAAATCTTTAGTTCAACACCAAATGCTTGGTTTATGGATATCTTGGAAAACATTCCGAGGTATAGAGAAGATGGACCTCCATACTGGTTAATATTTGTTGGTCAAAACACAAGATACTGTGAAGCCATACCATTATGGTCCAAAAATATTTTAGATGTGAAAACTGCTTTGACAATATTCGTTGACAAATACCATCCAACAAAACTGACATCTGACTGTGAAAGTTCTTTCAAATCAGATGATATTAAAAACTATCTGCGTTCAAAAAATGTAAACCAATATTTCATTGTCGACCAAAACCATTCTGCTCGGTGTCATTGACGGTTGTATAAAAATATTAAGAGACTTAAACCAACCACAAGGTGGTGAAGCAAATGAAATGTCATATGACGACAAGTATAGACACTTCTCCATGGCAAAGATGAGACAAGTTTTAAATATTTACAATAACCGTAAACAAAAAGGTTTGGGAACCACTCCCCCGAAGAAATGAAAAACAACCCTGACTTAGAGAAAGACTATATATTTAATAATTTAGTCAAAAGAGACAAACAAGAAAGAATGCCGGGCTTCAAACTTCAAAGGGTGACAAAGTAAAAATAGAAAATACCTAAACGCGACCCATATGAAAATACTATTGACTATGACAACAATGGGAACCCGACAGGTACTCACATTCGTGTTCGTAAAATAGAAGAAAGTATACAAGAGAATATTATGAAGTTTTAGGCAAACATGGCAAAATGTACACACTGCAAGCAGAAGATAAAACTACTATTGTCAGACCTCGTTTCAAACTTGTCAAAGTTCAAGTGGTATACTTTCAAAGACAGTTCCTAACAAATATAAGACAACTCCTGACGAATATGCTAAAGAAGTTGAAAATGACGACTAAGCAATTCTATACCATGCGTAAACTGTCATGTAAGGTGGCATGTAGTCTTTACTTTGTCCCGTTGTTTGCGTATATCCTGAAACCAAATGTGTATGGCTTCCTCCTCCCTGAGTGTCATCCACGTAACAATTTATAGCAAACTGAACGTCGTCTTTAACATCATATCCTTTACCTTTTGTCATTCCTGTCCAATCCCAATATCTATGCTTATGCCAACCTTCTAGAGATGTAGTTAAATCTACGTAGTGACTGTGTGCAGGTAAATTTTCACCTGAAATCGTTTTACTTCCGCCTGTTTCCTTTGAAGAGTTTGCACAATACAAAAACCTGTCGACTATTTGAGTCCAAGTTCCAAAACCAAGTACTACTTCTGGTCTGGTAGAGTTCATTGAAACATATAATGAGCCAACCGGGTAAATAAGATTCGGCAAAATTTGTTTAAGCACATTGACTTCCTGGCTTAGATGTATAATACTATTGTCATTAGATATCAAAGTATCTACAAGACTTGTTGCCGGTGGTATTTTTGGAGCTTTACTTGGCAAGGTTGTGTTTAGTGTAATATCATCTGCTGTAAAAGTTGTAAAACTTGTATGTGTATGTCCAACGTCACTTTTCCTGTTTAATGTTTCTTGTAAGTTTGTAATATCAGATATAGAATGTATATGAGTCTTTTTAGAATATTCGTTTTCAGCTCTTGTCACTTCACTTGACATTTTATTGTCAACATATGTTTTGTCTGCTAGTTCAGGATGAGTATGTTCTTTTGTTGCATAAGCATTGTTAGCTCTTTCTTCTTCTTTTGCTATTGCATCGTCTACATATTCTTTGTCAGCTTTGTTGTCAACATCTGCTTTCAAAGAAGTTCATTTATAGGTTTCTCGTTTAAAGTTCCTTTTGTTGGATTTATACAGACAGTATGGTTCTTATTGTCTTGAAACAGAAACTCATCTTCATTGGGTTTAATGTCAGTTTTAAGTTTCCATCCTTCAATGACTCAGATATCTTAGAATAGTTTGAAAAGTTTGTTGTGTTCTTATTTAGAGCTTGCATAATGAGTTGTCGGTTGTGTTGTATTTCTCTTATGGAAGCAATATCTTTCGACATTTTTATTCTAGATAAAATATGCTTCCAATAGAAAAAGAAAATTCAAGAGTTGCTACAACTAAACCATTAGATGAACTTTTTACTAATGTCGGTCAAAAGTTTGAGACAGAGACCGTAAAGCATGAAGGCTATCGTTTTGACTACCCATTAAGATGGCTAAGAGACCCATCTGTCACAAAAGCTATTGGCTTTCGTAGAATGAAGTTCATTTCAGAAGCCATACATGTTTCCCATTTACGGTCGGTTTTGAAGTTCGATACTATAACAAAGAAAAACGTACGTATGAGAAATTTGAACAGGGAAAACTTTTACAAGTGAATTTGCTTGTAAACTTAGAAACAACTCTTCAAGCTTTTCAAGAAAAAATAAACGATATCTATCTCGAATATGCAAACCAGTATAACATTGACGAAGGAGAGTACCATCTCGATATTATATATGACAGGAAAAATGCAACTGTTAAAATCAATAAAATAGAAGACCTTGGAGAAAACGTTTATATTTCTACAAAATATAACAACTTGGCATGGTATAGATTTATGAGGATGTTAAATCAGCCTGCAGAATATCCAGTACACCCGGACTTTTATGAAGTCGAAAACCCTAATGGAACATATGAAAATGTTTTCGACCAAGATGCTATTATAGTTCATGCTTCATTTTCTGGCGCTCAAAACTCTTTCTTATGTCTGATGAATGACTTTTACGAAAAACCTACAAAGTTATATGAACCACCAAGTGGAAGTATTTCAGACTTTCAAGTATGGTTTACTACAGATGGAAGAAAAAGAATAATTCCATTATACCATGCGTTTTACTTAGAACTTAGTTTCATATACAACTACTATCGAACGGTAAAAATATAATTTTTTAATACGGTTGAGGTGTTGGATTTGGTTGCCAACTAGACTGTGGTGCAGGTTCAGGCTGTTGTATAACAGGAGCTTGTTCTTCTGGTTCAGGGTCTTTAGGTATAATACCAACGAACTGACCTACTCTTTTACCAATATTTTTGACTCCGTTCCATACTCCTCTTCCGACAGATTTTATTCCATTCCATATACCTCTTCCAACATTTCGAAAGAAGTTTCCAATACTACTGAAGAAACCATTTTACTATATGTAAAAATCTAATGTCCGCCTAGTCTTTTACGTTTCCTGTTGAGTTCCATAGCATTCTTTAACTGGAGCTCATACATTCTGTTTCTCCTCTGGTAGAAAACATATTCTGGGTCAACTCCTGTGTTCGCGTCATCTGCATAAAGTTGTTTATATCCCACTTCAGGGTTTGTATAAAACTCTTTCCATCTCATATTTGCATACCATGGTGGCAAACCTAACGCAGCGTCATTTGACATGGCAGTTTGCATTTGTACATCTGTTGGCACTTGACCATAGTTTGCCATTGCAGTTTGTATTCTAACTTCATTTGGAATATTCTCTGGGTTTGGTTGTCCAGGTTGCTGTGCATTCGCTAAGTTCTGTGCGTCCATTTAATATTAGATAAAAATATCTCTTACGAGTACATATACTGAACATTTGCAGGCATTGGTTCATCTTCATATTCTCTGTACTTTTCTGCCACGTCAAATAAATAAATGACACAATGGAAAAAACCTAAAACAAGTAGTCCTATTTCAAACCACATTTACTTACTAATAAAATTTCTTTATTGTGACACTTTCTCCGGTTTATAGGACCTCTCTCATATTCTATCTTGTCATATATAAACTCATAGTCATGTATGTCCTCTAACCATCTCATAACGGTTTCCAAACCACTTTTATCGGATGTAAAGTAAAAGCATGGATGGTTATGTATAACGTCTAAAGTTTCTAAAGAGTCTCTCAAAGTCCAGTCTACTTGTATTGAAAATCCCATGTGTTATAGAACGGCGGGTCCACTATAAAGAAAACATTTTCCTTGTCTTTATATTTTTCATACAACTCTGTCCAATGACATCTCACAAACTCTATACCCTCAATATATTTTTCTATGTCCTCTTTGAAAACATTTGTATAGTTAAGATATAAAACTTTTGACATAAGTGTTTCAATGTCATGAACTCTTATAGAACCACTATATAATAGTCTAGCAGATATACTATCCCAGTCAATATATTCTGCTTTTTTCAAAACCTCTCTTACAATATCTTTCTTATCTAATGGTATACGTTCCATCTTGCCTATAGGTATCTTTTCTTTTAACTCTTTCAATATATTGTTTGTGTCTGGAATATGTTTGAGACGGTCCATATAGTTGTCGAAGTCATTGCATATAATCTTTGAGTCTGGAAATATTATATGACATAAATGGGATATATAGAAACTTCCACCGAACAAATCTACAAATGTTAGACCATTCGGTAGTTTCTTAAGTTCTCTCAATAGAATATCTTTACATCTACTCTTATTTCCAAAGAACGGTAACGGTGGTTTTGTAAAATTCATTTATATATAATAATAAAAATGTTTTTTCCTGAAAAGTGACAGAAAAGTGACAAAACATGAAAACATATATAATTTGTGAAAAGCTCCTGGAAGCCCTCCGAATAAAAACTTCATTTATACTAAACATCTTCAGGGCTAGAAGGCACGAAGTGCCTGGAAGCCCCACTACCTTTTTTTTTTTTTTTTTTTTTTTTTTTTTATTCATATCAGATTTTACTTTTCATATCTATTTATCTCATATAGACTTAAAAGCTTTTAAAAATGCTATTTTCGTGATGGTATTGCGAATCTAATTCCTCATTCCTCATTTATATATAAAATTAAACTAAGACATAATAATAAACATCACGAGCATGCTAACAAGGTGACAGAGCGGAACTAAAAGTTTTTTCTTCTTTGTCAAAATATGTCAATTGTTTTCAGGTGGTAATTTTATATACTTTGATAAAAATCGAAAGAAACTAATGCTATTCAATGTTTAGATATATCTAAAGAATATGTAGTAACATGTTTATTAATAATAAAATTATGGATCATTTATTATTAGATTTTGTCAAAAAGTAACTTTTTCATTTTTCTTTGTTGAAAAAATAACTCAATCAAGGAGAAGTAAAAGTCATGTTTACTAATATAAATAATATACTATACTAATATTCTACAACATGACAGAGTCCTTTTGTTTATAGGACGAATTATGTCGTTCAAAGTTGATAATAGTGAAATTTACAAATAACGTTCTAGCAATGCTACACCCCACGTCATAATATAATATTATAGCTTATATTACACTAATATAATATCTTTAATTATAAGTCATGAAAACTCTTATTGACGGATATATTCAATTTTAAAAATTGAAAGAGTGGGACTGGGGCCTTAAATTTGAGAGTGTGGGACCGGAGCCTTAAGAAAATCTTTGAAGAAAATTTTACCAATCAATTTCTAGAAAATAAATACAAAATGAAGTAATAAAATGATATGAATAAAAATAAACTTTTTTGTAATTACTTATAGTAATATGGTTCTTTATATCTAAAATAGGAAATTTTGCTTTACAGAGATATGTTGAAAAGTGGGAAACATGATTAATAGAATTTATATTTTGAACATTATTTAGGGAAACAGATCCTCTTTTTTTGTCTTTTCTGTCACAGAAAGAATCTTTAACTGTAATAGAACCATCATAATCTTGATAAAATTCTGCTCCAGGTCCTGTGTTTCCAAGAAAGGTACAATTTTCAACCTCAACAATTGAATTACCTCCATAGAATGTTCCATAATTAGATTGAGTGGGCTTATTATATAAAACATTAGAAAAAGTAAAGTTGTAATTAGGATTATTTAAACCTATAATTGAATATTTTGATGTTGTGTTACAAAATGATGAAAAATTTACGTTAGTTGGATTAGTTGGAAAACCAAAACTAATTCCAGAATCACTAAAGGCCTCACAAAAACTTGTGTTGATTGATTTAATTATAAAATTCCCATATTTAAGAATATTTGTTGATCTAATTTCTAAATTTCCGCATAAATAAAAAGAACTTTCATAAAGATAATTTTTATTATTTGAATTAGAAACTAATTCTACATATGAATGATGACCATATTGGGAGTTAGTTTTTGATTTGTAGCCACATGTTCGGTATTGGACAATGGAACTATCACAAACAAAGTAGATAGATCCACCATTTGTATTACTGCTGCAGTTAGTAAATGAACAATATGAGTTAAGAAACTTAATACCTGATCTTTCAAAATAAATGGCACTATTAATGATGATTTTAATAAATGTCATTCTGGAGCCTTAACGTGAGTTTAAAAATAGTTCATTAAACGCTCGAGACAATATACGATTCTTAGTTTTAAATCATTTCGTATTTAAAAAGAAATAAAGAGTAACGAAAAGAAACAGTAAGAATAATGGGTTTGAAATAGTGTACTCCTTTTTGTCTTTAAGACTTTTTTGTCATTGATTATAATAGGAAACTCTGCTTCACAGAGAAATGTTGAAAAGTGAGATAAATTGTCAGTCGAATACATATTCTGAACATTAATTGGAGTAAGAGATCCTTCAATTGCAGTTATTCTATCACAGAATGAATCATTTACTATAATTGAACCGGCATACCTCTGAAAAATACAATTTGAAGTTAAATCAATTAACACAAATTTAAATTAATTTGAAGTTAAATCATTAACTAAAATTGAACCCGCAGAAACTTCTCAATTTTTTTTTCAATATTATATGGAAAATATTGAATTTAATATGAATATATTAAATCAAATGATAGCACATGCTTTCACGAATTTGAAAACCTCAAAATTATAATCAAGTATCAGATGTTTTATACATAAATGGGTTTTCATTTAACTACTTTTTTATTGATTGCCATTGATAGGATATGTAATATAAGAATCAAGAAATTTATTGTTAGATTTTTCGAAATAAATGGCACTATTAAGCGTAATACAGATAAATAAACATTCAAAGATGAAACTCTCGTTTTCTGTGGATGAATCTGTAATAGTCTTTCCTGTGAAAGGTTCTGAAACCGGATCTGTCCCATAAAAGAGTTTCCAAACAGAATCAGCTGACTGAGATTTATGAAATTATGTCTTATAAAATGTAAACTTTTCAATTTTTATATCCTTCATTTCCCTATTCAAAGTTTCCCATTTCCGATATTCCACTGTGCTGATTTTTCTTCACACAATGTTTTAAGTACTTATTATCATTCAATAATTTTCAGTTCAATGAAATAGCTCATCCCCTCTTAATTTCAGTTTGCATATAGACCTTCATAAGATGCACTACGCATCTTCCAAAAATTGGCGGTTTTGACATCTACGGGCTAAAAAAATTAGAAAATCGAATCTCCATTGATGACCAACCATCAAGTTCATTAGTGTACGTTGGAATACGTTGAGTTATGTAATGTTTTGGGAAAGACTTCGTTAGTTATCTTGGATAAAACAGATTTGTGCATCTCGATTGAGAATAAATGCTGTTTCCATGGATATTCTCGGATCTGTTGATATGATTTTGATCCGAGTTTTCGATTAAAAATCTGATGATATTTTGAAATGCATTAAGATTTAATACATACGGAGGAACATCACAAACATTCTCAGGATGACGTAAACATACTTGAGTAACACAATAATTCAGAAATTCAGAGTTTGGAAATCTTTCTAACAAAGAAAACATAACAGATGCTCAAAATTGGATTTCAAATGATTTCACTAATTCTCAGATTTGAGTTTTTCTACAACAGAAGTCCATTCTTTATTTTGGAAACTTTATAAATTACGCTTTTCTTTTGGTGAATCCGATGATGATCAAAGTATATCTTTTGCTCGATCCAATGGAACTTGGATGCTTTACTATCAACCAAATCGATTTTGATTGCTCTAATTGTGTCTGTATTTTTGTTATTGTGTAATTATTATACTTTTCTTTCTTAGTCCTGGTTGGTTTGGTTTTTCTTTATTTCGCACAAAGTAATAAATTTATGAGTATAGTAAATTCATACAAAAAGAAGAAATGAAATGATATGAGAAATGATAAATGATTTCATCATATGTGATTATATTCTTTTTTCTCACTTTCTCTGCTTCACATAGATATGATGAAAAGTGAGAAAGGTGAAGAATAGAATATATATTTTGAACATTATTTGTTGTAACTGATCCTGTTGTTTTTTCTATTATCCTGTCACAGAAAGAATCTTTAACTGTAATTGAACCAGTTTCAGCTTGTTGAAATTCTAATCCTGGTCCCGTGTTTCCAAGAAATGAACAGTTTTCAACCAGAATTGTTGTAAACCAAACATAGAATGTTCTCCAATTAGACTCTTTGTGTTCATTATTCAAAACATTACAAAATTTAAAATTATAATTACCACTATGCAAACCAAAAATTGAATAAGTTGATGTTGTGTTACAAAAGGACGAATATGTTATGTCACATAGACTTTTTGGATTATTTACTGTAATTCCAGAGTCCTGGTCTGCATCACATATATTTGTGTTGATTGATTTAACTTCAATATTTCCATACTTAAGACTATTTGTCCAAGATTTTTCTAAATTACCACATAAATAAAAAGAACAGTCATAAAGATAATTTTTTTTATTTGAATTAGAAGCTAATTCTACATATGAATGATGTCCATCAGAGTTTGTTTTTGATTTGTAGCCACAAGATCTGTATTGGACAATGGAACTATCACAGTTAAAGTAGATAGATCCACCATTTGTATTACTACTACAGTTATTAAATGAACAGTCGGAATTAAGAAACTTATTGCTTGGTTTTGTATAATAAATGGCACTATTATATTTATAAGAGACAAATGTGCATTCGAAGATAAAACACTCGTTTTTTGTTGATGCTGTGGTAATAGTCTTTCCGGTAAAAGGTTCTGATATTGGTTCTGTTTCGTAAAATAGTTTCCAAACAGAGTCAGTTGGCTTGGTACTATGAAATACTTCCTGTTGACTTGTAAACTTCTCAATCTTTTTTATAATCAGAAAATAATTAAAATATACTACTGTAATAAACAGAAATTCATCAAAAGTGACAACTCTCAATTTTTTGACATTTGTAAATTCTAAATTGAATGAGAAAAATGAAATAATACTAAGCATAATACAATATTCTAGATTTAATTATAATTAGGAAAAAGTTAGTTTTGAGAGTACTTTTCATAGGCATATAGAATGAAATCTTCTGAAAAATAATATCACATAAACTCATATTATTTTCTAATATATAACTATTTTCTATAAAAATCAAATTCAATGATCTTAAAAGCGAAGGATAAACCTCAAAATTTACGAATATAATGAGTGGGAATATAATGCTTATCTATCATAAAACCATATGAAATATCAATTTTTGCTTTACGCCTAATTTTTGACGACAATTAGCAAAAAATGTTAAATGTTAACACTCAGTCCATTTGAATATGAAAAATAAAATTGACTTTGATTAAATGTTTTTATTTATCATGCAATTCTTCTTGCGACCAAAGATTTGAATAAAAGTTCAAAAAATAAGATAGCTTAAAAAATAATATACGGTAGTGTTTACTAATAGATGAATAGTATATAAATTCTATTAAAATGGATTTGATCCAAAAAAATATATAAAATTTGATCATAAATAAAATCGTTTTAAATTACTTCTTCATTTAAGGGTGCCCTATAACGATAATGTAAACATCACAAAATTAACCTTATTAGAACTCGAATGAATGGATTATCCAGATTCTAGTTCTCAATATAATAGCCTTAAAAGTGCTTTTCTGAGGGTGGTCTATCGTCTATCGGGCACCCTTAAATTCTAACAATTATTTTTGGTTTTATATTTTTTTGGATCAAATCCATTTTAATAGAATTTATATACTATTCATCTATTAGTAAACACTACCGTATATTATTTTTTAAGCTATCTTATTTTTTGAACTTTTATTCAAATCTTTGGTCGCAAGAAGAATTGCATGATAAATAAAAACATTTAATCAAAGTCAATTTTATTTTTCATATTCAAATGGACTGAGTGTTAACATTTAACATTTTTTGCTAATTGTCGTCAAAAATTAGGCGTAAAGCAAAAATTGATATTTCATATGGTTTTATGATAGATAAGCATTATATTCCCACTCATTATATTCGTAAATTTTGAGGTTTATCCTTCGCTTTTAAGATCATTGAATTTGATTTTTATAGAAAATAGTTATATATTAGAAAATAATATGAGTTTATGTGATATTATTTTTCAGAAGATTTTGTGTTCTTCTTCAAAATTTTATTTTTTTATTAAAAAGAATCTTTACAAAATATACATTTACTTTAATTAATATTTAAAAACGTGCTCTATCAAAAGTTCCAAAAATTCAATATTTTAGCTTTTCTGAGGTGTCACTTTTGATGAATTTCTGTTTACAACACTACCAACTACAGTGCTGCCATGGACAATAGAAGTTTGAATTAATTGTATACGTTATTAAGATTGTATTTTTGAAAAGTTTACACAAATGTACAACCTTAAATCGGAAGTTATAACAATTCACCCTGCAAAAATCAGTAAACATTCAGAGCTGAGTTAAGCATGTGCAATTAAACATACTTGAGTAACACAATAATTCAGAAATTCAGAGTTTGGAAATCTTTCTAACAAAGAAAACATAACAGATGCTCAAAGTGGGCTTTCAATGATTTTATTGATCCATTCTGGTGGTTATATAGAGTCTTTTATAAGAGAATCAAAAATATCGGAATTAAGGGTCCACTGTAAGGCCAAATAAGGCTATCGTCGTCCCAAAAATATTGCTCAAGATGGTGTTTTTACTAAGGCCCAAAACTTAAAAAAACACAAAAAAATTAACTTTACTCTTTTGAGATCCTTATCAGATGTGCACCAATTTGATGCAGTATTGCAATTCGAATCCGATTTTTTAATGTAGATGTACTCTAACATTCTTGAAAAAATGCAAAATGATATTAATTAAGCTTTTCATTTCTGTATCATACACGAAACAAAATCATTCATTATACTAAAATTTATCAAAGTTTGATTAATGAAAAAAATAATATCTAAATTTTTACATTGAGTCGGCTATTGATATGGTTAATATTAAATCTTGTAAAAATTGACATTATCCAGAATAATACCCACTAAAATACACAATTTTTTTTTAAAAAAATTTTATCAATTGTTATGGTATATCTTTATGATAATGAATAAAATGCTTATTTTTCATAAGTAAATACATAATTTATGCTTAAACACAAAAAATAACACGAAAATTTTTGGCCAACATATCTAAACTAAGGATAATGGTTTGAATATATAAACAATAATACTTTGTCTAGAGAATTAAATTTGTGCTATCCAATTGTCAATTCTTTGAATTTTTTTTAAATGCAAGATATCCCGGCATTAGCCTCAATAAATATATATATTATGCATCATAATATTAGTTTGTAATGGCATTAAAGCGAAATTCCTAATTTCTTCTCAATTAAATTCCTTGAAAAACATTGGAATTAATGATTGGAAATAGGTCAAAAAAATTCCTAATATAAAATTTATACTTAAGATAAAATTAAAATTCGAAAATATCTATTTTTCAAAACACGCATCCAAAAGCGAAAAAATTCGAAAAAATCATGTTCTTATAAAACTCACTGATTTTGCAATTTTTATGAGATTTGAAGTGATAGAATATATTATCATCTTATTGAAACATATGCTTCATTGTTGTATTCACATAATATTAATCAGAACACTAGGAAAAGTGGATTTTCGAAAAATGACGATAACGATTATTTGCAAATCGCCTCTCAATTTTGAGAGACTTTCAATTTTTACAGTGGACCCTTAAACATTTGATATACTTTCTTTTTGATGAATGTAAGAAAGATTTCTTTAAAACTAAACTAGCAATTATGTCGAGTTTATGAAGTTTTCAGACTTATCCATTTGTAAGATATTCAAATAAGTCAATTGACTTGTTTCTCCTTCATTCGCAATATAACTAGAAACCAAATCTTCTATCTTTGGATGCAAAATTGCATCAAATTCTCTTAATGGCTGAGAATTGTCAGTCTGAGATTCGAAAATTAATTATTTTAATTATTTAATTATCGTGATATTTGTGATATATTAAGTAAAGTCATGTATATAAAGTATATTTTGTCTTCTTCATATGATCATTTATTACTAATGAAATACATCGACCCTGATCCTGAGTACAAAATGCATCCATTCATTAAAAATCTTCCTCGTCCAGTCAGGAAATTCGTATTGAAGTATTGCAACTCGACTACTTTGCTAATTTTAGGCGTAATTGTTTTTTTAATTATAATTCCAGTCTTAACACAGAGACATATCAGCGAGTTACCATATGGAATTAACAATGTTAGCAAAATAGATCCAAGATATTCAACAATTTTGAAATATAAGCACTCAAATTTACTTAGTCCGCTTTCAATTTACTTCAGGAAGTCAATTTTAGATTCATTTACACCGTACGTACAAAATTCAGACGATAAATGCATAAATAGAACGAATTACGCTTTCGAACAATCTCGTCTTCTCGGAATAAATCCTTATGAAAAAAATTTATCAGATAATTACTTCCTTATCATTGGAAGCAACACAGAAATCGGATCATCTCTCGAACATTACGCAAAGAACGAGCACATTCCAACAATTGGAATTGGCTGCCAAAATTTCTTAGATTTTTCATCATCATATGCTACCAGAATACTTAAAACAGTTAGGATAACAAGAGGAGTTGTTAGTTGTCCTGTAGATCAAATAATGCACAATGATGATCAATATATCCAAGGAATTTCAAGATATTTCAAATCAAACAATATTCCATTTACTTTTATTTTCGAAAAGATACCAAATGACTCAATTTCAAAGATAATTAATGACTTTGGAGGTCAAATTATCAAACAACCAAATTTACTCAGTAACAAGAACTTGGCTTCACAGGCATATCATGACTGTCTTAAATCTCATCATTCCGAAGTTACTTTACCATTAGAAGATGAGTTTTTGTGGAATATTCATGATTTTCAATTTTGTAAGTTTGTGATGGAACAACTTGATTCTAAATCAAACCGTGATCCATATATTATTGTTGAAGGCTCAAAAAAGCTTAATTTAAAGAAAGCAATAAAAGATTTTGCAAATCCAAACGGAAAATGTTCAATTTCTTTCTATTATGGTAAAGAAAAAGACTATCAGACATTCCTATCGTACAAAGTACACAAAATTGATGGTCAACCAAACGCATTTAACAATTTCGCCAAAAACATGGACAACGAAGTTGTTAAACGTCCTCCTTATATATCCTTTGTTATTGCTTTCCAGAATGAGACCTCTAGAACTCAAAAACTCCTCAATTCAATTGCAAATAACGTTAATGAGTTCAAGATTAACGATTTCGAGGTCATATTAGTCGGAAATGACAAGTTTGAGTACCTTCCTCTCGAATTGCAAGGCCATACAACTCAAATCAAGTATAATATTCCGATGAATCTGATAGAAGCTAAAAATGTTGGACTTTTCCGTGCATCAGGAGAGTTTATTGCTGTTGTAGATGCAAATGTCCTCCTTAGAGACATTTTCTTCCAAGCAATTAAAATGCGAGATTTTAATCCATATGTTTTGTACAAATCTGTTGTTACAACAGACCTCAAAGAGTACAAATTCAAGTTCATGAGGAATATCGCACAGTATTCTCTCGAAAAATACGGAGATGGATTCTTCATGGCTTCAAAATTATTCTGGGAATCTGTTGGAGGATTTCCTGAATTTGAAAATTACGACACAGACAACTTTTTAATTTCCAAGGCAATGAAACTTATTCCTGGATATGGTTTGTACAACGTTGACAAGTTTGTGTCAATACAAGACAGTTATCTCCGAAAGATGAAGTTTGTTGACGATTCTGACTCTTTCGTGAGAGATTTGTTCTGCTGGGGAGAAAGTAAGAAACTCTCTAAGAAGTATGACTTATTTACTTGGGGACATCAATCCTACAAATTTGATGAATTAATTTTGTAAACATTTTTTATATAAATATTATTTAATTATATTGCGGTTTTGTAAAATCTGCTATAAATTTTGACACTATTTTTCGCATCACCTGTTTTAGATGGAGATACAAAAACGATTATTTAAAATTTAAATTGCATAACTTTCTAGATATGTCTCATTCTGAACCTTGCCTTTTATGTCAAACATCAAGTTCTAACTTTTTCTGGAAGGCAAGATTATTGCAAAATCATTTCAAGATTTAATTATTAAGGGTGCACTTACAACTTTCTGACATGATCTTGCAAAATCAATATACTTTTATTAGAATAGCAAAAAATTATCACAAACATACTAGGCATTATATAAGGATTTATAATTACTTCTTCCCGACCAAAAATATTAACTTTTTAGTTAGAAAATTGGGAGAAAGCTTTGATGTCAAAAAATTGAGAGAATATCAGAAAGTTGTAATTGTATCCTTAAACTATATTTCATTTTCATGACAGATAAGAACTTTTAACCTGCACCTGCACGTCCTTCAACAATATTTTTCCAATACACATGATATGACAAATTCATACTTCCTGATATCATCATCTTATTTTTATGTAGGGCTAATCCAAATTAACAATTTTGGGCGCATAAAAAGTATATAATATTGGAATAGTCTTGATTATAGTTATTTTTGCTTCTAATACCGAACAAGTTTGAATCAAAAATAATCATAATATAGATAATTTATGATTGGATATAGTATTATCATATTATCATATATCATATGAATGATATATAAGTGTCGAATTTTATTTTTGGAAGAGATATAAAAGTCAGGAAGTGTCAAAAATAAAATTTGGGTACAAGGGAAATTACAACATTTTTTATATGATGGTCAATGTGTAGTGAATGAGAAATTTTTAATTAGTTAATGCTTCGCTATTTGTTTGATTTTTTTTTAACCTACAATCGGTTTTTTTCAAAAAGTAAAATTTTTAATGGGAGAAAAAAATCTCTGATTCTTTAATTAATAAGATAGATTTTCTTGAGAGATATAGGGATTTCATCGACACGTATGAGAAAATCTATCACATTAAATCAAATGATTCTATTGAAGACTTATTTAATAATATTATTTCAGTTTTAATTGATAAGTACAGAATACCACCATTACAACTCATTAAAAGCTTCCTTTATGCAATTTACTACAATTATCGATGCATGGAACAATATATTACAATTATTAACAAAATCATTACAAAATGTTCTTTGGTTTATAAATGCATATACAGAAATAAAGAAATAGATAGTTATTTAAATGCAACCAGGATATTTTCTATTAAAAAACTTCAATTTAGCACTCAGTTTTTCTTTGATGAAAATTCATTTCCGAAGGAAAATGATATTAATTACATAGTAATGCACGATCAAATTGATAAATTCAAAAAATATACAGTTGAAAATACTCTACATCATGTTTTAATAAAAATTCTAAGTGATTATTCAGTTCCACTTCTTGAAGCTTGCTGTTATTATGGATCCGTCAACATTTTCTTTTTCCTCATTTCAAATTTAGATTTTCAAATTAATCAAAAATGTTTTCAATATTCATTTATTGGTGGAAATACCGACATTATTAACGAATGCATGAAAAACTATAATATTGATAGAAACTGCTTGAATGACATAGTTTCATGTCATAACAATCAATTTCTTGAATATATTTTCGATGATGAAATATTTCAACCTCAAAATTTTAATATTACTAATATAATCATGTCACAAAACTTGAAAGCAGTTTATCTTTTGTTCAAAAAAGATAAAAATTCAATTTATCCATTATGTACAGCTTTTTCACCAACAATTGATATTCTTAATAATGAAGATATTGACTTGTCCAAGGCTTATAGTGATTATTCACCAATGAATTATTCAGCAATGTATAATACATATGAAATCGCAGAATTTATTTTGTCACATGGTATGAAAATCAAAGGAACTAGTTATTTATTTACAGCCGCCCAAAATAATAGCATTGAAACCGCAAAAGTTCTTATTTCTCATGGCATTGACATCAATGGAAGAGATAATATTGACAGAACTGCACTTCATATAGCAGCAGAAAATAATAGCAAAGAAACTGCAGAATTTCTTATTGCAAATGGTATTGATATCAATGCACGTAATTCTGTATCCCAAACTGCTCTTCATAATGCAACATGTAGTAACAGTATCGAAATTGCAGAAATTCTAATTAAGCATGGAATTGATAAAAATGTAAGAGATTCCGATTCTAAAACTGCTCTTTATTATGCAGTTATTAATAATTACAAAGAAATAGCAAGGGTTCTTATCTCACCTGAAATAGAATTTAACTACAAATATAAAAATGAAGAAACTATTCTTCATATTGCTCTAAATCATAATTACAACGAAATTGCAAAAATGTTAATTACAAATGGTGCTGATGTCAATATAAAAAACAAAAATAATGAAAGTTTGCTTCATATAGCGACAGATCATAATAATAAAGAAATAGTAGAACTTCTTATTTCACATGGCTCAAATATCAATGCAAAAGATTTTTGGGGAAAAACTGCTCTTCATAATGCAATAATTAAAAATTATAAAGATATTGCAGAAATTCTTATTGCGCATGGGGCACAAATCAATGAAAAAGATAAATGGGGAAAAAAACTACTCTTCATAAAGCAGCGCATCATAATAGTAGATAAACAGCTGAAGTTCTTATAGCTAACGGTGCTGATATTAATATAAAAGATAGTAATGGGGATTCAGCTCTTCATATTGCAACATATCATAATAGTAAAGAAACATTTGAATTTCTTGTATCCAATAATGCTGATATTAACACAGTAAATAATAATGGCTGGACAGTACTCCATGCTGCTGCAATCAATAATTGCTTAGAAATTACAGAATTTATTATTTCACATGGGGTAGATCTAAATTTAAAAGATAAGAAAGGAAAAACTGCTCTTGATTATGCAAAACAATATTATAATACAAAAATCAAAGACATCCTAATTTCTCATGGTGCTTCTTCATGATTTTAAGGAAAATTAATGTAAATTTTATTAATGTGTATCTTTAGATTCTTTAGAAACAATTTACATTTAAAGAATTTGAACTAAAGAGTTATAATGAGCTTTTGATCTTTTCATGTGATATCAAGTTAACTTTCTTCTATATTGTGTCATTTTGGGAGAAGAAATGTATAAATCATGGAAATCTAACTGTGGATAACCTATAGTAAAACATAATGCATTAAATACTTCATTTTTATGCTGATCATTGTTTATTAATTTCATTGATTTGACTTTTTTTTGACAAAAATGTTGTAATTTTCTGTAGCAATTAATTAAAACTGTTTGAGACTGATCATAAATTAAGGGAAAGTTTATGTGCTTCCATTTCATCAACTAAACTTAACAGTTTTTAATGTGTCTCTCCCAAAGATTTCATTAAACTTCTTGCAGCATTTTGTCCTCTTTGAAAGATGATCAGGAGCTGATGATAATCCAAATTCGTCAAGTTTTGTTTTATATTTGAAAAATAAATATGCTGCATTTTGGTTAGTTTCTTTTGAAACAATATAATTCATTAAAATATCCTCACAGTTCTTCATCTGCGAAACATAATCTCTTGCTTCTTTATACTTATCAAGATTATACAATTTCAGCATATTAACATTAAGAAATGCCATATTTGTTATCACCATATTGGAATTCCTTTCACTATATATATCGTATTTGTCTGATGAACATGAAGTTGTATATTTACCGGAAATTCGATTTGTATAATTTGCATTCAAATAATCTATAAATGAGCTGTCAAGTTGCTTGATATAGATGGTTAAATCATCATCGTGTGATAAAATTGTATCCGTATAGAGATTATCTGGAATTACAAATCTATTATTCAAAGTTCTTTCTTTTAGCTGAACAATTTCAACTCTATAATCATATTTTTCTTCGAGATAATACAATGATGGAGGTACAAGGAGATTTAAATCAAAATCATTCCAATAAATAAAAACTTTAACTAAATATTGACTATTTCTTGTAAATAATGGAGCAATTATGTTTTCATCTAGGTCATTGGCTCTTTTGGAGTGAGTTGGGATTATAATTGAATATTTTTTATCCAAATAGAAATTATTTTCCTTAGAGGCATTGCCAAATGATAGAACATGATGTATTTTTATTTGATTCATGTTTCCTTTATATCGAAATAAAGGAAACATTATCAAAAGTTCCAAAGAGATGTCGATGAAATATGTTTCAAGATTCAATTTTAGATTTTGAATGCGGTTAATTTAATATTAACAAATAAGCTTCCAAATTAAAGCAATGATCAGTTAATGGCATTTATTGACATCATCCTTGATTTGAAAACAAACTGTTAAATGCAAGCAATTATTACACATGCTCAATCTATTAAAGTACCCGGTGATCGAGTTGATGTTTTCACATTGATCAGATCAAAATGAAAAATCAAAATCTCAAAGAAGGATTTATAGATATTTCTTTGAATCATTTGTGTAGCATTCTATTGTAGCCCAATATGCTAATGAAATTTACAATAATTTGTACTAATAGAGTAAAATTTCAAAATCATTATAGAAACAATGCCTATCTGATAGTTGTTGCCATGTAACTTAACCATTTTATAATATAGATCTATCACATTTTATAGTAAGATGTTTAGTTCTGTCTCTCAGATAGTTATACAAGATTTAGTTCCCCAAATTCCACGAGATTTTCGGAATTCTCACAATGTTACTTGCGATGAATATATATTTCCAAGAAAACTAAAGTATTTTTGGAACCTTAAAAGTGCACGTTTAATGATTTTAATGTTTTTTTTCCCTTCGAGTTTGAAGAATAGTTAAGGAGACATTTATCAACAACGATAAAGATTTATCCGAAGCTTCTGGTTTCGAACATTATACTCTCAAAGTTGAGTGTGAAAACATTCTTGGTACAATTTCTAATGGCAAATGCTCAAATTATGCATTTGCTGGCAGCTCAGAAACACTCCAATCAATTACACTTCTTCAAGGATCGCAACTTAAAACTATCCGTGATTGTGCTTTCTATTCATATAAAAAACTTACAGCAATTGATTTTACAAACTGCACAATTCTAACAAACATTAATTCATATGCTTTCCGTGGTTGTGTCCAATTATCAAATATTGTTCTTCCAGAACATTTAACTGCAATTTCAGAATATTGCTTCCAATACTGCCCATTTTCAACTATAATTTTACCGAATGATGTTTTAAAGCTAGAGCAATACTGCTTTGCCGAATGTAGAAATCTTCATACGCTAACAATTAATTCTGATTCGAAATTACAATCAATAAGAGAAAGATCATTATCATATACAAAAATTAAAACAATATACATTCCTAGATATGTAACATTTTTCTTACCTGCTTCCTTTTTTGAAACTAATACATTAGAAATTATTACTTGTGATCCATCAAATGAACAATACATGTCTGAAGGCGGAATACTATACTCAAAAGATAAAACCACTATTGTCTATTATCCAGCAAACTACGGTAGATCTACTTTTACAATTCCAGATTCTGTTACATCTATATGACATTCAGCTTTCAACATGGCATCATTAGAAACTATTATATTTAACTCAAAACTAAATTTTATTGATGATTGGGCCTTCACAAAATTCGCTTTAAAAACGATTAAAATTCCAGATTCAATTACGAAAATTGGTGAAGGAGCTTTCAGCGGTTGTAAGAGTTTGAACTCCATTACAATCGGATCTGGAATGAACTATATACCAACAAGTTGTTTTGCTTCTACAAATATTACAGAAATGAACATTCCCGAGAATATCCATACAATAAATGATAATGCATTTGCTGGATGTCCAAATTTAAGAATGGTTGTTTTACCACCAAATGTTACTAAACTAGGAGGAAATTGTTTCCCTCCGGGAATAGAAGTTACATTAACGCCTGGTTCTCCTTTATCTATTGATGAACAGATGATTATTTATAATCCTGATAAATCGATAATTGTTATGAGTTTAAGTAGAAAATCGTCATATACAATTTTATCAACTGTAAAAACAATAAGTAATGGTGATTTTTCATCAAATTCTGCCTTAACAACTGTTACTTTTGAGTCGAGTTCGAATCTAGAAACAATTGATGTGAATGCATTTAGCAAATGCATCTCTCTTTCTTCATTTGAACTTCCTATTTCCGTTTCAACAATCAAAGAAAGTGCTTTTCAAGACTGTAAATCATTAAAATTGATTTCGTTTGGCAGCAAAATTTCTATTATAGAAAGTTATAGTTTCATGGGATGCATCTCAATTACACAAGTAACGTTTGTCGAGTGTTATAATGTTACTATTGGCAAGAATGCCTTCAATGGCTGCAAGAGTCTTTCATTCCTATCTTTAAGCAACAATGTAACAAGTATTGACAATTATGCATTCTATGATTGCCAGAGTTTAACAAGTGTTATCTTTCCTATTTCTATTGAATACATAGGATCGTATGCATTTGGATCTTCTATGCTAAGCGAAATCAATATTCCGGATGGTTCTCATCTTAAAGAAATCGATCAAAGTGCATTTGGCAAATGCTCACAACTTTCGACTTTTCATCTTCCACAAACAATAGAAATGTTAGGTGAGTATTCATTTGAATCATCAGGAATTTTATCTTTTGAAGTACCATTTATGACTACTCATATCTCAAACTTTGCTTTCAAAGGTTGTGCAAACCTTACAACATTTATTATTCCATCTGGATGTGCACTTTCTTCAATAGGAAGTCTTCCCTAAAAACAATTATTTGTACTTCTAGTGAATATTTTGTAGTTGATAATGGCGCTCTTTTCACAAAGAACTTAAGTATTCTTCTTTGTTTCCCACCTGCGTCATCAACAAAGTTCTTTTCTTTACCATCAAATCTTAAAACTGTTTCATCAAGCGCTTTTATTGGATGCAGAAACATTTTGAGTATTCATATCCCTGATAACTCGGTTCAGACGATAAGATCATATGCGTTTGCAAACTGCAGCTCTCTCCAGTCTCTCAATATTCCTCTAAGTGTTTCTCAGATAGAATCTAATGCATTCGTTGGATGTAACAACCTCAGATGCGGAGTTTTGATTGAGAACAGAAATAAATTGTTTATACGAAATCTTGTGGACAATGGAAAACTTAATCCTACTGCTGTTAAAGAATGTTCATACATAACTTGCAGAGAGATTAACTACCACACTCAGTTCAATGTTAACACTTTTGTTTATGTATTTATTCTCATGTAAAAAATAATAATTAAATAACTTTTTTTTAATGTTTTTACATTACAATAATAACAAATGCATTTAAAGTTAATGAAATGAAATTAAATCCTGGATGTCTGACTTGGGCAATTGATCGGCAACAAATTTCAAATGATTTTTGTTTAATCCCATTTGAAATAAGAGAAGGAACTAGATCTTCATAGCATGTGATACCGCAAACAATGTTAGTTCCATTAAATGAATCAGCCCCAATGGTTGGATTTCCATAAATTTTCAAAGTATTTAAATTTGATAGGCCAAAGAAAGCTCTTTCACCTATAGACTTTACAGATGGAGGTATTATTATGGAACGAAGCTTTGACATTGTAGTAAATGCTGAATCATTAATTATTTCTGTTTTATTTCCAATTGTAACAAATTAAACTACTGGTAAGTTCATTTTTGGTATTGTCTGCATTCCTAAATGGATGGTTGTAAGCCTTGGACAATCTTGAAATGCATTAATATTCAAATTTGTTACTCCTTTAGAAATAAACGCATATGATAAACTATTGCATTGCCAAAATGTTTGTGATCCAATATCTTTAACTGAATCTGGAATAATTATTTGAGAAATTCTAGAATATGTAAATGCTTTAGATCTAATGGTTACTGTAGTATTTGGAACATAATATATTCCTTTAATTCCAGCAGGAACTGTACATAATACGGTTTTATCTGCACTCATTAAGGATTTATTTACAATTGAAAAGGAAGTTGATGTTCCTGATGTCAAAACCTCTTCAAGATACCATGAATATGTTATACAACCAGGATTTAAGCTTGTTATTGAAGAAGGTAGATAAATTCGTTGGCAATTACAATAAACAAAAGCACAAGCACCAACAGCTAAGAGCTCTTCATTAAGTCTCAATTCTGCACATGGATATCCTGAGAAAACACCTTGTTCACCCGAATCATTAAGGATATATCTTAAGGAATTTGGAAAATTATATGGTTGACTTAATCTACTTACAGAATGAAAAGCAGCATGATTAATTATTTCAAGGTTTGAGTTTGTTGGGAAGATAATTTTAGTTATGGAGCTGCATTTAGAGAAACAATATTTTCCAATATGTTCAAGTTGCGTGCAATTACTAAAATCAACTTGTAAGAGCTTGGAACATTCATAAAATGCATAATGGCCTAAAAATCTAAGCGAAGATGGTGATTCAAAGTAGAGATTTTGTAAAGAATTTTTAGAATTAAGAGCAAAGTATTGCTGAACTGTGCCGTTTTTGATACTGGTGACAGTAGAACTTACTGTAAAATCAATTATACCTGTTCCAATATCTGTAAGCTCTATGGTCACTCAAAATAACATATTTTTGAGATTTGATTGGGAGGATTTAACCTTAATTTTAATTCTGAGCCAAATTTACAAAACATAAAAAATTTGTTATTTATCTGAAGATCTAACAAAATATATTTAAAAAATAAGTTTTTTGGTCAAATCGATAAATTTCAAATGTTTTTAGCTTTTCTTACATTAACTAGGTCAGATCCTTTCGGAATTGATCCGAAATTATCCGAGGATTACAGACTTGCAGTTAACCAAGCTAATAATAGCTTCACATGCCTTGATCAATCACTTACAATTCCATTATCAGCATTAAATGATGGTAAGTGCGATTGCCCTGATAATTCTGATGAACCAGGAACATCTGCATGCTTGAACGGTCACTTTTACTGCCATAATGAAGGAGGAAAACCAAAATTAATTCCTTCTCACAAAGTTGGTGATGGTATATGTGATTGCTGCGATGGTTCTGATGAATTTGATAATCCACAAGCTCAATGCCCTAATGTTTGCTCAGCAATGGTTAAAAAAGCTGGTGAATCTCGTGAATCAATTTACACAAAGATCCGTGCCGGCCTTCGTCGCAAGAAAGAAAGTTTAAAGGAGACAGAAATTACATACCCACAAGCGCAGCGTGAACTTCTTGAGCTTCGTGATGAAATGAAGAAATTCCAACACGAACTCGATGTTCTTGATAGAAAGCGCCGCGAGAAAAAGCAAATTTGGAAGTGGGAGAAGCGCGCTGCACAAGGCATTACACCCGAAATGTACGCAGAAAAAGAAAGAAGAAAACACGATTACATTTACAAGCCATCGAAGAAGGTTGTTGTTGAAGAAGAGGTCCCAGACCCAGATGGTCTTCGTAACCCATTCAACGAAGCTCTCGACAACATTGATTGGGAAGTTGACGAAGGAATTGAAGAATTAATTTTCCATGCAACACCAAGACCGAAACCAATCAAGAGAAACGATGTCCGAAACGATGATCATCATGGCATGGATCGTGAAGACGAACGAATCAGACACAGAACCGAAAAATGGAAACAAATGAGAAAAGCAGAAAAAGAAAGACTTCAAAAGTCAACGAAAGAACAAATTTCATTCTTAGACAAGGCTAAAGAAAGAGTCAAAGAGATTGGCTCCAAAGTTTTCGGTGGTGAACAACCTAAATCATACCAAGAATACATGGCAGTCGAACACGAGATCGAAGCACTTCGAAACCACGAAAGTGATACTCGTATTCAGATCATGCACTTAGAAGACAAGTTCAAACACTCAATGGGCAAAGACAATGTTTGGTGGCCACTTTCACAGGCGACATTCGAACTTTCTAAAGATGGAAATGACTACAAGATCCAAATGTTCGGTGCAATGATGCACAGAAACACAGGCGCTGCATGGTACGGAACAGCGATTGGTGAGTTCAAGCGATTCAATGCAACAGAGAGAACAATGTTGTATGAAGGTGGAAATATGTGTTGGGAAGGAAATCCAAGAAGAGCTGAAGTTTATTTGTACTGTGGTCCAACGAATAAGTTCTTAGACATGGAAGAAATTGATAGATGTGTTTACAGAGGACACTTCGAAACACCTCTTTGCTGCATTGAAGATTACATTGACTACATCAAGAATATGACTGATTTAGACTTAGCTGATTTCGTCTCACAATGGGGCAACGCTGACTAAAATAATTAATATTGTTTTTAATTACATTATTTATTTGGATTTTTTTATTATTAAAATATTAAAATTCATCAATGGTATTGTCGACACTTCGAGGTCTATTTTCTCGTGATAGAAAAGATATTATTATGCAGAAACAGACGGCCGATCTATCTACTTTAAATGTGATAGTTCCATTGTCCAATACCGAACATGTGGCTACAAATCAAAAACAAATTCTCATGGACAACATTCATATGTTTACTTAGATTATATGAAAGTTCTTTTTATGAATGCGGAAATTTAGAAAAATCTTATACGAATGGCTTTTATTATGGAAATATTGAAGTTAAATCAATCAATACAAGTTTCTTTGAAGCAAACTATGACCCAGGAATACTTCTATTTTATTCAACAAGTCTAAGTAACGTAATATATTCATCATTTTGTAACACAGCATTTTCGAAATAAATTATGGTAACTATCATTTTAATTTTTGTAATGTTTTAAATAATGAACACAAATCTTTCATTTGGATCATATATTCTTATTGAAAATTATACATTTCTTGGAAACACAGGACCAGGAAAAGAATTTTTTCAAGAATCTTCTGGTTCAATTACAGTTAAAGATCCTTTCTGTGACAGAATAATAAATAAAACAGGATCAGTTACACTAAATAATGTTGAAAATATATATTCTATTCATCACCTTTCTCACTTTTCAACATATCTATATGAAACAGAGTTTCCTATTTTAGATGTAAAGAAGAATATTATCACATATGATGAAATTGTTTATCATTATTCATATCGTCTCATGACTTCTCTTTGTGTTTATTTACTAAACTCATAAACATTATGTTTTTCTTAGGAATTAAGTGCGATATGCAAATAGTCCTTCATTTGCTAATGTATAGAAATGTTTTTGAATTTCAATACTGCCTTGGAGTATACAGTCTATCAATGTTGTATTGCTTGCAAAAGCATATTTACTTTCTTCAGATTCGGTTAATATTGTCCAAATCAGAACACAATAAGTCGATCTTTATTCATTCAACTCAGAAACACGAAGCAGAATTGATTCAAAGAAAAATATATCAATTGCAACATTTTTTGAAATGATAAATTATCGAAACCTTATTTCAATTTGCCACATTTTCAATAAATTTACCAACGAATGAATACCATCTGATCGTACTCAGTCGGAATATGATGTTTGGCAACAATTTTATGATTCCGATCCTGTTCCACAACCTGTTTCTAGAAAAAGTATTCAAGGAAGTTCCACGAAAAACGAGTGTTTCATCATTGAATGTTTGTTTATCTGTATTACCACTGAGAGTGCCATTTATTTTACGAACACAAGCAATAAATTTCTTAACTCATATTGTTCATTTAATAATTGCAGCAGTGATTCATATGGTGGATCTATCTACTTTAAGTGTGATAGTTCCATTGTCCAATACAGAATATGTGGCTATAAATCAAAAACAAACTCTGAAAATGGACTAGGTCATCATTCATTTGTTGAATTATCTAAAAATTCAAGTAATAAAAATTATCTTTATGAAAGTTCTTTTTATATATGCGGAAATTTAGAAAAATCTTATACAAATGGTCTTCAATATGGAAATATTGAAGTTAAATCAATCAATACAAGTTTTTGTGAAGCAGACTATGATTCAGGATTACTTCTAAGTGTTCCAACGAGTCTAAGTAACGTAACATATTCATCATTTTGTAACACAACATCAAATTTCGTAATTTTAGATATATATTATGGTAACTATAATTTTAAGTTTTGTAATGTTTTGAATAATGAACACAAAATATTTAAATATGGAACATTTTATGCAAGTGAATCAATTGTTGAGATTGAAAACTGTTCATTTCTTGGAAATACAGGACCAGGTTACGAATTTTATCAAAGATTTACAGGTTCAATTACGATTAAAGATTCTTTCTGCGACAGAATAAATAAAGCATATCAATCTGTCACACTAAACAATATTGAAAATATGTATTCTATTTGTAATCTCTCTCACTTTTCATCTTATCTGTGTGAAGCAAAGTTTCCTATTTTATTTAGAATGATAAAAAATAATATCATTAAATATGATGAAATTGTTTATCATTACTCATATCATTTCATTACTACTCTTTGTATCTTTTTACTGAACTCATAAACGTTATGTTTTTCTTTCAAATTGAGTGTGATATGTAAATAATGCGCCATTTGTCAATATATAGAGGTGTGTTTGAATTATAAAAAAAATGATAATGTCAAATTTATTTTAAGTTCTTAGACATGGATGAAATTGGTAGATGCGTTTATAGAGGACACTTCGAGACACATCTTTGCTGCATTGAAGATTACATTGACTACATCAAGAATATGACTGATTTAGACTTAGCTGATTTCGTCTCACAATGGGGCAACGCTGACTAAAATAATTAATATTGTTTTTAATTTCATCATTTAACTGAATTTTTTATTATTAAATTGGCTTGAATTTCAAAATAAAGCATATTCAATGATGATTACTGGTTTAACTTGGGTTATATTTATGATTGTGCCACAAGACACAACTCCCATAGAAATTTTCTCCAATAAATATATATTCTGTTTAATGATGAAGGAAAATAATTATTAATTAATATGTTAATTTCATATGCACTCAATTACAATGAATTTATGGAATATGGCTCAATGTTAATAAAAATTGCAGAACTCTACTTTTCTTATATTTCCCCAATTTGATATATCGGCTTTTGAATTTTTTGTCACTTTTTGAATAAATTTACCAACGAATGAATACCATCTGATCGTACTCAGTCGGAATATGATGTTTGGCAACAATTTTATGATTCCGATCCTGTTCCACAACCTGTTTCTAGAAAAAGTATTCAAGGAAGTTCCACGAAAAACGAGTGTTTCATCATTGAATGTTTGTTTATCTGTATTACCACTGAGAGTGCCATTTATTTTACGAACACAAGCAATAAATTTCTTAACTCATATTGTTCATTTAATAATTGCAGCAGTGATTCATATGGTGGATCTATCTACTTTAAGTGTGATAGTTCCATTGTCCAATACAGAATATGTGGCTATAAATCAAAAACAAACTCTGAAAATGGACTAGGTCATCATTCATATGTTGAATTAGTAAAAAATTCAAGTAATAAAAATTATCTTTATGAAAGTTCTTTTTATGAATGTGGAAATTTAGAAAAGCGAGGAATAAATTATATTTGGTATGGAATTATTGAAGTTAAATCAATCAATACAAGTTTCTGTGAAGCAGTATATGACTCTGGAATACTTCTAAATCAACCAACAAGTCTAAGTAATTTATTATATTCATCATTTTGTAACACAACATCAAATTATTTAATTTTAGAATTAGATAGTGGTAACTATGATTTTCATTTTTGTAATGTTTTGAATAATAATCATAAATATTCTGATTATGGAACATTTTATGCAGGTGGACCATCTGTTCTTATTGAAAACTGTTCATTTCTTGGAAATTCAGGACCAGGAGTAGAATTTTATCAAAAAAGAATTGGTTCAATTACAATTATTGATTCTTTCTGTGACAGAAAAGATAAAACAAGATATGCAATTGCACTAAATAATGTTCAAACTTTATATTCCATTCATAATCTTTTACACTTTTCATCATATCTCTGTGAAGCAGAGTTTCCTCTTTTAGTGATACAAAACAGTTTTATCACATCATATCATCTCTTTACTTATCATTGCATTGTTTTATTGAACTCTTAAGCATTAAGTTTTTCTTTCAAAATGAGCGTGGGAATCAAATAACACACCATTCTCGTTTTATTGTTTTAATAAACACTTAACTATTAGGTTTTTCTTTCAAATTGAGTGTATTATGCAAATAATTTGCCATTCACTAATGCAGTGCGATGTATTTGAATTATAAGACACAATGAATATATTTTTATGAATATTGAATATATAATTTATGAATTGCAATTGTCAAAATTTATTTTTGTAAAAAAAATGGAATATGGAGTTTTATCATCAACAATAAAGCAGTCTGCGAATGTTGTATTGCTTGCAAAAGCACATTTACTTTCTTCAGACTCAGATGATATTGTCCAAATCAGAACACACTCAGTCGATCTTTATTCATTCAACTCAGAAACACGAAACATCGAATTAGAGAGCTCTGCTCCAATCCAAAATACAATTATTAGTGCACATATTGTCACAAATTGCGACTGGTCCACAGATCGCGTTGCTTTTGTCACCTCAGATTTTTCATTTACCTTACTTTGGTTCGAAAACGACGAAATCACTACACTCACATCTACCGAATTACGTCATGAAGGTATTAAGCCTACAATATTCTCACCAATCATTAGTTCAGGTGGTAAATACGTCTTCGTTTCTCTTTATCCAACATCATTATTCTTAATTACGATAGGCGATGCACTTACAGTCAAAGAAATCCATTTTACATCATTTATTCCGATTCGAATGCATTACTACGAAAATCACTTATTTTTCTTCACAGACAATCACAAATTACAATCAGTTGATATTGAATCATTCGATAATAGTACTATTGGATACAACGACGACATTCTGAAATCATATGAAGAATTTACTGACAAAGAAGTTTTGTTTTGTTTTCAATACATATCTATTGTTGAAGAAAATACAATCAAAGTTTACGAATATTCAGATAATTCGTTCAAAATTCATCAACAAATTCCAAACGATCATAAAGAAAACATCACATTTATCAACATCACTGACACCGGATATTTCATTGGAACAAAAGATCATATTTATTACAAAACAAGTTCAGATCATCCAGAAAAATTTATTTCTATTTTTTCACCAATTAATTGCATTGTATTAAGAGATAATTTTATTTTAGCACATCAAAAGTACGAACAAACAAGTCTCACAGATTTAAACAGTTTAACAATCAATCGAACATCGAAAGATCTCAGTTATCTTACCAATGTTTTTAAGTTCAATGATTCCGTCACATCATCCGATTCATTAATTGTTTCTTCATCAAGAAATCCAAGCGAACTTGTTTTCTATGGTGAAGGCAACAAAATCGAAATCATCGAAGAAGGTAACTCATCAGAACGGCGAAACATCGAAAAAGTTTTTGTCATTGATGATTCAGACTATGTTTTTACTGGTGATAGTTTTACTGAATTCAATCATCAAGATAAATACGAATCTTTTTGTTGTGACAAACGAACTAAAAGTATTAGTCAAGAAATCCAAGTTACCGAAGATTGCATTAAAACATCAACCATTTCTGTTGATGGTTTAGAAATCCAGAACTCAATCATTTACAACGATATTGTTGTTTTTAGTTCACCAGGTTCATATGTTGTCAAAATCTACGAATATCGAAACAAAAATGAAATTCACCTTAAACGAGAAATCGATGTTTGTGGTGAACCAAGTTGTTTTATAGTTTTTGGAAATAATCTTTTTGTCTCCACATGGTCCAACAATAGTGTTTGTGTTTATAACATCGACAGTGGTGAACTTATTTGTAGTCTTTCATCTCCTGTCTCATCTCCATATGTCATTCGTTCTCTTTTATATGATGAAAATAAGTCTGAATTGTTTATTGGTACTAGCAGTGGCTATTTGATTACATGCAAATACAAAGATCAATGTTTTGATACAGACTCCGTCAAATCCATACGAATTTCATTTTCACCATTATCATTGACATATTTACCTCATCATCATTCTATTTTTGTTTTTTCAACCGAAAAATCAGGCATCTGTGAAATAAATGAAGAAAACAAACTTGATTTCTACAAGAGTGATCTCTTTGGTATCACAAATGCAGAATATTTCAATGATTCACTTATCATGATCAAAGAAGATGGAACATACATGATTGGAAAAATCTCGGATACAAGAGAATTGGTTGAATACAAGAGATTTACAGTTGACGGTTTTGTAAAGTCAATAAATCTTCTTGAAGACAGAACAATTGTTTTATTGTCAGTTGAAAACGCAGATAGTTTTGCATTATCATTCTACAATCCGTATAATTTTGTTTTACAAAGAAAAGTTGTCCAAAAGATCCCTAATTTCGTGCCAAATGATATGAAAACAGTTGCTTTAAACGGTCACAATTATATCGTTGTGGCTGGCGGTTTGACAAAAGGTGATAAGAAAGGTGACAGTTATTTCTATGAATATACTGAATCATCTTTAGTGAAAATCACTAATATGCAGTTCGATTTCGATGTAACAAGTGTTTCTTATTCGAACAAAAAAGTGGTTTTCGCAAGTGGATCATCTTTGTACGTTATTAACGTTTCTACCGATAATTCTGGCGGTTTGACACTTTCTCCTGAGAACAAACAAGAAGGAATGATGCTTTGTGTTGAACTGAAGTCATTCAATGAAGACCAGAATGACGAAAACAGCGAGACAGGCGGACTCTTTGTTTGGAGTGACATTTTCAAGAGTTGTGGAATATTTGATGCGAATACAAACCAAATTTGTCTTTCAAAGATTGACTACAACTCTAAACAGTTGACTTCATCTGAGTTCGTTGATGAGAACTCGGTTATTTCTTGCGATGTCTATGGTGGTGTTTATTACTTGAAACACCAACCAAGTGATGATTCAAGTGATGACAACAAATCATTAGTCACGAAATCTCTTTTCAGTTTAGGAGAGTTTGTCACGAAAATAATGAAATGGAGACCATCTAAGCCTGTTGATAACATCTACAAGACATTTGTTGTTTCAACAATAAATGGAGGATTACATTTATTGTGTTTGTGTCCGAAAGAAATTGTTTCTGAAATCCAGAAGAAGATGGATGAAGAAACAGTTTCATTCTCTGCTTTGACGCCTTACTATTGCAATGAAAAGTCATTCAACTATGCGAATGTTGATGAAATCGAAGACGAAAATTTATCCCAGCAATCCAAAGATATCATCAACTGGATGAACTCATTCAAAGTTGATTACATGTAAATAAAAATCGTATTTTATTTCAATACATTCTTTTTGAAACATACACAATAGCTGAATCTTGAGATTAACAATAGTGTGCATGAAAACAGAAAGAGAACTTATTTAAGAAGCAAGAGAACAAAGAAAAATCAGAAATATAAAGCTACTTTATTATTTATTATTAAATTTAATTTAAACTTCAGTTACCTTTGATAGTTTTTTCAAGTATGTGTATGGAAAATGATGAGTCTCTGGATAAATTGAACTTGCATCCTTTGCAGCTGAGATTTCTCCAAAAGTGCTAGGATGAAATTTTTGTTTTCATTGCGGACATCAAATTTCTTTGTTATTATGGCAGATTTCATTGTTTTAGGATTAAAAATGTCTAAAAAGTATCATTTGATTTATTTAAGGGTGCACCCGTATGTACGTTTATTTGAGAGGAGGAGGATTACCCTCTCAATTTTGAGGGATTCGTTAGTTTATTTTCTCGATGAATATGCAATAAAATTTGATTTTTACCTTATCAATATACTTCATATAATATACACATGTTCATGTAAAAACTTTTTTCCAAAATCCTCAGGAATTAAGGGATTTTTGAATTTTAAGAATTTTTTTCGAATTTTTTCGAAAAAAAAATATTTTCAGAACAGCCTTAACGGCTAAGATTTAGGAACAATGTTAAGTATCAAAAAGAAAGGAGGTCTGATATAGACAACATATATCGTTGAAGGTTGAAAAAATCTCTAATATTTGAGCCCAAAATTTCAAATTTTAATTTTTTGAAAAAAGAGGCCACCCGTATGTACGTTTATTTGAGAGGAGGAGGATTATATTTTTGAAAGGGTGAAACATTATGAATATGTTAATTATATAATAATATGTATTATTATAAAAAAGAAAAAATAAAGCACGTGAAAATTTTTCTTTCTTGATTTTTTTACAAAATCTACTTAGAATTATGCAAAATATGACTAAATAATTATAAATTTCAAGTTAAATTTTAATTTTGATAAATAATTTAAATTTCAAAATATCAAGTTCAGTTCGACTATGTATGTAGTAATTCCTCAATAAAGTGCCAAAACCCTATTAAAATATATGAACATTTTCAACATTTTAATGTTTTTATTTAAAAATTTGATGGAATATGAGCTTCAAACAATTATTATGTAAATAAAAATAATTAAATATATGTATTTATTCGTATTACAACCGTAGTAAGTCGATTCTTCCTTTCTTCTACTGAGGTTTGAATTTGATTTCGAATTGTAAAGAGATTCAAAGGGAAAATACTAGCGGATAAAAACTACCTCCATGAAAGTGTCATAATGGAGTCAAGTTGTATTTTTTGATATTTTTTGCTTTTCGAGCCTAAATAGGTAGCCAAGATAATGCCTAAAAATAAGGTTCTAAATTCTGAAGTTTACATGATCCTCTCGTGTGCACCCTTAAAAATTAAACAAAAATTTAAATTCATCATAATGTTCTTGGTGTGTGCATGGAGCATGTAAATTAAAAAAAGGTAGTGGGGCTTCCAGGCGCGTTGCGCCCTCTAGCCCCGAAGATGTTTAGTATAAATGAAGTTTTTATTCGGAGGGCTTCCAGGCGCGTTGCGCCCTCTAGCCCATAAGAAATTTTTCCCAAGACCCAAGAGGAGGACCGAACCCCAGCCGACCAGCCGGTGACTTTTGTGTAGAGCACTCAAAATAGTATAACTTTGTCCGGACAAGTAAGGGTCTATCGTCGCTACAGGAAAAGTTACAGGCGTTCCAAAGAAGTATACTTTGAGAAGCCTTTTCCCCCTTATAGAATGAGATAGAACGGTTATTTTACAAAACTGACAACACTTTGACCGAGTAGTTTTTTGTGCTGAACAAAAAGTGTCATATAAACATCTGTCAAAAACCGTTTTTTACTTCACTTAAAATGCCACGTAAGCTACGTAAGAATATACGTAAGAGGAAGGGAGCATTGAAACATCCAATAGTAAAACTGACACCACAACAACAGTTGCAACAACAAATTATGAATGACCCCACTATGTTGCAACAAATGTCAAGCAACCCTATGCTTTTAAACCGAGTTATTGGTGCACAGAGTGGAGGTTTAAGAGCGGCACTTTTAGCGAAAATGGCAGGCTATGGTGGAGCTGCAGACGGAACAGCTTATAACCCTCAAAGTCAAATGAATTTGAGTTCACTCAAAAATCAAATAACAGATGTCAAAAAGTCAAACATAGACATACAGAAACAAATAAGTGAAAACGAAAAGAAACTAGAATATGACAGACACACAAAGAAACTCAATGAGTTAAACGTAGAGAAAAAGAAGAAAGAAGAACAACTGAAAGAACTAAGTACAGAGGAATATGCGAAAAAAGTGTCAGAAAAAGCAGCAGAAGTAGCAAAAATGGAACAAGATGTTATAAATTTGAAAAACCATACTACTCAATATAAAGTACTGAAAGATGAAGAGATAAAACAAAAAGCCATGAAGACATATATGGATAGCGATGAGTATAAAAAAGAAGTTGAAGCAAATGTAAAGGCAGAAAAACTTTTACAGTTGCAAAACCAAACCGTACAGTATGAAAACTTAGCACAAGAAAGTAAAAATAACGACGCAGCCATGCAAAAGGCAATGAAAAGCGCAGATATTATAAAAGCTAATAATGACTGGTTAGATGCCCAAGCCAACGCTAAAGCAGCCCAACTTATAGGGTCAATAAGGACAAAAATACAAGCGGATGAAGACAGTTCAAATGAAGCTTTAATGAATGCTGACTTTAAGAATGCCTTCGAAGCTCTTCATAGTAAGGTGAAACTAGTGAACGACTTCTCATCTGGAAAGAAACTGAAGTCTGAAGGTTTCGACAAAGAGTTAAGAGAAGTAGCACAAAATATGACGAAAATAACAGATGCAGCAACGAGACAGGCAGTTCAAAGTGCCTATGACGCCGTTAGAGCAACCGTTGTGGAAAGTCAAGAAAAAGAGTTACAACAGACCAAAACAGACCTAGTAAATGCTTTCTTAAAAACGAAAAGTCAGGTAGGACATTATGCTGCAGATGGAACATATGTGCCAGCTGGTGGAACTTATATACCACCAAACCCTCCAAGAGAAGCACCTGCACCAGGACTACCTAAAACATTTACATCGTCACATGGACACAGACACAGGCATGCACCAAAACCAACACAACAACCAACAGTTCAAAATCCAGCACCACAACAACAACCAAAACCAACAGTTCAAAATCCAGCACCACAACAACAACCAAAACCAACAGTTCAAAATCCAGCACAGCAATCAACAGTTCAAAATCCAGCACAACAACCACAAACGGAGCAAAGACACAAAAGAAGTAGAGAAAAAGGAAACCAAGAATTCTTAAAAATGCTTAAGGAAGATTATGGTTACCCAGATACTCTTGACTTTAGTGACAGATATAAAGAAGCTATTAGAAAGTTCAAGGAAGGAAATACTGACCCGAACCTATTTAGCTTTATGGTTGAGCATCAAATCGGATATAATCTCAAACCTGGAAAATACAAGCTCGCTAAGGGATATGATTTAATAGCATATCATCCAAATGACATGAATGAATTTACTCCGAGATATTTGATGTCAGAGCTAAATGATAATTCAACTCTCTTCATGAAACGCGTAAAAAATAGAGACGGAACGAAAGAAGAAAGGTTTATGAGTCCGGATGACTTAGATAGGGAACTTGTTAAAAACGGTCTCGGAATATATGAAATGCCAGCAGATGAGGTACAAGAAACTCCACAGGAAGAAGTTCAGATACAACCAGACATGGAAGAAATAGTTCAGCAACAACAGCTAGAAGAGCCTGAAGGAAACAAACAAGTCCCTCCTTTGGAAACTAACTTCCCAGAACTAGATGAAGATTTGGAACAGCCGAAAAATCTTGACCCTCAACAAGTGTATGCGGAGAATATGGAATCTTTCCAAGAGTCTAAGAAAAATTCGGCTGACATAGTAGAAGAATATCGAAAAATGTTCACCGACATACAAAGGACTCCAACATCAGATGAAAATATTCAGCATAGAATGGAAGTACTGAAAGAAAATGTACGCAAATACAATAATCCTTTTTACTTACGACCATATAACGTTCAATCTTTGGCTGAACTCGGTGAAAATAAAAGGTTAAATTTCAACAAAACATATAGAAATGAAACATTGTTTAAAGTTCATTCAGAACCTAACCAATATGGAAAAAAACCTACTTTTGTTTCTGCAGACTATGGAACTACAATGAGATGGGGTCATAAAGCTAATCCGGATAGGTGGTTCATAAACTTACAACCTCAATTCCAAGAAGTTGTAGACGCAATGGAAGTGAATGGTGAACCAGATATAACGGGTATTTTCAGCGCGGCTTTAATGCCATTGAAAGATATGAAAGATGCAGATATTTTGGACCAGTATGAAATGAACATGGCTGATGGAAATATAACACCTGACGTTCTAGAACATTTATCTCAAAGAACTACACAGAACCATAGAGATGGTATATTTGGTGAAGAGTTTAGAAAGAAAGTTAGGGAGAGAGAAGGAAGAGAACTTATTGTACATGACCTTGCAAACGAAAGTTTGCAAAATGTCATAAAAACTTACTTTGCAGACAATGAACTGAGAAGGGATGAATATTTAAGAAAACTCAAATGGACAGTACCAAATGAAATGTTAGTATTGAAAAACATGTTCCTTGACAAAATAAAACCAACTACAGAAATAAATGACGCAAGACTGAAACATTGGGTAAAAGCTTTCCCATTCACAAAAGATATTATTGGTAACATGGAAAGAAAACCAGAATGGCTACAAAAACATATATTTGGAAACGAGCTTATTCCATATGGACAAGCTCTGTTTGAAGAGCTTGAACCGGAAACTCAGGAAAGAGTCATGCAAACAATACGCGAAGACTCAAATACAAACTATGACAAAATCTTTCTAGGATATAGGTTACCTGAGATGGGCGACCAGAGCCCAAAGGCAAAAAGGACATGGAAAATTTACAACATACTAGGTGAACATGAGGCAAAGATGCAACAACTTGAAGCAGAGGGCAAGTTACCAAAGCGACACCAAAGAAGAAGAGAAGAGTAGAACAAAGTGAAAGTAGTGAAGAAGTAACTTCATCTAGTGAAAGTAGTGGCAATGAAGGAAAAAGAAGAGTTAAAAACTCAGTCAGGAAGAAAGTAAAGCTTGGTCCGAGTGGGTTCTATTATGATATATAAATCCAACTATTCTATATTTTTACCCATATGAAATGTACGCCGCTCAGAATATAACGCCAACAGTTTTGGATGCCATGAACGGAAATGTTTCCGAATGGTATAACGAATGCGACAATGCCATTAGAAGGTCAGAAATAGTTCCTGGAACTTACGAATATACAACTGCTGTTTCTTATGGAAACGTAGGTGAGTTTGGAGAAGGTTCTTCAACAACAGTAGATATTGCTTGCGACAGGTTTCATATTATTTCTATTGACAACTCATTCTTATACGTGGAACAAGACATTGAAATAAAACCTTCTGCCAAGTTGTCTGACAAGAAAGGTTGCAATGGAATTTTCTATGTCGGATACCAATATGCTCCAGAAGTTTTCATGGGATATAAGATATATTCTAACTCTGACTTAGTTCAAACAGTAACATGGGCAAACTATGAATGGTTCGCTTTGAGAAACTCAGTACAACCACAAGCTAGAGAACAAACAGACCAGTATGCAACTATTGAGAAAATAAGAAGACTTGACCCTAACGTTCCAGGAGTTTATGTTAACCTTTCTGGTTCAGATGGAACTGCTGCCACTAAAGTAAAACTGAAACTTAGAGTTCCTTTGTCATCTTTCCTCATCTTCAGGTTTTTAAGATACTTGCCAAACTGGGCAGGAAAAATTTCTATCGAACTTACTCCAAGCAAAAATAACTTAGTCATTGCACCAACACAAGACCCATTCAGCATTACTGTAGCTGGAACTGGTGGAGCCAAGTTCTGTGACTTTTGCAAAGACAAAGTTGACTTAGACTTTGGTTTCTCAAACCTCAACACTGAAGTAAACTATTATTTCAATGCTGCTGGAACTGCTTGGGACCCAGTTAAGTTCACATGCGAACAGTTGATGCAAGAGAATAGAAAGCAGACTTGCAGTCTATATGTTGGACCCAGATATTTCAAATGCTTTAGCTGCCAAATATATTGCAGTTCCACTTATGTTCCCTATACACCAAATATCTGTCAAAGACTTTGCAGGTGAAGTTGGAAACCAAAATCCAGGAGCCGAAGGTGCAAGAACAGATATTGCTTTAACAACTGCAATGAAACATGCAGATACTATGTTTGTACTGTTCAGACGAACTATAAATGACTATTCTTGTTTCTACAACCCTGGTATTAAATATCATAAAACATAGATGGCAAATATTATCCAAGAGAAGAATATTCTACAGTTGAGGATATGAGGTCATACAACTTGACATTAGATGCTATGAACTTTAACAACAACTTCACAACAACCATTAACCCTGAAATGCAAAGTTCTATTATGCCATATGTGAAAGTATGGACTCATACAGGAGGTCAAAAAACTCAATATACAAATGGAGACCGTTCAAACTTTTGGCCTGGCATTCCATTTGCTGACTCAGAAGACTTTATGGGTGGTATTTCAACTGTTGGTACAGTTCAAATACAATATACTGGTGACAGAGACGGTCCAGATGAATTGAGAGCAAAGAAGTTTACAAAACCAATAGCACTTTTCACGGAAGATGCTCTTTTGAAGATTCGTTCGATGAAACCTGCTGGGGCTCCTCAGATTGGCATAACGACAGCTTCCATCGAGCAGATTTTGGCAGCAGGTCAGTAAGTTGTTCTTGAACTGACTTCTTCCGTCAAATATTGACAGTACGCCAGTTTTGACATAATATTGTAAGATAAACTTTCCTTTAGTAATATCGGTCAGTTTTGAAGTTATATAGGGTGTCCAAAGGTGCGTTTAGCACAGCGCTCTATATGAGACTATTAAAGGAGATATATGCTGATTATAAATATATAATAAAAAATATGAATATATGTATATGATGAGTATGTTGTATTTTGGCGCCATGCCGGGATATAAAATAAATTTTGAGACAAGAGGCGGTTTCGCGGGAAATTTTGGCGGGATTTTTTTTCATTTTTTTAATGAATCATAAAGAAAACATCCTCACTCTTGCAAAAAAATGCAAAGATTGTAAAAAAATCTACGAGACATTGGTAAAATGCTTCGGTATGGATGCTCCTAGCTATTCCACTGTAACGTATCATGTTAGATGTATCACTTCATGAACAAAAAGCGCCAATCATAAAAATTGACAAAAAAATCGCCGGATCAAAGAAAAATCAAAGCAATTCTTCAAGCGCTAGATGAAGCCAAGAGCATCACTCAGAAGGATAGAGGAGATGACAAAGATACCACGTACAACAGTCAGTTATTATCTGCACAATTATTTGAACTACAAACTAGCGTATACACGTTGGGTTCCGCACAACCTTAATTCAGTTCAAAAAAAATCTAGAGTCCAATCTTCGAAAGAGCTCCTCTCTATATTGGGTGCGTATCAATCCAAGAAGTTTCGCTTTTTAGTAACAGGGGACGAGTCTTGGTTTCAATATGCAACAGAAGCCGAAATCATGTGGATCCCGAAGGATAAAAATCCGCAAACATTCCCGAAGAAAAAATTGACACACCAATGATGATGTTGTCGGTTTTTGGGGCGTGAATGGCATCATCGCAATTGATATTCTTCAAAAACCTAAATACGATGAATGCTCAGTATCTAATTGACAATGTTCTTACTCAAATTATCAATTCTGATGAGTTTGAGAAATCCAAACAACAAAAAACAAAAGTTTGCAATTCATTTTGATAATTCAAGAGTTCACAAAAGTATAAGGTAATGAATTACTGGTGGAAAACAATGTCAAAGTTGTTCCAAACCCAATTTATTCACCTGATATGCACCCTCTGACTTTTATTTATTCGGCACGCTAAAAAAGAGCTGAAGGACGCGAATTCGCGAGTCCAGATGATCTTGAAAATTTTGTAAGAGAGCAATTTGAGCAATTTTCTCATGATAATTTAAAGCGTGTCTTTCAAGCCTGAATCGATCGCTGCGAACGCGTGATTGAATCCAATGGTGATTATATTTAAATAAACTTTATATATATGTAACTTGTTTATTTCTATTCGCAGTATTCAGGTTTGTGCTAAACACACCTTTGGACACCCTATATTTTTGTCTGCTTCAAGAACTTTCACCATTTCAGTTATACCAACTTTCTTTGCTTTATGAAAATATTTTGGTTCAGCAAATATTGCTATTCTATAACATTTTCCATTGTTTGTGTAAAGAACTATTCTGTCAATGTATTTGTTTTGTTTGTGAGTATAAACTTTGTTCTGCTTCAATTCAATAAGATATCCGAATACGTCCATCTTTTTATTCTAAGTAAAATGTCATTTCCGAAAAATAGAAGCGTAAGTGTTTCAAAAGGTTTAATGGCGGTGGCAGATGTGAAGTTAAATTCACCAACTCAAACAAACAGTCAAAGTGTTATTGTCAATGTCAAAGACAGAGATGTTGAAGTGGGGAAACCATACGAAGACGAAGATGGTATAACAATTGTTCCTGTAAAAGAACCAACATATCCTGAAGTTAACAGAAACTTAAGTTCTGTTGCAGATATTCGAAACGACTACCAACAACTGAAAGACAAACTTCAAACTCAGGAGAAGATTTGTCAAGCTTTAAGTATAATGTTAAACTTGGTCGAACACAACCCTGTAAAAGTGAACTCATATGTCATTGCACCTCATGAAGTTTTGAAAGAACTATTGAAACTTTTGACAGAGGCAGACGATATAAACATCAAAGAAATAGAACCCGACATTGGTTGCTGTGGTGTTTCATATAATGTCATTGACAAGATATACGTTATGAAAGGAGGTGAAACGTTGAACTTAAAATATAGTTTCCCAGACGTTATAAAAATATTTGACGACCACAACATTTCATTAAAGTTTATTTGCTAAGTAAATGCAGAAGACATAATGGTTTATACTATTACGACTAAAAACCCTGAGTCATATAATTCTATAACAACAAACTTACAAAGTCCTCAAGGACGATATTGTAAACTAACCTTAAACACAATGACGACTAAAGCCTGTTTTGCTCTTTTGACACCAGAAGACTTTATTGTTGTGAATGGTAAAAAATACTCCTTTGAAGATACTTACTCAGATATACCACCAACAGGTTTTGTTGACTTATTTAATACTTTAAGTACGGGTGTAACATGTGCTGCAACTAGAGCAGGTTTCATTATGTTTGGATGTCCGACTGAGTTTACTATAAACGATATGAGCTATAATACAAAACTTATTTCTGGTTTTTACTACCAACAGTTTCCTATAACAGGAAAAGGTGTCATACAAGGAATGTCTATTCCATTGACATTAAGCACACCAATCTTATATATTGTTTCAAACTTAGGTTCAAAGTGTTATTCGAATGTCGACAGAAACTATTATGACCAAAAGATACTTATGCGTATAAACAATACTTTCTCTGCTGGTTTGCCTATTGTTCATTCGAATGCAGAATTTTCAACCTTAGTGAACTCAAACACTTTGGCAAGTATAACGTTGACATTAGTTGACGCAAACTTTGTTCCTGTAAAACTTTTATGTCCTATGTATTTGTCAATGACGGCAGAAAGTTTCGAATTGGAAGATGCAACTGGTGAAAGTATTGTATTACAAGAACAACTTCAACAACAAATAGCTCAAGAACAACAAATGCAACAAATGGAACAACAAAGTCAAGAATAAAAAAATAATATTTTTTTATTTTTATAAAAATGTACAGAATAGATGTTTCAGATTTTTATGACTTCCAAGCATTCAGAAATATGTGTCCATTTAGAGACTATAACAAAGCAGTCGAGAATTTGAAACGTTTAGTCATTTATGTTGACTCTGCCCCAGAATGTTATGTCATGAAAGAATGGGATGTTGTCTTTAACAAACCAAGAGCAACAATAGTGTCTGAACAAGAATGTAGACAGAAACTTAAGAAAATAAAAGTTGTACAAGTTGGAATGAAGATGTTAGATGCTTGGGATATCTTATTGTCAAAGTTAGAAGATTTTTCAGTTCGAGGTATAAAGTTCTATACACCTTCTCCAAACTTCTATTCTATCTTCACTGGATATAAATATGAACAAGTAGAATGGAAACACAGTATTATAGAAGCTTGGTTAGACCATGTCAAAGAAATTATATGCAATGGAAACGAAAGAGTCTATGAGTATATCTTATGTTGGTTTGCAAATATCTTACAACATCCAAGTGCTAAAAATGAAACTGCTCTCATTATAATTGGAAAACAAGGAACAGGTAAGAACACATTCTTTACAGATATCTTATGCAAACTGTTAGAAGGTTATTCGAATCCGAATATGACAAACTTAGAAAACATCTGTGGCAAGTTTAACTCCTCAATAGAGAATATGAAACTTATAGTTTGCAATGAACTTCAAAGTATAGATACAACAAAAGTTTTGAACTCAGATGCTTTGAAGAGTCTTATAACAGACAAAGTTGGAGTTGTTGAAAGAAAGTATAAAGACCAAAGAGTTTGTGAAAATGTTGCAAACTTCATTATGGTTTCAAACAATGCTGTTCCGATGAAGTTAGAAAGTTCTGACAGAAGATATGTAGTTGTCAGAACGTCAGATTCTCATATGCAAGATACAGAATATTTTGACGACTTAGCAGAAACTTTGACATCTGACTTTTACAACCACTTGTTCTCATATTTCATGACATTAGATATTTCTAAGTTCAATCCAAGACAAATTCCACATACCGAAGAGAGACAAACATTGTTAGAAGCAAACAAGAGTGTATATGAACTGTTCATAGAAGAAAGCGACTTTGAGTGTTTAGATGAAAGGTCATTGTACGATTCGTATAAACAATATTGTCAAGAATATGGTTATATGGCAGCTTCTAAACGTACATTCTTGGCAAATGTCAAAAGTCTTTTAGATGTTCAGAATGGTGTATATACAAAGAAAATTTTTTCTGAGTAAATTTAAAAAAAATATTTTTTTATCCGATAGAAAAGATGGCAAAATTCATCTCAGTAAACAAGTACATGTCAGGACTTAAAGAAGAACTAGACCCATTCACATATTTGAATGTTTACTTCTACCATTTTGAAAAGTCTTCATTCAGCAAAGTTTGGAACATCGAACCAGTTAAGTTTGCTATTGTGACTAAAAATGGTGCGAAATTTGAAGACTTAGACATAGAAGGTTTGTTAACAGTCAAAGAAAGTTTTGACAGAAAGTTCTCAAACCTTAAAGAAGGCAAAGCATACAAACTTGTTATACCTTATGAACCAAAGAAGACAGACGACTATGAATATTATGAGTCTAAAGTTGTAGAAGTTCAAGGTAAATTGGGTAAAAAGATTTTAGAGTCTAAGCCAGTGTTTACTCCTAAAGAGGAAGAGAACATTGACATTGACCCAGAAATGTTCTAAAAATAAAATTTTATTTTTACATGTCAAATTTCTTTTTCTCTGGAACTGGTTCAGGTTCTTTCTTCTCTTCTTCTACTTTCTTTTCTTTCTTTTCTCTCTTCTTCTTTTCTGGTGGAGTTATGTCAAATTTGGCGCAACTATATTTCTGTAAAAGTTCTTTGTCCTTTAATAGCTCATCTATTCTGTTTTCTATTTCATCTTCAAGAACAGCGCATGTGTCTTCTTTGCATTCTAAGAACTTTTGTTGGACTTCATCTTTCCAATCGGCGTCATCTCTGTCAACAAGTCTGTCATTGACAAATTTTAAGACTGCTCTTTGTAATGTTTTATGGTTCTTGTCATATTCCCAGAAACAGAACTTTAGAACAAATTCACCTTTCTTGTTTACATTATGTAAGATTTTATGGTCGACAGATGTTTTGCTGTCAAAAAGTTTGTCTCGAATATAGATAGCGAAATCGCTAGACATTTTCTAAAAGATAAAAATTTTAATTTTTCTAAAAATATGTTAGAAAAAAAGTTTGCTGACATTGACAAGAAATTTGAGAATGTTTTAAACAAGAACAAGAGGAAGTTAGAAAATGCTCAGATAAAGCCTATACATGACAAATTCTTATTTGCTCAGAATGGTATAACAGGTCTAATTGCACCACCTGGGTCGGGTAAGACTTTCACTTATCTTAAAATGGCTGCACAACAACAAGAACTAGATGAGAAGAACCCATTCTATGAGTTAGTAGTCATTTGTAGTACTTCTGGTCAATTTGACCAAACCGTCAATTCGTTCAAAGATATTATAAAGAAGTCTAAGTTAGTATGTATAAAGGATACTGAGTTGTTAGATTGGATAAAGAAGTACCAAAGAAGAGTTTTGAAGTATAATGCTATAAATGAGTATATAAATTCTAAGTTCAAAGACCCTAATGAGGTAATGCAGAGAATATTAGAGAAGAAACACTTCAGAAACAAACAGAAAGAGATAGAATACATTTCGAAGAAATTGCAATCTTACGATTGGAAGACATACCCTCATAGGTGTCTTCTTATTTTAGATGATTTCGCCTCTCATCCTTTGTTAAAGAACAGAGAACAAGATATGTGTCGAATTCTTAAGAAGCTCAGACACTTTAACATCTCAGTTGTCATTTGTGTACAGACAGCAAAGAGTTTAAGTAAGGATGTAAAGAGAATACTTACTGACATTGTACTTTTCCCCGGATTGTCCGAAGACGATTTCATGGAACTTATGAAAGAGTCCATGGCAGGTAAGTTTGACAGACATGAACTATGGGAGAAGTACAAAGTCATACAAGACCCTCATACTTCTTTCAGAATTCATATCTACGCAAACAAAGTTCAAATTGTAAAAAGTCAATAAAAATAAAGAGTGCATCTACCCTACTTGTTTGAAGTTGTCAAAATACTCTGTTATTTTTTCTTTCAGTAGCGGTAAGTCTTCTTTGAAGGTAAAAATTGTACAACCTTTCATATCATAGTGTGTTTGAGGTAACGTATCTTGAACTATTTGTTTCACATCTTCATTTGGTGTCATTGAAATCGGTAAGTTTTCGCGATAGAACCAATTTCTGTCAGATTTGTAAATCTTAGCAAGGTCGTAAAAGCTTTTGTTGTTTCTTCTGACTAAATGCAACATAACCATATCTTTATCTTCTTCATTTTCCATCTCTTCAGTATAAATCATATACTTATAGTTCTTTTCCTCTCGTAGTCGAATTTTCAGCTTCATTTAATAGTTCAATAGTGCTTTGGTTCCTAAACCAGTCTTGTGGTTTCTTATTGTCGGGTGCAAAACATGCTGTCAAAATACTTTGCATTTGGTACATATTGTCTTTGACCGAACGAATGAGACGGAGTTGTTTGTTAAACTGAACCCACTCATATTCTTCATTTATAGCTTCATGGACTATAACTGTTGTTGTGTTCTCTGTTGTTGACATTACTGTCTTTACATACAAAATAAAAAAATAAATAAAAATAAAGCTAACTTTATTTTTTCTATCTTAAGGAAATTCATGATTTTTGTGCTGAATTCAATAAAAATATATTTTAGGGTAGATGGTTAGATCTAACCCGATATCTACCCTCATTTCTACCCCAGTTATTTTATAAACGTTTCACATGGTAAATGTTATTTTTTAAATTTTGTGAAAACTCAACGGTTTGACACATGCCCTAAAAATTATTTTACTCAGAATTTTGTTGCTGAATTCAATAAAAATATATTTTAGGGTAGATGGTTAGATCTAACCCGATATCTACCCTCATTTCTACCCCAGTTATTTTATAAACGTTTCACATGGTAAACGTTATGAATTCGTGAGACTCTAAACAGTTTTGTAGCTTCTATTTCTTCTTTTAGTACATCGAATGTTTTAACAATGCCGAAAGTTTCTTTATACTTCTTCTTGACATCAGATAGAAGGAAATCGTCAGCAGTTGGATAGTTTTTGTTCAGAAATTCTAACATGTTCATTTTATCTTCTACCGGCTTCTCTGCTTCTTTCTTTAAATCTGCATAGTCGTTTCGCATTCTTTCTATCTCTTTTACTGAATAGTTATATTTCCTAATTGCTGCTTTACATTTAGAACATTGCGGGTTCATTTTTGCGTTATATTCTGAAACCTTACCTGCTAAAACAACTAAGGCGTCAATGGTTTTCTTTAAATCTGAAGCAGTTGGTTTTATCTGTTCATTCCATACCTTACCTCTTCTATCTTTATCTCTTATCTGCCATACACATTTTGCAGCTAATGAAACAAAGTTGTCGTATGTCTTAAACTCCCCAGATTAATATATGTCAGAGATGTTCTTATATAACATGTCGCAATCTTTGTCCATAACTTTATGGTTTCAATGAAAACCAAGGAATTCATAATTTACCTTTCGTATGAACTTCTTTATTTCTACTGAGTCAGTTGCTTTGACTTCAATTTCGTCGAATTCAGGAATAGTTAGTTTTTGCTGCTGAATTTCAGGTAGTTTAGGCAAATGGTCGATGAGGTCCTCCATTTCATAAAGATACTGTTCATTTGTTTCATCTTTCGCACTACAGTCTAAATTACTTGTTAAAAGTTCTTGCTTTATCTTCTGGATTTCTGTTTCAAAAGTATATGAAGAAGGAATGAAGCTTTTCATTTCTACTAACATAGATGTTGGATTCATGACTAACGAGTTTGGTGCTGTTGTTTGAATTGTTGTTGTGCCGATTGTTGAAATCATATCTTACATACAAAATAAAAAAATAAATAAAAATAAAACTAACTTTATTTTTTCTATCTTAAGGAAATTCATGAAAATTCAAGAGGGTGAAAAAACAGGTGAAATCTCACCTCTTCACCTAAATTATATTTTTGCTGAATTCAGCAACAAAATGAACGAGGTCAGGATGTATGTAAATACCTTTGAATTCATTCATAACGCCCTTAGTAAGCTCATAAAATGCTTGTTTTGAGGTCGAGCCACTTTTGGCTCCACCGTATTCTTTCAACCAAAACTCAAGAATTTCCTGCATGAATTTTGTATAAAAAGCAACCGTCTGAATTCCGGCGGTTGCTATATTCTTCACAAAATGCCTTATAATACTCTTCCCAGGACTTATTTTCCAACAACTTTCTAAAGTCTTTCCTAAACTGACTGACTGACTGACGGCACAAAGTGGCTTAACGAAAACATTAATATATAAAATTCATGAAAATTCATGAGGGTAGAAATCGGGTTAGATCTAACCATCTACCCTAAATTATATTTTTTGGTCCGGGAACAACTTTCTCTCAATTGGAGCTGTAGCATACTCTTTGCGTAAGCGGTTCAGACCTTCTTCGAACTCTTGGTCTCTCTTGGACTGAGATTGGAATTGGAATTGGAATTGCTGGGGCAGGGTTTTGCATAAACAACCAAGGGTTGGGGAAGTAAGGCATAGGCTGAGGAGGGTAGTTCGGGAAGCCTTGTGGTGGGTAGTAACCTTGAGGTGGAAATTGGTAGTAATTCGGAGGTACTTGCTGGAACTGAGGTTGCTGAGGAGACTGTTGTGGTTCTTTAGGTTCCTCTGGTTTGGGAATGGACTCGGTTGGTGGGACGTCGGACATTCGTTTGTGGCTTAACCGTCGGACCACAACGATAAAAATCTCTGCTACTAGCAGTACTTTTACTGACAGTAGCAGTACTTTTACTGACAGTAGCAGTACTTTTTCTGACAGTAGCAGTACTTTTACTGACAGTAGCAGTACTTTTTCTGACAGTAGCAGTACTTTATCGTCGAAAACCCTCTCAAATTTTCCTTTTTTCTGCTCCTAGCAGTACTTTTACTGACAGTAGCAGTACTTTTACTGACAGTAGCAGTACTTTTTCTGACAGTAGCAGTGCTTTTTCTGACAGTAGCAGTACTTTTACTGACAGTAGCAATGGTCGAAGTCGAACCTACCGACGAGGCAATTTACCTAATTGAAATTAACGAGCTTGTTAAAGACTTCCTCAGGCAGAATGTAAAAGGCAAGCTTGTTAACGGTTGGATAACGGGAAGGGCTGCCTTGAATCTCGAGACTTCGACTGGAATTCCAATTCAAATACCAGACGGGACAGCCTACGACGACATAAAGCAAGCAAAGAAGGAAGCCATTATAAAGTTCTTTGCCAAGCGTCCTTGGATACTACTTCCAAACAGAGAGAACCCTTTCCCAAGAATGAACCAAATTCTCAAGGGTCTCCTTCACTTCTCTGGTCAACCATTCTACATAACCTGTGAAGGCGACATCCAACCAGTTCAGTAAACATCTCATTTTAACTTCACTTTTTTATGTTTTTTGTGAAAGTGTCAAAAATAAATTGTTTTCATGAGTTTTCTACGATGTTAGAAAAAATGTTATTTTCTAATATCTTCACATTCAATACTTTTTCAGCACTTTTCCGTAGTTATATATGAAAGACAATTCGAGATAAAAGTCATAGTACAATGGAATAATATGTTGTACACCATTTGTTGTGAACCAAACTTGAAAGTCAGAGAAACTGTTACTAGGTGGTTCGTAGAATTTAGAAGCAAAGTCATAAAGGTCCTTACCAATACATAGAAAACTATTGTTGCTTGAACTGAAACTTGCATGACACATAACATTTTGAGGGTCAAACACGTTTCTATAAACCATCAAATCTGCTGGTGGAAGTATAAATTTAAATGGACCATCTGGTGGTAATGGTTCGTTCTGGTTTAGTAACCGAAGAAATTGTGCCCAAGAACGTTTGTCTACTTCCCAAAATAAAAACTCTGTATCTCTTGGAGGGTTAATTTCAATCTTTTGAAATGAAACGGTGGAGTTCATCTTGTCATATTCTAGTTTCAGATAGTATGTTCCATTTAGTAAAGAGTCGTATTTTTTTTGAAATTCCCAATAATATTTGTTCATTTGAGTTTGAAAGTCATCTAGAGTTTTCTCAAGACTTTCGTCTGAACGAACTGTAAAGATTCTCATTTCGTCAAATTTGTCTATTAGACAATCAGGACCTTCATACTGCCCATGAAAATATACTGCGAACATAAATGCGTTAGTTCTATTTGAAAACAAAACTCTTCTAAATCCTATTGCCTTTGCATCTGAAGGACTTTGAAGCCAACGAATTGGATAGTCAAACCTGTATGCTCGGGATGAAATTTCTTCATCTGAAATAGTCCTACCAGTATTTGTAAAGATATAGTCTAACGGTTTTGTATCTGCTACTTTTGTTCTTTGTTTTTCAACCTGAAGCATTTAATATATGTAAAAATATATTGTTTTAAAATGGTATGCCATTTCATATTTCTCATCTAACAAACAAGTTTCCTTCAACTTGAGGTTCACTAACAAACTCAGCGTACATTTCAAATAAAATTTAAAAAATGTCACTTTTTTAAAAATAAATTTTTTATTTCATGCAATGTTTTATTTCTGTGCCGTCTTCAAGTATGCCCCAATATTTCCTTTTCGATATTACATGAACTTCGGAAAATACCTTATCTAGCTTAAAACAGCCCATCTTTTCACCGACCATTCCCATTTCAATGAGTTTGTTGTATCCTTCTTCGTTCGTCATGAGTGCGTCAATGTTCTCATAGTAAACCTTCACTTTGGATTTGACTTCGGAGAAGAATTTGTTGTAGTTGTCAAGGACTGCCTTTGCGAACTGAGGGTAAGACCAATGTTCGACAATAGGTTTTAATGTGGTTACTAAGCCACTTTGACCTTGAGTGAATTCGTACTTCTGTTGTAAACGAAAACGATAAAAACGGTTTGACAGTAAAGTGACACTTTACATGGCAAAAATAGAGCCTTACTTTTGAGATACTTGAGATTGAAACTGAATCTTATGAGGCGGTGATCTTGAATCACTACCTCATAAGGTTCAGTTTCATATAAAATTTGTTGCAATTTGTTATTCTTTTGCAATTATTTCTTATAAGATTTTACATCTTTTAGCGGGGAATGTTTGTTATCATGTATATATTATAAATATCTACACGATAACGAACATTCCTCGCTAAATTGCTGAGAAACTTTGAGGAAATGTCGAACAATTTCCTCAAAGTTTCTCAGATTTATATAGATCACTAGAGTCCCCTAGGCACTGATTCTGGTTCAGTACCTAGGAGGCTCTAGTTCTTTAACGAACTGATAAAATGTTTTTAAATTTTTGGATATTGCTACCTGTGAAGCACTGACTTCAAGTCAGTACCTCACAGGTAGCAATTACATTGAAAGATGGAGAAACTTTGTCCGAATGTTAAACTATTCGGACAAAGTTTCTCCCATTTGTAGTGGAGATGGAAGGCTTTGAGGTATATTGTATTAATATATACCCCAAAGCCTTCCATCTCCACTTGAAAGTGTCCAAACTTTGGGTTAATAGTTTGCAATTAACCCAAAGTTTGGACACTTTCTAGAAGGAATTGGAGGCTATGAGATACTGATGAAATGTCAGTAACTCATGGCTTCCAATTCCTTCCTAAAACTCATAAAAGTGGACATTACATGCATATAAAATTTGACATGTAAAGTCCACTTTTTGCGAGCGGGGATTTGACGGAGTCAAATCCCCTTTTTCGTTTACGAGACTTCAAAACAAAAGGAGAAAACCTTTCAACAAAGTTGTCGACCTTCTCATAATGTTTACTCTTCATCTCTTGAGGTTTCTTAATGGAATATCCCCATGTCGAATTCATAAGCGATTTGAGTGTCATTGCAAGTTTGGGGTTTGAAGCTTTCCTAATATCATACAGTTGTTGTATGACTTTTCCAACTGTATAGTTCCTTCCGGGAACTCACATCTTCGTTTGGAATTCCAGTCGGAATATATTGGACAAACCTCATGTATGCAGCGTTAAGGTCGACATAGTATATCTTTTCATCTGAGTCGAACTTGTCGCAACCAATTGGTCCAGTTTGTGGAAATTCAAGTGAGTCTCTTATCTTCTGAGAAACTTCTCCTGTTATCTCATAAACATCGTCGAAGCAACCTGTTTCATATAAAACCTTCTGACCTAACTCAGATGCTCTCCAATACAATTTGACGTCAATTGGATGTCTCAATGGAAGTTTGTTTATAGCATCTTGAAGTTCTTGCAACCTCATTGGAAGTTCTTCTGGTTCAGGTTGGTATCCGAACATACCAACCCCTTGTGGAACTGTGTACTTCTTTTGTACTAGAACTTTGTCTGGAACAACTTTTGGTCTTGCTAACAATGAAAGTTTGTTTCGTCTTTTGGTACAAAACTTTCTGTCAGCTTGTCATCTGGAATTGGTTCCAACAAACCTTTCTCGAAAAGAATGTTTACAGCTCTGACAATGTTGCACTTACTTTTACCAAAGAATGGGTTTGTAAGACTTTCGTTCAACATGAAGTGGTTGTGGACAATTACAATCTTCAACCATGGTAAGTCTTTGTCAACAACATAGTCGTCATGTGAAGAACCTTTAGCTGTAGGTATGTTGACTCGGATATTGACATTTGCCAACGGTGCAATTTTTGCCAATTGACCTCTGAGAATGTACCTTGTCTTCACACATGACTCAAGATACTTCATCTTCTCATCTGTAACAAGACCAGAGTTCCTAAGACATGTAAGAATGCAAGGTTCATTGACAATTGTTTCAATTGAATTGTAAATTCCATACCTTGTCAAGTCAATGTCAGACTTATTTATGAACGGGAAGTATCCAGCATGTTGTCTGACTGCTTGAGGGTTAGGTTGGTACCATTCGAACTTGACACTTGCAATTCCTTCAATTGTATTCAAAATGTCTGAGTCGGAGTCAACCATTTGTTCTCTCTTTGTAGTCTTGAAAGCGTCAAGAAGTTTTGCGGCTGTTTGTTCATTGCCATGTGCATAGTAAATGTGACCATCCAAATCTGTTATGGTCAATCTGAGATTGTGTCCTTTCTTATTTCCGTCTTGTATGGCAGCAAGTACACCCATGAAGCCTTCTTTGTTCTTTCCTTCGTCAAAGTTTACTGTAAAGGTTCGACCAGATGTAATTTGACTTCTAACTTCACGATACTTTTCATATGCATATCTTGTTCTTTCCATGGGAGCATGTGCGTCTTCACCTTTTCCTTTTTTCCTTCTCAAAGGATGCAATTGTTCGTCATGTTTCCAGTAGAATCTGGCAAAGCCGTCGTGTCCTTCAACTTGAGGTTCACTAACATCGAAAGGCATGTCCATAAGACGTTCTTCTTCTAACCTCTCTAGTCTGTTTTGGATAATTGGCACGTGCTGTTTCCAAATCCATTTCGTAGCGAAGACCAGACAATTTGTCATAGACTTTTATGGGTCTTCCCTTCCTATATTTAAAATTCTTCGAAACTCTCCAACCATATCTTTGCAACTCTGCTTTTATTCTAGCAGACTTTCTATCCATTCTATATGGGGGCATTTTTTATAAAAATAAAAAAATATTTTTTTCTTTACTTTACATAACCGCCTGCTGTCATAAGTCTTTGACGCCAACCCATACCAGCTAATGAAGGTTGACTTGGTTTAGTTTGGAAACTAAACTTTGGTTTTGGTTTATCTTCAGTTTTTGGTTTTTCTTCTTCTATCGGTTTTTCGTCACTTTTCGGTTCCTCTGACTTTACTTCACTTGCAGGAACAGTTGTGTCGTCAACATCTTCATAAATATCATATGCCATTTGTTTTTGTTTTCCTTTCAACTTTTTGTGTTTGTTGTAAAGTTTAGAATATTTCGACTCTAAGTCAATGAGATGTTCTATAATGAACTGTTGGTCAGTGAAGTAAACTTTTCCATATGTTGTCTCGAAAGCTCCTTCAGACTTCAATATTTTATTTGTGAGAGTCTGTTTCTTTTTTGAGATACTAGCCGTTCCATTTCTATGAAAAGTGACTTTATAGTTAGGGTTTGTATTTCCAGACCTGGCACTTTCTATTATTGAATTTTTCTCTTCATCTGTAAGTTCTTTGACAGGTTTTGACAATGGTTCTGAACTTTTTGTTTGTGGTGTCAAATCTACCGTTTCAACTTCTTCGGTCATTTCATCTCAGTAAAAAATTTTAGTTTGGTTTGTTTTCAACTGGTTGTTTAGGTTTTTTAAGTCGGTCTAAAACTTCCTGAGGTATAGGAAGAACTTTACAAACACGTGGTGTAAAAGGTGGTCTTCCATGACTTATTCTGTTTAAAGCTGCATTGTTCATTTCATCTCAGTAAAAAAAATTAGTTTGGTTTGTTTTCAACTGGTTGTTTGGGTTTTTTAAGTCGGTCTAAAACTTCCTGAGGTATAGGAAGAACTTTACAAACACGTGGTGTAAATGCTGGAAGCCGACAAATCCATCTTGAACTCATTTGTCTCAATGCTGCATTGTTCATTTCATCCCAATAAAAAAATTTACATTCCCCACGTTTGAGGCGGTTGAGGTTGGTTATTGTTTACCCACTGTTGTGCATGGTTATATCCTCTGTTAAAGAATCTTTCACCTTGGTCCATATAGTGTCCTGCTTGGTTATAGTAGTCATTTGCTTTGTTATAATAGTTTCCTGCTTGTCTTCCTACATTGTCCATCCATCCTTGAACTTTTCCTCTTGTTTCAGGATTTGGAATAAGATTTGTTGCATCTCGTGCTACATCCCAACCTTTCTGTACAGTTTGTATAATAGGTTGTGCTTTCTCTTTAAGTATACCTAATGTACTCAAAATCTTCCTTCCAACTCCAAATACACCTCTGGCTATTGTTCCCACTGCGGGCAAAAATCTGGATGCAATTCCTGCTAATGCGCCAAATAAACCCATTTCTTATAGGGTAAAAAATGACGAATCCAAACAAGGACCCCTATGTTTCTAAAGCGACAAAGAAAGCACTCATGATAAAAATCTTTAGTTCAACACCAAATGCTTGGTTTATGGATATCTTGGAAAACATTCCGAGAGTTAGAACAGATGGACCTCCATACTGGTTAATATTTGTTGGTCAAAACACAAGATACTGTGAAGCCATACCATTATGGTCCAAAAATATTTTAGATGTGAAAACTGCTTTGACAATATTCGTTGACAAATACCATCCAACAAAACTGACATCTGACTGTGAAAGTTCTTTCAAATCAGATGATATTAAAAACTATCTGCGTTCAAAAAATGTAAACCAATATTTCATTGTCGACCAAAACCATTCTGCTCTTGGTGTCATTGACGGTTGTATAAAAATGTTAAGAGACTTAAACCAACCACAAGGTGGTGAAGCAAATGAAATGTCATATGACGACAAATATAGACACTTCTCCATGGCAAAGATGAGACAAGTTTTAAATATTTACAATAACCGTAAACAAAAAGGTTTGGAAAACCACTCCCCCGAAGAAATGAAAAACAACCCTGACTTAGAGAAAGACTATATATTTAATAATTTAGTCAAAAGAGACAAACAAGAAAGAATGCCGGGCTTCAAACTTCAGAAAGGTGACAAAGTAAAAATAGAAATACCTAAACGCGACCCATATGAAAATACTATTGACTATGACAACAATGGGAACCCGACAGGTACTCACATTCGTGTTCGTAAAAATAGAAGAAAGTATACAAGAGAATATTATGAAGTTTTAGGCAAACATGGCAAAATGTACACACTGCAAGCAGAAGATAAAACTACTATTGCCAGACCTCGTTTCAAACTTGTCAAAGTTCAAGGTGGTATACTTTCAAAGACAGTTCCTAACAAATATAAGACAACTCCTGACGAATATGCTAAAGAGTTGAAATGACGACTAAGCAATTCTATACCATGCGTAAACTGTCATGTAAGGTGGCATGTATTCTTTACTTTGTCCCGTTGTTTGTGTATATCCTGAAACGAAATGTGTATGGTTTCCTTCTCCCTGAGTGTCACTCCAGTAACAATTTATAGCAAACTTAACCTCGTCTTTAACATCATATCCTTTACCTTTTGTCATTCCTGACCAATCCCAATATCTATGCTTATGCCAACCTGCTTGAGATGTACTTAAATCTATGTAATGACCGTGTGCAGGTAAATTTTCACCTGAAATTGTTTTACTTCCACCTGTTTCCTTTGAAGAGTTTGCACAATACAAAAACCTGTCGACTATTTGTTCCCATGCACCAACACCAAACATTACTTGAGGACCTCTTGCATCCATAGATGTATAAATAGAACCTACTGGGTTCATTAAATCAAACATATGAGATATTATAGGATTGTCTTTTTTGAACTTAAAATATAGTGCAGCTATTTCAGGTTTCTTCTGGTTTGTGTCAGAATATTTTTTATAATATAATCTTATGTTTTCAGGGTAGGTAAAATTTTGACTATAATATTTATTTCTGTCATCTGTATAATAATATACTATTCTCGTTTTTTCTATTGCATTATATCTTTTATATCTATAATAATCTAAATATAATGTTAGCTTTTGTTCATCTACACGTGGTGTTCTGTCGTCATCTCCATAGTCATAATAATGTGGTGCTGGAGCTGGGTCAGGCAATGTCATATCTGCCATTTCATAAACTCTTAAATATTTCTTTTGTTCGTCTCCATATAAGTTTAAGTAGCAGTTGTTGTCTAATGGAACTTTAACTTGTGTACCATCATTCTTTTTATAGCTTACATACATTTCATTGTTATTTTTCGGAATGAGTTTATGCCGTGTACCATTTTTTAAGGACTGTACCAACTGCCATCTAAAATATTTATTTTCTTCATTGACAGAAAAGTCACCAACAATAGTTTCAATATTTTTTGTTCCTATCAAACTTTGGTATATTTCATTGACATATGTTTTATCTGCTTTCTTTTCAAGGCTAACGTTTAAGTCTGTTATTTCAGAAGATGTATGTGTATGTCCAACGTCACTTTTCCTGTTTAAGGTTTCTTGTAAGTTTGTAATATCAGATATAGAATGTGTATGTCCAACGTCACTTTTCCTGTTTAAGGTTTCTTGTAAGTTTGTAATATTTGCAATGGTATGTGTATGTCCAACGGCACTTTTCCTGTTTAAGGTTTCTTGTAAGTTTGTAATATCAGATATAGAATGTGTATGTCCAACGTCACTTTTCCTGTTTAAGGTTTCTTGTAAGTTTGTAATATCAGATATAGAATGCGTATGAGTCTTATCTGCTTTTGTCTCTAATGTTTCCTTAAGACTTGGTATTTGGTTAATATAATGTATATGAGTCTTTTTAGAATATTCGTTTTCAGCTCTTGTCACTTCACTTGACATTTTATTGTCAACATATGTTTTGTCTGCTAGTTCAGGATGAGTATGTTCTTTTGTTGCATAAGCATTGTTAGCTCTTTCTTCTTCTTTTGCTATTGCATCGTCTACATATTCTTTGTCAGCTTTGTTGTCAACATCTGCTTTCAAAAGAAGTTCATTTATAGGTTTCTCGTTTAAAGTTCCTTTTGTTGGATTTATACAGACAGTATTGTTCTTCTTGTCTTGAAATAGAAACTCATCTGTTAAAGGGTTTAATGTCAGTTTTAAGTTTCCTTCTTTCAATGACTCAGATATCTTAGAATAGTTTGAAAGGTTTGTTGTGTTCTTATTTAGAGCTTGCATAATGAGTTGTCGGTTGTGTTGTATTTCTCTCATAGACGCTGTTTCATTTGACATTTTTATTATAGATAAAATATGCTTCCAATAGAAAAAGAAAATTCTAGAGTTGCTACAACTAAACCATTAGATGAACTTTTTACTAATGTCGGTCAAAAGTTTGAGACAGATACCGTAAAGCATGAAGGCTATCGTTTTGACTACCCATTAAGATGGTTAAGAGACCCATCCGTCACAAAAGCTATTGGCTTTCGTAGAATGAAGTTCATTTCAGAAGCCATACATGGTTTCCCATTTACGGTCGGTTTTGAAGTTCGATACTATAACAAAGAAAAACGTATGTATGAGAAATTTGAACAGGGAAAACTTTTACAAGTTAGTTTGCTTATAAACTTAGAAACAACTCTTCAAGCTTTTCAAGAAAAAATAAACGATATCTATATTGAATATGCAAACCAGTATAACATTGACGAAGGAGAATACCATCTCGATATTATTTATGACAGGAAAAATGCAACTGTTAAAATCAATAAAATAGAAGACCTTGGAGAAAACGTTTATATTTCTACAAAATATAACAACTTGGCATGGTATAGATTTATGAGGATGTTAAATCAGCCTGCAGCATATCCAGTAAACCCGGACTATTATGAAGTCGAAAACCCTAATGGAACATATGAAAATATTTTCGACCAAGATGCTATTATTGTTCATGCTTCATTTTCTGGCGCCCAAAACTCTTTCTTATGCTTGGCAAATGACTTTTACGAAAAACCTACAAAGTTATACGAACCACCAAGTGGAAGTATTTCAGACTTTCAAGTATGGTTTACTACAGATGGAAGAAAAAGAATAATTCCATTATACCATGCGTTTTACTTAGAACTTAGTTTCATATACAACTACTATCGAACGGTAAAAATATAATTTTTTAATACGGTTGAGGTGTTGGATTTGGTTGCCAACTAGACTGTGGTGCAGGTTCAGGCTGTTGTATAACAGGAACTTGTTCTTCTGGTTCAGGGTCTTTAGGTATAATACCAACAAACTGACCTACTCTTTTACCAATATTTTTGACACCGTTCCAAATTCCTTTTCCGACAGATTTTATTCCATTCCATATACCTCTTCCAACTCTTCTGAAGAAGTTTCCAATACTACTGAAGAAACCCATTTTACTAGTAGTAAAAATCTAATGTCCGCCTAGTCTCTTACGTTTCCTGTTGAGTTCCATAGCATTCTTTAACTGGAGCTCATACATTCTGTTTCTCCTCTGGTAGAAAACATATTCTGGGTCAACTCCTGTGTTCGCGTCATCTGCATAAAGTTGTTTATATCCCACTTCAGGGTTTGTATAAAACTCTTTCCATCTCATATTTGCATACCATGGTGGCAAACCTAACGCAGCGTCATTTGACATGGCAGTTTGCATTTGTACATCTGTTGGCACTTGACCATAGTTTGCCATTGCAGTTTGTATTCTAACTTCATTTGGAATATTCTCTGGGTTTGGTTGTCCAGGTTGCTGTGCATTCGCTAAGTTCTGTGCGTCCATTTAATATTAGATAAAAATATCTCTTACGAGTACATATACTGAACATTTGCAGGCATTGGTTCATCTTCATATTCTCTGTACTTTTCTGCCACGTCAAATAAATAAATGACACAATGGAAAAAACCTAAAACAAGTAGTCCTATTTCAAACCACATTTACTTACTAATAAAATTTCTTTATTGTGACACTTTCTCCTGTTTATAGGACCTCTCTCATATTCTATCTTGTCATATATAAACTCATAGTCATGTATGTCCTCTAACCATCTCATAACGGTTTCCAAACCACTTTTATCGGATGTAAAGTAAAAGCATGGATGGTTATGTATAACGTCTAAAGTTTCTAAAGAGTCTCTCAAAGTCCAGTCTACTTGGTATTGAAAATCCCATGTGTTATAGAACGGCGGGTCCACTATAAAGAAAACATTTTCCTTGTCTTTATATTTTTCATACAACTCTGTCCAACGACATCTCACAAACTCTATACCCTCAATATATTTTTCTATGTCCTCTTTGAAAACATTTGTATAGTTAAGATATAAAACTTTTGACATAAGTGTTTCAATGTCATGAACTCTTATAGCACCACTATATAATAGTCTAGCAGATATACTATCCCAGTCTATATATTCTGCTTTTTTCAAAACCTCTCTCACAATATTTTTCTTATCTAATGGTATACGTTCCATCTTACCTATAGGTATCTTTTCTTTTAACTCTTTCAATATATTGTTTGTGTCTGGAATATGTTTGAGACGGTTCATATAGTTGTCGAAGTCATTGCATATAATCTTTGAGTCAGGAAATACGGTATGACATAAATGGGATATATAGAAACTTCCACCGAGCAAATCTACAAATGTTAGACCATTCGGTAGTTTCTTAAGTTCTCTCAATATAATATCTTTACATCTACTCTTATTTTCAAAGAACGGTAACGGCGGTTTTGTAAAATTCATTTATATATAATAATAAAAATGTTTTTACCCGAAAAGTGACAGAAAAGTGACAAAACATGAAAACATATATAATTTGTGAAAAGCGACACATTATATAATGTTTTCGACCCAGAAGACTAACAATTTTCCGAATAAAAACTTCATTTATACTAAACATCTTCGGGGCTAGAGGGCGCAACGCGCCTGGAAGCCCTCCGAATAAAAACTTCATTTATACTAAACATCTTCAGGGCTAGAGGGCGCAACGCGCCTGGAAGCCCCACTACCTTTTTTTTAAATTCCTCTCATTTCCTTCAAATTTTATAAATTTTCTGCCTTAGGCATTATTGTAATGAATTTCTCCAAAATGTCACTTTTCAAGAATATGATCATTACATGAGTAATATGTCTCTGTTATATATCATAAGTGAACTCACTGAAATATCATAACAGACAAGCATAAGTATGGTTGTGAGAATAGAATTACATGTTCAATCAGCGATTTAAATTTTAATGCCAATTGGCATCCCATTTCATTCATGAACCATACTTAAAATAATCATGTAATTACATCTCTCAAACAAACGCATGTCATAAAAACACTTTAAATAAAATGTTTTTATCATTACTTTGCCTCGGCAAAATTGAATACCAATTACATGCATACGTTGATGGACAATACTGTGAAGGTGACAATTTTACGCATATGTCCTTTCTTTGTCCATTTTTACCGTTTCAAGTTCGAAATGTAACAATTATCAAAGGCGATCTTGAAATTGATCAGATCAATAACTCAGTATTGCCACAAGTATCATACGTTTACATCGCTCCAGAGTCATTTACAGGAATGATTCCTAAAGATTTTATGATTTTTTATCAATACATAGAAACATTCATTGCTGATGGCGTAACTGCAATAGGTGAGAATGCATTCCTCACATGCTCAAATCTCAAGACAATTTCATTCCAAAATGTCGAAATTCTCAATAATAATTGTCTTCGCGAGTTAAGAATACAAGATTTCAGCTTCCCTAAATGCAAATTTGTTGGAAATTACGTATTTGATGATAATCCATCAATTAAAAGCCTTTATTTACCAGTTTGCACTGAAATTGGAATAATTGCAAATCCAAATCAAAATTTCACCAAAATTTATGCACCTCTACTTGAAAAGCACACAAACATTACTGTCGGCCATATAGATGAGTTCACTTTTGGCAGTTCATATTTGAACTCTAATTTAAGTTTAAATTTGACTTTCACTGTGACAAATTTTGTTTTGACATCAATAAAAAGTGTCAAGAAAGATGATTTTGTTGGTATTGATTTCGTCAAAATTTCTATGCCAAAGGTTGAAACAATCTCAGAAGAAACTTTCTCAGGAAAATCTGTTGAGGAAATATCAGCTCCAAACTGTAATTTGGTCGGCCAAAATGCTTTGTCAAATTGCGCAAAATTGACAAAAATAAAACTTGAAAAAGTAACGACATTGAAGAAACAAGATTTATCTGGAAAAATTATCAATGAATTAGTCTTGTTAAATTTAGAATCTTATGAAGATTTTTCATGTCAAGAAATTGAAAATCTGACATTAGGTAAAAATATTGATTTTTTGTCAAATTCGAAATTTTCCGTCAAAAAGATAACACTTCTTGATATCGACGAGATAACCGAAGAATCATTTAATGATGTTTCTGTTACTGAAGAAGTTATTTTAAGAGATACAACCAAAATAGGTCCAAAAACTTTCAGTTCATTCAAAAAATTGACAAATGTCAAAGGACCAAAAGTGACAAGCATTGGGCAAGAATGTTTTGCTTTTTGCAGCAATTTAGAGTCTGTTTCATTTGATTTATTAGATTTAGTTCCAAAAGATACTTTCTCTCATTGTACTAATCTCAAATCAATTTCTCTTCCATATGTCTCAATATTGGAAGAAAATTGTTTTTCATTTTGTTTCAGTCTGACTGAAATTAGCTTTCCGAACTTGAGAACAATTCATGACAAAGCATTCATGAATGACAAAAACTTAATGAAACTAGATGCCCCAAACGTTGAAGAAACAGGAATTGAAATCTTATCGAATTGCGAAAAATTGAAATCCATTGAATTTTCAAAGCTAAAAGTTCTCAAAAATGGAACTTTCTGTCAATGCATGAGTTTAAGTGAAGTATCCTTATCATCAGTAACAAAGTTTGAAGGAGATTATCACTTTTACAAGTGCTCATCATTAACTAAATTATTGTTGACTTCGTTGGAAACAGTTAATGTTTTATCAACAAATATTTTTGTTGGTTGTAATAATCTGACAAAGATAAAATTTGGAAACAAAATTCCTGTTAAATTTAATGAAACAATTGAATTTAACGGAACTGAAATCGAATTTAATTCTTCAAATGTCTGGAAGGATATCCAGGATGATGGCTATTATAAAATCACTGGATTGTTGATTTGGCATGGGTACAATACTCAATATTATAGCAAAATAAGATTAGCAGGATTTATAATAATGATCATTTGCATTGTTGCTATAGCTGCATTTATTGTTTATTTCTGTGTTCGTAAGATAATAACAAAGAATATAGATAATCATATAACAAGTTATTTATTAACAACAAACCAAATGATTTAATATCTGAATAAAGATTTCTATTTGACTCTTTATAAAAAACGAATTGCCTTATTTGGAGACCATAAAAATGTATAAATGTATCGGTGATACAGAACTTAACTCAAACAATTGTAATGTTGGCTCAAAAATTCTGCCCATCAATGAAATAGTTACTATTGCAATAATATTCAATGATCCACTGTAAGTGTTAGCAAAGCAAGTATTTCAAATACTCCGGAAATATTATCATATAACTTGAGATAATGATCTCAAATTTAAGTTGAATGATGTTGTAGATCATAATTATTGAGTCTTCTCTTGTAATTATGACCAGAATAAAAAAAAAATAAATTTGAATTCAGGGTAATATGTTTAGATAATCAAATAATTGAACTTCTATATATTGTGATACAGGAAACTCTTATTTCATACTTATAAAAAAATATAGTTCTAAATTTTCCTTGAAAAATGTATCTTGAAAATGGAAAAAGAAAAATTTTGGGGCTTCGCGGACTTGAACCACGTACCTTGCGATCTTCAGTCGCACGCTCTCCCAGGTGAGCTAAAGTCCCTTCACATAACATTTGTTTTATAATATCTTTCGATAATTAAATCACAATTTTTAAATAATTATTGAATAAACTTGTTAATGGAATATATACATGTACTATTTACAACTAAAAATTTTTATCGATCATAATGTTAAGACAATTGTTCATAAATATTAATCTCAAATCTTGATTCAGACTTTTCCAATCTCATATCCATCTCATACCTTATATGATTCATGACATTGTTTCAAAAATGAAAACATTTTATTCAATGAAAACAAAAACATAAGTAATAAATGTAATAATTATTGCATGATAAGATTCTTTCATGCTTACTAATTTGTAAAGTACTAATATTTTCAATCTTTCGGAAAATTGTAAATCAAGACTCTTGTAATTGCCAAAGCTTATTGTCTTTTCTCAAGTTGACGTGTTAATTTAGCAATCTTAGCATCTTTAAGCTTAATTAGTTGTTCTAATTTTTCGATTTTATTTTCAAGTAATGAAATATATTCTTCATGTTCTTCACATTCTGCAATTTTTTGTTCGAGAAGTTTTCTATCTTGAAAAGATTGCGATTCTGTATATTGTTCAACTGGATCTCTGTCAAGATCTGAGTCAGAGTCAATGAAGTATGGTTTTTCGTTTTCTTCTGGTTTGCAATCGACTAAATCTCTAAAATTCCATAAAACTCTTTCAATAGTTCCTGGAGTTGAGTTAGCTAATTCTGTGATTGTTTGAGTATCAAGAGGAAAATGTAATTTTTTGAGAACTTTTTCATTAAGATATGTCCAGTTGTAAATTTTTGTATCGACACGTAATCCCTGTTGATAATTGAAAAGATCAACGGATTTTGGATAAAAATGATTCACTACTTCGGCCATTAATACTGCATCTGAAAAGTCTCTTGCTAAGTTCCTCTTTTTTCTGGATAATGGTATTGTATCTATCCAACCATAAAGATCTATAAGTTCATCTTGCGTAAATACACTTTTCATTAATGGATTGGTGCCATGGCTATTTGGAATAAGTTACCAAATCAATACAAGCTGTTCCATTCAAGTAGTAATAAATCCCTATTAAAAACAATTTTCAAATGTTAATTTCATCCAATAGCTTAAATCTTTTGGAGAATATACTTAAATTTTTCAGTATAGATCAATTACAGTTCTTTTAATATTCTATTTTCTAAGAATCTCTTTCTATATATGTTTACGAGCCGCTGGATACTTCTTACACCTGTTATCGATATTCTAATGAAAAATATAGCATTTTAAGGTAGAAATATCATTTGGAATCATAATAAGACAATATTTAATTTAAAAAATATATCTTTTATTAAAATTTACAGGTAAACCTGTGATTATCTTCATTTTATGGCGCATACACATATTAAAACAGTTTGCAGGTTCAATAAAATTTAAATAACAAAAGTTAAAGCTCATCGATGATCGGATAGATCTTTGTGGCATATGCTTAATGTAAGAACGCTCAGGTACATCATATAGTCAATCTGGTAAAAATGATCGTATTCTAATAGGAGGCATTTATCGACGAAATATACGTATCATGCTAGTTGCCTCTTTCGTTATATTGGCTATGTAGAATAAAAGGTTTAATTCTTCTGAATAAAATCGAAAGGCCACGCGGTCACAAAAAATAGAAAACGTTGCTTTCAATTTTCAGAAAAGATCAGAAAATGTAATTGTATGTAATATCCATAATATTAATTAAATAATGAAAAATGTATAAAAGCTTTAATTTTTATCTCAAATACAGAATTTGAAAAAAAATATTGTTAAAAGGTGACGGTGATAGTTCTATGAGTGCTGTTGCAAAGTCATTAACTGAATTCTTCAACAGAATTGATAAGGATAAGAGTGGAGCTCTTGACTTCAAAGAATTTTCTCTCCTTTTCCAAAAACTCGGCTTCAAAGGAAAATTGCCGTTAGCTGCATCCGTTTGTTTCTATACAATCATTGGTATCCCACAGGATAAGAACATTTCATTAGAACAATTCTTATCCATTTACGGAGATATGCCAAACACACGTTTTGCCACAATCCACGATCATACAATCAAGAAACTCTTCGAAGCCTGTGATTTAGACCATTCTGGCACAATCTCTGTCAATGAAATTTCTTCCATTTTCTCTAAACTTGGACAACGCGTATCTACTGGTCAAGCCGAAACATATCTTCGCCAGTTTGACAAGGATAAGAATGGTGTATTAGATGTTAACGAGTTTAATTTACTCATGAATAAGGTTTTCCGCGACTATTCTTCTCAGTAAAATTATTTATTTTTTTGGCCAATGAATGTAAAACCTAACTCATCCTTATATATGCTTATTGTCTCTTTTCGATTACTTACTATAAGAAATCGAAGTATCCTATGCTTTGAATAATTTAGAATCTTCGATTTTTATGTTAACTGAATAATATCCTATTGAGATATGCAGTACATGACAATTTTATTCTCAATTTATTAAATGCAATGGATGCGATTTTTGATTTGAAATTCATATTTGTTTTAATATAAATAACTTGTTGGTTAAATGATTTTATAGAATCTTTATGTTTAGTATGTAGCATTTTTTGAACTGTAATAGCAATTACAAAATTTTCTTCACACATGATACTAATTTGAGTAATTTGACAGTATTGTTAAGAATTCATATGTATAATACATTGTATGTTCATGAGTTCCACGATGAAATGGCCAAATTAAAATGATCAATAAAAAATTTACTAGCATAACAAGGTAATTTTATGAATCATTCTTATTTGCTACTAAATTATTATTCTAAATATTGATGAAAACATTCATTTGCTAAACAAGTCTCATAATTTTTTGTCAAACCAAATTATAAAAACATGCCTTTAGAGTACAACTTTGTCACAAAGAAGCCATTATTCTCTAGGTTAGATATTGTTCCATTTGTTATTATCTATTCCTTGATCTTCTATCCAGCGTATACCTTAATTGATAAACATTGGATTTACGAAGAGCCAGATAATCCATCCAACAGTTCATTCGCGTTTATTTTCGATCACGTTGATGCTAAAGCATTAGAACCACACGCATTTATTGTATTATTACCCGTTTTTGTCGTTTTAATTCACACTATTTTCTTAATTCTTTCATATTGGTTACCAAAATGGAATGAATATTTGCACTATGATAAGGCAACCGAAAAAACAGCAACACATGTTGCATTTCATCCAGATCCACACAAAGGTCTTCCAGGTATTGTTGAATATGTCCGTGGAAAGCCATCTTACGTCTATTTCCAGCAAAAGAAGCGCGAGTATAAAGATTGTCAATTCGTTTCGTTACAATATCCAACGAAACTCCAGATACAAGATTATTTGGGTGCTAAAGGACTTTCATCCGCAGAAGCCACAAAGAGAGAAGAATACTATGGCCTGAACCAATATAAGCTACCGATCCCATCAATGTCAACACTTTTATTTGAAAACCTCAAATCTCCATTTATTTTCTTCCAATTCTTCAACTGCATCATCCTCCTTCTCGATGAATACTTTACGACTCCTCTTGTCTACATGGCCCAACTTATTTTCATGGAGTACTCCAATATCAAGACATTCCATGCAAACTACACAGATCTCCGTGGTGCTGACCTTGTTCCTATTGCAGTCAACGTCTACAGAGATAGGAAATGGAAGAAGATGTTATCGGATAAAATTGTTCCAGGTGATCTTGTCCTTATTCCAAACGAAATCAACGCTCCATGTGATCTTGTTATCCTCAAAGGTCGTGCCGTTGTCAACGAAGCTATGCTTACTGGTGAATCTACCCCACAATTGAAAGACACTGTTGATGGTCTTCCATTAGACACAACATTGAACACAGAGAAACACCGTCGTCATATTATCTTCGGTGGTACTCGTATCGAACAGATCATTTCAGCCAAAGATAAAACGTTACCCGAAGAAGGCACACTTTGCTATGCTATCTCCACAGGCTTTGGTAGTGCACAAGGTCGTCTTCTTCGTACTATTATGTTTGGTTCACAGTACGATCAGACTAAGTTCCGAGATTCATACAAAATCCTTGGTTTATTGTCCAGTGTCTCAGTTATTGCTACATTGTACTACTACTTCTCAGCTAAGACAGATTCCGACAGCACCATCTTCCGTTTGATTGTCAATTCTCTTATGATTTTCACTAAAGCAGCTCCACCCGATCTTCAGACATCTATTTCTATGCAGATCAACACATCAGTCAATTCACTTGCTAAACTCGACATCTATACAACAGAACCATACCGAATCCAACTTGCCGGTGGTATCACAACATGTTGTTTCGATAAGACGGGCACACTCACATCAGAAGAGTACAAACTTGTTGGTGTCGACACACTTAATGCACCCGCTGCACCAAAGAACAAGACAATCAAAGGCAACTACTTCTCATCACCATCAGAAATGCCAGTTGAATCCATGTGGGTTGTTGGTGGTTGCCACTCACTCATCCGTGGCAAGTACGGCAAGCTCATTGGTGATTCACTTGAATCAGCCGCATTCCAACAGATGCATTTCAAACTGAACAGTGACAAGAGTGCTACATATGGCGATATTTCTATTACACCAATCAAGGAATATCATTTCTCATCCGAACTTAAGCGTATGACCGTTGTTTGCAATGTTTCAGGTCGAACACAACCTATTGCAGTTATCAAAGGAGCTCCAGAAGCAGTCCAACCACTATTAACAACAGTTCCAAGTGATTACAAACAGGCATATCTTAAATATGCTCGTCAAGGTTGCCGTGTCCTTGTTCTTGGCTACAGGATTCTTGAATTCAACTACGATCCATCCACTGCTAAACGCGATGACATCGAGAAGAACTTTATTTTTGCAGGCTTTGCAATTTTCGATGCACCATTGAAGCGTGGCTCAGAAGACACTGTTGTTGAATTATTAAAGAGCCAACACCGTGTTATCATCATCACCGGCGATGCTGCTCTTACAGCTGCACATGTTGCGAAGCGTTTGCACATGTTTGACCGTCACTTAGAGATCCATGATTATTCTGATGGTCAATTTGAAACTATTGATGAATTTGGCAATGTTCTTGAAACAACATCTAATGAAGATCGAGAACTTGTTTACACAGGTTCTGCTCTTGAACATCTTTCTGAAGAAGATTTTGCATCTGTTGTTTCTAAATGCAACATTTTCTCACGTATGTCACCACAACAGAAACTTCGCATCATCATCACACTCAACAAACTTGGTCATGTTACATTGATGTGTGGTGATGGCACTAACGATGTTGGTGCTATCAAGAACGCTCATGTTGGTGTTGGTCTTATTTCTGATGATGACAAATCCGAATCCAAACAAAACCAACAACAACAAACACAAACACAACCACAGAATCAAAATCAACAAAATAATAATGAGAACAATCAAAATAATAATACACAGAATAGTATGGAAAAGATGATGACAGATTTCTCATCACAGATGGGCTATCGCAGCAGTTTAGGTGCAGCTTCTATTGCTGCTCCATTTGTTTCTAAGCGAGGCACAGTTACCGCAGTTATCGACATCATTCGCTTTGGTCGTGCAACATTGACATCGACTACAGACATGTTCAAACAATGTGCGATCAAAGTTGTTTTAGAGTGTTATCACCTTACAATCTTGAATCTTGAGAATGTCCGTGCATCCGATCATCTTCTTACATTTTCAGGCATCATCACAAGTCTTGTTTCTATCTCCATGGCATGGGCTAAACCAAGACGTCAGCTTAGTTCATTACGTCCTATTCCAGGTCAGTTCAACATCTACCTTCTTAGTTCCATCTTCATTCAATGGTTTGTCCACTTAGTTATTCTCCACTTGACACACTCATTAGTCTTCGCCGTCGGTTACAAACACGATACATTGAACACACGATCTAAGTTCGAACCAACACTTTTGAACACTGCTATTTACTTAGTCTACACAACTATGGACACCATGAGTTTCTGCTGCAACTACACCGGTGCGCCATTCATGCAGTCGTTCTCAGAGAACAAGTCATTGATCTTTGGTTTCATGGCCACCATTTTATTGAACATCATCTGCATGTTCAATGTCTTCCCCGGTCTTAACAAATGGTTACAACTTGCAGAATTTCCAACATTCAAGTTCCAACTTCAGTTGATTTTGTTGTGTCTTATTGATGTTGCATTTTGCTTTGTTTTTGAGAAGATCTTACTTTGGTACTTCCTCAAGAAATCTAACGAGAAGAACTCACATCTTGTTTCACAAACTGTTGTTGATTCTCTTGATACATATGTTACTAACGATGATGATTTGATGCCATCCGAATACTACAAGTTCGGTTTCTCAGAAATGATGTCATCTATGCTTTCTGCACAAGTTAAGACACAACAACTTAACCGTCAACAATCTGTTCGCGATCGTCAACGCAAAGAATACGAGAGTAAGTTAGAGGAAGAAATCAAAAAACAAAAATAGAAATATAATTTAGTTTAAATTTTTTCTCTTTTTTTTATCTATAAAACAATTCTAAACTTTATATATATTTTTTTACATTTCAATTATTGTTTAAATGATACAGCTGTGCCAATTCTTAGCACATAGCAATATGTAAACAGTAAATATAGTGAATTTACAATGGTTGAAATTTAAATCTTTCTTCAAGGAGTGAAAAAAGGAAAAAAAGTTTGCCAGATCAAATTTGATAAAATGGTATTGTTGCATGGGTATATGACACCATAACTTCTAAAATATAAATATAAACATCTGGATTTCCTTATCTTAACGTGAGGACGCTTCTTCTTTGACCATCCTTAAAATTGAAAGAAGAAGAAAATTTTGTAATTCGATTGTCCTTGGAGATTTTTTTGGTCAAGTGTTTTCTTAATTAAATATGTATTGCGTACGTAGGTTAGGATAGAGGAAAAGATCTAAAATGTACAAAATTTCTTCATGTATTGCATATTTTAAAGGGTCTGAGGACAAAGTTCTGCAGCCACAGCATTGGGTAGACTATTATTAAGATCTTGAGTGAGATGAGAGGAGGTTTATGCCATTCTGGAAAGCCTGAAGTTGTGCAACCAAATATTTGAAATACAAATAAACCGAAAAATCGATTCAAACATAAAAATGAAGATTTGTTTTTAGCTATTTAAAGACATTCGGTTTTGACTTTAAGCGTCCACGGTACATTTTCAATACTATTCAAAAATTGAATGCTAAAATGAGAATTATCGTTATCGTCTTTATTTTTAATTGATTTTTTGGAGCTCCTGGGTTAACGAAATCCAAAAATTATATTGAAAACAGTATATAAATATGATATCAAATTAGAACCTATAATTTGATATCTAATTAGATATGGGCCTTTTCATATAAATTTTGGGCATTAACGATAGCCTTCGCTTGACCGGACCGTGGACCCTTAAAAAAATGATGTTAACATTGAATTTTCTGAAGTTTACAATTCTTTTTTTCGGAAGAGAAAGTTTTTGATCTCTCACAATCTGCTGGTGATGTTTGGGAACTTTTTTATGGAACAACAACTTCTCCAAAACCCATCACCGGGACTAATATTACAGCAAGATCAACAAATAATGAATGTTTCATATATGAAAGCATATTTATCACCATTACAACTAAAAGTGCCATTTATTTTACGAATACGAGCAATAAATTTCTTAACGCAGATTGTTTATTTAATAACTGCAGTAGTAATTCATATGGTGGATCTATCTACTTTCATTGTGATAGTTCCATTGTCCAATACCGAACATGTAGCTATAAATCAAAAACAAACACTGATGAAGGGCATCATTCATATGTTTTGTTAGTTTTTATTTCAAATACTAAAAATTATCTTTATGAAAGTTCTTTTTATTTATGCGGAAATTTAGAAAAATCTGATACAAATTATCTTTATTATGGAAATATTGAAGTTAAATCAATCAACACAAGTTTCTCTGAAGCAGACTATGACTCAGGAATACTTCTACATCAACCAACAAGTCTAAGTAATGTAACATATTCATCATTTTGTAACACAACATCAAATAATTTAATTTTAAATTTAATTTATGGTAATTATAATTTTAATTTTTGTAATGTTTTGAATAATGAACACAAAAAATCTGATTATGGAACATTCTGGGCAGGTGGATCAACTGTTCTTATTGAAAACTGTTCATTTCTTGGAAACACAGGACCAGGAGTAGAATTTCATCAATGGGGTTCTGGTTCAATTACAGTTAAAGATTCTTTCTGTGACAGAATAGATAAAACATATGAATCAGTTACAACAAATAATGTTCAAAATATATATTCTATTCATATTCTTTCTCACTTTTCATCATATCTGTGTGAAACTGATTATCCTATTTTAGATTTAGTGATAAAGAAGAATATTATCACAAAATATAAAATTGTTTATCATTATTCATATCATTTCATTTCTTCATTTTGTATTGTTTTAGTAAAGAAATAACTTTTTATACATGCACTCTAGTTGCACAATAAACCATTTTAGAGTGCTGCAATCAATATTTTGCTAAAGCGCAAACTTTTGCAAAACTCATAATATACTGCATTTAGATAGTTGTATATTAGCTCTAGAAGTTTTGTTTGGTTTTCTAGTTAAATTGATATTTTGAAATTTTGTTTTAAAACTTGTCACTTTTTATAAATGTAACGAATGTCAAATTTGATTTTTTCGATTTTAGTGAAAGCTTACGATTTCACAATAAAATACATATCGAGAGAACAAGTAAGCATTGGACTTGGAAATTTATCATCAATTTGTTTCTTTTTAGTTTACGTTCCTCAATACTTTTTGAATATGTCTAGAGAATCAGTTGAAGGATTCAGTCTTAGTTCAATCACGTTAAAACTAATTGGTTCGGCTTTCTTATGTATCAACTCTCTTTACAACGGGAGTGGTTTTCCTCTTTTTTTATACGGTTTCCTTAACACTATCGAACACTGTTTATTTCTTTTCCAGTTTTTTAGATACGGTAAAGTACTCTATGCACCATTACTATCATTAATTGTTGTTATTCCATATCTAATCTGCATCTTTTCCCCAAAACTTATTCCAATCACAGACTTAGTTAAACCAGTTACTCAATTCATCTCACACATACCTCAATTAATCTCATGCATAACTAGGAAGACTACATTAAACGTTTCTATCTATAGTCAACATTTACATTTCATCGGATCCTTTTTAGGCTGTATAATGCTCATTTTAGAGGAGAACTACAATATTACTAACTGGATCCTTTACGGAAATACCTTTATCCAAGCGTTTTCGATATATTTCCTTGCTGCATGGTATGGAGAGCTCAGACTTAAGGAATCCAATGCTGAAAATCGATCAGTATCAAGAAAGGTATTCAATGATAGCTTTAAATCTGTATAATATTAATAAAATGTTTGTATTTTCATAATTTGACTTATATTTTTTAAATAAATGTATTTTTCTTTCTTACAAGATGGTTCTGAGTAGTTTAAAACATTTGATACCTATGAACTCTGAGGTAAATCCAAATAATTTTAGAATTATTAAGAATCAGTTGCAATATTTATGTCATGAGATATGAACTAGTACCATTATCAAATGTATGATGTTGATTTTTCATATAATACTCTAAAAACTCAAAATACGTAAAATATCCTCAATATTTCAGGTTGCAAAATGATATTTTTCAAATTTATTTGGTGAAAAATATTCTTTGTTGCCCATTTTATTTGTTAATCTAATGATGAAGAGATGATTTATTTTCCTTCTCAAATTATCTGTTGTAAAAAAAAAAGTAAAATGTCTACTTCCAAAAGCAAAATTCCGCCAATCAACCAAGGCAGATTAGATCTAACAGGTATGGGTCTTACATCTCTTGATGAAATTCCCGTAAGTTCCAAATTAAGGGAGTTAATTCTTACAGATAATCAGATTACTTCTTTCAAATCACTTCAGCCGCAACCAAATCTTACCACAATCATAGCAAATAGAAATCCTATTAAATATTTAACTGGTCTTGATAAAATGCCAGCTTTAACAAGTATTGATTTAACCGAAACACCTCTTGAAAAGAATAATGATTGCGTTGTTAGAATATTGTATACAATTGGTCCGAAATTACAATACATCAATAAGAATAAAGTCACAGAAGATGATCAAACTCGTGCAAACATCTACGAAAAGAAGAATATTGTCGAAAAGAAATACTTACCATTAGAGTCTGAAGAAGATGAAGACTTAGATCAGCTTTCACCAATCGAAAAAAAGTCATTTGAAAAAATATCGCCAATTTACATTCAGGAAATGAGTAAGCATTTTGCGGACATAGCATACAACGAAGCTAAGCTTTATGATCTTAAACAGTTCGGAATGATGCCTGTTATAACTGAAGATTCTACTTTTGAAGACAAAGTTCGCACCATCGTACATTTAAAGAAGAGAATAAATCTTCTTGCGGATGAAATCGATAAGAATTTGGAAGAATAAAAAATATGTAATTATCTTTTTAAAATTTCTCTTTTTCGTCTGTTTATGGATAAAATTGATAATTTTGATATACTCATGTCTATTATATCATTAGAAAATGCTAAATTCTGATCACAAGAGCAAATCATTATACAATTCATTAAATACTTATTGTGAAACAATTTCACTCATGAACATAATACTAAAAATAGCCGAAAATATTGATATATCAAGTAAATAAACGATATCAAATTAATTGTTCACCGATTGGAATGTATATTTGAGGGTTTGAAGATTCTAATGAATACAATAGTACTATTAGTGTTGATTATGGATTTATCATAAAATTTGAAAATAGATAAAACAAATTATAATGATAAGTTTACCAATGAGAGAATATATGATAATGATATTTGTGTATAGCATGGTGATGTGTGATGCAGCAGAAAAAAATTGTAAATTCAGTCAAAAATATAAAATTAATGTAAAAAAAACAATAATTTAAAAACGAAATCTAAGTGATTAAAAACATTAACATTATCATGATGTATATTACAAACATTTGACAAATAATTGAAAATTATTTTTTCAAATCAATTTCTAAAGTCAGAAATACCATTTGATATTCACAGAATTTATTGTATTGTTGCATGCTAAGTTCGGTCAACGATAGAAATTGAGTGGAAATTAATCGTCGAGGAAGTACGATTATGTAAAGTAAAAAAATGTTGTGGGATTTTTAATATTATATATTATTTTATAATAAAATTTTTTTGAGTCATTTTAAGAAGCACATATAATTTTTTGAATTTAAAAATTAAAGTAGTGTCAAACGAATTTATCACTTAATTTAATACTCAGATTTCTTAAAATTAATGAAAAAAAGGTTTTCTGAGAACTTTTGAGAATGGTTTTCAAATTCCATTATTGAAAATATATAGGTATTGTATGAAATTCAAACTCTATATTTATTAAAATTCTAAATTTTTAATAAAATAACTTTTCAGAGGAATATGATTTTGAATGGTTGATTAATAAGTATAAAAATGTCTACGATTTTAAGGAGGGAATTGTTCCTTATGAGGTATACATCATAACTATATACCTCATAAGGAACAATTCCCTCTTGATAGCTGGGAAACTTTTTCTGAATAACTTATCATTTGGAGAAAGTTTCCCAGCTATCTATTAGAAACTAAAGGCTGTGAGGCACTAATATATAATCAGTGCCTCATAGCCTTTAGTTTGTTATTAAAAACGAGAAAACTTGTTCGAAATGATAAACAATTTCGAACAAGTTTTCTCGTTTTAAGGAGGGAATTGTTCCTTATGAGGTATACATCATAACTATATACCTCATAAGGAACAATTCCCTCTTGATATCCTGGATATTTTTGAATATATTTTTTTAATTAAAGTTCTCAAAAGTATTATCAAAAGTGATTTTTAAAAAATATCTCCAATTAATTAACTAATTAAAAGTATTATATTTTTAAAATTAAATAGTTTTTCAATTTTTTTGAAGGAATTGAGATACTTCCCACGACAATAAAATTGAGAGGTTTACATTATGACTGATCTTAGCATGCAACAGTATTACTATGTTTTGCTTTATTTTTGGTTAAATTTGATATGAACTTCCTTATTTTTCCCTCCTAACACAGCTGCAGCAGTAATAGATGCTGTTGTTTGCATATCTGATATTAATTCCTCCTGATCACGAATTTGATTCCTTAATTTTTCATTTTCAATCAAAAGTTGTTCTTTTAGTTTTTGACCATCTTTTTCCTTTTCTTGGAACTTCTCAAGCATTGTTGTTGCTATTTTCAGCTTATTTTCAATTGTTTTTCTTTCTTGAATTAATTTTTTCATTGATTCGAGTTTTTTCCTCTTTTCAGCAAGTTCATAATCAAGTTCTGTCAATTCTGATTCTGCAGATTGTAAAATTGCGGCTGTTTCTTGACATTCAATTTCTCTATGAATATTTAACTGTTCGTATAGTGCGCTTTCAAGATATGACTTCAGCACATCTTCCTTTGCACAAAGTTCTACGTATTCTCCACTCTTATCAATAGCAATTCGTTGCATTGTTGTTCCACTCATCAAATTCCACGTTTCTCTGCCATCTGCTGATGCACAATAGCCGTGGCCCGTATTCTTGAAGTGTTCCAAGGCATGGTCATAGCAAAAACTTCTTGCACATGATAAACAAATATATGGACGGTCAAAAGTGCCGCAAACTTCACAAGGAGATAGGCTAAGTGAAGATATAGGTGCGTAACGGCATAATGGGCATTCCCATTGCTTCATACGTTGAGCACAAGTCGTATGCATTGAATGTCCACATGGGAAAGTAATTAATTGTAAATCTGAGACTAACTGGTATAAGCAAATAGCACAGTTATTATCATAGAACTCGTTTGTTGAAAATCTGTTAACAATTAGTTGCAATTTTTGTGATTCGAATTCAAATGACTGAACAAAATCATATGTGAGCGTATCTAATGAGCAAATAGGTGTTGGATTAGCTTTAAGTTTCTTAAGAAGTTCTTTCGCTGAATCAATTGAAATTGCCTTTAAAATGATGGTAAAAGTTGGTGATTTATCTGTCAGTAGCACGAGACAATTGCTTGCAAGCGTGTGAAAACTGTTGACAAACTTGCAAACATCAGGAGGAGTGTAATATAAACGCAATCCCTGTATACAAACTAAACAACTTGAAGGATCATCGGTAATATGAATGAAATTTGATGTTTTAACACCTTTTTCTACACTCTGAATGCATACTTTGTTACAATTTTGAGTCATAAATTTTTATAATTGTTGTCAAAAAATAGTTTACAATAATCGTAAAATTTTCCAGGAATACTAAATATTATAATAAACTAGTTATATTGCAAATCATGGTGTAACCAATTATTTTGAATTTTAATTTTTCTATGAGCTCTAACAATAATTAGCGCCAAATTTTCCTAAAGCAAGAAAAAGTGGCATCTGCAATGAGTTTGCCACCGTACGCCATTGCAGTATTAATAGACAACACTGATATATCAATTGATGGAGATTTTTACCCCAATAGGCTCGACGCTCAAAAAACGACAGTTGATAGACTGTCCCAATTCTATTTTTCCTCAAATCCTAAGTCCCAAATAGGAATTGTTACGATGGGATCAAAGGAATTTGGTCTTCGTACCTCTCTTACATCATCGCATACAACAATTCTGAAGACCTTGCAGAATATTAAACCCGGCGGAAGCTTGTACTTTTTAAAGGCTCTTAAGACCATCATGATAATGCTAAAGTATTGCAATACCGATGTTGAAGAGAAAAGAGTCCTTGCTTTTATCGGAGGAGACCATGGAATCAATGATAAAGAAAAAGCAAACGAAATAGCCACAACATTTACTAGAGAAGATATACCATTGGATATAGTTATTATTGGAAAGCGAGTTCCAAATGTACCGCTTATTAAAAATATGTGTCGTCAGATTCCAGGATCCAACTGTATCGAGATCAGAGAATGTGATAACCTCCTTAGCGATAAGGTATTCAGCTCCAAAATATGTCCTGCAAAAAATTTGTCACAAGCGGAACTGAATGAGCTGATCGAGAACGAACCTGCTTTTTCTGTTATACGTCAGTCCATGGCTCATTCAGCCCAGAAAAAAGATCCAACTAAATCCGGAAGCTCAAATTCTTCTCCAAGCAAGTACAAGCCTCAGATGCTCAAAAAAATGATACCACATATCAAAAACCATTGAATCACAAAGGAATAGTTTGGATTTCTTGCAATGAAAATTATTTTTCTACTAATTCCTCAACATCAACAAATACTTAGCTTGCAGATTATTCTTATTCCAATTTTCAATAATATTAGACCTACTATTACTTAATTCTATTAACTATTTGTACATATTATTTATTGTTATTAAAATATTACATGTTTGTTATCGGAATTTTTATTAAACACACTGAATTTATATTTCCATTGAATGGATCTAAATAATGGAAGAAAATTTTCAATATAAAATGTAATATTAAGTATTTAATCGACATGAATAATTCAAATGTCATTAAAAACATGTAGCTATGGGAAATAACAATTGGATAATTTCGAATTTTTTTGGAAAAATTATGTATAGAATAAATTTTTTTTTCATTTTTAAGTATATAATATGTATTTTTGATTTTTTAGAATTTTTTTTCGATATAATGAATCGATGACATTGTACAATTTTAAATTTTATTAGAATTTATCCTAATGAAATCTAAAATAACTGCATTTTCATTTAATATATTTCTTAATTTTAATATTAATTAAAATATTTCATATTGAACTAGCATTAAAACTTGAAATAGAAATATTTGTCCAATCAAATAATCTTCATTACTTGATATGCAAAAAAAATTTCATGCAATTCTCATTTATTGTATTTCACAAACAAAGTACAATCATATCAAAGACAAATAGATATAGTTTAATATAGAAAATCATATTAAATAAAAAATTTCATATAAAAAAATTGAATTATTACGAAAAGAGATCTATTTTTTAAACTCTAAAATAAAATATATAAGTCTGTTCTAAAAATAATTGTTATGAATAGAAACAAATAATATATTATAAATTAATAGTTGCGTGGTCCATTATATCCAGCTCTATCACCACCGAATCCGCCACGGTTTCCATATCCACCACCGTAGCCACCCTGGTTGCCTCCGTATCCGCCTTGGCCGCCACCGTATCCGCCTCTTCTATCTCCGAAGTTTCCACGGTCTCCGCCGTAGCCACCGCGGTCACCACCGTAACCGCCGCCACCACGGCCATAACCTCCGTAGCCGCCACGGCCGTAGCCACCGCGTCCAGCGAATCTAGAACCGTAACCTTCCTTCCAAGCACCCTTTGGAGTAACGTCTGCGAGTGCCTTTAGCCAGTCAGGAAGTTCTTGTTTGGCCTGTGTCATAATCTTTGCGAGTTTTCTGGACATGTTCTTGTTTTCGTCTGTAAAGAAAGTAACTGCGAGGCCTTCCTTGTTACCTCTTGCTGTACGGCCAATTCTGTGAACGTATGTTTCGATATCACCTGGGAAATCGTAGTTAATAACAATATCGATATCGTTAACATCGAGACCTCTTGCAGCGACATCTGTAGCCACGAGGATTCCTTTCTTGCATGATCTGAATTTGCCAAGAACGAAATCTCTCTGGTTCTGCGCTTTGTCGCCATGAAGGGAGTAAGCTTGGAATCCCTTCATGTTGAGGTTCTCTTGTAAATCGTCTGTAGTACGCTTTGTCTTTGTGAAAATGATGATTTTGTCGTCTTTGTGTTCATTAAGTACTTCTAAGCATTTGGAGAGCTTCTCGAACTCCTCGCATTTGGTAATGACCTGCTTGATGTTGCTGTTTGTCGTGAGATCTTTGTTGCCAATGATCATGTGAACTGGATCTACAAGGAAATCAGCGGCGAGTTGCTGAATTTCCTTTGGCCATGTGGCAGAGAACATCATTGTCTGACGGTCCTTGCTGATATGACCAATAATCTTCCTGATCTGTGGCTCAAAGCCCATATCAAGCATTTGATCAGCTTCATCGAGGACAAGGAAGTTTACACGGTTCATCGGGCACTGGCCACCTTCAATGAAGTCGATTAAACGACCTGGCGTAGCAACAACGAGAGAAGGAAGGTGACGAAGGTCATTTGCCTGTGGACCACGTCCAGCACCTCCGAAAAGACATGTCTGTCTGATCATGAGGTTGTCGCAGAATCCCTTGGCAACTTCTGCAATCTGTTGAGCAAGTTCTCTTGTTGGAGAGAGAACAAGAACAATTGGACCATCTCCACGGTACATTGGCTCCTGGAGACCAATGTGGACCATGGCAGGGATGAGGAAAGCTGCTGTCTTGCCGGAACCTGTCTTAGCAATACCAATAAGATCATGTCCTTTTAATGCGACAGGAATTGAGACAGATTGAATTGGGGTTGGCTTTTCCCACTTGTTGTCTGTAATTGTCTTTGTAATTGTGTCTGGAAGATTAAGTTCTTCGAAAGTTAAAGCTGGAGAAGGAACATCAGAAGCGAGTAACTTAATTGCGTTAGATTTGAGAAATTGAACTTGTTCGTCCTTTGTTGATGATGGAGTAAAGTCTTGGTTGAGTTTAACTGGGACGCATTCAGCAGTTCTTGTTGGTGGAGAAGGAGAACGATCGTGACGACCACGTCCGCCACGCCCACGACCAAATCTAGGTCCATCACGATAGCCAAAGCGGCCTTCATCGCGTCCGCCACGGCGTTCATAAGCAAATGAGCGTGAATGAGACATGCCGCGGCCACCACCACTGCCATAACGACGACCATCGTCATTGTCTTCACCTCCGCTATCGAAACGATTCTTATACTCTCCGGAATTGTTCCAGTTGTTGGACATAGGAGAAAATGGCACTAAAAGAGGTCACTTTTTTAAGACACAATTTTTTGAATGAGTCTAAAATTTTGAGTTTGAGAAATAATTTTATTTGCGTGACACAAAATTTCGAACTATTTTCATAATAGTTGCATTAACTTAAATGCAAGCTATCTGTTTCGGATAAAAATTTGTATTCTACACAATTTCGAAAGAAAAATGCATCAACTCTGAAGAAGAATCGCAATGCAACTAATACTTACGGGTTAAATCGTTGTAATCACAAACTTCATGGTATCACCGAACAGAATAAGTGAGAATATCAATTTTTTTTTGATTATTTGTTTTTTTTTTAACGTCCAATTTTGTATCAAATTATAAGTTTTGAATGTACCAAATAATCCACAACTAAATATTGAATTTTGATTGATACAATTGTACAATAAACTTTATCATAAAGGCTTATGAGTTTACTAAAACAATACAAAAAGAAGTAATGAAATGATATGAATAATGATTGTATGGGGGCGAGCATCATAAGAAAAATTTTTCGAAAAATAGGGGGTGTTAGTATACTCAACCCCCTCATTAATTATCGTTTCTAGAGGAATAGGAACAGAGGCCTTTTTTCAGGTAACCTTTAAGAAGTTTCCGAAAGAGTTTATGCTCATATAACCTCATTTCCAGGTAAATAGGGGGTATTGTTCTACTAAAAGTTTAGTTGCATACTGGCCTCGTTTCCTAAGAAACTTAATCAAGAGGCTATCTCAATAAGCCTTGACCAACAGGAATAGGATTTACCATCACTCTTGTGGAATAAGTAATCAATATTACCGAAACATGCATTTAGGTTCTTTGACCTCCCTGCTTTAATACAGCATTATTCTTTTGTTCAAGCATCATTATAAGTATCCTCGTTTGTATTATATACATTATCTTAAACAATACCCATACGCTTTTCAAGTAAATCCATTACACACCGAATTTTTTTATCCAATAGTATTGTTGCGTTGAGATCATACATTCAAAAATATGTTAAAGTTAATAGAAGATGTCGAACTTTTTAATTTTCTTGAATAGTATTCTCTTTGTTCGAAAAATAATATATTAAATTGTTTATTAAATCAATATTTGCAATTATTTTCAGAGCCAAATAAACCGATATTATTACTTTATGATTTTTCTTGTTTGATTTGAAATAATTATTCAAATTATGAAGGGAATCAAATTTCATGAAATATTTTGAAATCTGGATTGACAACTAGATTCATTTTGCATTATTTTGATGTGAATTTAAGTCTGTAATATACCTTACATAATAAAGTATGTTTCATTAGATAAAAATTTAAGTATTATCATAAACATTACATGTTAAAAGATGATTGTAATCAAATTTAATTTTCTATGCATAAGCTGATAATATTTTATCAGAATATTCAAAGAATCATTTTGAATTGTATTAGGAGAATAATCAAACAAAAGAAAAGATTCAATTTGAAATTTAAGAAGCTATAAGTATTCCCCAAATATGTGAAACTAATGTGAACACGAATCTAGTGAATTTTAACAATAGATAAGAATTGTTATGTAAAAAAATATGTAGCAATGTAGTTGTTATGCAAAAAAAATGAAAATCTATCTTGGAGGATAGTGTGCTATTAATAAAAGGAAATTAAAAAGAAGTGAAAAATTTAAAATTTAGTAAAAATATAAAAAATATAGTATTCTACGGAGAAAATATGATTTCATATATACATAGAGGTATGAGACTTGATTACTAGACGAAAATCATGATGGTTGCATAAATTTGTTCAAAATATAGAAAAAGAATGATATTTTTTGTTAAGATAAGTAATTATATCTTGGAAGATTTTATATGCATGTATCATAAATGAAAGTTTTCGTTGAATCTGAATAATATTTTCAAAAGAATGTCTACTTTTGGGTTTTAAATGTAATCATGAGTAAATCATCTATTGGATGGAGGTATGAGATACGCGTAGTGTACTGTGATATAAAAAGATTCGTTGAACAACCAAATAAGTAGTGATGAGCTTGCGTCTATCGGTTATTGCTTTAAGATTACGGTAGTTCAGTATTGCATATTCCTTTATCCTATTCCTGTTGGTCAAGGCTTATTGAGATAGCCTCTTGATTAAGTTTCTTAGGAAACGAGGCCAGTATGCAACTAAACTTTTAGTAGAACAATACCCCCTATTTACCTGGAAATGAGGTTATATGAGCATAAACTCTTTCGGAAACTTCTTAAAGGTTACCTGAAAAAAGGCCTCTGTTCCTATTCCTCTAGAAACGATAATTAATGAGGGGGTTGAGTATACTAACACCCCCTATTTTTCGAAAAATTTTTCTTATGATGCTCGCCCCCTATCTCTTTTTGCTTTTCTAATGGGGAAAATTATTTTGAATCATATCCTAAATTTCACTCATATAATTTATTGACAAGAACAATATTGATCAATGGAACTACCATAAACAAAATAGATATATTCACCATTTATATTCCTAGATCAATCTTTACATGAGCCATATGATTTAATGAGCAAATTAGTTAGATTAGATTTATAAATTATGCAACACCGTAACCTGTGTCATTATTGAAAATACTATAAAAATGAAATATCCGTTTAATGTTAACATTAGTTGCAGTACTAAGTCTTGAAACATCACCAGCAGGTGGAAAAAGATGAAAAACTTTCACTTCCTAAGAAGAATATGAACTTAAGAAGGCTACTTCCTTCATCAAAATTTTATCAGGCTTGATTTTCAATTCGATTTGAATGTTAAAATGTTTTACCGAATTTTATTCGGTTTCTATTTCTAGAATAATCCTAAGATCTCAAGTACACAAATTTAATGTTTGTCTCGTGACGTCTTGAGGTAAAGTTGATCGCCAAATCTTAGTGTGTTATAAGCTAAGCTAAGGTAGAATAAAGCAATTTTTCCCTCATTCATTACACTTTCATTGATGTGCATAACTATATATTTTATATTCTTTGCGTTGCAATCTTCATAATTTTAAATAAAAATCATTGTAATTTGATAAGAAATTATTAGTTTACGAAAGAACTGGTATCATTACAAAGAAGAATGCTTTATAAATATCTTCATCATACGTCATAATATTAATATCAAATATACAAGCGTCAATTGAAAAGATAGATAGCTTAGAAAAAGAATATGTATTTTGGACATTATTTGTTATAACCAATCCAGCTGTCTTATTCAATCTATCACAGAAAGAATCTTGAATTGTTATTGAACCATAAGATTCTTGATAAAAGTCTACTCCGAGTCCTATGTTCCCAAGAAATGAGCTGTTTTCAATCTGAACAGTGGATGAACCTGCCCAAAATGTTCCATATTGAGATTTTGCGATTTTATTGTCTAATACATTGCAAAATTTAAATTTAAAATCCCCATTATTTAATCCAATTGCGGAATATTGTGATGATGTATTACAAAATGATGAATATGTTATATTACTAATATTTGTTGGCAAAAATAATTGAATTCCTGAATCAGAATATGATTTACAGAAACTTGTATTTATTGATTTAACATCAATCATACCTGAATAAAGACGATTCGTTCGACGCACTTCAAAATTTCCGCAATCATAAAAAGAACTTTCAAAAAGATAATTTATTTTAATCGATTTATCCTTAAGTTGAATATATGAATGATGTCCTTGTTCAGATGCTGTTTTTGATTTGTATCCACATGATCTATATTGGACAATAGAGCTATCACATTTAAAGTGAAGGGCTCCACCATCAGAATTACTGCTGCAGTCAGTGAACGAACAATCAGAGTTAAGAAATTTAATATCATCTTTCTCGAAATAAACAGCACTATTGTTAGAAATACATATGAATTTACTATTATATATGAAACACCCATCATCTGTTGGTTCAACGTGTACATTCTTTCCAGTGATAGGAGGTGAAGCGAGTGCTGATTCATAAAATTGCTCCCATACATCAGATGAAATTTAAGTCTGGAAAGGCTTTTCCTTGCATTTTTTTGGGTTTTACAAAGCGGACGAAACAGTACTCGCTAAATGGAAAACATGTAAGCAGGCTTAAAACAATTTGTTTTAGCATTAAGTGATAAACCAATGTGATTGAAAGCGTGCTTTTAAATTTACCAACTAAATGTAACTATACGGTTTCATTTAGATTGCACAAGTGAACGTTCCAACATTCACATTACATGGTAAATTGGAAACAGCTTAATAAGAAGCGCCCAAGTTCTCAAACGCATTTTCATTAAATAAAAATTGGCAAATCAAAGCGAAATATGTAATATATTAAGTTAGAATATTCGGAATAAATATATAGCAACAGACTTGATGGTTAAGACCATCGAAATTTTTTGTATTTTTTTGTAAAAGCATTTTATTTGAGGTAGATGTATGACATTTGCGACAAACAAGACTAATATCTAAATTATTCCTAATGTTATTAATATAGCAATAGAAATTAACTAAATATTGATAAGATATATCTGAAATATTGAATAATGTTTCCTTATGATATTTAAGCATGTAGCTCCAAATATCGGCCATTGTGATAGAGGAAGAGAAGACATGTTTTTTATGATGGTTTGAATTTTGTTGAAGAATTATGGCTATCTAAACATCAGTTCTCTTTTAGAATCACGGCTCTAAGCAATCGCAATCGTATTCACATATGTTTGTTCTTATCAATTAAAATGGCATATTAATGAAAAAGAACTTAGGTCATTATGATTTCAGATGTCAACTTAGATAGACTAAGGTAATATTGTTGATAGGCAGATTACACTCTAATTGCATATAACCACTGCAGAAAATAAGAATTACTTTTTGAAAAAATTAGGAATTGAATTAAAATATTATTCAAAATGTAATTAAAGACTCTTATTTATTTTAGAAATACGATAAGTAAATAATAAAAAAGTGCCAATGACTTTTTCAGAGATGGATAATCTCAATCGTCATGACAATGCAAAGTGAAAAAAACGTTAACATCAGGTTGAAAACTAATTACAAAACAACAATTCAGAAAACGAAGGATTCCTATTGAATAACGTAATTCAGTATCATTTTTACATACTTTTTGTTACAAAAAAAATTTTTAATCAAGGAATGTCTGAAGGAAAGGTAGATCGATATGGTTTTATTAAAACTCAGAGGGAGAAATCAGAAAAAGAGATCGAAGAAGAAAAGAGAGAAAGCGCTGAAGAACCTGAAAAGGAAATCCTGTGGTCAAATTATTTAAAAAATTGGAAACGTGAAATGAAAAAGTCTCGCGATGATATTGCCGAGCTTATTAAGCGCGGAATACCTGAAACAATGCGCGGAACTGTCTGGTCAAAAATTTTAGATATCGAATCTTTGCCTGCAGATATAAATTACAAAGATTTATACCAAAAAGCTGAAGGACAAGAGTTCACTATTACTATAGATAAAGATTTAACGCGTAGTTTACCGCAAATCAAGAGTTTCAGCCAGAAAGAAACATTAGAAAGATTAAAACACATTCTTTATGCATACGGTCAATATGACCATGAATTAGGATATACACAGGGTGAGAATTTCATCGCTGGCTTATTAATTCACTACCAGGAAGAAGAAATCGCATTTAAGAGTTTTATTCAAATAATGAACCATCCTCGTTGTTTACACAGATTCTACTTTACAGAGGGATTTCCACGCTTAGATATCGCAATTAATATCTTGAGAATTCTCTTACAGAAAAAATATCCAAAAATTTTGAAGAAAATAGACAATGAAAATATGCCAATTTCCATGTTTGCAACACAGTGGTTTATGACCGCATTCATGGCTTTCAATTGGGATCCAGAATTTCAGATGAGAATATTCGAACGTTTCATTTTCTACGGAACACGTGGCTTACTTGGATTTGCACTCGTGATCTTCTCAAGACATAAAAAGATGTTCCATGAAGCCAAAAATTTCGAAGAAATGTTATTAGTTTTACAACACCCAGACACGAGCGAGCAGATGAGAGACTGGAGATACGCTCTCAAGAAATGGAATAAGCTTTGGATAAGAAAAGGTCAGTATCAGAAATTATTGAAGGCTGTCGGAGCTCCGGCAGAAAAGATGTGTTAATTTCATGTTTTTTATTTGATAAGATGATAAATATTAAGTTTATTTTTAGTTGTAAGGATTTTATTAAATACCAATGTTTCAAAATCTTTTTTATAGCTTTTGTTCGGTATTTTCTTTTGAATTATGACTTCTTTTTATAAACGGATAATTATCTTTGCTTTATTCAAAAATAATTTCAATTGAATTTTCTTTTCTCACTAAACAAAACTAATAAAATTAATCAACAAGCTCATTAAAATCCGATTTCAAATACTGTGATGGAACAAATGTTAAATTTAAAAGTAGTAGATGAGTGCGGGTTGTGTGACCTTTTATGTAATCGTAAGAATTCTCACATAATTGAATGATTTTTGAACATACTTCTGAATAGCAGATTTTAAAAATTTATGAATAATTTATAAAAAGTTTTTATTCCTACAATTCCTATATTACCATTAATAAAAAGAATATATTTTGCATAGATTCCAAATATGGTGTCAATTTTTTATTAAATGATAAAATGTATGGAAAAAGAATAATATCTGATTTTGAACATTATTTGATTGATTTACTAATTGATCCACAAAGCTGTTGTAAAATTAATTTTGAATTTAAAATTAAAGGAACCGTAAATTTTGTATTTATTTATCACTTAAAAGAATATGACCGATATCATAATTTGATATATGAAACTAATATAATATTTGAAGATGAAAAAAAAGAAAGAGATTGAAAAGCAATTCAATGAATGCCTTTTAAATACATATGCGCACATTATAAGACATAAAATGAAATTAATTCCTTATTAATCAAAAATATTTTTTATCTTTTATTTTATAATAAATGAGTATAACAACTAATTCATTGAAATCTTTAAAGTTCACTAATTCAGAATTAGAAAATATTTTAGAAAATTTTGGAGACGGTTCTTATCCAACATATATGCAGAATGTGAAAGAGTTTTCCAGATTGTTGAATGAATTTAAATATAACGGACCAATTACTAAAAAGGCTATAATGAGATATTTATATCCCAAAAAAGTTGAAAAACATGAGAATATTCCTCTTTATGGTCCAGAGGACCTGGGCTCAGAGAGCCTTGAAACACCTCCTGAATATTTTGAAGAAAAAATTAAACAAGATGAATATTATAACGATGAGATTGAGAAATTGGAACAATTAAGAAATGAAATAGATGAAAGAATTAAGGAATTAAGAAATGCTGAGAATGAAGTAGAGGGTTTAATGAATATCCCAGCTTCAGAATCAGAAGTTCAAAAATCACATGAGGAAAGATATAAAAATTACTTTTTGGAATCTACTAAAAATTTATTAGATGGTGATATTGACGAAACACTTTCAGAAGAAGGCACAAAATTTATTCATAAACATAAGTTACAATTTATTGACGATGGAGATTATCCATGTATATTACTTTCACCTCCTCTTGATTCTGAAAAATTCAAAAAAGCACTGAAAAATGTAACATATGCAACAAATACGATTAAGAAAGAAGACCATGATATTTACACAAATTATTATTTAAATAAATGTACAGGTGTTGATAAAGTTTTTGATTTGTTAGATAAAATATCAAAAGAAACAATTGGTACATATAAAATTTTATGCGATTGTGGTTTCATTGTTGAAGATACCGTTGATGTTTCATATGAAAGAACAGCTCCGAAGGAGGACGAAGTGGAAAGATCTATTCCATTCGTTATTAAGAACATAAAAGATATGAAAACTTATAAACATTATATTTATTCATTTATTTCAGAAAAAATGGAAGCAACACATAAATCATCTCGTCATCATTTCATAGCTATTCACATTCCTTTTCAAAGTTGTGAAATTAAATAAGACAGGAATTAGATTTAATGTATCAGGGTACACATTCTTGAGTAAATTAAAATGTATTCGTCACGTCGCAGATGATAAAAATTTATGTGTTCTTAATTCATTTTATGGACTTTAGCCCTGGACTCTCTGAGTCTCAGACTTTAAAAAAATAAACTTTATTTTTATTTTTTTAATTTTTATTCTTACATAAATGAACAAAAACGGAACGCTAAAATGAATGATAATCAAATTAGAGCAGAAGGTAGAAGGTTATTTAAACGCTTCTATAACATTCCTGATGGTGTTAATCCTAAAACTCGTAGAAGTTATTTAAATGAAGCCATAGATGCATATGAAGGATTTGACATTTCATCAGAAAGTGAGAGGTTAGCAAGAATGTTAAACGTTAATATTGATTTCTATTATTGTGACCTCAACCAGAAGACGTAGACATTAACAAGGTAGACTTTCCATTAGTGGAATCAATAATGATAGATCCAGAATTTGAAACAGTAAATATTTTATTAACACAGAGTCCATGTGGAAAACTTCACGCTGACAGAATAACAGACGTTGAAGCACTCACAGGATATAAAGTTTGCTCCTTTTGCAAAGAAGAAGTATATTCTATCCGTGATGATCCAGAAAGGAAAAACCAAAGAAGATTTTTAAAACATTGTGAGAAATGTAAAGAAAATAATGGAAGATTAATTCAAGACGTTCAATTGCAAAACACACAACAACCATATGCACCACATATCACGAAACAGAAGATATATCAGTGGCTATTAGCACATAATTTGCAGGAATATTATAAACCAACAAGATATTATATTACTTTTGACTTCGAAACATTAGAGACTAAAGAAGAACTTCTACTTTCTGAATGTGCAACTTTGAACGCTTACTTAAAACCATTCATGGTATCATCAACGGTTAAATTAAACGATAAAACATATACAAGGAATTTTTGCTTAACATCAAGTGATTCGTTCATCTCTGATTGGATTGAATTTTTATTTTCAACCTGTTCATTAGTTGCTAAATCAAATATTGAACAATATGAAGAATTAATGAATACATTAAATGAGAAACAGAAGGAAGCATTTAAAGAACTTCTAGATGAGGAATTCAATAAAGTGAATATCATAGGTTTTAATTCGGGAAAGTTTGATTTAAATTTAATTCTTCGTGATTTAAATACTGCAAAATGGAAGATAAAATCAATGCTGGGTTCTTCTTCACAATTTAAGCAAATCATTGTAAAGAAAACAAACGTTCCATATGAATTGAGATTTATTGACATCAGAAATTATATAGCGGGTGGGACATTAGACCAATTCACTCAAGATTTCGGAAACAATAAAACACGTGTTAAATCCTTTTTCCCTTATCAATTCATCACGTGGGAAAATTACGAAGAAGAATTATATAAAAAGGAACCATTCACTCAAGATTCATTTTATTCAGCATTAACACAAGAAACTATATCAGATAGTGATTATCAAATATATCTCAATGATGCTAAAAATTTTGAGAATAGATTAGAATATTTTATTCATTATTGCAATAAAGACGTTGAAATTATGATTGACCCAATTGATAAAATTATTGAAGAAACATTTGTTTATAAAATTGACATGCTCCATAATCTTTCATTATCATCTAATGCATCAATGATTCGTTACGCGTTAGCATATAAGAACTTCAATCCTAACGAAACATATCCAGAAGAAGAAAATGTGGAATCAAGTTTTGAATTAACGAAAAAGTATTGGAAATATAAAATTGAATCATATAAGAAACAAGATGAAAAGGTGAAAAGAGATACCAAAAATAATGTTTCAATGGATGACTATCAATATTTTCACGATTTAATCCTTTCATCTAAATGTAAAATGTGTGGTAAAGCGTTTACATATGCAAATAAACCAACATTGGATAGAATTGATAATGAAAAACCACATACTAAAGAAAATTGTCAGTTAATGTGTTGTTATTGCAATGTCGTGAAATCAAATAAAGATGAAGAAGTTCAACGTTTAAGAATTAATTTAAGAAATTATGCATTAAAAAATAATTTACCAATGACTTTAGATTCAGTGGAAGCGTATCACATCCTCCGTAATGGAATTACTGGTGGTTTATCAAATGTTCAACATAGAGTAAATCTTAAAGGAATCACGCACATTAATAAACTTTCATATAATCCAGAAACTAAAACAGTATCAAATGAGGACACCCAACATCATGACTCATTTCGTTGGTGTTGATTTCAATTCATTATATCCTTCATCATTTTCATCAATCCTCATGATTTCATTCAATATACTGACCATAAAATGTATATGCCGGGAAGATTGAATGGTGTTATCATTTGTGATACAGCAACAAAGAAAGCAAAAGCACTGGGAATTATTAGAAGAAAAATACTTTATTCGTGGCTGAAGTAAAGGGTCACATTGATGAAAAATACATTAATGATTACATAAACTTTTTACCGATAATAAGAAACTTAGATATTATCACAGATGAAAAAACAATTGGTTTTATGTATAATTACATGAAATCAAACAATCTACCGTTGACCAGAAACAGAGAAAATTAACTCAGTTAGCATCAACACACAACCAATATCAACCATTTTCTTCTTATTATCTATGGTATCTAATAGACAGATTTCATTTTATCATTGATGATATTCAATCAATTTTAACATTTACTAAAAACACTTGTTTTAATGAATTTGCGAACAAATTTATGAACGAAAGACAAAAGGCTGAATTAGAAGGAAATAAAGGAAAAAGTTTATTTTGCAAGATTTCGCTTAATGGATCATATGGTTACGATGCAATGAATACACAAAATTACGCAAAGACTAAAATAATGAATGCACCGAAGGCACGCGTTGCATGTATGGCAAATAAGTTTAAAAACATAAGAGAAATAGGTGAGGATACGTATCAACTGATGCTTAAAGATAGATTTTATAGATGTGAAACATGTTTACAAGAGGCATTCTTCACTTTAGATAATGCAAAATACTGGTATTTGGTTTTCATTTATGATTTTATGTATAAATGCATGGATGTTAATCGTTTTCATTTCATTGAAGGTGATACTGATTCATCTTATTGGGCAATCGCTGGCGACCCAAATCTTCCTAACACTCAAGCATTTCAAGCAATTGTAACCGATAAAAAATTTTATGATAAAAACATTTTCAAATTCGCACCTTTTGATTTCTTCTGTTTTGATGAGAAATTTAAACCTAAATTAAAGAATAAAGCTGAAGAAAAAGCACATGAGAAGAAGTTATTGGGTTTAGCAATTGAGAAACAAGGTGATAACATGGTTGCTTTATGCCCTAAGTGTTATACATCATTCAACGGAATGATTGGTGAAGACTCCTTCAAAAAGATAGCACAAAAAATGAAAGGTGTTAGTTTAAGACAAAATAAGCAATTAACACCTAAAAATTATTTGGATATAATAAATGATAAAGTGATATTTGATGGTCAAAATATTAATTTACAACTTAAAAATGGGTCAATGACTCGCTTAACAATTGGTAAGACTGCATTAACAGGAGCACACACTAAAGCTGTATGTTGTGAAAATGGATGTTGTATGCCATTTATTTAAAACACTTATTTTATTTTTATATAAATGAATAGCGTAGATTTAAAAATTTAATTGATGATTTAGTATTTAATCAAAATTTTCTTAATTATTATGATTAAAAGCATATCTCCAAAAATATAATAACAATATAACGGGTGATGATATGGAATATTATTATCCATATTATAAAAATGAAATTTTGAAATATCATAATAAAATAATTTCTGAAATTAAAGACAAAATTAAAACTAATGAATATTCAAAGGGAAAAACTAAATCACAACTTAAACAGTTGAAAGATTTCAAAAATAAAGTATTAACAGAAGAAGATATTGATGAATTATATAAATTATATAATCCTGAACCACAAAAACCAAAGGAACAAAAACAAAAGGTGCAAAACACCCAGGTTCTTCAGACCATAAATGATGCACAAGCTTTAATTTATGATTCATTAGTTAAACCACATTCAGCCCGACTTTTAAATGAAGATCAACTTTTGGAATTCATCCTTCAACATAAACTCGAAGCGGGAAAGTATATCAAACCTTTATATACAGCATATTTAAAACAAATGAATAAAATACATCCAGAATTAATGAAGGAAGGAATGAAATCCAAAATCAAAGCAGATAAAATTAAACCACTTGCAACACCAAAACCTCCAACAGTAGTACCTCCTCCTCCTTCAGTTAATCCTTCATCATTCACTTTATTATATCCATTTCAAACATTAAAGAAGCAAAAAGATTTTAAAAAGGATTTCAAGATATTAAATAAACCAATTGACCCGAAAATTCAACCGTTAAAGGAAAAATTTAGTCGTCCATCATTTGCACCTTCACCTTATTCATACGAAATCGATCATCTGGAATATTCAAAAGGAAATATTACTTATTTATTTGCCATTAACATTAACACTAGATATTTATATTGCATTCCGGTGAAAGGGAAAACAGAACAGGAAACAAGAAGAGCTATTCAATACTTACTAGATCATGAAAGAGTAGATAATATCAGGGGTGATGGTGATAAAGGATTTCAGGCAGCCATGACTCATTATTTCCCACAAATTAATTTTTACTTCTCATCCTCTCCATATACGTTTCATAATAAAATAGTTGATGCGGTAATGAGAACTCTTAGAGATGCGTTAGGGGTTAACGGTCAGATATACTGGGATGGAAATCATGACTCCATCATACAGCAGTTAGTATATTATTACAATAATACATGGCATAGAACTATTAACATGAAACCAGTGGAAATGAAAAATGATATTTCAAAAGAATGGGAATATATTAGAAAGCAAATGGAAAGGTTGAATGATGTTAAACTGAACAAATTAATTCGGGGCTCATGAATTTTAAACAAGGGGATAAAGTTTTGATTCATCTCGATTATGGAAAAACTGATAAATCAATGACAAAAAGAAGACGAAGATTTGACACAATAGCTGAATTTGTTAGATATATTAACGGCAATGTATTAGTTGAAGTTGACAATAAATTAATAGAAATTCCGATTTATTTTATTACTCCATTATATTTAAATAATATTTAATTTTTTTATTTCGTAAGAAATGAGTGACAACAAAGCAGTCAAGAGTCCAGACGATGAATATAAAAAGAAACTAAACAGAATTAAATCAAAAATATGTTATTACAAAAAGAAGCCGCAATGTGGTGGGGTTGAAAACGATAAGAAATAATCGAAAAATTAGAAACTTACCGTTCAATCCTTAAACTGAGTGAAGCAAAAATAAAAGAATTTAATAGAATAAATAAATTGATTGGAAGAGATGAATTTAATAAAGATGAATTTTTAAACTCTATCCAAATTTAATTTTTATTCCTCTTCGACAACATCTCTCTTTCCATCATTACTGCATAACCGCATTTTCTCAGTTTTAGTGGTTTGTTATTTTTAGCAAGTTCTCGCATCATTTTTATCATTTCCTCCCTTGTTATGATTCGTGGTAAATTTTGAGCTTGTGGAGTATTCATTTATGATAAAAATAAAAATTTAAATTATGCCGTTCTAAAGTTTGTGACAACATGACATTGTGTCAACAACACGAGAGGAAGGCAGTTATGAATTATTTTTGAAGAACTGAAGGTGAGACCATGAGACCGGGTGAGACAGGTAAACTAACTTCTTAAAAAATAGTGACAACATGACATTTTGACAACAACATAGAGGAAGGCAGTTATGAATTATTTTGAAAATGGAGGTGAGACCATGTTGTCATGTTGACGACATGACATTGTGTCAACAACACGAGAGGAAGGCAGTTATGAATTATTTTTGAAGAACTGAAGGTGAGACCATGAGACCGGGTGAGACCAGGTAAACTAACTTCTTTAAAAAATAGTGACAACATGACATTTTGACAACAACATAGGAGGAAGGCAGTTATGAATTATTTTTGAAGAACTGGAGGTGAGACCATGTTGTCATGTTGACGACATGACATTGTGTCAACAACACGAGAGGAAGGCAGTTATGAATTATTTTTGAAGAACTGAAGGTGAGACCATGAGACCGGGTGAGACCAGGTAAACTAACTTCTTTAAAAAATAGTGACAACATGACATTTTGACAACAACATAGGAGGAAGGCAGTTATGAATTATTTTTGAAGAACTGGAGGTGAGACCATGTTGTCATGTTGACGACATGACATTGTGTCAACAACACGAGAGGAAGGCAGTTATGAATTATTTTTGAAGAACTGAAGGTGAGACCATGAGACCGGGTGAGACCAGGTAAACTAACTTCTTTAAAAAATAGTGACAACATGACATTTTGACAACAACATAGGAGGAAGGCAGTTATGAATTATTTTTGAAGAACTGGAGGTGAGACCATGTTGTCATGTTGACGACATGACATTGTGTCAACAACACGAGAGGAAGGCAGTTATGAATTATTTTTGAAGAACTGAAGGTGAGACCATGAGACCGGGTGAGACCAGGTAAACTAACTTCTTTAAAAAATAGTGACAACATGACATTTTGACAACAACATAGGAGGAAGGCAGTTATGAATTATTTTTGAAGAACTGGAGGTGAGACCATGTTGTCATGTTGACGACATGACATTGTGTCAACAACACGAGAGGAAGGCAGTTATGAATTATTTTTGAAGAACTGAAGGTGAGACCATGAGACCGGGTGAGACCAGGTAAACTAACTTCTTTAAAAAATAGTGACAACATGACATTTTGACAACAACATAGGAGGAAGGCAGTTATGAATTATTTTTGAAGAACTGGAGGTGAGACCATGTTGTCATGTTGACGACATGACATTGTGTCAACAACACGAGAGGAAGGCAGTTATGAATTATTTTTGAAGAACTGAAGGTGAGACCATGAGACCGGGTGAGACCAGGTAAACTAACTTCTTTAAAAAATAGTGACAACATGACATTTTGACAACAACATGGGTTATTCGATGCAGCCCAAAAATAAGGTTAGTTTTAAAATTATTTTTATTTTTTTATTCCTATATAAATGACAGCAACAAACAACAACATCGACTTTATCGTTTCTGATGAAAAAGTTATTGATTCATTAGTTGAAGAATTAGTTGTGACAGAAACTAAAACCCTCAACGAAAGAATTGGTGAAAATAAGATTGATTTACATAACTACCTCAAACATGATGGAGGAAGAGGAAGGAAAACTGGTACAGCTTTATTAGTAAATAAAATTTCGAATTTAACGATTATAGATGTTGATATCAATAAATCGTACAATGATGAACTTAAAGAAACAGTTAGAAAAGACATTTTATCAAAACTTTCGGATAAAGATGTTATCGTTAAAACCGCTTCAGGAGGTCTTCACATTTATTGCAACACTAATTTCTTCTATTCAACCTCGAACAGAATGATTAAATGTTATTCCTGCAATGATTATGATATTGACATAATGACTTCTATGGATGATTCAAAGCGTTCATTAGTGGTTATGGCTGATTCAAGAGTTCGCAAGAATGCATCAGAACCAATCAATACATACTCATTCATTCGTGGAAGTTATGATTCAACATTAACCAGAACAGTGAATGATATATTAAATGATTTGAATATTAAGGTAAGAGTTGAACAAAAGAATGAAGAAATAAAGAATATAATGAATGAAGACAAAGATGTAAACATTGACGATAAACTTGCCCAGAGCATAGTTGATGGCATCTGTGATTTTGAAGTACATAATGACGGTGGAAACATGAATTTAGAAAAAGAAGTTACATTATTCACACTGTTTCAAGCTATTAATTCGTTACCTAATCATTTAATTAATGAAGCCTACGATAACGTTTATAACTTCTGCAATTTAACAGAAAATGCAAAAAGTAATTTTGAAAAAGCACGTGATAGATATGCACATTTAATGACTTCTCCATTTGTTTTGGTAAAGATTCTAAAACTATATCAAAAGGAATATTATGATGAATATGTTTTACCTTTATTACGTAAGCCAAAAATAACATTTGATATAAAACTTGATGACTCGTTTTTGATAACAGATATTAGACGCAAGGCTGAAAATCATCAGTATAAAAACAGTTCTGAAGTAATTGAGGATTTATCACGTGTCATTCGTTTTGTAGATTGTGGAAATAAATATTTCATTCAAAAAGACTATAATATTCATGATAAAATGAATCAAATATCATTCGTTCTTCAATCAAACATGAAAGAGTCACTCAAAATGATTAAATTATTTAATGAAGAAGGTAAAACCATAACAGCATGGGATGTACTATTAAATCAATTGTCTTCATTAACCGTTAAGGGTGTTTGCTTTAAATCTGATTCCCCGGATGTTTTCTCAACGTTTCAAGGTTATAAATACAACATTCTCGAAAAGCCTGATTACTCAAAAATTGAGATGTTTATGAATTTCATTAAAGAAGCCATTTGTGATAATAACGATGAAGTGTATAAATACCTTCTCGGCTGGATTGCATCAATGATTCAACATCCCGGAATCAAGAATGAAACAGCAATTATTTTGAAAGGACTTCAGGGAACAGGTAAAAACAGATTTACAGACATTATTTCTGAACTTCTCGCTGGTTATTCATGCAAAAACATTACTGAAATAAGTGAGTTAACGGGTAATTTCAACTCAGTAGTTGAAAATAAAATGTTTCTTGTACTTAATGAACTCAAGAATGTAGGTGAAGATAGACTCGCAAACTTCAACGCTTTGAAATCAATTATAACGGATAATGAGATTAGAATTAATGAAAAGAATCAACCCAGAAGAACTGCTCAGAACGTTGCCAATTTCATTTTCGTGACTAATAACGTTTACCCTGTCAAAATTGAAGTTGGAGACAGAAGATACGTAGTTTTAAGGGTTAATGGTAAATTCAAGGGTCAATTTGATTACTTCAAGAATTTAATGGATTCATGCACTAAGGAATTTTATGATAATTTACTGACGTATTTTATCAATTACGACCTTTCATCATTTAATGTACGAATCATACCGATGACTGAAGCCAAACAAGATTTAATTGAATTATCATCAAATCCTTTAGATGTATGGATAAATACACATTATGATGAATTGTGTACAGGTATGACATGTAAAAATGCTCTATTCTGCAAACCATCAGACATGAAAGACAAGAATTTCCAAATGAGCATTAAGGATAAATGTGATAGGAACCGGAGAAGAATAGATGGTAAACAAACATGGTGTTATGTTTTGAAAGAAGAAATGAAAGTATTATATAAACAAGTTGAACCAAACGATAATGAGGATTCATTTACTGATGATGAAATACCTGTAAATGAGGCAGTATAAAGTATGATTGGAATTATTTTTTTTCCTTTTTTCTTTGATGTTGTCAAAATGTCATGTTGTCACTATTTTTTAAAGAAGTTAGTTGACCTGGTCTCACCCGGTCTCATGGTCTCACCTTCAGTTCTTCAAAAATAATTCATAACTGCCTTCCTCTCGTGTTGTTGACACAATGTCATGTCGTCAACATGACAACATGGTCTCACCTCCAGTTCTTCAAAAATAATTCATAACTGCCTTCCTCCTATGTTGTTGTCAAAATGTCATGTTGTCACTATTTTTTAAAGAAGTTAGTTGACCTGGTCTCACCCGGTCTCATGGTCTCACCTCCAGTTCTTCAAAAATAATTCATAACTGCCTTCCTCTCGTGTTGTTGACACAATGTCATGTCGTCAACATGACAACATGGTCTCACCTCCAGTTCTTCAAAAATAATTCATAACTGCCTTCCTCCTATGTTGTTGTCAAAATGTCATGTTGTCACTATTTTTTAAAGAAGTTAGTTTACCTGGTCTCACCCGGTCTCATGGTCTCACCTTCAGTTCTTCAAAAATAATTCATAACTGCCTTCCTCTCGTGTTGTTGACACAATGTCATGTCGTCAACATGACAACATGGTCTCACCTCCAGTTCTTCAAAAATAATTCATAACTGCCTTCCTCCTATGTTGTTGTCAAAATGTCATGTTGTCACTATTTTTTAAAGAAGTTAGTTGACCTGGTCTCACCCGGTCTCATGGTCTCACCTTCAGTTCTTCAAAAATAATTCATAACTGCCTTCCTCTCGTGTTGTTGACACAATGTCATGTCGTCAACATGACAACATGGTCTCACCTCCAGTTCTTCAAAAATAATTCATAACTGCCTTCCTCCTATGTTGTTGTCAAAATGTCATGTTGTCACTATTTTTTAAAGAAGTTAGTTGACCTGGTAGCACATGGTGACCCCCTCATTTATTCAAAAATTCTGTAATTTCATTACTGAGGTATGCTGAATTGGAGCTCAGGACTTTCAATCTGTGCGAAACCATGCATAAACTGTCATATAAGGCGGCATGTAATCTTTACTCTGTCCCGTCGTTTGTGTATATCCTGAAACATTATGTGTATGATTACCTGAACCCTGTGTATCGTTCCAGTAACAATTAATAGCAAATTTAACGTCATCTTTAACATCATATCCTTTACCTTTTGTCATTCCTGACCAATCCCAATATCTATGCTTATGCCATCCTGCTTCGGTTGTGTTTAAATTAACGTAATGACTGTGAGCAGGTAAATTTTCGCCCGTAATTGTTTTACTTCCACCGGTTTGTTTTGATGAGTTTGTACAATATAAAAAACGATCGGTTATCTGCTGCCATGTACCAAATCCAAATAATGTTGATGGATTTGTTGAATTCATTGATGTATATATTGAACCAATGGGGTAAATCATCTCAAACATTGTATTTAATTTAGTATTAACATATTCCTTATCTGCTTTCTTATTTAACTCAGTATTAACATATTCCTTATCTGCTTTCTTATTTAACTCAGTATTAACATATTCCTTATCTGCTTTCTTATTTAACTCAGTATGAATATTGAATTTATTATATAATATTGAAATCGTGTAAGAAGTTAAAATTGGTATTGTCATCAATATTAACATATTATTTTTGAAAATTGCTTTTTTAACATCTTGAAATTTTGTGATTTCAGACCAATTTTTTCCATCACTACTGATATTTACTAAATCACCACATCCAAAAGCAATGAAATACCCATCAATATAAAACAAATTTGTAAATCTATAATTTCGAGTAAATTTTGGAGTGAATGAATAAACCAATTCCCAATTTGATAAATCCTGTGATAAATAAATATGTCTGTTATAACTTACAGGATATGAATAGACCATTTCACCTGAAACGAGAACATAAACATTTGATCCATAACATAAAGCTTCAATGTCTCCATCAGCTTGAAAAATTTGTTCAAATTGACCTTGTGGTATTGAAGATGATCTATAAATTTTATCATTTTGTAGGATAAAATACATGTTGTTAATGTAATACCACTTACTTGTATAATCAATTTTCAAATCTGATGACATCATACTAAACATATAATAATTTATCCCATCCTCACTAATGAAAATTTGATTGACTTCATAAATTAGTACCCATTTATTATTAACACATCTAATAGGATTATTTGGATATTTAAATTTAACATCTTGATTTAAATTACATTTGAACCATTGGATACAATCGAATGAATAACAAGGGCAAAAATCATCTCCAACCGTTATCATTCCCATAAATTTGCCGTTATTATATTCAACATAAAAAATTCTTGGATTAATGATTGGCTCTCGTGTATCAGGATTCAAAACGGATGGAGTAAATGATTCATAGTTTTTAAAATCATTTGTTTTAAAATAATAAAGCACTCCGCCTGTATAAAATAAATACATGGTCACTCCATCGAAACATAACCATTCAATATCTTCAAATGTTTTATCTGATGATTTCATAAAATTTAAAAATGGTGGGGTAAAATAGACCTCCGATTGTTTTATTTCTTCATTAACAAATGATATATCAGCTTTCTTTGCTAACTCAGTATCAACGTATTCCTTATCTGCCTTCTTCTCTAACTCATCGTTAACATATGTTTTATCTGCCTTCTTCATTATGTCATTTAGGAAACCTTTTATGAATTCCTCATTTAAATTAAATCTTCCAATCTTCAAAACTTTAGGAAATGCATTTAATGCGTAATATCTCTGTTCTTCTGGTGGAATTGATGTTATATCATCCGTTATTCCTTTAATTTTTGAATTCATAAATAAAATTTCTTTTATATTTGATATCACCGCACCACCTTTGCAAACGAATTCAAAATGGTCATTTTTCAATACTATCTCCAAATCTCCATATTTCAACCTTTGCGTTTGTTCTGCCGTCTTTGAATTATATGCATATGTGGCGTATGTAATGGTCTGTGGTTTGTTGTTTAATCATTTATTACGATTTAAAAATAAATATTTAATCCGTTATCTCATCAGCTATTTTTTCTATTTGAAATTGCCATAATATTTCATTCATGAATTCTAAATCACAATCAAATAGGTCAGTTATTCTAAATTTAATATTTGATAAATCTTTTGAATGAAGAATAAATGAATTCCCGGATAATTGAAATGGATATGATAAAGAAAATATGTTTAAGTTGATGGATAAAATGTTTTGTATTGATGGGTAAGAGTTAGGGTCTAATGTTTGATGTGAAAATCTCATTGGGGTATTAACTTTATCACATTTGATTAAAATGAAATTGGAACCAGTGTCAGAATACAAAACATCCCCAACATCTTTTTCAAAATTTAATATCCCCAACAATGAACGAAGACGAGGAGTACAAAATTTAATTTTCAGCGGAAATTTAATAAGGTTATTTATTTCATCAAGTTCAAAAAGTTTATCAGGTTTTGATTTAAAATTTTCTTCATACCATACGATAAATGATTCATTTAAATAACTTAAAATTGTGTTAATATCCCATTTCACTATCACATTATTTATATACATATCATACGTTTTTTCATGGTCATCTTTAATAAATGATATATAATCTGAAGGGTCTAAAAGAATGGGATTAAATTTACCACTCACAGAAACGAGAGTAACATTATAAATTCCACTAACTGTTAAATTTAATTCACAGTTATTATTCGAAATAATATTGATAATTGACATTTTTTATTACGATTAAAAATATGGTAAAGCGTTATTTTCCAGTGATAAATAAAACTAGAATAAGATTACCTCAAGAATTCATAAATTCAACGAATAAGAAATTCATTCATGTTATAAATTTTAGTGTTTTCAGAAAATATGAGTCGATGTCATATTCATCATCAGGTTATATTTCACTTCATTCAAATTTAGTTCAATCAAACCCATATAATGACCATTTCATAAGATTTTCAGATGGTATTAAAAATGTAATTGATAGATTAAAATATGAACAGATTGACAATATCGAATTTTTGGAATTTTGGTTTAAATATCCGATGGAAAAAAGATTGAAGTTAAAGATAAAGCAGATACTATAACAAAAACAATTACAATGACTGATCCGGATAGTGGGGAACAAAAAGAAATAAAACAAACGATAGAAACTGGTGAAAGGTCAATTATTATCGATTATGATTCAAAGGATTATTATTCGATAATGTTAATGCTTGAATATTAAATAGCCTTAACAAAGAATTTTTCAAGTGATATTTTATATTCATCAACTATTTTATTATAAATATCATTATATGTTAAATGAAGTTCAGTTGTTGTTCCGTTCTTTGATATCTTAATTGTGCTAATATCCTTTATAGGATTTATTTTTGCAACTGTTCCGCAGCATGAAACCTCATCATCTATGAAAAATTGAATCTTCACGTCTGAATCTTGAACATCACAAAGAATGGCGATAATGTGAATTAATGATTCATAAGGTAAAATAATTAAACCGGATTGGTCAATTAAATTTATTATTGAATCATAATTATCAGTTATGATATCGCGATATATTTTCATTAATTCAGAATTAATGTCTATTTTATATGGGTTATCAAGTGGTGCTGGGTATGTTGGATAAGTGGGAATTTCAACAGGTTCTTTACCTGGTTCATCTTCTTTATTTTGCTCCTCCTCCTTTCTTGGTAAGTCACGAGTTAATAAATTTGGTTGAGTTGCTGACCTTGTTAATTCAGGACTAACATTAACTTTAACATTTTGAATAATTCGTGATTTATCATCATTTACATTATAACCAACCGTAATCTCTGCTTTTGCGTTTGTGTTCTTTTGACTTGTGAAACGTCTTCTCATTTATAATTGAATAAAAAAAAGAAAAATATATTTAAAGTTTTATTTAGTTGTTACGGTAATATCCCAAGGTTCATCCTTGTTTGCTTATACTTTCTTTGTAACTGCACCAATTATGTTATTGATAATGGTTTGAGTTTCTTCCAGTCTTATTTTATCATTTACAATATCTTTAATCATTTCATTACATGCATTCTTAAAACCATCCGATTTTTCTAATTTACGTCTATCACTTTCTTTAATTAAATCAAAGTTATAACCTTGTTGAGAATAAAGTGGTTTCTTTATCAATTCCTTGAACGCTTCTGAAAGTGAAGATGAAGAAATTCTTGCCACTTGAATTGGTTTAAATTCTGCTTTCATTGCTTCTTTCTGTTCATTGAACACTGGATCGAATAAAGCAACTTTAAAGAATTTCTTAGCTGGAATTTCAGGTCTAAATTTGCATATTGACCATCAAACTGATTAACATATCGTGGTAATCCATCCGGTCCCTCTTCAATAGCGTTTAATTCTTCATTGAAATAAGAATATGGATTATGACGGTATGAAGAATTGGTCCATTTACTGTCTCCGATATGTTGTTTAACAGCTTTTCCATTTTCATCAAATTGCATAGGATAACGTTCATTATATGCTTTACGTTTAGGATAATCCGTCATTGTTAATTTATACCCATTTATGACTTTAATATTTCCTTGACCATCAGTAACAAAGACTTCATTTATTCCATCAGGCTTTCCATTTGGTCCTGTAATGTCTGCTTCATGTGCTTCCCAATTTGGTCCATGACGTTTGGCATATGCTTGAGCTTCTGGTAATGTTAAAACGTTTCTCATTTGTTTAACATCCTTTTGAAGACCGGCAACAATGTGGACTAATTCTTTCATTCCGTCTGGAACTTTCATAGTTCTATTATATGCACCCTTTTTGTTTGTTCCTTGTTTTAATGGAACCTGTAGAAGATTTGCAATTTCTGTCATGTTTAATTATAAATAAAAAATAAAAATTAATTATAAAAAAGTTATTCGAATTTAATGGAACCTTTATTTAAATCAACTATTATTTTTCCATGTTCTCCTAATTGTTGATATTGTGTGTAAAGTTCATTAATGCTCATTGGTAAATTCACTTGATAAAGCATAACGTTCAACTGTTGACGACTAAAACCACTGAAAATGAAAAGGGTGGACAGGTTTGATTTAATGTTTGTGCTTAATGCTTTAAAGTATTGAACAGCCATAAAGAATGAACACTGAATGTGTCGACATTGAGTTAATAATTGATTAAAATATGATTTCTCATTAGTTATTAGTTTTGATTTCACGGCATCATCTAGAAAAATTAGTGAATGCAAAAATTCTCTATCAAAATTTGAAATAGAAAGTGTTTCAAATAATTCATCCCGTTGTTTATCAATAATTTTATCCTCTAATCCTTGCTTCTTGATTGTATTATATAACTCTTTATACATTAAAAAGTTTTTCAAATAATCTTCTGCTTCTTCTTGTGATAAATAAATAATTGGAATTTTTATTAAATGCTTTAATGATTCAAATGTATCATCTGAAGGTGAACCAGAACGGTTGATATAAATTAACACATGAGAATAAGGTGAAGTGTTAGCAATAATGATAATTTGTTTTAATATCGTTAATGTTTTACCTTTATTTTGTTTACCAATTGCTGCAGTGATTGAATTTAAGTAACATTCAGAATATGGAATTTTCATTAATTTTTCCTTAGATAGAGCATTTCTATTATCACTCAATGCTTCATTAATCATATCATCTATGTATGTATTATATACTCCTGCTAATTCTTCAGAATTGAAATCCATTTAATCAAAAATAAATTTATAATTTTAAACATTTCTATTCATCAATATTTCATCATATGAACTTCTATACTGTGGTGGTGTACCTGTTGGATGATATTTCAAACCTTCATCCGGTGTCCATGTCCAATATGTAGTCCTAGTAAACCAAACCTGAGGAGGATTTGTCACCTTTGAACAGTAAGTGTCATTTTCACCCTGAATGATTGGATAAGCTTTCACTTGTACTGTAACTTGTGAGTTGAAAGTTTCTAATCCATCAAAGAATATACCCGCTCCATCACGTTGAACTGGAATAGTGCATAAGAATGAAGTTTGGTCTTTCCATGTTCTAGCTAATGGCGTGCCATTATCATCATTCAGTGGTCTAGTTAATGAGTCCTCGTATTCTTCTGTGCATTCATTCACTCCATCTAAATCAGAAGCTTGAAGCATACGTGTAAAGAATATGTCACCCACTGTGGTCATCGCTTGATCGGGGAAGTTTCTGGAATCTATAGTGACCTGGAGACCTCGAAGCATTGGATTTTCTAAAACCGTTCTTTGCATTGCATTCTTCGGAAATGTTAACACAACATCTGTAACATTATGAAGAGCGTATGAGAAATCAGAACTGATACCTTCAGGAGTGATGCAACCTCCATTTAGTGAACGAACGTCAATATGTTGAGCTGGAATCATGAATGGATCTTCCTTACTGAATAAACGTGGTATTGCTTTAACTGATTCTTCAATTAAACCGTATCCTGGTGTAATGCATTTATCCTCTAAAACTTCCATCTTTGTGCATGAAATAATAACGTCTTCAACTGTTGCGTCAGCAGATGTAGCGGCTAAGCTTGTAATTAATTTTGCAGGAAGTCCGATTTGTTGGAATTTGCGATCGTATTTATAAACATGATTCATAATCTTTTCATAATTTTCATCAGTTATCTTTTCATAAACGTAATTTTGTAAATCAGCAACTCTTAACGGGTCAACCTGCAAAATACCAAAGTATCCCTGAAAACATAATATTCAAAAATGATTTCACCAAATGATTTGGGATAATCATCGAACGCCTGAAATGCTAACAAATCATTTACTGGAATAATCATATCAAAAGTGACATCAACTTCTTCATTTGCTTTCTTGAAAACTTCTGAAGGGTCAATATATTTACCACATACTGAGTTATCATATTTTTGAACATTATTATATAATGAATGAACAAACTTTTTAACTTTCCTTTCTGATTTTGGTTTATATGTTGCAAATGCGAAAGATTCACGGGCGCAATCCATCTGAAGATAACCAGCATCACCTCTTTCGGTTTCTACTTCTAATTGCTTAAAGTTTTGATTTGATGATTTATAACCAACGAATAAACGCATGCATTTAAAAGCGGCATCACATGTGAAAGCTTTATTTGAAACTAGAGTTGCTTTAACTTTGCGTTTAATATATGTGTCACCTAATTGGTTCACATCATGAGCCGGATTTGTAATTCTTAAATGAGTTTGTTTATCATCAAAATATGGAGCATCAGAGTCATAGCATGAACTTTCAAGTTCTCTATAATATCTTCTACCGTCATTCTTTGCGAATATTTCATTTATCTTTTCGAATGAATGAAATACATTTCCATTAATCGGTTTAGTGTTTGGCACCAAATAGTTAGTCGTCATTTATGATGAAATAAAAAAATCAAAATTAAAAGATGAAAATGAATTTTTAATTTTAATGAAATAATCAACTATGGCTGCAGGTATATTTAAAAAGTTATGGGATAAAGTAAAAAGAGGAGCGCATAAAGTTTGGGAAACAATGAAGAAAGGAGCAAATTGGATATTTAAGAATAAAGAAGCAATGAGTGACGTTGCAGAACAAATAGCACCTAATGTTCCGGTAAGGGAAGTATTAAATAAAGGAGATAAAGTTTATCGTCGACTACAACCGATATTGAGATAAAAATAATATTTATTTTTCCACTACTTTCCTCCTATTTTATTAAGTATTCCTTCAGCAATTCCACCAACTGCGTTACCTGCTTGTGCTCCCATCGCTGGATTACCTGCTTTAGCACCTAATACTCCACCTATGATAGTTCCTGCCGTTTTCGCTACTGGTGCCAAAAAGTTTGCAATGGGTTTTATTATTTTCTGATGAACCCAACTTGCAGCTTTCTTAATTCCTTCCCATAACTTTTTAAAGAATCCTGCCGCCATTTCTGATTTAATATAGGGTGTCCAAAGGTGCGTTTAGCACAGCGCTCTATATGAGACTATTAAAGGAGATATATGCTGATTATAAATATATAATAAAAAATATGAATATATGTATATGATGAGTATGTTGTATTTTGGCGCCATGCCGGGATATAAAATGAATTTTGAGACAAGAGGCGGTTTCGCGGGAAATTTTGGCGGGATTTTTTTCATTTTTTTAATGAATCATAAAGAAAACATCCTCGCTCTTGCCAAAAAAATGCAAAGACTGTAAAAAATCTACGAGATATTGGTAAAATGCTTCGGTATGGATGCTCCTAGCTATTTCACTGTAACGTATCATGTTAGGATGTATCACTTCATGAACAAAAAGGCGCCCATCATAAAAATTGACAAAAAATCGCCGGATCAAAGAAAAATCAAAGCAATTCTTCAAGCGCTAGATGAAGACCCAAGAGCATCACTCAGAAGGATAGAGGAGATGACAAAGATACCAAGTACAACAGTCAGTTATTATCTGCACAATTATTTGAACTACAAACTAGCGTATACACGTTGGGTTCCGCACAACCTTAATTCAGTTCAAAAAAAATCTAGAGTCCAATCTTCGAAAGAGCTCCTCTCTATATTGGGTGCGTATCAATCCAAGAAGTTTCGCTTTTTAGTAACAGGGGACGAGTCTTGGTTTCAATATGCAACAGAAGCCAAAATCATGTGGATCCCGAAGGATGAAAATCCGCAAACATTCCCGAAGAAAAAAATTAACACACCAATGATGATGTTGTCGGTTTTTTGGGGCGTGAATGGCATCATCGCAATTGATATTCTTCAAAAACCTAATACGATGAATGCTCAGTATCTAATTGACAATGTTCTTACTCAAATTATCAATTCTGATGAGTTTGAGAAATCCAAACAACAAAAACAAAAGTTTGCAATTCATTTTGATAATTCAAGAGTTCACAAAAGTCATAAGGTAATGAATTACTTGGTGGAAAACAATGTCAAAGTTGTTCCAAACCCAATTTATTCACCTGATATTGCACCCTCTGACTTTTATTTATTCGGCACGCTAAAAAAGAGAGCTGAAGGACGCGAATTCGCGAGTCCAGATGATCTTGAAAATTTTGTAAGAGAGCAATTTGAGCAATTTTCTCATGATGATTTAAAGCGTGTCTTTCAAGCCTGGATCGATCGCTGCGAACGCGTGATTGAATCCAATGGTGATTATATTTAAATAAACTTTATATATATGTAACTTGTTTATTTCTATTCGCAGTATTCAGGTTTGTGCTAAACACACCTTTGGACACCCTATATTAATTAAAAAATATATTTCATCACTTATATTCTAATTTTTATTTAATGATAAATGAAACCGATTTTAAAAATAAATGAAACAGAGGAGGAAGACATAAATGAAAGTGATGATGTTCAAAATAAAATAAACGTTGTTAAACCCATTACTGAAACAAAAATTTTTTCATCTGTTGAAGAATTTAATGACTATTATGCCAATAATAAAAAATTATTTGAAGAATTGACAACATGTAAATTGAATAAAATGTTTAAAGTTGATGGATTCAAAATTTCAAAAATAAAAGGAGTGATTAGTTTGAAATCTATTCCTCAATCAAGAATCACCTCATTAATGAAAATAGATGATTTAACAAAAAGAATAGAAATTATTGAAGAAAGAATGAATCAAATAATTGATTTCATAAATCATGACTCGTTGAGCCCGGGTCCTTAAAGTCCAAGGCACAAAGTGCCCAGGACTTAAAGTCCATCACTGAGTTCAAGGTTATATTCATCAAATATTTCATTATTAAATGCAACTTCTGCTAGTTTATTTATTTTTTCAATACGATCATTTGAAAGTCTATCGTTTAATTTTTTCTGAAGTTTTTCATTTTCTAGTTCTGAAACTTTATTTGGATGATATGTAAATTCATGAAATTCTTTGACCTCGGTTTTGATCATTAATTTACAAAGAACTTTTGTGGTTGGAATTCGTTTGAACCATTTATCCTTAATATTTGTTATAAATTCAATATCTGGAATTAATTCCCAAATTTTTGCATTTTCAATTAATTTATTATCAAATGCAAAAGCAATGGGTTTAATATTATGTTTACCTTTATAATATAAACTTTCTATATAATCATCGAAATAAACATCTACTTGTTTAACATTTTCAAGAATTGGTGAAAGAGCATCCATTAATTGATTGACGGTTACGAATCTTGATCCACTCATTTTCTTACGAATTAAAAAAATAAATTATTCATAAATGTCAGAAGAAAATATTTAAATAAATTATTTAAATTTTTTTACTCTATTCAAGAATTTTATTTTTGATATAACTCATTGAATTCAAAATTTTTTAAAAAAATTGACACCATATTTGGAATCTATGCAAAATATATTCTTTTTATTAATGGTAATATAGGAATTGTAGGAATAAAAACTTTTTATAAATTATTCATAAATTTTTAAAATCTGCTATTCAGAAGTATGTTCAAAAATCATTCAATTATGTGAGAATTCTTACGATTACATAAAAGGTCACACAACCCGCACTCATCTACTACTTTTAAAAAATTATAACATTTTTAAATACCAGCCTGAAATTAGTATCTCCATCCAAAAACTACCTTTGTGTATTAGCCATTTCCCCAAATTTTCATCAATAAATTATGAGTGAAATCGTGATCGTTCTTGAAACCAAATGGTCATGTAAAATAACAAACAAATTTATCAACGATGAAATATTTGCTTGCTTGCTTATATTTCAAAGATTTTTAAAATGAATCTTTTTATGTTTTTAGTAGAATGAGTGAACGCTTTAAAATTGGAGATAGAAAACTCCATATGTCTTAACGGAGACATTATTTATCCTTAAAATGGAAGTAAAATAAAAAAATTGATTTTATTTAAATCAAATAATTTAAATATATATTTATTCATTAATAGCATTCCAATTGATAGGTGTTCTTTCATTCTCAACAAGGTATTTATTAGCTTTCCTGAAGTGATCACAACCAGAAAACGGATTTGTTCTATTTAACGGAGAAGGATGCCCACCAACCAGAACCAAGTTCCTTTCTCTATCTATATGAGAGGTAAGTTTCGCTGCATCGTTACCCCAAGCTAAATATACAACGTGTTGAACATTTTTATTAAGAGCTGCAAGAGCGGCTGATGTAAAGTTTGACCAACCATACTTTTCATGACTACGAGACATGCCTTCGTCAAGTGTTAATGTTGCATTGAGAAGTAATACTCCTTGTCTTGCCCAATTCTCGAGATATCCATGTTTTGGAATGATAAAATCATTTTGGTATGTACGCTTTATCTCTTTGTATATGTTTTTAAGACTTGGTGGAACATTTACTCCTTTTCGAACTGAAAATGATAAACCATGAGCTTCTCCTTGGTTTTTATACGGATCTTGACCTATAATAACTACCTTTACACTGTTTATTGGACAGTATTTAAATGCATTCAATACGTCTTCTTTTGGCGGAAATACTTGGTTTGGACGCGACTTAATTTTTTGAAGGAGCTGCGGTAAATATGGTTTTGTAAATTCGTCTTTAAGTGCTTCTCTCCATGAAGGCTCTAAACAGGCTTTAAAGTGTTCAACATCTTCGTATATCTTTGAGTAATCGGGATTTGTTGAGTCCTTTGGTATATCAAGAACAATGGGGTCAATTTTTTGTTTTATTGGCTTTACCGTTGCTCCTCCAAAATTTAATGTCGTTTGTTTCATTTTTTTTTTCTAAAAAAAAATTCGAAGAAAAAAAGGAATGAGGGAACTTCCCTTTTTTCAAAAGTGACAAATGCAAGGAGGATTTGATGCAAATGATAACCTTGGCAGCAGTGGCCAACAGAGATTGACTGTCAAGACAGATGATGGATTCGTACCTTGCACAATTAAGCAGATTTTGAACAAGCAAAAAACAGATGAACAATCAATTTTAATTGATGGACAGCCAAGGAAGCAAGTATCCATCGTAGGAAAGATCATTAGCCATGAAGATAGCACAATCAGCATTGATTACTTGGTGAATGATTGTACAGGCAGTATCAAAGTTAAGAATTTCATTTCAGATGATAATCCAGAGCCAATTCCAGATGGAACATACGTTTTTGTTGTTGGACGAATTACACCTGCTATTGAAGATGGAATATCTTCATTCACAATCAAACCCATAACAGAATTCGATCAAATTCCTTATCATATGCTTTACTCATTGTTCGTACACTTACAGACAACAAGAGGAACACCCCCAGACTCCTCTTTCGCTCAAGCACCAAAGCATATTGAAACAGCACCTCCTCCAATGCGATCAAGCGAAGACAGAGATGAAAAGATTAAGAACGATGTCATTGAATTCCTCAAAGAGAACAATTCAGATCGCGGAACTCCAGAAGAACAAATTATTCAACATTTCTCACACATATACTCCGCAGAAGAAGTTAAGAAAGCAGTTGAAACAGCAAACTTTAATGGTGAAATCTACTCTACAAGCGAAGATAATTGTTATAATCCTTGCTAAATTTTGAATAATTTTCTCTTGAAATCATTGTTACTGATACAATATTTAATGTTTGCTCTAATAAACCATCATTTTTCTGTAATAATTTTTTGATATTAAAAATATTTCAATCTCTTCTTATTTTCTAATGAATTTTTAATTAAGTAATATCTTTATATGGATTTCATAGCTCATTAATTGCACATTTCCTTCTAATTTTAAGTTTTTAGCTAATAATCTATTCAATATATTTTTAATAATCATGCTAGAACATATTGTAATAATTCACATGCGTTTTTATTCATAATACAGAATGCCCTCTCGCATAATAGCAAACTTATAGGAGTCGATACAGATCCAATGCTTAACGAAGGGTTTGCAAAGTTCTTAATCAGCGCAAGCTTTCATGTGTTACTCCAATCTATGCTGTTCCACTTGTTATCGACAACGGCCACCTCTTCCTAACATCAGGTCTTCGTATCATCGTCCGCATCATCATTGATCACAAGTACGGCTGCTTTTCTGCTCGAACAACAATCCACTGATGGTCATCCGTCCGATTTGGTGGAGAGAAGAACATCTTCCCATACCAATGGAATGCTGAAATGTTATTCAACTCTTCATTGTTTTACGAACTTCCAGTTCTTTCTATCTACGACCGCGCTTAACTCTCTGGGTCCACGATTCCATATTATCATAAGGATATTGGTGATTCGCTCACCTATGAAGTCACACAGGAGGCTAAGCGACACATCAGTATTCTCAACTTGTTCTGCCCAATTCCTCTTGAAGAAGTTCCGCACATCTTGTAAATTCTTTAGTTCGTCGGTGTCTCTGACTTAAAGTACTAAGAATAAATTTAATAAATAAGAAATATTTCTACATAACAAGTCATTTAGCCATTATTTCTACTTGAAACCAGCAACAAAAAATCGAGATATAGGAAGAACAATATGCATTTTATTTATTTACTAAAGAAATACAAAGAGAAGTAATGAAATGATATGAATAATGATAAACAATTTCATCATATGTGATAATTTTCTTCTTTATCATTAAAACTAAAATAGGAAACTCTGCTTCACACAAATATGATGAAAAGTGAGAAAGATTATGAATAGAATATATATTTTGAACATTATTTGTTTTAATTGATCCATATGTTTTATCTATTATTCTGTCACAGAAAGAATCTTTAACTGTAATTGAACCAAAACCCCATTGATAAAATTCTTTTCCTGGTCCTGTGTTTCCAAGAAATGAACAATTTTCAATAAGAACAGTTGATACAAATGCACAGAATGTAGTTCCATAATCAGATTTTTTGTGTTTATTGTTCAAAACATTACAAAAATTAAAATTAGAGTTACCACGATTTAATTCTAAAATTCTAGAATTTGATGTTGTGTTACAAAATGATGAATATGTTACATTACTTAGACTTGTTGTATACCATAGAAGTATTCCTGAGTCATAGTCTGCTTCACAGAAACTTGTGTTGATTGATTTAACTTCAATATTTCCATACCAAAGATAATTTGTATAAGATTTTTCTAAATTTCCGCATAAATAAAAAGAACTTTCATAAAGATAATTTTTATTATTTGATTTAGAAACTAATTGAACATATGAATGATGTCCATTTTCAGAGTTTGTTTTTGATTTATAGCCACATGTTCGGTATTGGACAATGAAACTATTACAGTTAAAGTAGATAGATCCACCATATGTATTACTGCTGCAGTTAGTAAATGAACAATACGAGTTAAGAAACTTATTGCTTGTATTCGTAAAATAAATGGCACTTTTAGTTGTAATGGTGATGAATATACAGTTATATAAGAAGCATTCATTATTTGTTGATCTAGCCGTAACATTTGTACCTTGAATTGGTTCTGGATTATGTGATGTATTGTAAAAGAGTTCCCAAACATTATTAGGTGATTGATCAAAGTGTAAATTATTCATAGTTGATGTGTGTTTTGATACTGTTATCTGAAAATCGTGATTGAATTTCATTGTTTTCATCAAAAAAATGAATTGGCATTATTTGACATTTCAATGATGTAAATGTCAAATAATGCCGATTCATTTGAATCTTATATTCAAGTTATGAAATTGCGATTCTTTTAGCTGTCATCAGCATTTTAACAGCTAGTGCATGGAAACAATGATGTAAATCATTCTAATCTTATATAAAAACATCGATTTTGCTGATTAAATTTTTGGATTTCGTAATAAAATGATCAATATTGTAAATAATTAAAGCTATTGTACTTACACATGATTTGTATATTATAAAATGTATGAAATATCGACTTAATTCGCTTGAAAATTTGAAATAGGGAGAATCTTTATATAAAACGCCTAATATCTAACAATTATTACATTAAATGAATACTTAAATTTGAGTAATCGATGATTTATATGAATTCTCTGGTCTGAATAAAGAATATCGAAAATTAGTTTGATTTTGGGGTTGTTTTGATAGTATTGTCAAATGTAATGATGTAAAAACATGAATTTATTAGTAAATACATGCTCGTGTTTGAGTAAAAATAGATATTTGTTGTTGTGAAATAAGTATTTGATTTCTTGTAAATCTTGAATGAAAACAATAAGTTCGTATCAATGGGAAAATCGAATATGTAGCTATTTAATTTGTATCAAAAGAATTTTTTAATGAGAATTTAAATTTCGAAGAAATTTGTTATGTATCGTTGAGTTTTGTAATTAAAACTGATATGTTAATGATGTGATTTGCTTTTTTAAAACATTTATTAGTCTTGATGAAATAATTTTTCTTTTGTTAAACATTTCTTCTGAGTTTGCTAATAAAGACGGAGTCCTTTGTGAATGTGACATAGGCGCCCGAGAACCGTATGCACAAAAACTCTTATTGGGTGTCTTGTCTTTAGATATTCTTTCAAAAATATGCCAAATTTGATTGATGATTTCTAAAAAAGTAATCTAATCATCTGATGCCATTAATTGTATTTAGAAAAAAAATTCGTTCTTTTAATTTTTTAAGAGTATCACAGCAGATGATTAACTTTCCTTGATTTACGATACAACTAATTCACCAAATGCAGAAGTGCAATCGAATACAAACAATCGAATCTCCTAATTGATGAATCAAATAGTCCATTTTTCATTGAATTATTTAATCAAATCGTCTCTAATCATAGCAATCCTCCAAAATCAATCAGTAGTACACATGTTATCTTTGATCAATTCTTACGTTATAAAGAGAAGAGCACATTTATATGATCTCAAGTATATTTTTGATTTTTTTTTACAAATCTTGTCAATAAGACATTTGAAGTTGTTACCGATACAGTTACATAATTTTGAGATACAAATTCACCGCGCAATATTATTTTATTAAACTAAAACAGAGATAATTTTCTAAAAATTTAAATCATACATTGATCAGTACCTTGTAGAAGATACACATATTGATTTCAAATTCGTATGCATTGAAATGTTCGACGACATTTACACTGTTCGTTTTGAACCTATAATTATTCCATTTATAGTTGAAATGACAAAAATTTACCACATCAAGATAAGCGATGATACAATCGAATTGATCTCACATTTCAGCATGATACAAATATCAATAATATGTAAACTAAGAAAACATTATTGATATACTTAAGGGTGCACCCGTATGTACGTTTATTTGAGAGGAGGAGGATTACCCTCTCAATTTTGAGGGATTCGTTAGTTTATTTTCTCGATGAATATGCAATAAAATTTGATTTTTACCTTATCAATATACTTCATATAATATACACATGTTCATGTAAAAACTTTTTTCCAAAATCCTCAGGAATTAAGGGATTTTTGAATTTTAAGAATTTTTTTCGAATTTTTTCGAAAAAAAAATATTTTCAGAACAGCCTTAACGGCTAAGATTTAGGAACAATGTTAAGTATCAAAAAGAAAGGAGGTCTGATATAGACAACATATATCGTTGAAGGTTGAAAAAATCTCTAATATTTGAGCCCAAAATTTCAAATTTTAATTTTTTGAAAAAAGAGGCCACCCGTATGTACGTTTATTTGAGAGGAGGAGGATTATATTTTTGAAAGGGTGAAACATTATGAATATGTTAATTATATAATAATATGTATTATTATAAAAAAGAAAAAATAAAGCACGTTAAAATTTTTCTTTCTTGATTTTTTACAAAATCTACTTAGAATTATGCAAAATATGACTAAATAATTATAAATTTCAAGTTAAATTTTAATTTTGATAAATAATTTAAATTTCAAAATATCAAGTTCAGTTCGACTATGTATGTAGTAATTCCTCAATAAAGTGCCAAAACCCTATTAAAATATATGAACATTTTCAACATTTTAATGTTTTTATTTAAAAATTTGTTGGAATATGAGCTTCAAACAATTATTATGTAAATAAAAATAATTAAATATATGTATTTATTCGTATTACAACCGTAGTAAGTCGATTCTTCCTTTCTTCTACTGAGTTTGAATTTGATTTCGAATTGTAAAGAGATTCAAAGGGAAAATACTAGCGGATAAAAACTACCTCCATGAAAGGGTCATAATGGAGTCAAGTTGTATTTTTTGATATTTTTTTGCTTTTCGAGCCTAAATAGATAGCCAAGATAATGCCTAAAAATAAGGTTCTAAATTCTGAAGTTTACATGATCCTCTCGTGTGCACCTTAATATATGACTAGTCTTATATCCAACATCTCTACATTAATTTCGAGAATTAGTATCTACAAAAATCATTTATATCCTATTTGGGATTTGATGTTTAATTTTTTGACAAATACGAATTGTATGGAATATGCCGAAACAATGAATTGTTTAGTAGCAGTAATAGAATGCAATATTGAATTAGATGAAATTGATCAAAACAATATGCTTTTTTAAAACATTAGTATCTGATAAATCAAATAAATTGAATTTGTTACAGAATTCTTTAACTGTAAGAAGATGTTGACAATTAAAGTGTTATGTTGAGAGCAATTAATGGTCACACACGTGTTCTGCGACTTCTTCTTTCTGATCCATCCATTGATGTCAATGCCACTAACAACTCATCACGTACAGCATTGATCCGGGCAGCTCGTGACGGACATTTCGAAGCTTTAGAACTTCTCTTGAGTTTTCCAGGCATCGAGAAGAACATCGTCGACAAGAAGAATCGCAGTGCTCTTCATTACGCAGTTCTTCTCCACCACAAACAGTGCGTTGAGTGTCTTCTGAACGACAAAGATGTCAATCCACAACTTCCTGATGATTCTAGTTTCACACCTCTTCACATCGCTGCATCTAATGATTTCTCAGACTTAATCCGTCTTTTCGCCGATCGAGATGACGTTGACTTGAACTGCGTCGACTCAATCCAGTGGACACCTCTCCATGTTGCCGCTAAATGCGGCTCAACTAGTTTCGTCGAAGAGTTGCTTCAACACGAAAATGTCGATGTCAACCGTCAGAACTTGATGAAGCGAACTCCTATTTTCAACGCTATTGAAAACGAAAAAATCGAAGTTGTCAAAGTTCTCCTTTCTCGTGAAGACCTCGATTTGAGTGTTGTTGACAGCGAAGGACACACAGCTAAAGACGTCGCACTCCAGACAAAGAACGAAGATATCATTAATCTTCTTTTAAATAAATGAGTTTTTTTTTTTTTTTTTTTTGTAAAAAAATTATTTTTAATAATAAAAAACGATAATAATAAATCCTTGAAAAATTAACGCACTTGTCTAAAGGAAAATGATAAATGATGTTACGTATTGGAAGCATATTTATCCTGCTTTACAGAAATATGTTGAAAAGTGAGTAAAGTTATGAATAAACTGATCCTAGTGAATGATATTGTATTACACAGAAATTGAATGCGACATTTGAAATTGTTTGCAATAGCGAGAGAATAGATTATTGAATGACAAAAATGCATCTTGAGTGTCTTTACTTATACTTGTAATGACAAATGTTCTTAAGGGTGCACTTACGCGTATCTGACTTTAATTCAAATTTCTGACAAATGGCGTGAAGTGTCATTGAAAATTAACCTTAAACATCTGAATCGAAGGACATGTAATACAGGTGTAAGTGCACTCTTAAGAAAAATTTTCCACTTCAAGATAGCAATGATATAATAGAATTGAATAAGAAATCGTTAAATTTATTATCCAACATCTCCCCAAGATACAATGTCCAATCATTTGTAAACGAAGAATATTACAAAATATCATCGAAATAACAATAATTCTTTTTGCTATAGTTTTATTCTTTCTGTCATAGCAAATTTCTATTATAATATTGAACTCTTTATTGAAATATCAGTTTGTTAATACTTAGATGCCTTACAAAGAAAACCTATTTCGAAATTAAGAGCCATGTTCCCGATATTATTGCATTACTATATCAGTACTAATTATTTAAATTCACTGTAACAAATACGAACTCTTTGAAAATTAAATTGAGAAATCAAGCCGCATCATCTTTTGAATATAAAGTTTTTCATATTTCAATTGATATTAAACAATTGATGAATGCTTTCGTTAATAATGGTCTTTAATTACAATTTTTTGATTATATAAATTCATAAATCATGAATATTAACGCCTTCGTCTAAAGGAAAATTGATGATATAAATCAAAAGCAGATCTCATAGGCTTTTTATCTATAATAGGAAACTCAGCTTCACACAGATATGATGAAAAGTGAGAAAGATGATGAATAGAAGATATATTTTGAACATTAATTGTTGTAACTGATCCATATGTTTTATCTATTATTCTGTCACAGAAAGAATCTTTAACTGTAATTGAACCAGAATCATATTGATAAAATTCTTTTCCTGATCCTTTGTTTCCAAGAAATGAACAGTTTTCAATAAGAACAGTTGATACAATTGCACAGAATGTAGTTCCATATTCAGATTCTTTGTGTTCATTATTCAAAACATTACAAAAATTAAAACTATAGTTACCAGAATCTAATTCTAAAATTGTATTATTTGATGTTGTGTTACAAAATGATGAATATGTTACGTTACTTAGACTTGTTGGTAATAAGAAGTATTCCTGAGTCATAGTGTGCTTCACAGAAACTTGTGTTGATTGATTTAACTTCAATATTTCCATAATAAAGATAATTTGTATAATCTTTTTCTAAATTTCCGCATAAATAAAAAGAACTTTCATAAAGATAATTTTTATTATTTGAATTATAAACTAATTTAACATATGAATGATGTCCTTGAGTTTGTTTTTGATTTGTAGCCACATGTTCGGTATTGGACAATGGAACTATTACAGTTAAAGTAGAGAGATCCACCTTCTGTATTACTACTGCAGTTAGTAAATGAACAATCGGAATTAAGAAATTTATTGCTTGTATTCGTAAAATAAATGGCACTATTGGTCGTAATAGCGATAAATATGCTTTCAAATATGAAACACTCATTATTTGTCGATTTAGCTGTAACGTTTGTGCCACGAATTGGTTCTGAATTAGGTTGTGTATTGTAAAAGAGTTCCCAAACATCACCAGAAGATTGAGAAAGATTAAATACTTTTTCTTCCTAAAATGAATTGTAAACTTCAGAAAACTACTTCCCTCGTCAAAATTTTTAAGAAAAATTTTTTATCTCTTCCATCAAGGAATAAAAACAGGGGAAAAGATATTACCATAAGTAATGAGTCGAATCCTTGCTGTCCAAAAGCGTGGCCTTACACCTTATGTTGCTTTTGATTGTCAATCACTTCCTTCCAAGTTAATTACAAATCAGAAGCATCAAGAAGAGTGACACGAAGCTTTACTTATTACTCAACAATTCTAAAAAGAACTGCGATTACCATCAGCATTTGAATATTATCAAAAATCAATTGAAGAAAGAACTTATAAATGAATACATCGAGTACATAGTATCACCATATGAATTAGATTCACAATTATCATATCTTGCAAGAACAAGATACTTTGATTGTGTTTTAACATATCTAACACCATTAATACTATACAAACTTTATGATTTCTTACAAGTTACTTGAAATAGATACCAATATTTCATAACTTTTCATAAATTAACACCCAACAACTTTAGAACTCTTTGTATATTCTTTTGATGTAACTATTCACCATCAATTACAAATCTTTCTCTGAAACTATCTCTTAAACTCCTTTTATAATACGAAAATTCAACAAATGTAATTATTTCTTCTAGATCTAACTAAAAAATACAGAATTTCCATACAAATTCTAATACATGTTTACCATTGTATTTAAAACATTCTTTTATCCTCTTTCATATGATCCAATAACAGAACCATTAATTTTTTTCATTCAGAATCTCCGTAAGAACACAACTTTTTTTATAATCATACATTTCTGCAGATATACTTAAACATCTTGTTCAAGGTTAAATTGACACCATTACTCTTTGGACCATTTGAATTTACCAAATTCATCACCATCTGTCCTTACTTCAAAACAAACTATTCTCCAAAGATTGAAAGTTTCAAAGTCTTATAACCATCACAATCTAAGTATTTCAAGTTCACAAGACTCAATGACAAACATTTCCAGATATCATTCAATTCCACATCATATTTCCAATCTATCAAACTAATAGTTGATTGAAAAAAGACGAAATTAATTTTGATATTTGTTCAAATTACGAAATTAACATTTTATTTTTTTCTCATAACACATGATATATCCAATGATATATATCATATTCATCTCTTTAATTCATTCATAAGAAATCAAAATTTATTTCTATCTCAGAAACAGAGATTTTATTTATTATTTATTTTCTTATTAATTGATATTTTTTCTTTCATAATTTCCATAATTTAATGCAGATTGTAGAATCCATTTTAACTTCATGAATAATGATACGCACAGTATTCCAAACTTATCTTAGTCGATACAGTTCCAAAATTTAATGAAGCCATCTTTGAGTGCAAAGTTTATGACTTGAAGTTTGTTTGTGAATATTCTTCACCAGTACAAGCTTTCACGTATTGCATAGAAAGTTGTTGAATAATTCCCAAGTGAGTGTGTTGTTACAATTGCCTGTCAATCATCATCATCAAACAAGACAACATTTGTGAAGCGTCTTTCCATTGCTCTTCGTGTTGTCTGTTACTATTCTATTGTTATTGAAATGAACTATTATTTTGTCGATCGCAAGAAGACACCAAAGGGCCCAGATGGCAAGAACGACTTCTAGTGCATTTGTGCCATCAATGTTTATGTTCTTGCTTATAATGTCCACACGTTACTTAAATGGGAAACAATTCTTCGCCGCAAGTACGATTTCAAGCAAGACAAGGGCATCAACATCGAAACAGAGAAACAGACACTTCCAGGCAACACATTCCTCATCCTTGAAGGCATTCACAGTTTGAATCCATAATTACTTGGTCCAACTGGTCGCGACATAGTCACTCCAATCTACGTTGCTCCACCTACACCACTTGTTGTCGACAATGACCACCACATCCTAACATCATATATTCGTCTCATCCGCCACATCATCATAGATCACAGGTACCTCGTCTATTCTGCTCGTAAAACAAACCACTGATGGACATCGGTCCGAGTTGGCGAAGAGAAGAACATTTTCCCATACCAAGGTGATGCAGAAATGTTCTTCAACTCTTCATTGCTTAAGGAACTTCCAGTTCTTTCTATCTACTGCCTCAATTTGCTCTCTGATGCCACAATTCCATATCATCGCTATCCACTCACCTCTGAAGTCACCCAGGAGGCTAAGCAACTCCTCAGAATGTTCTCCGGAAAACCTCTTGAAGGAGTTCCGCACATCTTGTGAATTTTCGAGTTCGTCTGTGTCTCTGACATAAAGTACTAAGAATAAGTTTAATAAACACCTAAACTCATAATAGTTTAATCAAAATAAATGCAAGCTATCAGTTTCGGATAAGAAAGAAAAATGCATCAACTCTGAAGAAGAAACGCGATACAACTAATATTGACGAGTTAAATTGCTGTATTCACAAACTTCATTGTATAACAAAAAAGAATAACTGTGAATATTTTTTAACATTCAATTTTGATTCAAATTATAAGTTTTTAACGGAACAATTCACAAGTGAATATTGAAATTTGATTGATTGTCAAAAAATTTATTTATATTAAAAAATACAAAGAGAAATAATGAAATGATATGAATAATGATAAACAATTTCATATTTTGTGATAATATTCTTCTTTATCATTAAATCTAAAATAGGAAACTCTGCTTCACACAGATATGATGAAAAGTGTGAAAGATGAATAGAATATATATTTTGAACATTATTTGTTGTAACTGATTGATATGTTTTATCTATTATTCTGTCACAGAAAGAATCTTTAACTGTAATTGAACCAGAAAGATCTTGATAAAATTCTACTCCTGGTCCTGTGTTTCCAAGAAATGAACAGTTTTCAATAAGAACAGTTGATCCAAATGCATAGAACGTTCCATAATCAGATTTTTTGTGTTCATTATTCAAAACATTACAAAAATTAAAATTATAGTTACCACGATTTAATTCTAAAATTAAATAATTTGATGTTGTGTTACAAAATGATGAATATGTTACATTACTTAGACTTGTTGGTTGATGTAGAAATATTCCTGAGTCATAGTTTGCTTCACAGAAACTTGTGTTGATTGATTTAACTTCAATATTTCCATACCAAAGAAGATTTGTTGCTCTTTTTTCTAAATTTCCGCATAAATAAAAAGAACTTTCATAAAGATAATTTTTATTATTTGAATTATAATATATTTCAACATATGAATGATGTCCTCTATCAGAGTTTGTTTTTGATTTGTAGCCACATGTTCGGTATTGGACAATGGAACTATTACATTTAAAGTAGATAGATCCACCATTTGTATTACTGCTGCAGTTAGTAAATGAACAATCTGAGTTAAGAAATTTATTGCTTGTATTCGTAAAATAAATGGCACTATTTGTTGTAATTTCAATGAAGATACTGTTAAAAATGAAACACTCGTTTTCTGTTGATGTTGCTTGAACATTCTTCCCAGTGATTGGTTTTGGTGATGTTGATGTTCCATAAAAAAGTTCCCAAACATCACCAGCAGATTGTGAAAGATCAAAAACTTTCTCTTCTTAAGGGTGTACTCCGGTCAAAAAATGGGGACAGTTTGTCTCGCTAGGGCACCTTATAAAGCTGTATCAGCGCCCAAAATTTAGGATACTATTATATTAAGTAATTGGACCATGCTAGTCGGATTTAAGGCAAAGTTTTTAATTGATCATTTATTGATGCAATCATTTTCTAAAAGCAAGCTTACCAACCTTCAAAATATATTTACTGCAGGATAAAAATTATTATACCATAGATTACACAAATTTCAACAGAAATCAATATTATTTTTTCAAATCCCTCATGATTATTTAATAAATAATAGAATGTATTCATTTATGTACTAGTTGTAGTTAATTCTCATATAACAAAATCTTTCTATACGTATTATGATACGCTCATTTTATTACATTTAGAATTATATTGAAATTCTGTATTTATTTGCTTCTTCAATATGCTAGCAACTATCAGAAGTATTGACAAGTAGCTTCGTTTCAACCATAGAGTTCGAAGTTTAATTTTCCAAATTCTATCGTAGAAATTACACGTTGGACTTTTTGTGTGCATTCAGTAGTAATTTTAATGCGTTTTCGAGTTATTAGGTATTTAGTGTGCAACTCTGCAAAAAAAGAAAATTCAATATTTTTATCAACTTGAATTTGGTTCAAAATAGTTGTATCAGCAAAACAATCTAATACATGTTATATTTTTTATTAGACTTTTGAAGAATTTGTTGTTTTCGATGAAGTACATGGTTTTAAGAAATAGAGCCATGCGTTTTAGAATGTAGCTTCTTTGTCATTGCAGAAACAATATATTATTAGCGCGCTATGTTATGTTGTATATTTATCTTGTTTTTGTTGTTTTTTCTTCACATTAGATTAAAAAAGTGAATTTGTAAAGTTTTCGATTTTTGATAGAACTCATTGAATTCGACCGGAGTCAGTGTCAGATTCATAGAACTCTTGCTATATGAACATTGCAACAATTCTTTAACGGTAGATTATATATATACCAAATAAGGAATCTACTCTGAGAGAATCACTTTCCAAATTTTTTCCGTTTAGCTTATGGATGTCGGATTCCACAAAAAATAAGGTTCTCAAGACACTTGGTGTCTTGGCCTTTTTTTTTGTACGTTAGAAATGTACGTTTAATCAATTTGCTCGGCGTTTGCCGAGCTCACATGCTGACATTCACAATCCTAACCATTTTTGGTATAGGATCTACAAATCTTCATTTTATAATGAAGTTCTCTTTTGGATTCTTAATTTGATCCTATCCAAAATGAGAACTTCATTATAAACGCTCTTTAAAGAACTCTCTGATCCATATTTTGTCAGAGATTGCATATCAATTACACTAGAGCAAAGTTCTTCCTGAAGATTAATCTTTTATAAGCTGATCCTCAGAAAGAACTTTGCTCTTTTCGACTTATATACAGAATCCAACGATAAATTGGGGGAATGGTATTAGCTACCCTAAAGTACTATGAATTTCTCTTCATAGTACCTTTTGAGAAGCTAAATACCGCTCAAATACATTGTTTTAGAGGTGATTACAAGAACCCAACATTAATGCAAAGTTCTTTGGGTCTATCTCAATCAATAAGGTAACTCAAAGGAGTTTGCATTAATTAAGGAATATCTTATTCATAAAAAGCATAAATACATTAATTATGAACAGATTTCTTTCGAAGACCCCAATTAAATGAGAGTCTTCGAAAGAAATCTGTTCATAATATAGTAAATACTTGAAAACAACTCTTTGGTGAGTAAAGAATGATACGTCAAACCCTAATTAGGATAACTCTGCAAGAGTTTCACTATTTAGTGAAACATCTTGTTGAGTTTTTTCTTAATTTATGATTGCTGACGTTCCGATGACCAGAGAGTACTTTTACAACGCTTTTAGAGCAGTATTAATACGAAGCCTCTCATTGAATGAGAGACTTCGGATTAATACTGTTCTATTCAAGTAGTCTCACTAAGCACTGACTTCCTGTAGACTAAAGAACTGGATTACATCTACTAATCAATTGATTCGGATGGAAATCAGAAAGCGTATTCGAGAAGATACAATCCAGAAGTGCAAGACTTAAGAATTCTAAGTTAGAATATCATAAGTACTGCAGTCCTGGATTGTAGAATTCATATGATGGCCAAGTGGAGAGATCATAATGATGCAGGATAATGTATGCGGCAAATGATGTTATATGCTTATAGAAGTAGGCAAATGCAGTACAATGATATATACTTTATATAAACATATAATATCATTTGACGTATAGCATAATATCAAGATAGCATAGCAAAATAAATTTTTAGAGGGTAAAAATATATGAAAATGGGTAAAATTCAATAGTGTCTGACCTATCGTTGTTTTTGATGGTGTCTTATGTAACCGTCAGACACATTCAAATTTTGAATGGTGTCTTGTGGTTTGACAGACACCTTTGAAAAAATAAAATCTCTTTTATTTTAATTATATAGAACCTTTACATATTATACTAGATTTTACCCGTTTTAATTGTTGAGTTTTGATATAATTTTTCTTTGAAAAATGCGCAAAATAAATTTGAAAATAAAAATTTTGAAGTCAAGACACTATGATGACACCTAGCAATTTCTCAGAGACACCTATCGTTGGGAAAATTACATCCGTAGTTTAGCTCGAAATGAAGTTAAGTTTTTAGTATTTTTTTACAAAATTTGATTTTTCTCAAAAATTTGGAATTTTAGGAAACAAAGCTCTTCGTGGTAGTATGTATTATAGGTATATGTATCTATTTCTCGTTGAGCAATGTCACTGCCTCTTGAGGAAAAAAAGATATGTTACATTTACTATTTTTCATATAAATTCCAGCAATTTTAGGAGTGCTTGCAACAAACATAAGTATCTCAAATACTTGAAATATTGAGACATGGACTTGGGTACATATATATAACTATATATTCTATAGCACCACGAAGAGTTTTCTCCATTCCAAGCTTTCAATATGGAGTTATAATGAGATCTTAATTATACTTCTAAAAACAATAAAATATTTCAAAATTTTAAGTGATAATTAATTGCAATTCTCTTTTATTTAATAGACCTCATATCATTCTATAAATATATCATATTATCATTTCTTAATATCAAATATTTAATTCAGGGGGAGGCAGTGTATGTGCCCTAAAATTGAATGGGTCGGAGTACACCCTTAAAAGAAATGTAAACTTCAGAAAGTTACTTCCCTTGTCAATATTTTTAATGAGTCGTATCATGGCTATTTAAAAATTTGGCCTCACCCCTGTTATTGTTTTTGATTGTTAAGCAGCCAAGTTTATGACAAATTAGAAGCTTCAAGAAGAGCGACGTGAACCATTATACTTATTGCTCATCAATTTTAAATAGAACGACGATTACCATCAGCATTTGAATATTATCAAAAATCAATTGAAGAAAGAACTTATAAAAGAATACATCGCGTATATCGTATCACCATATGAATCAGATTCACAATTATCATATCTTGCAAGAACAAGATACTTTGATTGTGTTTTAACATATCTAACACCATTAGTATTATACAAACTTTATGATTTCTTACAAGTTACTTGAAATAGATACCAATATTTCATAACTTTTCATAAATTAACACACAACAACTTTAGAACTCTTTGTATATTCTTTGATGTAACTATTCACCATCAATTACAAATCTTTCTCTGAAACTATCTCTTAAACTCATTTTATAATACGAAAATTCAACAAATGTAATTATTTCTGCTATATCATACCAAAAAATACATAATTTCCATACAAATTCTAATACATGTTTAACATTGTATTTAGAACATTCCTTTTTGCTCTTTCATATGATCCAAAAACAGAACAATTAATTTTTTTCATTCAGAATCTCCGTAAGAACACAACTTTTTTATAATCATACATTGCTGCAGATATACTTAAACATCTTGTTCAAGGTTAAATCAAGGAAACAAGTATCCATCGTAGGAAAGATCATTAGCCATGAAGATAGCACAATCAGTATTGATTACTTGGTGAATGATTGTACAGGCAGTATCAAAGTTAAGAATTTCATTTCAGATGATAATCCAGAGCCAATTCCAGATGGAACATACGTTTTTGTTGTTGGACGAATTACCCCTGCTATTGAAGATGGAATATCTTCATTCACAATCAAACCCATAACAGAATTCGATCAAATTCCTTATCATATGCTTTACTCATTGTTCGTACACTTACAGACAACAAGAGGAACACCCCAGACTCCTCTTTCGCTCAAGCACCAAAGCATGTTGAAACATCCGCTCCAGCACCTCCTCCAATGCGATCAAGCGAAGACAGAGATGAAAAGATTAAGAATGATGTCATTGAATTCCTCAAAGAGAACAATTCAGATCGCGGAACTCCAGAAGAACAAATTATTCAACATTTCTCACACATATACTCGGCAGAAGAAGTTAAGAAAGCAGTTGAAACAGCAAACTTTAATGGTGAAATCTACTCTACAAGCGAAGATAATTGTTATAATCCTTGCTAAATTTTGAATGATTTTTCTCTTGAAATCATTGTTACTGATACAAGATTTAATATTTGCTCTAATAAACCATCATTTTTCTGTAATAATTTTTTGAAATTAAAATATTTCAATCTCTTCTTATTTTCTAATGAATTTTTAATTAAGTAATATCTTTATATGGATTTCATAGCTCATTAATTGCACATTTCCTTCTAATTTTAAGTTTTTAGCTAATAATCTATTCAATATATTTTTAATAATCATGCTAGAACATATTGTAATAATTCACATGCGTTTTTATTTATAATACAGAATGCCCTCTCGCATAATAGCAAACTTATAGGAGTCGATACAGATCCAATGCTTAACGAAGGGTTTGCAAAGTTCTTAATCAGCGCAAGCTTTCATGTGTTACTCCAATCTATGCTGTTCCACTTGTTATCGACAACGGCCACCTCTTCCTAACATCAGGTCTTCGTATCATCGTCCGCATCATCATTGATCACAAGTACGGCTGCTTTTCTGCTCGAACAACAATCCACTGATGGTCATCCGTCCGATTTGGTGGAGAGAAGAACATCTTCCCATACCAATGGAATGCTGAAATGTTATTCAACTCTTCATTGTTTTACGAACTTCCAGTTCTTTCTATCTACGACCGCGCTTAACTCTCTGGGTCCACGATTCCATATTATCATAAGGATATTGGTGATTCGCTCACCTATGAAGTCACACAGGAGGCTAAGCGACACATCAGTATTCTCAACTTGTTCTGCCCAATTCCTCTTGAAGGAGTTCCGACCATCTTGTAAATTCTTTAGTTCGTCGGTGTCTCTGACTTAAAGTACTAAGAATAAATTTAATAAATAAGAAATATTTCTACATAACAAGTCATTTAGCCATTATTTCTACTTGAAACCAGTACCAAAAAATCGAGATATAGGAAGAACAATATGCATTTTATTTATTTACTAAAGAAATACAAAGAGAAGTAATGAAATGATATGAATAATGATAAACAATTTCATCATATGTGATAATATTCTTCTTTATCTCTAAATCTAAAATAGGATAATCAACTTCACACAGATATGATGAAAAGTGAGAAAGATTATGAATAGAAGATATATTTTGAACATTATATGTTGTAACTGATTGATATGTTTTACCTATTATTCTGTCACAGAAAGAATCTTTAACAGTAATTGAACCAAAAAATAGTTGATAAAATTCTTTTCCTGATCCTGTGTTTCCAAGAAATGAACAGTTTTCAATAAGAACAGTTGATCCATGTGCCCAGAATGTTCCATAATCAGATTTTTTGTGTTCATTATTCAAAACATTACAAAAATTAAAATTATAGTTACCACGAATTAATTCTAAAATTTATAATTGATGTTGTGTTACAAAATGATGAATATGTTACATTACTTAGACTTGTTGGATTAGAAGTATTCCTGAGTCATAGTCTGCTTCACAGAAACTTGTGTTGATTGATTTAACTTCAATATTTCCATACCAAAGATGATTTGTATAAGATTTTTCTAAATTTCCGCATTCATAAAAAGAACTTTCATAAAGATAATTTTTATTATTTGATTATCAACTAATTCAACATATGAATGATGTCCTCCTTCAGAGTTTGTTTTTGATTTGTAGCCACATGTTCGGTATTGGACAATGGAACTATTACAGTTAAAGTAGATAGATCCACCATTTGTATTACTGCTGCAGTTAGTAAATGAACAATATGAGTTAAGAAATTTATTGCTTGTATTCGTAAAATAAATGGCACTATTGGTCGTAATGGTGATGAATATACAGTTATATAAGAAGCATTCATTATTTGTTGATCTTGCTGTAACATTTGTACCTTGAATTGGTTCTGAATTAGGTGATGTATTGTAAAATAAGTCCCAAACATTATTAGGTAATTGATCAAAGTGTAAATTATTTATAGTTGATGTGTGTTTTGATACTGTTATCTGAAAATCGTGATTGAATTTCATTGTTTTCATCAAAAAAATGAATCGGCATTATTTGACATTTCAATGATGTAAATGTCAAATAATGCCGATTCATTTGAATCTTATATTCAAGTTATGAAATTGCGATTCTTTTAGCTGTCATCAGCATTTTAACAGCTAGTGCATGGAAACAATGATGTAAATCATTCTAATCTTATATAAAAACATCGATTTTGCTGATTAAATTTTTGGATTTCGTAATAAAATGATCAATATTGTAAATAATTAAAGCTATTGTACTTACACATGATTTGTATATTATAAAATGTATGAAATATCGACTTAATTCGCTTGAAAATTTGAAATAGGGAGAATTTTTATATAAAACGCCTAATATCTAACAATTATTACATTAAATGAATACTTAAATTTGAGTAATCGATGATTTATATGAATTCTCTGGTCTGAATAAAGAATATCGAAAATTAGTTTGATTTTGGGGTTGTTTTGATAGTATTGTCAAATGTAATGATGTAAAAACATGAATTTATTAGTAAATACATGCTCGTGTTTGAGTAAAAATAGATATTTGTTGTTGTGAAATAAGTATTTGATTTCTTGTAAATCTTGAATGAAAACAATAAGTTCGTATCAATGGGAAAATCGAATATGTAGCTATTTAATTTGTATCAAAAGAATTTTTTAATGAGAATTTAAATTTCGAAGAAATTTGTTATGTATCGTTGAGTTTTGTAATTAAAACTGATATGTTAATGATGTGATTTGCTTTTTTAAAACATTTATTAGTCTTGATGAAATAATTTTTCTTTTGGTTAAACATTTCTTCTGAGTTTGCTAATAAAGACGGAGTCCTTTGTGAATGTGACATAGGCGCCCGAGAACCGTATGCACAAAAACTCTTATTGGGTGTCTTGTCTTTAGATATTCTTTCAAAAATATGCCAAATTTGATTGATGATTTCTAAAAAAGTAATCTAATCATCTGATGCCATTAATTGTATTTAGAAAAAAAATTCGTTCTTTTAATTTTTTAAGAGTATCACAGCAGATGATTAACTTTCCTTGATTTACGATACAACTAATTCACCAAATGCAGAAGTGCAATCGAATACAAACAATCGAATCTCCTAATTGATGAATCAAATAGTCCATTTTTCATTGAATTATTTAATCAAATCGTCTCTAATCATAGCAATCCTCCAAAATCAATCAGTAGTACACATGTTATCTTTGATCAATTCTTACGTTATAAAGAGAAGAGCACATTTATATGATCTCAAGTATATTTTTGATTTTTTTTTACAAATCTTGTCAATAAGACATTTGAAGTTGTTACCGATACAGTTACATAATTTTGAGATACAAATTCACCGCGCAATATTATTTTATTAAACTAAAACAGAGATAATTTTCTAAAAATTTAAATCATACATTGATCAGTACCTTGTAGAAGATACACATATTGATTTCAAATTCGTATGCATTGAAATGTTCGACGACATTTACACTGTTCGTTTTGAACCTATAATTATTCCATTTATAGTTGAAATGACAAAAATTTACCACATCAAGATAAGCGATGATACAATCGAATTGATCTCACATTTCAGCATGATACAAATATCAATAATATGTAAACTAAGAAAACATTATTGATATACTTAAGGGTGCACCCGTATGTACGTTTATTTGAGAGGAGGAGGATTACCCTCTCAATTTTGAGGGATTCGTTAGTTTATTTTCTCGATGAATATGCAATAAAATTTGATTTTTACCTTATCAATATACTTCATATAATATACACATGTTCATGTAAAAACTTTTTTCCAAAATCCTCAGGAATTAAGGGATTTTTGAATTTTAAGAATTTTTTTCGAATTTTTTCGAAAAAAAAATATTTTCAGAACAGCCTTAACGGCTAAGATTTAGGAACAATGTTAAGTATCAAAAAGAAAGGAGGTCTGATATAGACAACATATATCGTTGAAGGTTGAAAAAATCTCTAATATTTGAGCCCAAAATTTCAAATTTTAATTTTTTGAAAAAAGAGGCCACCCGTATGTACGTTTATTTGAGAGAGAGGAGGATATATTTTTGAAAGGGTGAAACATTATGAATATGTTAATTATATAATAATATGTATTATTATAAAAAAGAAAAAATAAAGCACGTTAAAATTTTTCTTTCTTGATTTTTTACAAAATCTACTTAGAATTATGCAAAATATGACTAAATAATTATAAATTTCAAGTTAAATTTTAATTTTGATAAATAATTTAAATTTCAAAATATCAAGTTCAGTTCGACTATGTATGTAGTAATTCCTCAATAAAGTGCCAAAACCCTATTAAAATATATGAACATTTTCAACATTTTAATGTTTTTATTTAAAAATTTGTTGGAATATGAGCTTCAAACAATTATTATGTAAATAAAAATAATTAAATATATGTATTTATTCGTATTACAACCGTAGTAAGTCGATTCTTCCTTTCTTCTACTGAGTTTTGAATTTGATTTCGAATTGTAAAGAGATTCAAAGGGAAAATACTAGCGGATAAAAACTACCTCCATGAAAGGGTCATAATGGAGTCAAGTTGTATTTTTTGATATTTTTTTTGCTTTTCGAGCCTAAATAGGTAGCCAAGATAATGCCTAAAAATAAGGTTCTAAATTCTGAAGTTTACATGATCCTCTCGTGTGCACCTTAATATATGACTAGTCTTATATCCAACATCTCTACATTAATTTCGAGAATTAGTATCTACAAAAATCATTTATATCCTATTTGGGATTTGATGTTTAATTTTTTGACAAATACGAATTGTATGGAATATGCCGAAACAATGAATTGTTTAGTAGCAGTAATAGAATGCAATATTGAATTAGATGAAATTGATCAAAACAATATGCTTTTTTAAAACATTAGTATCTGATAAATCAAATAAATTGAATTTGTTACAGAATTCTTTAACTGTAAGAAGATGTTGACAATTAAAGTGTTATGTTGAGAGCAATTAATGGTCACACACGTGTTCTGCGACTTCTTCTTTCTGATCCATCCATTGATGTCAATGCCACTAACAACTCATCACGTACAGCATTGATCCGGGCAGCTCGTGACGGACATTTCGAAGCTTTAGAACTTCTCTTGAGTTTTCCAGGCATCGAGAAGAACATCGTCGACAAGAAGAATCGCAGTGCTCTTCATTACGCAGTTCTTCTCCACCACAAACAGTGCGTTGAGTGTCTTCTGAACGACAAAGATGTCAATCCACAACTTCCTGATGATTCTAGTTTCACACCTCTTCACATCGCTGCATCTAATGATTTCTCAGACTTAATCCGTCTTTTCGCCGATCGAGATGACGTTGACTTGAACTGCGTCGACTCAATCCAGTGGACACCTCTCCATGTTGCCGCTAAATGCGGCTCAACTAGTTTCGTCGAAGAGTTGCTTCAACACGAAAATGTCGATGTCAACCGTCAGAACTTGATGAAGCGAACTCCTATTTTCAACGCTATTGAAAACGAAAAAATCGAAGTTGTCAAAGTTCTCCTTTCTCGTGAAGACCTCGATTTGAGTGTTGTTGACAGCGAAGGACACACAGCTAAAGACGTCGCACTCCAGACAAAGAACGAAGATATCATTAATCTTCTTTTAAATAAATGAGTTTTTTTATTTTTTTTGTTTGTAAAAAAATTATTTTTAATAATAAAAAACGATAATAATAAATCCTTGAAAAATTAACGCACTTGTCTAAAGGAAAATGATAAATGATGTTACGTATTGGAAGCATATTTATCCTGCTTTACAGAAATATGTTGAAAAGTGAGTAAAGTTATGAATAAACTGATCCTAGTGAATGATATTGTATTACACAGAAATTGAATGCGACATTTGAAATTGTTTGCAATAGCGAGAGAATAGATTATTGAATGACAAAAATGCATCTTGAGTGTCTTTACTTATACTTGTAATGACAAATGTTCTTAAGGGTGCACTTACGCGTATCTGACTTTAATTCAAATTTCTGACAAATGGCGTGAAGTGTCATTGAAAATTAACCTTAAACATCTGAATCGAAGGACATGTAATACAGGTGTAAGTGCACTCTTAAGAAAAATTTTCCACTTCAAGATAGCAATGATATAATAGAATTGAATAAGAAATCGTTAAATTTATTATCCAACATCTCCCCAAGATACAATGTCCAATCATTTGTAAACGAAGAATATTACAAAATATCATCGAAATAACAATAATTCTTTTTGCTATAGTTTTATTCTTTCTGTCATAGCAAATTTCTATTATAATATTGAACTCTTTATTGAAATATCAGTTTGTTAATACTTAGATGCCTTACAAAGAAAACCTATTTCGAAATTAAGAGCCATGTTCCCGATATTATTGCATTACTATATCAGTACTAATTATTTAAATTCACTGTAACAAATACGAACTCTTTGAAAATTAAATTGAGAAATCAAGCCGCATCATCTTTTGAATATAAAGTTTTTCATATTTCAATTGATATTAAACAATTGATGAATGCTTTCGTTAATAATGGTCTTTAATTACAATTTTTTGATTATATAAATTCATAAATCATGAATATTAACGCCTTCGTCTAAAGGAAAATTGATGATATAAATCAAAAGCAGATCTCATAGGCTTTTTATCTATAATAGGAAACTCTGCTTCACACAGATATGATGAAAAGTGAGAAAGATTATGAATAGAATATATATTTTGAACATTATTTGTTGTAACTGATCCATATGTTTGATCTATTATTCTGTCACAGAAAGAATCTTTAACTGTAATTGAACCATATTGATAAATTCTTTTCCTGGTCCTGTGTTTCCAAGAAATGAACAGTTTTCAATAAGAACAGTTGATCCAAATGCATAGAATGTTCCATAATCAGATTTTTTGTGTTCATTATTCAAAACATTACAAAAATTAAAATTATAGTTACCATTCTAATTCTAAAATTTATAATATGATGTTGTGTTACAAAATGATGAATATGTTACGTTACTTAGACTTGTTGGTTCATATAGAAGTATTCCTGAGTCAGCTGCTTCACAGAAACTTGTGTTGATTGATTTAACTTCAATATTTCCATACCAAAGATATTTGTAGATTTTTCTAAATTTCCGCATTCATAAAAAGAACTTTCATAAAGATAATTTTTATTATTTGAATTATAAACTAATTTAACATATGAATGATGTCCCTTGAGTTTGTTTTTGATTTGTAGCCACATGTTCGGTATTGGACAATGGAACTATCACAGTTAAAGTAGAGAGATCCACCTTCTGTATTACTGCTGCAGTTAGTAAATGAACAATCGGAATTAAGGAATTTATTGTTTGTATTCGTAAAATAAATGGCACTATTGGTCGTAATAGCGATAAATATGCTTTCAAATATGAAACACTCATTATTTGTCGATTTAGCTGTAACGTTTGTGCCACAAATAGGTTCTGAATTAGGTGGTGTATTGTAAAAGAGTTCCCAAACATCACCAGAAGATTGAGAAAGATTAAATACTTTTTCTTCCTAAAATGAATTGTAAACTTCAGAAAACTACTTCCCTCGTCAAAATTTTTAAGAAAAATTTTTTATCTCTTCCATCAAGGAATAAAAACAGGGGAAAAGATATTACCATAAGTAATGAGTCGAATCCTTGCTGTCCAAAAGCGTGGCCTTACACCTTATGTTGCTTTTGATTGTCAATCACTTCCTTCCAAGTTAATTACAAATCAGAAGCATCAAGAAGAGTGACACGAAGCTTTACTTATTACTCAACAATTCTAAAAAGAACTGCGATTACCATCAGCATTTGAATATTATCAAAAATCAATTGAAGAAAGAACTTATAAATGAATACATCGAGTACATAGTATCACCATATGAATTAGATTCACAATTATCATATCTTGCAAGAACAAGATACTTTGATTGTGTTTTAACATATCTAACACCATTAATACTATACAAACTTTATGATTTCTTACAAGTTACTTGAAATAGATACCAATATTTCATAACTTTTCATAAATTAACACCCAACAACTTTAGAACTCTTTGTATATTCTTTTGATGTAACTATTCACCATCAATTACAAATCTTTCTCTGAAACTATCTCTTAAACTCCTTTTATAATACGAAAATTCAACAAATGTAATTATTTCTTCTAGATCTAACTAAAAAATACAGAATTTCCATACAAATTCTAATACATGTTTACCATTGTATTTAAAACATTCTTTTATCCTCTTTCATATGATCCAATAACAGAACCATTAATTTTTTTCATTCAGAATCTCCGTAAGAACACAACTTTTTTTATAATCATACATTTCTGCAGATATACTTAAACATCTTGTTCAAGGTTAAATTGACACCATTACTCTTTGGACCATTTGAATTTACCAAATTCATCACCATCTGTCCTTACTTCAAAACAAACTATTCTCCAAAGATTGAAAGTTTCAAAGTCTTATAACCATCACAATCTAAGTATTTCAAGTTCACAAGACTCAATGACAAACATTTCCAGATATCATTCAATTCCACATCATATTTCCAATCTATCAAACTAATAGTTGATTGAAAAAAGACGAAATTAATTTTGATATTTGTTCAAATTACGAAATTAACATTTTATTTTTTTCTCATAACACATGATATATCCAATGATATATATCATATTCATCTCTTTAATTCATTCATAAGAAATCAAAATTTATTTCTATCTCAGAAACAGAGATTTTATTTATTATTTATTTTCTTATTAATTGATATTTTTTCTTTCATAATTTCCATAATTTAATGCAGATTGTAGAATCCATTTTAACTTCATGAATAATGATACGCACAGTATTCCAAACTTATCTTAGTCGATACAGTTCCAAAATTTAATGAAGCCATCTTTGAGTGCAAAGTTTATGACTTGAAGTTTGTTTGTGAATATTCTTCACCAGTACAAGCTTTCACGTATTGCATAGAAAGTTGTTGAATAATTCCCAAGTGAGTGTGTTGTTACAATTGCCTGTCAATCATCATCATCAAACAAGACAACATTTGTGAAGCGTCTTTCCATTGCTCTTCGTGTTGTCTGTTACTATTCTATTGTTATTGAAATGAACTATTATTTTGTCGATCGCAAGAAGACACCAAAGGGCCCAGATGGCAAGAACGACTTCTAGTGCATTTGTGCCATCAATGTTTATGTTCTTGCTTATAATGTCCACACGTTACTTAAATGGGAAACAATTCTTCGCCGCAAGTACGATTTCAAGCAAGACAAGGGCATCAACATCGAAACAGAGAAACAGACACTTCCAGGCAACACATTCCTCATCCTTGAAGGCATTCACAGTTTGAATCCATAATTACTTGGTCCAACTGGTCGCGACATAGTCACTCCAATCTACGTTGCTCCACCTACACCACTTGTTGTCGACAATGACCACCACATCCTAACATCATATATTCGTCTCATCCGCCACATCATCATAGATCACAGGTACCTCGTCTATTCTGCTCGTAAAACAAACCACTGATGGACATCGGTCCGAGTTGGCGAAGAGAAGAACATTTTCCCATACCAAGGTGATGCAGAAATGTTCTTCAACTCTTCATTGCTTAAGGAACTTCCAGTTCTTTCTATCTACTGCCTCAATTTGCTCTCTGATGCCACAATTCCATATCATCGCTATCCACTCACCTCTGAAGTCACCCAGGAGGCTAAGCAACTCCTCAGAATGTTCTCCGGAAAACCTCTTGAAGGAGTTCCGCACATCTTGTGAATTTTCGAGTTCGTCTGTGTCTCTGACATAAAGTACTAAGAATAAGTTTAATAAACACCTAAACTCATAATAGTTTAATCAAAATAAATGCAAGCTATCAGTTTCGGATAAGAAAGAAAAATGCATCAACTCTGAAGAAGAAACGCGATACAACTAATATTGACGAGTTAAATTGCTGTATTCACAAACTTCATTGTATAACAAAAAAGAATAACTGTGAATATTTTTTAACATTCAATTTTGATTCAAATTATAAGTTTTTAACGGAACAATTCACAAGTGAATATTGAAATTTGATTGATTGTCAAAAAATTTATTTATATTAAAACAATACAAAGAGAAATAATGAAATGATATGAATAATGATAAACAATTTCATATTTTGTGATAATATTCTTCTTTATCATTAAATCTAAAAATAGGAAACTCTGCTTCACACAGATATGATGTAAAAGTGTGAAAGATTATGAATAGAATATATATTTTGAACATTATTTGTTGTAACTGATTGATATGTTTTATCTATTATTCTGTCACAGAAAGAATCTTTAACTGTAATTGAACCAGAAAGATCTTGATAAAATTCTACTCCTGGTCCTGTGTTTCCAAGAAATGAACAGTTTTCAATAAGAACAGTTGATCCAAATGCATAGAACGTTCCATAATCAGATTTTTTGTGTTCATTATTCAAAACATTACAAAAATTAAAATTATAGTTACCACGATTTAATTCTAAAATTAAATAATTTGATGTTGTGTTACAAAATGATGAATATGTTACATTACTTAGACTTGTTGGTTGATGTAGAAATATTCCTGAGTCATAGTTTGCTTCACAGAAACTTGTGTTGATTGATTTAACTTCAATATTTCCATACCAAAGAAGATTTGTTGCTCTTTTTTTCTAAATTTCCGCATAAATAAAAAGAACTTTCATAAAGATAATTTTTATTATTTGAATTATAATATATTTCAACATATGAATGATGTCCTCTATCAGAGTTTGTTTTTGATTTGTAGCCACATGTTCGGTATTGGACAATGGAACTATTACATTTAAAGTAGATAGATCCACCATTTGTATTACTGCTGCAGTTAGTAAATGAACAATCTGAGTTAAGAAATTTATTGCTTGTATTCGTAAAATAAATGGCACTATTGTTGTAATTTCAATGAAGATACTGTTAAAAATGAAACACTCGTTTTCTGTTGATGTTGCTTGAACATTCTTCCCAGTGATTGGTTTTGGTGATGTTGATGTTCCATAAAAAAGTTCCCAAACATCACCAGCAGATTGTGAAAGATCAAAAACTTTCTCTTCTTAAGGGTGTACTCCGGTCAAAAAATGGGGACAGTTTGTCTCGCTAGGGCACCTTATAAAGCTGTATCAGCGCCCAAAATTTAGGATACTATTATATTAAGTAATTGGACCATGCTAGTCGGATTTAAGGCAAAGTTTTTAATTGATCATTTATTGATGCAATCATTTTCTAAAAGCAAGCTTACCAACCTTCAAAATATATTTACTGCAGGATAAAAATTATTATACCATAGATTACACAAATTTCAACAGAAATCAATATTATTTTTTCAAATCCCTCATGATTATTTAATAAATAATAGAATGTATTCATTTATGTACTAGTTGTAGTTAATTCTCATATAACAAAATCTTTCTATACGTATTATGATACGCTCATTTTATTACATTTAGAATTATATTGAAATTCTGTATTTATTTGCTTCTTCAATATGCTAGCAACTATCAGAAGTATTGACAAGTAGCTTCGTTTCAACCATAGAGTTCGAAGTTTAATTTTCCAAATTCTATCGTAGAAATTACACGTTGGACTTTTTGTGTGCATTCAGTAGTAATTTTAATGCGTTTTCGAGTTATTAGGTATTTAGTGTGCAACTCTGCAAAAAAAGAAAATTCAATATTTTTATCAACTTGAATTTGGTTCAAAATAGTTGTATCAGCAAAACAATCTAATACATGTTATATTTTTTATTAGACTTTTGAAGAATTTGTTGTTTTCGATGAAGTACATGGTTTTAAGAAATAGAGCCATGCGTTTTAGAATGTAGCTTCTTTGTCATTGCAGAAACAATATATTATTAGCGCGCTATGTTATGTTGTATATTTATCTTGTTTTTGTTGTTTTTTCTTCACATTAGATTAAAAAAGTGAATTTGTAAAGTTTTCGATTTTTGATAGAACTCATTGAATTCGACCGGAGTCAGTGTCAGATTCATAGAACTCTTGCTATATGAACATTGCAACAATTCTTTAACGGTAGATTATATATATACCAAATAAGGAATCTACTCTGAGAGAATCACTTTCCAAATTTTTTCCGTTTAGCTTATGGATGTCGGATTCCACAAAAAATAAGGTTCTCAAGACACTTGGTGTCTTGGCCTTTTTTTTTGTACGTTAGAAATGTACGTTTAATCAATTTGCTCGGCGTTTGCCGAGCTCACATGCTGACATTCACAATCCTAACCATTTTTGGTATAGGATCTACAAATCTTCATTTTATAATGAAGTTCTCTTTTGGATTCTTAATTTGATCCTATCCAAAATGAGAACTTCATTATAAACGCTCTTTAAAGAACTCTCTGATCCATATTTTGTCAGAGATTGCATATCAATTACACTAGAGCAAAGTTCTTCCTGAAGATTAATCTTTTATAAGCTGATCCTCAGAAAGAACTTTGCTCTTTTCGACTTATATACAGAATCCAACGATAAATTGGGGGGAACGGTATTAGCTACCCTAAAGTACTATGAATTTCTCTTCATAGTACCTTTTGAGAAGCTAAATACCGCTCAAATACATTGTTTTAGAGGTGATTACAAGAACCCAACATTAATGCAAAGTTCTTTGGGTCTATCTCAATCAATAAGGTAACTCAAAGGAGTTTGCATTAATTAAGGAATATCTTATTCATAAAAAGCATAAATACATTAATTATGAACAGATTTCTTTCGAAGACCCCAATTAAATGAGAGTCTTCGAAAGAAATCTGTTCATAATATAGTAAATACTTGAAAACAACTCTTTGGTGAGTAAAGAATGATACGTCAAACCCTAATTAGGATAACTCTGCAAGAGTTTCACTATTTAGTGAAACATCTTGTTGAGTTTTTTCTTAATTTATGATTGCTGACGTTCCGATGACCAGAGAGTACTTTTACAACGCTTTTAGAGCAGTATTAATACGAAGCCTCTCATTGAATGAGAGACTTCGGATTAATACTGTTCTATTCAAGTAGTCTCACTAAGCACTGACTTCCTGTAGACTAAAGAACTGGATTACATCTACTAATCAATTGATTCGGATGGAAATCAGAAAGCGTATTCGAGAAGATACAATCCAGAAGTGCAAGACTTAAGAATTCTAAGTTAGAATATCATAAGTACTGCAGTCCTGGATTGTAGAATTCATATGATGGCCAAGTGGAGAGATCATAATGATGCAGGATAATGTATGCGGCAAATGATGTTATATGCTTATAGAAGTAGGCAAATGCAGTACAATGATATATACTTTATATAAACATATAATATCATTTGACGTATAGCATAATATCAAGATAGCATAGCAAAATAAATTTTTAGAGGGTAAAAATATATGAAAATGGGTAAAATTCAATAGTGTCTGACCTATCGTTGTTTTTGATGGTGTCTTATGTAACCGTCAGACACATTCAAATTTTGAATGGTGTCTTGTGGTTTGACAGACACCTTTGAAAAAATAAAATCTCTTTTATTTTAATTATATAGAACCTTTACATATTATACTAGATTTTACCCGTTTTAATTGTTGAGTTTTGATATAATTTTTCTTTGAAAAATGCGCAAAATAAATTTGAAAATAAAAATTTTGAAGTCAAGACACTATGATGACACCTAGCAATTTCTCAGAGACACCTATCGTTGGGAAAATTACATCCGTAGTTTAGCTCGAAATGAAGTTAAGTTTTTAGTATTTTTTTACAAAATTTGATTTTTCTCAAAAATTTGGAATTTTAGGAAACAAAGCTCTTCGTGGTAGTATGTATTATAGGTATATGTATCTATTTCTCGTTGAGCAATGTCACTGCCTCTTGAGGAAAAAAAGATATGTTACATTTACTATTTTTCATATAAATTCCAGCAATTTTAGGAGTGCTTGCAACAAACATAAGTATCTCAAATACTTGAAATATTGAGACATGGACTTGGGTACATATATATAACTATATATTCTATAGCACCACGAAGAGTTTTCTCCATTCCAAGCTTTCAATATGGAGTTATAATGAGATCTTAATTATACTTCTAAAAACAATAAAATATTTCAAAATTTTAAGTGATAATTAATTGCAATTCTCTTTTATTTAATAGACCTCATATCATTCTATAAATATATCATATTATCATTTCTTAATATCAAATATTTAATTCAGGGGGAGCAGTGTATGTGCCCTAAAATTGAATGGGTCGGAGTACACCCTTAAAAGAAATGTAAACTTCCAGAAGTTACTTCCCACTTTGTCAATATTTTTAATGAGTCGTATCATGGCTATTTAAAAATTTGGCCTCACCCCTGTTATTGTTTTTGATTGTTAAGCAGCCAAGTTTATGACAAATTAGAAGCTTCAAGAAGAGCGACGTGAACCATTATACTTATTGCTCATCAATTTAAATAGAACGACGATTACCATCAGCATTTGAATATTATCAAAAATCAATTGAAGAAAGAACTATATAAAAGAATACATCGCGTATATCGTATCACCATATGAATCAGATTCACAATTATTCATATTCTTGCAAGAACAAGATCACTTTGATTGTGTTTTAACATATCTAACACCATTAGTATTATACAAACTTTATGATTTCTTACAAGTTACTTGAAATAGATACCAATATTTCATAACTTTTCATAAATTAACACACAACAACTTTAGAACTCTTTGTATATTCTTTTGATGTAACTATTCACCATCAATTACAAATCTTTCTCTGAAACTAATATCTCTTAAACTCATTTTATAATACGAAAATTCAACAAATGTAATTATTTCTGCCTATATCATACCAAAAAAATACATAATTTCCATACAAATTCTTAATACATGTTTAACATTGTATTTAGAACATTCCTTTTTGCTCTTTCATATGATCCAAAAACAGAAACAATTAATTTTTTTCATTCAGAATCTCCGTAAGAACACAACTTTTTTATAATCATACATTGTTGCAGATATACTTAAACATCTTGTTCAAGGTTAAATCAAGGAAACAAGTATCCATCGTAGGAAAGATCATTAGCCATGAAGATAGCACAATCAGTATTGATTACTTGGTGAATGATTGTACAGGCAGTATCAAAGTTAAGAATTTCATTTCAGATGATAATCCAGAGCCAATTCCAGATGGAACATACGTTTTTTGTTGTTGGACGAATTACCTGCTATTGAAGATGGAATATCTTCATTCACAATCAAACCCATAACAGAATTCGATCAAATTCCTTATCATATGCTTTACTCATTGTTCGTACACTTACAGACAACAAGAGGAACACCCCAGACTCCTCTTTCGCTCAAGCACCAAAGCATGTTGAAACATCCGCTCCAGCACCTCCTCCAATGCGATCAGCGAAGACAGAGATGAAAAGATTAAGAATGATGTCATTGAATTCCTCAAAGAGAACAATTCAGATCGCGGAACTCCAGAAGAACAAATTATTCAACATTTCTCACACATATACTCGGCAGAAGAAGTTAAGAAAGCAGTTGAAACAGCAAACTTTAATGGTGAAATCTACTCTACAAGCGAAGATAATTGTTATAATCCTTGCTAAATTTTGAATGATTTTTCTCTTGAAATCATTGTTACTGATACAAGATTTAATATTTGCTCTAATAAACCATCATTTTTCTGTAATAATTTTTTGAAATTAAAATATTTCAATCTCTTCTTATTTTCTAATGAATTTTTAATTAAGTAATATCTTTATATGGATTTCATAGCTCATTAATTGCACATTTCCTTCTTAATTTTTAAGTTTTTAGCTAATAATCTATTCAATATATTTTTAATAAATCATGCTAGAACATATTGTAATAATTCACATGCGTTTTTATTATAATACAGAATGCCCTCTCGCATAATAGCAAACTTATAGGAGTCGATACAGATCCAATGCTTAACGAAGGGTTTGCAAAGTTCTTAATCAGCGCAAGCTTTCATGTGTTACTCCAATCTATGCTGTTCCACTTGTTATCGACAACGGCCACCTCTTCCTAACATCAGGTCTTCGTATCATCGTCCGCATCATCATTGATCACAAGTACGGCTGCTTTTCTGCTCGAACAACAATCCACTGATGGTCATCCGTCCGATTTGGTGGAGAGAAGAACATCTTCCCATACCAATGGAATGCTGAAATGTTATTTCAACTCTTTCATTGTTTTACGAACTTCCAGTTCTTTCTATCTACGACCGCGCTTAACTCTCTGGGTCCACGATTCCATATTATCATAAGGATATTGGTGATTTCGCTCACCTATGAAGTCACACAGGAGGCTAAGCGACACATCAGTATTCTCAACTTGTTCTGCCCAATTCCTCTTGAAGGAGTTCCGACCATCTTGTAAATTCTTTAGTTCGTCGGTGTCTCTGACTTAAAGTACTAAGAATAAATTTAATAAATAAGAAATATTTCTACATAACAAGTCATTTAGCCATTATTTCTACTTGAAACCAGTACCAAAAAATCGAGATATAGGAAGAACAATATGCATTTTATTTATTTACTAAAGAAATACAAAGAGAAGTAATGAAATGATATGAATAATGATAAACAATTTCATCATATGTGATAATATTCTTCTTTATCTCTAAATCTAAAATAGGATAATCAACTTCACACAGATATGATGAAAAGTGAGAAAGATTATGAATAGAAGATATATTTTGAACATTATATGTTGTAACTGATTGATATGTTTTACCTATTATTCTGTCACAGAAAGAATCTTTAACAGTAATTGAACCAAAAAATAGTTGATAAAATTCTTTTCCTGATCCTGTGTTTCCAAGAAATGAACAGTTTTCAATAAGAACAGTTGATCCATGTGCCCAGAATGTTCCATAATCAGATTTTTTGTGTTCATTATTCAAAACATTACAAAAATTAAAATTATAGTTACCACGATTTAATTCTAAAATTGTATAATTTGATGTTGTGTTACAAAATGATGAATATGTTACATTACTTAGACTTGTTGGAACACTTAGAAGTATTCCTGAGTCATAGTCTGCTTCACAGAAACTTGTGTTGATTGATTTAACTTCAATATTTCCATACCAAAGATGATTTGTATAAGATTTTTCTAAATTTCCGCATTCATAAAAAGAACTTTCATAAAGATAATTTTTATTATTTGATTCATCAACTAATTGAACATATGAATGATGTCCTCTATCAGAGTTTGTTTTTGATTTATAGCCACATGTTCGGTATTGAACAATGGAACTATTACAGTTAAAGT